>NW_027362147.1:0-600000 GCF_039654945.1 Dendrobates tinctorius | reverse complement strand
AAGACAATGATGGGAGTGATGAGGAAGGAGGCAAGGATGGGGGTGGTGGAGGAGAAGGCAATGATGGAGGTGGTGGAAAAAGGAAATGATGGGGTGGCAGGGGAGAAAGAAATGATAGTGGTGGGGGAGAAGGCAATGATGGAGGTGGGAAAGAGGGCAATGATGGGGTGGGGGAGAGGACAATAATGGGATGTGGGGAGAGGAGGACAATGAGGGGTGTAGGGGATTGGGATGGGAGGAAGGGGGACCTATAATGGCCTTAGGAACAGGGGGAGGTGGAGTACGACATTATTATCGCTTATTATGTCTAACACAGTCCCTTAGTATATAGTGTACTCACTTATTATGTCTAACACAGTCCCTTAGCATATAGTAAATGTACTTATTATGTATAACACAGACCCTTAGCATATAGTGCACTCACTAATTCTGTATAACACCATCCTTAGTTACATAGTTTCCTCTTTTATTATGTATAACACCATCCCTTATTACGTACCATCCTATCTAGTTATATATGGTGCCGTCCCTTATTATATAGCTTCCTCTGCTGTTATGTACAGTGCTGTCTCTTACATAGTGTATTCTTGTTAATTTTGTAATTAACATTGCCCTCTTTTATTACATAGTCCCCACTCATTTAGATATAAAGTGACTGTTGATGGAGGAGCCGGTGACCAGACGACTAGTCCACCATCTCCTCCATTAGAAAGGAAGCTTTCCTAGCCATCATTGCATTATACAGCTAACAAGACGGTATGTAATAAAAAACAGGGATCTATATAATACAATATGCAGGGAACGGTGCTGTACATAACAAGAGAGGGCACTGCATAATAAGGGACAGCAATATACATAATAAAGGAGACTATGTAATATATATATGTATGTGTGTGGCGCAATATATATATATATACAGTATATATATATATATATATATATATATATATAGCTTTGTCGCCATAAAAGGAAGAGGGCCCAGACACATTTCTTGCACAGGGGCTCCAAGCTGTCAGTGTCCGCCCCTGGATTGAACCCCAGGTGGAAGATTCCCTATAATGAGGCAGATGGAGGCACTGTGGGTGCTATAGAAGGACCTGTGATCCAGTGGTGTCCATCTTTTTAGGATTGCATAAACGTGCTCTCAGCCACAGTTTTGTGCACTTCTGAAAAGAATACCACTGAACAGAGGCCAGACGGAGTCCAGAGTAACTCTGCTGCCTCATTATAGTGAATAGATCAATCGCAGGCCAGGATTGATAATCTGCCCAACTGGGCATTTTCCCTCTGGGCCACGATGTTTCCATTCATAGTGGGTGCGGGCCGGTAATGCCCACTGATCTTGCCGACCGACTGGCCGCTAATCTGGCCACCGACCCGTTTTTCCGGCCACTGGCCCTTTAAATCTGCTGGCACGGTGGTTCTAGAAGGGTTGCAACAAGAATGGAGTTGATTTTTTGAGGTAATTATGCCACCGGAAGGGGCGGGCCTAGAGCTGTTTAGACCAGAGTTGATTTTTGTGATCCTCATTTTAGCCACTCTAATCAATATGGCTCTAGTCCCCGCCCCTTCTGGTGACATCATTACCTCAAAAAATCGTTCTAGTCGCTACTGTGCCGGAAGAGGAGCTGCTGCTGCCAGAGAGATATCTGTGCTTGCAGCTTTGTGCCTGTCTGCTGGTGATCTGTGCCCCTCAGCTATGTGCCGCCCAGTGATCTATGTGTCCCCCCTGTGATCTCTGTGGCTCCAGCTATGTGCCCACCCTGCGATTTCTGTAGCCCCAGCTATGTGCCCCCCAGATTTGTGCCCCATGTGATATCTGTGTTCCCTTCCAACTATATGCCCCCATGTGATCTGTGCCTCCCAGCAATGTGCCCCCCATGATCTCTGTGGTCCCAGCTATGTGCCCCCCTGTGATCTGTGCACATAGCTATATGGACCCCTGTGATCCCTGTGCCCCCCAGCTATGTGTCCCCTGTGATCTCTGCTCCCCCTGTGATTTCTGTGCCCTTCAGTTATGTGCCCTCCTGTGATCTCTGTGGCCCCAGTTATATGCCCCTTTGTGATCATTGTGGCCCTAGCCATGTGCCCCCATGATCTCTGTGGCCCCAGCTATGTGCCTCCCTGTGATCTCTGTGACCCCAGCTATGTGCCTTCTCTATGATCTCTGTGGCTCTAGCTATGTGCCCCCCTGTGATCTCTGTACCCCCTGTGATTTGTGTGCCCTCCATCTATATGCCCCCCGGTAATCTCTGTGGCCCCAGCTATGTGTTCCTCGTGATCTCTGTTCCCCCACTGATATCTGTGCCCTTCAGCTATGTGCCCTCCCGTGATCTCTGTGGCCCCAGCTATGTGCCTCCCTGTGATCTCTGTGGCCCCAGCTATGTGGCTTCTCTGTGATCTCTGTGGCTCTAGCTAAGTGCCCCCTGTGATCTCTGTACCCCCTGTGATTTGTGTGCCCTCCATCTATATGCCCCCTGTGATCTCTTGCCCCAGCTATGTGCCCCCCAGCTATGTGCCCCAATATGATCTCTGTGCACCCATGTGATCTCTGTCCCCCCAACTATATGCCCCCTGTGATCTCTGTGCCTCCCAGCTATGTACCCCTGTGATCTCTGTGCTCTCGGCTATGTGCCCCCTGTGATCTGTTCCCCATGTGATCTCTCTGCTCCCCCAGCTATATGCCCGCTGTGATCTCTGTGGCACCAGCTATGCACCCCTCTGTGATCTCTGGCCCCAGCTATGTGCCCCCCAGCTATGTTCCCCAATATGATCTCTTTGCACCCATGTGATCTCTGTCCCCCAACTATATGCCCCCCGTGATCTCTGTGCTCCCAGCTATGAGCCCCTGTGATCTCTGTGGCCCTAGCTATATGCCACCCTGTAATCTCTGTTGCCCCAGCTATGTGCCCCCTTGATCTCTGTGGCACCAGCTATGTGCCCCCCTGTGATTTCTGTCCCCCATAGCTATATGTCCTCCTGTGATCTCTGTGCCTCCCAGCTATGTGCACCTGTGATCTCTGTGCTCCCAGCTATGTGCCCCACTCTGATGTCTGTGGCCCTAGCTATGTGCCCCCTGTGATCTCTGTTGCCCCAGCTATGTGCCCCCTGTGATTTCTGTGTCCCATAGCTAAATGTCCTCCTGTGATCCCTGTGCCCCCAGCTATGTGCCCCCTTCTGATCTGTTCCCCATGTGATCTCTCTGCTCCCCCAGCTTTATGCCCCCTGTGATCTGTGCCCCCCAGCTATGTACACCCCTGTGATCTTAGTGGCTCCCAGCTTTGTGACCCCTGTGATCGCTGTGCCCCCCTGCTATGTACCCCCTGTGATATTTGTGCTACCATGTGATCTCTGTGCCCCCTGTGATCTTTGTCCCCCCCAGCTATGTGCCCCCCAGCTATGTGCCCTCCTGTGATCTTTGTATCCCCCTGTGATTTCTGTGCCCCCTGTGATCTTCGTGCCCCCCAGGTGATCTCTGTCCCCCCGGTGATCTATGAGCCCTACCCGGTAATTCATGTGCCTGCCTGGCAATACCTGTACCCCCCAGTGCTGTATATCCCCCCTCCCCCAGTGCTGTAAATCCTCCCCAGGGCTGTATGTGCCCCTAACTGATATGTATATTCACCAGTGCTGCATTTACCCCAGAAGTGCTGTATATCCCCCCAGTGCTGTATATCCCCCATCTGTGATGTATGTAGCCCCCACCAGTGATGTATATTCTCCCAAGGGACATATATACCCCCAGGGCTGACGATGCTTCCTAGTGATGTATATAGCCCCTCAGTGATGTCTATTCCTCCCAGCCTCCCCAGTGATGAATATGTCCCAGCCTCTCCTGTGACATCTATGCCCCCAGTCCCTCCTGTAATTTATATGACCCCAGAGGTTCCTGTGATGCAGCAGTCTCAATGTTATGTATGTACAGCAGTCCCAGCGTCTCCTATGTGACGTATATACAGCAGTCCCATCGTCTCCTATGTGATGCATGTACAGCTGTCTCAGCGTCTCCTATGTGATATATACAGCAGTCCCAGCATCTCCTATGTGATGTATAGACAGCTGTCACAGTGTTTCCTATGTGATGTATATACAGCTGTCTCAGTGTTACCTATGTGATGTATATACAGTAGTCTCGGCGTCTCCCATGATTTACAAAACTTATTATGACAAAAAGTTGACTGCGCTCCTGGCCGTCACAAACCTGGAAAAGCAGCTGTGAGAAGCAACATGATCAATACCACCTAACATTACAAATGCACCAAAGAGAAGCAGCTCCAGCCGTCACATTAAGGGTGAGTTACCGCAATTGATTGTTTGACTAAATATACCGGGGTAATTTTCAAGGTGGTCATTTTTGTGTGGCCCCTGAATGATGGTACAAATTTCCCCCACCAAGAAACGGGTTACCCACCCCTGCTCTAGTGCATTCCATACTGAGACAGCTAGAATGTATGGTTGTAGTCAGGATCTGGAAGGAGCCCATACGTTCTAACTACAACCCTGCTGTTAGTCGAGCCCTGCAGTGCAGCACCAGGACGTATCAGGGACAGCTGGAGCTCCTACCTGCATGCCTGATCTCGGCTGCTGCCTGCTTCCATTTAAGTTCGGGTCTGGGTGAGTGTTCCCAGCCCTGAAACAAGTATACAGCCAGGGTCATACTTGTAGTGGGCACGGATCTGATTAAGGAAAGTGCCACTGACTGGGTGTGCCTTTCCTACCCTCCCCTTACCCCTGATTGGTTCGGGCATGACAGCTGCCCTTCCATGATTTAGTGAGGTGGGGTTTAAGTATGGGGGGGCCAATTGGGATGAAGAAGGGATTAGCACAGCCCCTTCCTACGTATATAAAGTCCTTGGACGTTAGCAGCCCTTCCTCTTCCTCCGTTCACTGCGGTCCTGGAAGTGCTTTTCCCACCCTCCCTCCCCTTTTTGTTACAAATTTGCTGATGTTATGTTATTTTGTTCTTTTATTCGTAGTTATTACAAGTCACGGCGGTGGAGAAGTTATGGCACGAAGCTACGGCTTGCCGGCTGACTTGCCTGCGTCTATGGAGCAGGGCATTGAGCGGCTAGCGCGTTTTAAGAAAGCTAAGTGCCTGTTTACAAAAGGTTGTTAAATTTTATAAAAGAAGTTTAATAAAGCTGTGACCGACTTTCACCCATCATTTGATCTCAGTGTTTGATTAATAGTGGTTAAGAGGGGCTGAGGAAATGCGTTAAGGGGTTACCTTCCCCTCCTTTTAGGTCGACACAGTCTGAGAAACTCGCACGAGACTGGCACCTCAATACTAGGCACTGCCACCGGAGCTTCAGACCAGAGCGTTCAGCTGCATAGAAAAACATGCAGCTGCACACTCCAGTCCAGAGCAGTGCCGGGTATTGAGGTGCGAGTCTCGTGTGAGTTTCTCGCAAGTGTGACCCCGGCCTACATGAAAATATGTTCTGATTCCCTTGCCTTTTCCCTTCCCTGGTCCAGAACTGGCTGCAGGCTGCCTACTGGGACTGGGGATATGAGTTATCATAATTAGATTTTCCCCTTCTTAAAGTGGCCAGTCCTCCAGCAAGTTTTGCACCAGGAGCTTATTTGTCAAAGAGATGCTATGATTTCTATAGGGACTGATTTTCCAGAGGTCATATCACAATAAGCCCCTGCAAAGATCACCATTCTTTTTTTGGATGCTGTATGTGATGGAACCGCGTGAGGACAGTGTGAAACAGTAATACTGCTTGTATACTGAAGGGTAGTTATGAACAATTATTTTTCAGGGTATGTGCACACTATCAGTAAACACTGCAGCTTGGACGCTGTGTACAGCCGCAGCATCCAGATGTTAAAGCATAGTGGATGGGATTTCAAGAAATCCCATGTTCACTATATGTCCGTAGACGGCTGCAGAGACGCACATGTCTCTCCAGACCGCAGCATGTCTATTTATCTTGCGTAGACACGAGTCTCCGCAAGATAAATTTCACCAGTACAACGTATTGGACACAGGCGGAATCACCTGCGTTCAATAGCCGGCAGCGCTTTGGATGCAGCGGACATCTGCTGTGTCCAAAGTGCTGCTAATTACTGACCATGTGCACATACCCATAACGGGGTTGTCCAGGCTTATGGCAAAGTCTGCACTCTATATGACTAGACAAGCTGTGAGGATTCTCCATCGCCGGCGGGAACAGGCGTTCACGTGACTGTTAATATGCGGTATGCATGCGGACAGCCATATTCTGACCAGTCTGCATAACCTCACTCAATATACAGTACTTGTATTGAACGAGGCCAGATGTGTCTCACAATGTGGCCTGATATATGCGTATCGCATATGGCCGCTTGGTCTCAGCACCGTAAAATCCTGACAGCTGCACCTGCTGGGAGGATTCCCAAATCTGCAGTCATATAGAGTGACACACTGTGAAAAATGTTGACAACCCCTTTTAAGAATGCTGGTTTCACAATAATATTTCAGTTAGACAGGCTTCTGATCAAAGGTGAAAAAAGATAATAATAATAATAATAATAATAAATTTTATTTCTATAGCGTCGACATATTCCGCAGCATTTTACATTTCAGAGGGGACTTGTACAGACAATATACATTACAGCATAACAATAATCACATAGATCATAACAGATACCAAGGGGAATGAGGGCCCTGCTCGCAAGCTTACAATCTATGAGGAAAAAAGGGGAGACACGAAAGGTGGGTGGTAACAGTTACCCTGATTGTATGTGGGTCGCCCCTCACACCCAGGGCAGCGGGGTACTCGGTACCGGGCTGGTGTCAGGGGGAATGTGTCACAGCAGTGGTGACCCGTTCCGTGGCCCTGGGTGACCAATATCAATGGCGGTGATGTTAATGATGTTAAAGTTTATTGGAATAGTTCGTGACGCCACCTGTGGTGTTTGGCAAGCAAGATGTTAAGCCAACGCTGCGTGCAGATCCACTGGGACTGATGGTGTGGTGCAGCAAAGATGATGTAGCTCTCCACAGGTGGAGCTGTAGTCCCAGGGCAGTGTAGGTGCAATGGATGAGGAGAGGCGCAGAATAGTATAGATGCTGGTACCCAGGTGTAGCGGTGCTGGAATAACTGGAGGACACCAGAGTATGCGGTTCCAAAGCTTTACTCACTGCTTGCAGTTCACACAACTGCCTGCCTCCGCACTGTGTTCTTCAGGTCAGGGCCCCAGTCAACCTCCAGGCAGGATAGTATTCTCCTCTCCACACTCCGCCAATATGTGCCTTACTGAACGACTCCTCAAATGCGCCTTTAGGTTCGAAGCACTCCAGTACTTAGTTACCCTGGAATGCCTCTCTCTAGGTGTTCCTAGTCTCTACTTGTATGACAGACAGCTGTAGCCTGCTTGGGGGGCTCCGCTCTGCGTCCCGGCTCACTATCCAAGTGCTGTTGTGTCCCAAGTCTGCGATGGGAGTAAGGCGTTGGTGGCTCACTACTCCTCCGGTGTCTGTTGCCGGACATAAAGATCCAATCAACCTCGGGGACCGGGCCCCTGCCTTTGCGCTCTGGACTGGAAGGGTTCTCTCTCTTTCTCAACCTGCTTCCCACCATCCTTCTATTCTCCTTCGTTCCGATCTGTTCTATCTCTCTTATGGAATCTGTAGTCTCCAGTCTACATCTCTTTCTCCTTCTCTTCCTTCACTGCCCCAGTTCACTGGGGCAGCTGCAGCACTCCTTCCTCCATTCCTTCTTCCAGGGATCCCCACTCTTCACCGAGTGGCTGTTCTCTCCTACTCTGCCTGCCTTCTTCTGCGGACTGACCTGAAATCCTACACCTTCCCTCTCTTTTATATCTAACTCCACCCGCCTCCCCAGCACCTTTCGTGTTACGAAGCAAGGAACAACAAAAGGCACCCTATGACCTTTCCAGCATAAAGCATGGATGGGTCCCTGCTGAACTATCCTGTGTGTGGGGTGCAGGTGTGGGAATGTGGAAGGGAGTTCCCACCCTACCTGGATGGTGGGGTACCACACCTTAGGAGAAGGTGCAGTACCTCTGTGGCGACTGAAGCCTCAGGGGCGCCACATATGGACCAGCCATAATGTTAAGTGTGTAACAGTTCAGATGCAGAGGGCTAATGGAAGCATAAAGCATGTGGGAACATGATGCGGGGAACCTGGTTATGGTAAAAAACTTTTGGCTGTGCCACATAGGGATAGATTAGGTTAATGTGTTGAGGCGGTAGGCCAGTCTGAATAAATGAGTTTTCAGGGCACGCTTAAAATTGTGGGGATTGGGGACTAATCGTATTGACCAGGGAAGTGCATTCCAAAGAATTGGCGCAGCACGTGTATAGTCTTGAAGACGGGAGTAGGAGGTTCTGAGTATTGAGGATGCTAACCTCAGGTCATGAGCAGAATGGAGGGCGCGGGTAGGATGGTATACTGAAACAAGGAAGGAGATGTAGGGTGATGCTGAGCCATGAAGAGCTTTGTGGGTGAGGGTAATAAGTTTGTACTGGATTCTGGAGTGAATGGGTAGCCAGTGTAATGACTGGCACAAGGTAGAGGCATCGGTGTAACGATTGGTGAGAAATATGATCCTGGCAGCAGCATTCAAGACAGATTTGAGGGGGGGAGAGTTTGGTAAGAGGGAGACCGATTAGAAGGGAGTTACAATAGTCGAGACGAGAATGAATAAGAGAAACAGTCAGAGTTTTTGCAGAGTCAAAAGTAAGAAAGGGTCGAATTCTTGAAATGTTTTTGAGGTGCAGATAACAAGAGCGAGCCAGTGATCGGATGTGGGGGACAAAGGAAAACTCAGAGTCAAGTATGACCCCAAGACAGCGGGCATGTTGCTGGGGAGTAATAGTAGAACCACACACGGAAATGGCAATGTCGGGTATAGGTACATTAGTAGCGGGAGGAAACACAAGGAGTTCGGTCTTTGACAGGTTCAGTTTCAGACATAGTGAGGACATGATGTTATACACAGCATTTAGAAAATTGTTGGTGTTTTCTAGAAAGGCTGGCGTGATGTCAGGAGAAGAAGCGTATAATTGGGTGTCGTCAGCATAGAGATGGTACTGGAAACCAAATCTACTGATTGTTTGACCAATAGGGGCAGTATACAAAGAGAAGAGGAGGGGGCCTAGGACTGATCCTTGAGGAACCCCAACAGTAAGGGGAAGATGAGAGGAAGAGGAGCCAGCAAAAGATACAGTAAAGGAGTGGTCAGAGAGATAGGAGGAGAACCAGGAGAGAACGGTGTCCTTGAGGCCAATGGAATGGAGCATAGTGAGGAGAAGCTGATGATCCACAGTGTTGAATGCTGCAGAGAGATCCAAGAGAATTAGCATGGAGTAATGACCCTTTGATTTAGCTGTTAGTAGATCATTAGAGACTTTATTGAGGGCAGTTTCAGTAGAGTGTAAAGAGCGGAAACCGGATTGGAGAGGGTCGAGAAGAGAGTTTTCTGAGAGATAGCGGATAAGACGGGAGTGGACCAGGCGTTCCAGGAGTTTAGAGATGAAGGGAAGATTAGAAACAGGTCTATAGTTAGCGGCACAGTTTTGGTCAAGGGATGGTTTTTTAACTAGTGGATGTATGATGGCATGCTTAAATGAGGAGGAAAAGATAAGAGAAGAGAGAGAGAGGTTAAATATTTTAGTTAGGTGAGGGGTGACAGCAGGGGAAAGGGGCTGGAGTAGATGTGACGGAAATGGGTCACTGGTGCAAGTGGTTGGGCGAGAAGATGCAAGGAGCCTGCTTACTTCTTCTTCTGTGACTGGTTCAAAATCAGAGAGTGAGCTAGATGCAGTGGGGGAGGGAGGACAGTGCATGGTATGAGGTGATTGGGAGATAATTTCCTGTTGGATCTGGTCAATTTCTTCATTGAAGTAATTGGCCAGATCGTCAGCTCGAAGCTCCGTGGTTGGGGCCTGTACTCTTGGGTTGAGTAGAGAATGAAAAGTGTCAAAGAGAACTTTAGGGTTATTGGACAGTGAAGTGATGAGGGTGTTGAAGTAGGTTTGTTTTGAGAGGTGAAGGGCAGTGTTGTATGTTCGAAGCATAAACTTATGATGGATGAAATCTTCGGGTAGGTTGGATTTTCTCCACAGACTTTCGGCGCACCTGGAGCACCGCTGCAGGAAACGTGTTTGCAGGGTGTGCCAGGGTTGTCGCCGTCTGTGTTGTGGTGTTCTAGGTATAGGAGGAGCAAATTCATCCAGGGCACTTTGAAGTGTTTCATTGTAATGCTTCAATGCAGAATCAGGACATGAGAGGGAGGAGATAGGGGCCAATGAAGACTGCAAGTTCTTCATAAGTTTCTGGGTGTTAATGGCCTGTATGTTTCTATAAATATGGACAGTGGGGGTGACCTGAGCAGCCTGGCGGTTCTTGATAGAGAATGAAAGAAGGTTGTGGTCAGAGAGCGGGAGAGGGGAGTTTGCAAAATCATCCACTGCACAAAGCCGAGAGAAGACCAAGTCGAGGGAGTTTCCATCTTCATGCGTTGGAGAATTAGTAAGCTGCAAAAGGCCAAATGAGGAGGTTAGAGATAAAAGGTGAGTAGCAGATGGGGAGAGTGGAAGAGCAATGGGGATATTGAAATCTCCCATTATGAGGGTAGGGATGTCACAGGAGAGAAAATGTGGAAGCCAAGTGGCAAAATGATCCAGGAACTGAAGGGAGGGGCCGGGAGGACGATATACCACCGCCACTCGCATGGAGAAGGGGGTGAAGAGTCTGACGGCATGGACCTCAAAAGAAGGAAAGACAAGTGAGGGTACTTGAGGGATAACCTGAAAGGTACATTTTGATGATAGGAGCAGACCAACGCCTCCACCTGCTCTATTGTCTGATCTTGGGGATCATCCTAAAGGACGAATAATCACAGTCATCCATCTAGTCCATGTAACAGAGCCCAAGTTAGACGTGTTGTCTAGTCAGGTAATACTGATCACCCCTCTGCAGGTTAAATAATCATTCTGAGACTTGAGTAGAGTAATGTTTGGATTCAGCTTTACTGGGAGCTCAAGCAGTTGACACATGACTGTAAGTATGCTTTTACCAACCAGATTCTCATCCATTTTTCTCAAAGGGGTTATCTAGTCTAAATCCACGAGTCTGCATTCACGCTATATGTCACTAGTAAGTATATTGCAAGTGTGAATATGGCCGGGTCAGAGCTGGACTGGCCATCTGGCAATTCTAGCAAATAGCAGAATGGCCTGTCTGGTCATGGGCCAACATTGCCTGCTACGTTGTAAACAGAATTGGTGTTCTCAAGACACCCATACTGTTAAGAGTTGTGACGGAGCACAAAGTCGCCGACTCCGTCGCTTATCCCAGCAGGCCACGGGTATCATTAGAAATATTGGTCATGTTGTAATTCTTGCTTTGCTCCATCCAGGGGAATATTAGTAATATATTCCATCTGGTGCTTGGGGATATGAACAGCATGGGCCTGTATGATTTCAAATGCCAGGGCTGAATTTCAGTCCCAGTCTGTACCTGGGCCGGGTGTATGCATATTGACTACTCGCAGTCACGAGACCAACTGACCGTCATTCCCAGCTCTGAACCAAAGAATCCACAAAGTGTGCAGTGTGTACAGTGTGAGGATTCACAAGTCTGCGGTCATATAGAGTGACAAAGAGTAAATGCAGACTTGGGGATTTAGACAACCCCTTTAAGGCTTCTTTCACACTTCAGTCTTTTGGCGTCAGTCAAAATCCTTCAAAGTGTGAAAAAATGGATCCAGTGAAGATTGGCTAAAAACTGAAGCACCGGATCTGTTTTTTTGACGGATCCGTCGAAGTTGCAGATTTTGGAATTTAAAGGATGAGAGAGAGAGACAATTTTGCTGTGCCAGAACGGCTTTTTGAGTTAAATTAAATGAATGAAAAATCTTGTGGGCATGCTCAGTTTAAAAAACGGAATCCATCACTTGATTCCGTCATGTGACGGACGGTGACGGATCTGCCGCCCATAGTCATCCATTATAGCAAACAACGGACTGCGACGGATCCGTCACCATCCGTCTTTTCAACGCAGACAAAAAACGTTACTATGTCCGTTGTATCCAGGCGACGGATGCTGAAATTTCGAAGGAACGGTCAAATGACGGATGCAATGGATGGCCATCCATTGCAATCCGTCCTTAATGCAAGTCTATGAGAAAAAAAACGGATTCCGCTAAAAAAAGATCCGTTTTTTTCAAAAAAGGGCAGATTTCGACTGACGTCAAAAGACTGAAGTGTGACAAGTGCTTGAACCACCTAATAAAGTCCAATCTGAAGATTGCATTCTTTTAGTAATCAGCACTGGTGACTAAACATTTTCACTGGGTGGAAAACCCCTATAATAAGGATGTGCTGAGTATAAACTATAACTATTAGGCCAGGATAACACTACCGTATGTGATGCGAGAAACTCGCATGAGTCTCTCGCATTAACACCAGGCGCTGCCGCCGGCACACAGGAGCGGAGCAGCTGCTGCATAGAAATACATAAAGTCACACTATTGTTTAATCTGGATGTGAACCTGCTTTTCATCTTGTTCTTGATTACCACACACCAACTGCTTGATCAATACTGTTTACATTATTATCACCATATCCTATATTGACCAGTTTTTTCGGCTTTACAGCTAAGGTGTATATTATGCTTTTCTGTATCAGCTTAGTGCATTGTGAGGTTTTACAGGCAGCTAAGAATAATGTAACCATATGAATAACGACTGATACAGATCCATATTCACTTACAGTGAGTATTGTAGCACAGCCAGATAGGACAGGGTTAAACCCAAACTCTGCAGGCTCTGATTATTAGCACCTGGCTGCTCTGCATATAATCGGGCTAGGTGCTCACATTAGTCAATCTGCTTGGGAAAAGCTGACCAGAGTGGGTGATAGTGGAGCTGAAGAGAAACTGCACAGGCTGTGTGCACCAAACTGCAAGTATCACTGGTTACTGTGGACAATAGCTGTTTTGTTTGACCGAACTGAGACTAGCTCAGCCGTGCCTGAGTAGCCAGGGTATATATTGTGTAGTCAGCCCCTGGATAAGGCTAGGGATTTATGCTTATGGTTTTGTTTTTTTGGTCCTTTACAACCTGTGGAAAAAATGTCACATTATTCCACAAGAAACCTGTGCCTGTGTGCAGAGCCACCATAAGAGCATTACTGCCCTTACTAGTGTATGGAGCATGGTGAGCAGAAGCAAAGAGAGGGGCGGTGTACTTCTTCTTACTGGGCTCCAGGGGCAGGATTCGGCCAGGTCAGTAAAGGAACGCATGTCCGAGGACACACAATAAGTTAAAATCTATGCACAGCTATAGCTTTCTGCACGGCAATAGTTTAAAGCTGCCAGTCAATCAGAGGCCGGCAGCTGATGTCAGCATGTTATGTCATTGCCATGCACTGGCGCATCAAATGAATGAGGAAGAGGATGCTGCTGGACCGCGGCCAGGTAAAAAGAAGCTTTTATTCTACTGAAAGCTGCCATATGGGGGCTGGGATAGTAGAGTAGAAGTTGGGGAATGTGCTATGGAAGTGATCAGCTATTGAGCACTGTGTGCTTATTTTCTGCAGAGACGAGTCCTGGCTGGAAGAAGTGATGTCAGTCTGCACTGGATGAAGAAAAAGAGAAGTTGAAGGACTTCAAAAACAAATTTCACTGATGAGTCAGTGTATTGCATACAACATACAGAGCTCCTGTTTATAATGTCACTGCTGATCACCATTACCTGCACACCGACACTATATACAGAGCTCCTGTGTATAATGTCACTGGTGATCACTGTATTACTTGTACACTGTATACTATATACAGAGCCCCTGTGCATAATGTCACTAGTGATCCCTGTATTAACTGTACACTTACACTATACACTGCATACTATGTATAGAGTTCCTGTGTATAATGGTAATATTAGTATTGTGGTTTTTTTTTTTTAATTAATGATGAGTTTTGTAGTATTCGGTCACTGTGGTCTGGTCATGGTGTGGCGATATTTATCCCTTGTATGTAATATTATTCGGACATTACAGTGCCTTGTGAAAGTATTCAGCCCCCTGGAACTTTTCCCACATATCATGCTTAAAACATAAAGATACCAAATATACATTTTTGGTGAAGAATCAACAACAAGTGGGACACAATGATGAAATTTATTGGTTATTTTAAATTTTTGGGGAAATTCAAAAACTGAAAAGTGGGGCGTGCAATATTATTAGGCCCCTTTACTTTCAGTAAGAAAATAAATACCACTGATACACACTCATTACTCATATGAATAAATGAATCTTCATTGAGGATATATAAGTAACTACGGAAACTCCACTATAATATAGATCCTAAAAAGACATGGAGATACGAACCGCAAATATAGTAAAAAAAGTCACTTTATTGTAACAAACACTTTAGACAAAAATGTACAAAAAATACAGACAACAAACAAGTTGCTCAAACAGGGCTCATATATGGTAACCGCTGCTAACACCCTATATATAGCAGAATGGGTAGTATAAAATGAAGCAAAGAATCTCAAAGAGAGCCATTAATTTCATAGTGTACAGGCCCTCACTAAGAGAAAACAGAGCTACCACACTCAAAATAGAGGAATTCAAAATGAATGGATAAGTATCCATCCAAATTAGTAACAACACAATCCAAAGAGTCAAACGACATACCCATAAGTATCTGCAGGTGAACGCGGCACTAAAAAGAGCAGCCCCGACGCGCGTTTCGCGTGGGCTTCCTCGGGGGGGCTATATGACAACTTATAGCCCCCCGAGGAAGCCCACGCGAAACGCGCGTCGGGGCTGCTCTTTTTAGTGCCGCGTTCACCTGCAGATACTTATGGGTATGTTGTTTGACTCTTTGGATTGTGTTGTTACTAATTTGGATGGATACTTATCCATTCATTTTGAATTCCTCTATTTTGAGTGTGGTAGCTCTGTTTTCTCTTAGTGAGGGCCTGTACACTATGAAATTAATGGCTCTCTTTGAGATTCTTTGCTTCATTTTATACTACCCATTCTGCTATATATAGGGTGTTAGCAGCGGTTACCATATATGAGCCCTGTTTGAGCAACTTGTTTGTTGTCTGTATTTTTTGTACATTTTTGTCTAAAGTGTTTGTTACAATAAAGTGACTTTTTTTACTATATTTGCGGTTCGTATCTCCATGTCCCTTTACTTTCAGTGCAGCAAACTCACTCCAGAAGTTCATTGTGGATCCCTGAATGATCCAATGTTCTCCTAAAATGATTAATGATGATAAATATAATCCACCTGTGTGTAAACAAGTCTCCGTATAAATGCACCTGCTCTGTGATAATCTCAGGGTTCTGTTTGAAGCACAGAGAGCATCATGAAGACCAAGAAACACAACAGGCAGGTCCATGATACTATTGTGGAGAAGTTTAAAGCTGGATTTGGATACAAAATGATTTCCAAAACGTTAAACATCCCAAGGAGCACTGTGCAAGCGATCATATTGAAATGGAAGGAGTATCATACCACTGCAAATCTACCAAGACCCGGCTATCCCTCTAAACTTTCATCTCAAACAAGGAGAAGACTGATCAGAGATGCAGCCAAGAGTCCCATGATCACTCTGGATGAACTGCAGAGATCTATAGCGGAGGTGGGACAGTCTGTCCATAGGACAACAATCAGTCATACACTGCACAAATCTAGCCTTTATGGAGTGGCAAGAAGAGAGCCATTTCTCAAAGATATCCATAAAAAGTGTCATTTAAAGTTTGCAACAAGCCACCTGGGAGACACACCAAACATGTGGAAGAAGGTGCTCTGGTCAGATGAAACCAAAATTGAACATTTTGGCATAAAGGCAACACAGCTCATCACCATGAACACACCATCCTAACCGTCAAACATGGTGGTGGCAGGATCATGGCTTGTGGTGGTAGCATCATGGTTTGGGCCTGCTTTTCTTCAGCAGGGACAGGGAAGATGGTTAAATTTGATGGGAAGATGGATGGAGCCAAATACAGGACCATTCTTGAAGAAAACCTGTTGGGAGTCTGAAAAGACCTGAGACTGTGACGGAGATTTGTCTTCCCACAAGACAATGATCCCAAACATGAAGCAAAATCTACAATGGAAAGGTTTACAAATAAACGTATCCAGGTGTTAGAATGTCAAAATCGAGACCTGAAAACAATCGAGAATCTATGGAAAGAGCTGAAAACTACTGTTCACAAACGATCTCCATCAAAGCTCACTGAGCGCAAGCTGTTTGCCAAGGAAGAATGGGCAAGAATTTCAGTCTCTCGATGTACCAAAACTGATACAGACATACCCCAAGCAACTTGCAGCTGTAATCGCAGCAAAAGGTGGCGCAACAATGTATTAAGTTAAAGGGGCCAAATAATATTGCACGCCCCACTTTTCAGTTTCTGAATCTTAACAAAAAATTAAAATAACCAATAACTTTCGTTCAACTTCACAATTGTGTCCCACTTGTTGTTGATTCTTCACCAAAAATTTACATTTGGTATCTTTATGTTTTGAAGCATGATATGTGGGAAAAGGTTGAAAAGTTCCAGGGGGCCGAATACTTTCGCAAGGCACTGTATGTGGTTCGGCTATTGTAATACAGTATTTGTTCCTTTTATGTGGTATTATTCGGTCACTACGTGGTTTCGTCATAGTGTGATGGTATTTGTCCTTTGAATGTGGTATTATTAGTAATTTTAAAAAATGTTTGACACATACTTACAGAAAAATAAATAAAATGTACCTAAAAAGATTATTAGGTATTTTAAGAAATGTTTAATAGTTTAGAGTAGGGTCCGGCCAAAACAGTTTACCTTGCTGTTTGTGGTGGCGGCTTAAAAAAATCTTTTGGCCAAAACAAAAGCTGCTGGCTGTGAATGTGATATGGTGTTAGATGGTAACTGTTATAAGGTATGTCTCCACGGGGCATACTGGCAGCACTTTGGGCAAAGCGGAAACATGCTCTGCCCAAAGTGCCGCCCCCCTTTGTATGCGACTTGATACCGCATGTGTTCATTGAACATATGCAGAATCACCGCATCGTACCCATAGACAGGGTTATTTACAGTCATATGTTAAAGTTTGGGCACCCCTATTAATGTTAACCTTTTTTCTTTATAACAATTTTGGTTTTTGCAACAGCTATTTCAGTTTCATATATCTAATAACTGATGGACTCAGTTATATTTCTGGATTCAAATGAGGTTTATTGTACAGAAAATGTGCAATCTGCATTTTAACAAAATTTGACCGGTGCAAAAGTATGGGCACCTCAACATAAAAGTGACATTAATATTTCGTAGATCCTCCTTTTGCAAAAATAACAGCCTCTAGTCGCTTCCTGTAGCTATTAATGAGTTCCTGGATCCTGGATGAAGGTATTTGTGACCATTCCTGTTTACAAAACAATTCCAGTTAAGTTTGATGGTCGCCGAGCATGGACAGCCCGCTTCAAATCATCCCACAGATGTTCAATGATATTCAGGTCTGGGGACTGGGATGGCCATTCCAGAACATTGTAATTGTTCCTCTGCATGAATGCCTGAGTAGATTTGGAGCGGTGTTTTGGATCATTGTCTTGCTGAAATATCCATCCCCTGCATAACTTCAACTTTGTTGCACATTATTGTCAAGAATCTGCTGATACTGAGTTGAATCCATGCGACCCTCAACTTTAACAAGATTCCCAGTGTCAGCATTGGCCACACAGCCCCAAAGCATGATGGAACCTCCACCAAATTTTACTGTGGGTAGCAAGTGTTTTCTTGGAATGCTGTGTTTTTTAGCCTCCATGCATAACGCCTTTTTGTATGACCAAACAACTCAATCTTTGTTTCATCAGTCCACAGGACCTTCTTCCAAAATGTAACTGGCTTGTCCAAATGTGCTTTTGCATACCTCAGGCGACTGTGCTTGTGGCGTGCTTGCAGAAACGGCTTCTTTTGCATCACTCTCCCATACAGCTTCTCCTTGTGCAAAGTGGCTGTATTGTTGACCGATGCACAGTGACACCATCTGCAGCAAGATGATGCTGCAGGTCTTTGGAGGTGGTCTGTGGATTGTCCTTGACTGTTCTCACCATTCTTCTTCTCTGCCTTTCTGATATTTTTCTTGGCCTGCCACTTCTGGGCTTAACAAGAACTGTACCTGTGTTCTTCCATTTCCTTACTATGTTCCTCACAGTGGAAATTGACAGGTTAAATCTCTGAGACAACTTTTTGTATCCTTCCCCTGAAAAGCTATGTTGAATAATCTTTGTTTTCAGATCATTTGAGAGTTGTTTTGAGGAGCCCATGATGCCACTCTTCACAGGAGAATCAAATAGGAGAACTACTTGCAAGTGGCCACCTTAAATACCTTTTCTCATGATTTGATACACCTGGCTATGAAGTTCAAAGCTCAATGAGGTTACAAAACCAATTTAGTGCTTCAGTAAGTCAGTAAAAAGTAGTTAGGAGTGTTCAAATCAAGAAAATGATAAGGGTGCCCATACTTTTGCACCGGTCAAATTTTGTTTAAATGCAGATTGCACATTTTCTGTTAGAACAATAAACCTCATTTGAATCCAGAAATATAACTGAGTCCATCAGTTATTAGATATATGAAACTGAAATAGCTGTTGCAAAAACCAAAATTGTTAGAAAGAAAAAAGGTTAACATTAATAGGGGTGCCCAAACTTTAACACATGACTGTATCTTGCGGAGATGGAGCGTCTCCACAAGATAAATAGACATGCTGCGGTCAGGAAAGACGCACTGCATGTCCATATACGCAGGGCCGCCGGATGCAGCCCTGCACGCATAGTGGAGACAGGATTTCATAAAATCCCCTCCAATATGCTGTAACATTTGGATGCTGCAGCTGTACGCAGCGTCCAATCCACAGCAAATAGTGAATGTTTCCGGACCATGGAAACATACCCTAAAAGTGTGAATGGTGAGGACATGGTGCAGAAGTGGAGTTTTTCCAAGACTAGACAGTGGGACTGTGTATAATGTCACTGGTGATCCCTGTATTACCTGTATACTTACACTACTGTATATACAGAGCTCTTTGGTATAATGGCCCTTATGGTAATATTAGTATTGTGTTTTTTTAAATTAATGATCAGTATTGTAGTATCTGGTCACTATGTGGTCTGGTCATGGTGTGGTGGCATTTATCCCTTGTATGTAATATTATTTGGTCATTATATTGTGGTAATATGTGGTCCAGCCATGGTATGACAGAATTTGTTCCTTGTATGTGGTATTAGTCATTTTTAAAAATGTACCTAAAGAGCATTGAATATTTTAAGAAATGTTTAATAGAGTAGGGCCCGATCAAAAGAGTCTTCCTTGTGGTGGGGCTTAAAAAATCGATGGCTGTATGTGATCTGGTGTTGGATGGGAACTACTAATGTGTGATTGGTGAGGACGTGATGCAGAAGTGGAGTTTTTCCAAGACTGGGCAGGGGACTGTAGAATATGGGGCTCCAAAATTCCTGGTGACAGCCCTGCCTGTGTGAATGCTACCTAATGTCTGATAGTAAGAAATCCTTCATTGTGTGGGTTTATATAATAGTATTTATGCACTCATAGAAATATAGATCTATATCGCTTAAAGTATCCTCTAAAGAAAGCAGCACTATACAAAACTGACACTGCAAACGAGAGCACGCTTCAGAGTATCGACCCAGTATCCTCCATATATACATGGCCCATCCTTTGTCACACTGGAGGGATGAGACCCATAGATGGGTGTCTGTCAATTTGGTAGACAGCACTAAATTATAATACATATAATGGGTGAGAGATACAGACAACCATCTGGATACTAACTAGTAGTCTGCCACGAATGGCACCCATTTCTTCTTATACCAGAAACAGACTGGATAGATTCAATGTATCTGCAGTTTCCATCTGCTATGTGGCCATTGCCCTTTGTTCACATAGGTCCCTGTTCAAACAAGGTGGCTCTTCTTCCTATACTATTATTTATTACTTCCATACCATCTTTTTTATATACTAGATATATCTGTAATTCTGCTTATTTTGCCTATATTTTACTATTGAGAAACCAGAGCAATCTTCAAATTATCTACAAGCTTATACAGCCTGTGCCGGAGTGTGAGCATTCCCCACTCCAATATGGCAGGTACATATAACTGAGTGCAGTAGACATGCACAGATTGAGGGCAGCTCCCTGATCTAATATGGCGCCACACAACTTGATGGAGAGAAGAGAGCATGTGCAAATCAGTCAGTGCCGGGGTGTACACTGACAGCTTGGGGCCCCTGTGCAAAAAAAATGTTTGGGCCCCTCTATGTTTATGGCAACCAAGCTACAGATATTTGTCTCCTCTCAATATGAATATTACTGTCCCCTATTACATGATGCCCTCTTATGTACAGCACCATCCCTTACATATCGGAATCTCGTTATTTAGAGCATCCTGTTTTATTATAGTATCCACTCTTGTTATATAAAAACTGAAGTGATTGCTGATGGAAGTTGGTAAAGCTTCTTTTCTGATAGCAAAGTATGATTAACTGGTGAGATGTTGCACCATCAGCAGTCATGTTATATCTAACAAGAGAGGACACTGTAGTAAAGAGAGAGCGCTGTGATTAACAAAAATAACAAGAAAGCAATATGTAAAGAACGGTGCTATATATAAGAAGATATAATACTTTGTAATAATGGGACAATAATGTACATAAAAACAGAGGACGCAACATATTAGGGGACTGTCCCATACATAACTAAAGAGGATGGTACGTAATCAGGGATGCCCCTTCCTGGGATAATGTCCCCCATACTGGGTCCATTCCTGGGATAGTGTGCCCCTTCCTGGGATAATGTCCCCCATACTGGGACCATTCCTGGGATAGTGTGCCCCTTCCTGGGATAATGTCCCCCATACTGGGACCATTCCTGGGATAGTGTGCCCCTTCCTGGGATAATGTCCCCCATACTGGGACCATTCCTGGGATAGTGTGCCCCTTCCTGGGATAATGTGTTCTGTTCTCCAATACATAAAAAAATACTACTCGTCTTCCCCCTACGCTGCCTGGTGTTCGCTTCTACAGCCGCTGCAGTTGACTTCAGCATCCTCGCCATGGTGCATGATGTCGATGCCATGTGTCACCAGTCACGGGCACGCCGACGTCAGCTACCAGTCTCTGATAGGCCACTGGCATGTATTGCAGCTCAGTGAGCCAGCGGGTCCCCTGCACCACAAAACATTTCAGCAGAATGTGGCTCCAAGGACTTGCATCCAGCTGATATAGTCGTTGGTGTTGGCGTGCCCCCTCCACCTCTAGGCCCCTGGTGTAGTGAGTAGCTGGGATCACTGACATCACACTTGAGCCTAGAGCACATTCTATGTATATTACTACCGTCAGCAGTTATATGAGCAATCATTAATTATAACACTTGTGTTATCACATTATCTCTATCAAGCAATTAAGGTTTTAATATTATATGCACAATACCTGTGAACTGGCACAGGATGAAAATCAGTTATTGTTATATGCTTAATGACTCATGAGGAGATTGATATTATTGCACTGTATACATATGCAGGGCCAGCGTCAGCTCTTGGGTAAGTGTCAGGGCCCTGAGCAGGCTGGGGGGCCCACTCACCATTGGGGACACCAGCACGCTATGGGGACCGGTGCCAGCACCCACAAGTTGGCCCCCCCGCTTGCTTAGGGCCCAAGTACTAGTAATACTTACCTCTCCCTGTTCTTCCGCTGCAGTGTCTTCCACATCTTCTCACTCTGGGATGTTTCAGGTCAGATGGTGCGATGATGTGACTAGTGTGCTTCCTCTTCTCTGAACAGTCACAGTGCAAAAAGCCGGACGACTGCAATGCTGAGGAGTCTGGAGCAGAGCAGCGGCCAGCGAGGAGAGGTGAGCATTTCATTTTTTTTACGCTTGGCGCAATATATTGGACTCATATATACTGGAGCATTGTATGGGGCCCATCATATACTGGAGCATTATATGGGGCCCACGATCCTGTATGGAGAGCTATGTGGAACCCATAATACTGGAGCCCAACACCGGAACTGCTGTAACCCACCAACCTACTGTCTCCTTCCCCACCATCCTGTAGCATGTAAGCCCGAAAGGGCAGGGTCCTCTCCCCTCTGTATCAGTCTGTCATTGTTAGTTTACTGTAAGTGATATCTGTAATTTGCATGTAACCCCTTCTCATGTACAGCACCATGGAATCAATGGTGCTATATAAATAAATAATAATACTGTATAGAGGACTAAACTGTCCGGTTTCTGAGCTAAATAGTTATTACTCATGTAATGTAAGAAGTAAATCTTTGGCATTGTTCTATACCTATATTTCTCTGCCGTATCTGTGTATCGTGGTATGTCTTAAAGGGACCCACTGAGACCATTTCCCCAGGGCCCATGAAAACCTGGAGCCGGCCCTGTACATATCAACTATTCTTTCCTGATGTATATTGATTGATCACTGATTATACAGTGTAACCTATATGTACTGTGCTTATACTCTGTGAATGTTGATGGCTTGAGAAAGGTTCACAGTTTGAAAAGTTGAAATGTCGCGCATATCTGGGTGAATAAAGACCACAGTTTATTTCACGATCTCATGCCTGGAGTGCTGCTATATTTTTTTTTTTTTTGCCATGTATCTACATCAATCTATATTCATATGGTTACATTTCTATATGAAAAACAGCTGCATACATGTGTCCATATATATATATATATATATATCAGTGCATAATACACAGACTTGATTATTCTGACACAAGCATCCTGGCTGAATGTGGCATGTAATACAAGAGTGTACTATTTCTTGACCAAATGTGTAACTTTCCATGACCCTAACTGGATTCCCATGGAGTCCTGTAAATCTTTTTATTCGGCTTTACAGTACACTGCATTATATACTGATTCTGGGTTACACAATGATTTTGGCCATGGCACAGGTTGTGCAGCATAAAATCATTGTAAGCTGCTGCTACATGACATAGCAGCAGAAATAAAGTGATTAGGGTCACAACACATCCCCTGGGTACCACGACAAGCAGATTGAAAAAAAAATCAGAACTTGTCCCACCACTGCAGGGGTCGCAATGTGACCCTCCTCACCTGTATCAGAGGCATGAAGAGAAGTTTGGCAGCTTGATCTATGCTGTAACTAAACATCATTTTGCTTCAGCATGTGTTTATGGGATAACGTTCCTGCCGTGCACGTCACTGTCAGCTGCTATCTCCACGGTGCAACACACTTGGATGCACATACACCTGACGTGGGGGTCCCCCTTCAGTATGGACCCGGTTGCACCCTCTGTAATTGCAATCATTACACCCATGAGTAATAGAGGACATGTGACAGTGCTATCACCATTGTGGTGTGAGGTGTAGTGATCGGTGCTGAACTGCCACAGATGGAAGCACAGGATCACTACTCAGTCAGTTTCAGTGCTGGAATGAATGATAGTATCTGCCCCAGCACTAATCTTAAAAGCCAATGATTGTGTAGTGCGTGGGAAGAGGGCAGCGCTGGAGGAGAGTTTAGGGGAAAAAAAGCAGAGCAATTTGCCTAGTGTGGGGAGCAGCATGTAATCAAACTCCGTGCAGGCAATAAAGTGAAATTCAGGGTGTCATAAATTCAATAGAGGTGAAACTAGCTTCATTAATACATTAGAATGTTATTTTTTAATGCTGGCAGTATATCTCGGGCTGCGGCTGGCAGTATATCTCGGGCTGCGGCTGGCAGTATATCTCGGGCTGCGGCTGGCAGTATATCTCGGGCTGCGGCTGGCAGTATATCTCGGGCTGCGGCTGGCAGTATATCTCGGGCTGCGGCTGGCAGTATATCTCGGGCTGCGGCTGGCAGTATATCTCGGGCTGCGGCTGGCAGTATATCTCGGGCTGCGGCTGGCAGTATATCTCGGGCTGCGGCTGGCAGTATATCTCGGGCTGCGGCTGGCAGTATATCTCGGGCTGCGGCTGGCAGTATATCTCGGGCTGCGGCTGGCAGTATATCTCGGGCTGCGGCTGGCAGTATATCTCGGGCTGCGGCTGGCAGTATATCTCGGGCTGCGGCTGGCAGTATATCTCGGGCTGCGGCTGGCAGTATATCTCGGGCTGCGGCTGGCAGTATATCTCGGGCTGCGGCTGGCAGTATATCTCGGGCTGCGGCTGGCAGTATATCTCGGGCTGCGGCTGGCAGTATATCTCGGGCTGCGGCTGGCAGTATATCTCGGGCTGCGGCTGGCAGTATATCTCGGGCTGCGGCTGGCAGTATATCTCGGGCTGCGGCTGGCAGTATATCTCGGGCTGCGGCTGGCAGTATATCTCGGGCTGCGGCTGGCAGTATATCTCGGGCTGCGGCTGGCAGTATATCTCGGGCTGCGGCTGGCAGTATATCTCGGGCTGCGGCTGGCAGTATATCTCGGGCTGCGGCTGGCAGTATATCTCGGGCTGCGGCTGGCAGTATATCTCGGGCTGCGGCTGGCAGTATATCTCGGGCTGCGGCTGGCAGTATATCTCGGGCTGCGGCTGGCAGTATATCTCGGGCTGCGGCTGGCAGTATATCTCGGGCTGCGGCTGGCAGTATATCTCGGGCTGCGGCTGGCAGTATATCTCGGGCTGCGGCTGGCAGTATATCTCGGGCTGCGGCTGGCAGTATATCTCGGGCTGCGGCTGGCAGTATATCTCGGGCTGCGGCTGGCAGTATATCTCGGGCTGCGGCTGGCAGTATATCTCGGGCTGCGGCTGGCAGTATATCTCGGGCTGCGGCTGGCAGTATATCTCGGGCTGCGGCTGGCAGTATATCTCGGGCTGCGGCTGGCAGTATATCTCGGGCTGCGGCTGGCAGTATATCTCGGGCTGCGGCTGGCAGTATATCTCGGGCTGCGGCTGGCAGTATATCTCGGGCTGCGGCTGGCAGTATATCTCGGGCTGCGGCTGGCAGTATATCTCGGGCTGCGGCTGGCAGTATATCTCGGGCTGCGGCTGGCAGTATATCTCGGGCTGCGGCTGGCAGTATATCTCGGGCTGCGGCTGGCAGTATATCTCGGGCTGCGGCTGGCAGTATATCTCGGGCTGCGGCTGGCAGTATATCTCGGGCTGCGGCTGGCAGTATATCTCGGGCTGCGGCTGGCAGTATATCTCGGGCTGCGGCTGGCAGTATATCTCGGGCTGCGGCTGGCAGTATATCTCGGGCTGCGGCTGGCAGTATATCTCGGGCTGCGGCTGGCAGTATATCTCGGGCTGCGGCTGGCAGTATATCTCGGGCTGCGGCTGGCAGTATATCTCGGGCTGCGGCTGGCAGTATATCTCGGGCTGCGGCTGGCAGTATATCTCGGGCTGCGGCTGGCAGTATATCTCGGGCTGCGGCTGGCAGTATATCTCGGGCTGCGGCTGGCAGTATATCTCGGGCTGCGGCTGGCAGTATATCTCGGGCTGCGGCTGGCAGTATATCTCGGGCTGCGGCTGGCAGTATATCTCGGGCTGCGGCTGGCAGTATATCTCGGGCTGCGGCTGGCAGTATATCTCGGGCTGCGGCTGGCAGTATATCTCGGGCTGCGGCTGGCAGTATATCTCGGGCTGCGGCTGGCAGTATATCTCGGGCTGCGGCTGGCAGTATATCTCGGGCTGCGGCTGGCAGTATATCTCGGGCTGCGGCTGGCAGTATATCTCGGGCTGCGGCTGGCAGTATATCTCGGGCTGCGGCTGGCAGTATATCTCGGGCTGCGGCTGGCAGTATATCTCGGGCTGCGGCTGGCAGTATATCTCGGGCTGCGGCTGGCAGTATATCTCGGGCTGCGGCTGGCAGTATATCTCGGGCTGCGGCTGGCAGTATATCTCGGGCTGCGGCTGGCAGTATATCTCGGGCTGCGGCTGGCAGTATATCTCGGGCTGCGGCTGGCAGTATATCTCGGGCTGCGGCTGGCAGTATATCTCGGGCTGCGGCTGGCAGTATATCTCGGGCTGCGGCTGGCAGTATATCTCGGGCTGCGGCTGGCAGTATATCTCGGGCTGCGGCTGGCAGTATATCTCGGGCTGCGGCTGGCAGTATATCTCGGGCTGCGGCTGGCAGTATATCTCGGGCTGCGGCTGGCAGTATATCTCGGGCTGCGGCTGGCAGTATATCTCGGGCTGCGGCTGGCAGTATATCTCGGGCTGCGGCTGGCAGTATATCTCGGGCTGCGGCTGGCAGTATATCTCGGGCTGCGGCTGGCAGTATATCTCGGGCTGCGGCTGGCAGTATATCTCGGGCTGCGGCTGGCAGTATATCTCGGGCTGCGGCTGGCAGTATATCTCGGGCTGCGGCTGGCAGTATATCTCGGGCTGCGGCTGGCAGTATATCTCGGGCTGCGGCTGGCAGTATATCTCGGGCTGCGGCTGGCAGTATATCTCGGGCTGCGGCTGGCAGTATATCTCGGGCTGCGGCTGGCAGTATATCTCGGGCTGCGGCTGGCAGTATATCTCGGGCTGCGGCTGGCAGTATATCTCGGGCTGCGGCTGGCAGTATATCTCGGGCTGCGGCTGGCAGTATATCTCGGGCTGCGGCTGGCAGTATATCTCGGGCTGCGGCTGGCAGTATATCTCGGGCTGCGGCTGGCAGTATATCTCGGGCTGCGGCTGGCAGTATATCTCGGGCTGCGGCTGGCAGTATATCTCGGGCTGCGGCTGGCAGTATATCTCGGGCTGCGGCTGGCAGTATATCTCGGGCTGCGGCTGGCAGTATATCTCGGGCTGCGGCTGGCAGTATATCTCGGGCTGCGGCTGGCAGTATATCTCGGGCTGCGGCTGGCAGTATATCTCGGGCTGCGGCTGGCAGTATATCTCGGGCTGCGGCTGGCAGTATATCTCGGGCTGCGGCTGGCAGTATATCTCGGGCTGCGGCTGGCAGTATATCTCGGGCTGCGGCTGGCAGTATATCTCGGGCTGCGGCTGGCAGTATATCTCGGGCTGCGGCTGGCAGTATATCTCGGGCTGCGGCTGGCAGTATATCTCGGGCTGCGGCTGGCAGTATATCTCGGGCTGCGGCTGGCAGTATATCTCGGGCTGCGGCTGGCAGTATATCTCGGGCTGCGGCTGGCAGTATATCTCGGGCTGCGGCTGGCAGTATATCTCGGGCTGCGGCTGGCAGTATATCTCGGGCTGCGGCTGGCAGTATATCTCGGGCTGCGGCTGGCAGTATATCTCGGGCTGCGGCTGGCAGTATATCTCGGGCTGCGGCTGGCAGTATATCTCGGGCTGCGGCTGGCAGTATATCTCGGGCTGCGGCTGGCAGTATATCTCGGGCTGCGGCTGGCAGTATATCTCGGGCTGCGGCTGGCAGTATATCTCGGGCTGCGGCTGGCAGTATATCTCGGGCTGCGGCTGGCAGTATATCTCGGGCTGCGGCTGGCAGTATATCTCGGGCTGCGGCTGGCAGTATATCTCGGGCTGCGGCTGGCAGTATATCTCGGGCTGCGGCTGGCAGTATATCTCGGGCTGCGGCTGGCAGTATATCTCGGGCTGCGGCTGGCAGTATATCTCGGGCTGCGGCTGGCAGTATATCTCGGGCTGCGGCTGGCAGTATATCTCGGGCTGCGGCTGGCAGTATATCTCGGGCTGCGGCTGGCAGTATATCTCGGGCTGCGGCTGGCAGTATATCTCGGGCTGCGGCTGGCAGTATATCTCGGGCTGCGGCTGGCAGTATATCTCGGGCTGCGGCTGGCAGTATATCTCGGGCTGCGGCTGGCAGTATATCTCGGGCTGCGGCTGGCAGTATATCTCGGGCTGCGGCTGGCAGTATATCTCGGGCTGCGGCTGGCAGTATATCTCGGGCTGCGGCTGGCAGTATATCTCGGGCTGCGGCTGGCAGTATATCTCGGGCTGCGGCTGGCAGTATATCTCGGGCTGCGGCTGGCAGTATATCTCGGGCTGCGGCTGGCAGTATATCTCGGGCTGCGGCTGGCAGTATATCTCGGGCTGCGGCTGGCAGTATATCTCGGGCTGCGGCTGGCAGTATATCTCGGGCTGCGGCTGGCAGTATATCTCGGGCTGCGGCTGGCAGTATATCTCGGGCTGCGGCTGGCAGTATATCTCGGGCTGCGGCTGGCAGTATATCTCGGGCTGCGGCTGGCAGTATATCTCGGGCTGCGGCTGGCAGTATATCTCGGGCTGCGGCTGGCAGTATATCTCGGGCTGCGGCTGGCAGTATATCTCGGGCTGCGGCTGGCAGTATATCTCGGGCTGCGGCTGGCAGTATATCTCGGGCTGCGGCTGGCAGTATATCTCGGGCTGCGGCTGGCAGTATATCTCGGGCTGCGGCTGGCAGTATATCTCGGGCTGCGGCTGGCAGTATATCTCGGGCTGCGGCTGGCAGTATATCTCGGGCTGCGGCTGGCAGTATATCTCGGGCTGCGGCTGGCAGTATATCTCGGGCTGCGGCTGGCAGTATATCTCGGGCTGCGGCTGGCAGTATATCTCGGGCTGCGGCTGGCAGTATATCTCGGGCTGCGGCTGGCAGTATATCTCGGGCTGCGGCTGGCAGTATATCTCGGGCTGCGGCTGGCAGTATATCTCGGGCTGCGGCTGGCAGTATATCTCGGGCTGCGGCTGGCAGTATATCTCGGGCTGCGGCTGGCAGTATATCTCGGGCTGCGGCTGGCAGTATATCTCGGGCTGCGGCTGGCAGTATATCTCGGGCTGCGGCTGGCAGTATATCTCGGGCTGCGGCTGGCAGTATATCTCGGGCTGCGGCTGGCAGTATATCTCGGGCTGCGGCTGGCAGTATATCTCGGGCTGCGGCTGGCAGTATATCTCGGGCTGCGGCTGGCAGTATATCTCGGGCTGCGGCTGGCAGTATATCTCGGGCTGCGGCTGGCAGTATATCTCGGGCTGCGGCTGGCAGTATATCTCGGGCTGCGGCTGGCAGTATATCTCGGGCTGCGGCTGGCAGTATATCTCGGGCTGCGGCTGGCAGTATATCTCGGGCTGCGGCTGGCAGTATATCTCGGGCTGCGGCTGGCAGTATATCTCGGGCTGCGGCTGGCAGTATATCTCGGGCTGCGGCTGGCAGTATATCTCGGGCTGCGGCTGGCAGTATATCTCGGGCTGCGGCTGGCAGTATATCTCGGGCTGCGGCTGGCAGTATATCTCGGGCTGCGGCTGGCAGTATATCTCGGGCTGCGGCTGGCAGTATATCTCGGGCTGCGGCTGGCAGTATATCTCGGGCTGCGGCTGGCAGTATATCTCGGGCTGCGGCTGGCAGTATATCTCGGGCTGCGGCTGGCAGTATATCTCGGGCTGCGGCTGGCAGTATATCTCGGGCTGCGGCTGGCAGTATATCTCGGGCTGCGGCTGGCAGTATATCTCGGGCTGCGGCTGGCAGTATATCTCGGGCTGCGGCTGGCAGTATATCTCGGGCTGCGGCTGGCAGTATATCTCGGGCTGCGGCTGGCAGTATATCTCGGGCTGCGGCTGGCAGTATATCTCGGGCTGCGGCTGGCAGTATATCTCGGGCTGCGGCTGGCAGTATATCTCGGGCTGCGGCTGGCAGTATATCTCGGGCTGCGGCTGGCAGTATATCTCGGGCTGCGGCTGGCAGTATATCTCGGGCTGCGGCTGGCAGTATATCTCGGGCTGCGGCTGGCAGTATATCTCGGGCTGCGGCTGGCAGTATATCTCGGGCTGCGGCTGGCAGTATATCTCGGGCTGCGGCTGGCAGTATATCTCGGGCTGCGGCTGGCAGTATATCTCGGGCTGCGGCTGGCAGTATATCTCGGGCTGCGGCTGGCAGTATATCTCGGGCTGCGGCTGGCAGTATATCTCGGGCTGCGGCTGGCAGTATATCTCGGGCTGCGGCTGGCAGTATATCTCGGGCTGCGGCTGGCAGTATATCTCGGGCTGCGGCTGGCAGTATATCTCGGGCTGCGGCTGGCAGTATATCTCGGGCTGCGGCTGGCAGTATATCTCGGGCTGCGGCTGGCAGTATATCTCGGGCTGCGGCTGGCAGTATATCTCGGGCTGCGGCTGGCAGTATATCTCGGGCTGCGGCTGGCAGTATATCTCGGGCTGCGGCTGGCAGTATATCTCGGGCTGCGGCTGGCAGTATATCTCGGGCTGCGGCTGGCAGTATATCTCGGGCTGCGGCTGGCAGTATATCTCGGGCTGCGGCTGGCAGTATATCTCGGGCTGCGGCTGGCAGTATATCTCGGGCTGCGGCTGGCAGTATATCTCGGGCTGCGGCTGGCAGTATATCTCGGGCTGCGGCTGGCAGTATATCTCGGGCTGCGGCTGGCAGTATATCTCGGGCTGCGGCTGGCAGTATATCTCGGGCTGCGGCTGGCAGTATATCTCGGGCTGCGGCTGGCAGTATATCTCGGGCTGCGGCTGGCAGTATATCTCGGGCTGCGGCTGGCAGTATATCTCGGGCTGCGGCTGGCAGTATATCTCGGGCTGCGGCTGGCAGTATATCTCGGGCTGCGGCTGGCAGTATATCTCGGGCTGCGGCTGGCAGTATATCTCGGGCTGCGGCTGGCAGTATATCTCGGGCTGCGGCTGGCAGTATATCTCGGGCTGCGGCTGGCAGTATATCTCGGGCTGCGGCTGGCAGTATATCTCGGGCTGCGGCTGGCAGTATATCTCGGGCTGCGGCTGGCAGTATATCTCGGGCTGCGGCTGGCAGTATATCTCGGGCTGCGGCTGGCAGTATATCTCGGGCTGCGGCTGGCAGTATATCTCGGGCTGCGGCTGGCAGTATATCTCGGGCTGCGGCTGGCAGTATATCTCGGGCTGCGGCTGGCAGTATATCTCGGGCTGCGGCTGGCAGTATATCTCGGGCTGCGGCTGGCAGTATATCTCGGGCTGCGGCTGGCAGTATATCTCGGGCTGCGGCTGGCAGTATATCTCGGGCTGCGGCTGGCAGTATATCTCGGGCTGCGGCTGGCAGTATATCTCGGGCTGCGGCTGGCAGTATATCTCGGGCTGCGGCTGGCAGTATATCTCGGGCTGCGGCTGGCAGTATATCTCGGGCTGCGGCTGGCAGTATATCTCGGGCTGCGGCTGGCAGTATATCTCGGGCTGCGGCTGGCAGTATATCTCGGGCTGCGGCTGGCAGTATATCTCGGGCTGCGGCTGGCAGTATATCTCGGGCTGCGGCTGGCAGTATATCTCGGGCTGCGGCTGGCAGTATATCTCGGGCTGCGGCTGGCAGTATATCTCGGGCTGCGGCTGGCAGTATATCTCGGGCTGCGGCTGGCAGTATATCTCGGGCTGCGGCTGGCAGTATATCTCGGGCTGCGGCTGGCAGTATATCTCGGGCTGCGGCTGGCAGTATATCTCGGGCTGCGGCTGGCAGTATATCTCGGGCTGCGGCTGGCAGTATATCTCGGGCTGCGGCTGGCAGTATATCTCGGGCTGCGGCTGGCAGTATATCTCGGGCTGCGGCTGGCAGTATATCTCGGGCTGCGGCTGGCAGTATATCTCGGGCTGCGGCTGGCAGTATATCTCGGGCTGCGGCTGGCAGTATATCTCGGGCTGCGGCTGGCAGTATATCTCGGGCTGCGGCTGGCAGTATATCTCGGGCTGCGGCTGGCAGTATATCTCGGGCTGCGGCTGGCAGTATATCTCGGGCTGCGGCTGGCAGTATATCTCGGGCTGCGGCTGGCAGTATATCTCGGGCTGCGGCTGGCAGTATATCTCGGGCTGCGGCTGGCAGTATATCTCGGGCTGCGGCTGGCAGTATATCTCGGGCTGCGGCTGGCAGTATATCTCGGGCTGCGGCTGGCAGTATATCTCGGGCTGCGGCTGGCAGTATATCTCGGGCTGCGGCTGGCAGTATATCTCGGGCTGCGGCTGGCAGTATATCTCGGGCTGCGGCTGGCAGTATATCTCGGGCTGCGGCTGGCAGTATATCTCGGGCTGCGGCTGGCAGTATATCTCGGGCTGCGGCTGGCAGTATATCTCGGGCTGCGGCTGGCAGTATATCTCGGGCTGCGGCTGGCAGTATATCTCGGGCTGCGGCTGGCAGTATATCTCGGGCTGCGGCTGGCAGTATATCTCGGGCTGCGGCTGGCAGTATATCTCGGGCTGCGGCTGGCAGTATATCTCGGGCTGCGGCTGGCAGTATATCTCGGGCTGCGGCTGGCAGTATATCTCGGGCTGCGGCTGGCAGTATATCTCGGGCTGCGGCTGGCAGTATATCTCGGGCTGCGGCTGGCAGTATATCTCGGGCTGCGGCTGGCAGTATATCTCGGGCTGCGGCTGGCAGTATATCTCGGGCTGCGGCTGGCAGTATATCTCGGGCTGCGGCTGGCAGTATATCTCGGGCTGCGGCTGGCAGTATATCTCGGGCTGCGGCTGGCAGTATATCTCGGGCTGCGGCTGGCAGTATATCTCGGGCTGCGGCTGGCAGTATATCTCGGGCTGCGGCTGGCAGTATATCTCGGGCTGCGGCTGGCAGTATATCTCGGGCTGCGGCTGGCAGTATATCTCGGGCTGCGGCTGGCAGTATATCTCGGGCTGCGGCTGGCAGTATATCTCGGTTTTCCTTTATAGAGTTTGGATATAACAAACAATTTTAAAGCGCATTCAAGCTACAAGATATTGATATGCTATCCTCAGGACCTACAGTATATCACAAAAGTGAGTGCACTCCTTACATTTTTGTAAATACTTTGTTTTCATGGGACAACAATGTATCAAGGTGTCAAATCTTCAAAATAAAGTAGTACAGCTTGTATAAATGTGGCATTTCCTCTACATAACTCAACACGCAGCCATTAGTATCTAAATCGCTTTCAACAAAATTGAGTACGCCCCTAAGTGAAATGGCTAAGTTGTTCCTAGTTTAGTATTTTCCCTCCCCAGTTTCACGTAACTCATTAGTGTTACAAGATCTCAGGTGTGAATGGGTGACAGGTGGGTTAGATTTGGTGTTATCGCTCTCACACATTCTCATACTGGTAAATGGAAGTTCAACCTGGCTCCTCAGGGCAATGAAACTCTATGAGGATCTGTAAAAATCAATTATTGCTCTACTAAAAGATGGCCTAGGCTGTAAGAAGATTGCCAACAACCTGAAACTGAGCTGCAGCATCGTGGGCAAAACCATACAGCAGTTAAACAAGACAGGTTCCACTCAGAACTGTCCTCGCCATAGTTGAACAAACGAGTTGAGTACATGTGCTCACCATCATATCCATTAGCTGTCCTTTCAACATAGACGTATTAGTGCTGCCAGCGTTACTGCAGAGGTTACAGGAGTGGTGGGTCAGCCTGTCAGTGCTCAAACCATATGACGCACACTGCATCAAATTCGTCTGCATGGCTGTCATCCCATAAGGAAGCCTCTTCTAAAGATAATGCACAAGAAAGCCTGCAAACACTGCTAAAGACAAGCAGACTAAGAGATGGATTACTGGAATTAAGTCCTGCGGGCTGAGACCAACATAAACATATTTGGTTCAGATGGTGTCAAGTGTGTGGCAGCAACCAGGTGAGGAGTACAAAGACCTACAGTCAAGCATGATGGTGGGAGTGTCATGGTTTGGGGCTGCATGAGTGCTGCCATCTGTGGGCAGCTATAGTTCACAGAGGGAACCATGGATGCCAACATGGTCAGCTTCAGTATTTCACAGTACATGATCCCCTCTCTTCAGAAACTGGGTCGCAGGGCAGTATTTCAACATGATAATTACCCCAAACACACCTCTAACATGACCACTGCCTTGCTAAAGAAACTGAGGGTAAAGGAGCTGGACTGACCAAGCATGTCACCAGACCAAAACCCTACTGAACTTCTGCATGGCATCTTCAAACAAAGGTGGAGGAGTGCAAGGTCTCCAACATCCACCAGCTCCGTTATGTTGTCATGGAGGAGTGGAAAAGGATTCCAGTGACAATCTGTGAAGTTCTAGTGAACTCCATGCCCAAGAGAGTAAAGGCAATGCTTTAAAATAATGGTGGCCACACAAAATATTGACACTTAGGGCACAATTTGGCCATTTTCACTTAGAGGTGTGCTCACTATTGTTACCAGCGGTTTACACATTAATGGCTGTGTGTGGAGTTATTTACAGGCCACACCAAATTGAAACTCTTATACAAGCTGTACCCTGACTGGCAGGGATGAGCGCAGATAACATATGCACTTGGCAGGGAAAAGTGATGAGAATATATGCACTAGGCAGACAATAGTGTGGAGAATATCTGCACTAGGCAGGGAATAGTGTGGAGAATATGTGCACTAGGCAGGGATTAGTGCAGAGAATATATACACTAAGCAGGGAATAGTGCAGAGAATATATGCACTAGGCAGGTAATAGTGTGGAGAATATATGCACTAGGCAGGAAAGAGTGCAGAGAATATATGCTCTAGGCAGGGAATAGTGTGGAGAATATGTGCACTAGGTAGCAAAGAGTGTTAACAATATATGCTCTAGGCAGGGATTAGTGCAGAGAATATATGCACTTGGCAGGTAATAGTGTGGAGAATATATGCACTAGGCAGGAAAGAGTGCAGAGAATATATGCACTAGGCAGGGAATAGTGTGGAGAATATATGCACTAGGCAGGTAATAGTGTGGAGAAAATGTGCACTAGGCAGGAAAGAGTGCAGAGAATATATGCACTAGGCAGGGATTAGTGCAGAGAATATATGCTCTAGGCAGGGAATAGTGAGGAGAATATATACACTAAGCAGGGAATAGTGCAGAGAATATATGCACTAGGCAGGTAATAGTGTGGAGAATATATGCACTAGGCAGGAAAGAGTGCAGAGAATATATGCACTAGGCAGGGATTAGTGCAGAGAATATATGCACTAGGCAGGTAATAGTGTGGAGAAAATGTGCACTAGGCAGGAAAGAGTGCAGAGAATATATGCACTAGGCAGGGATTAGTGCAGAGAATATATGCTCTAGGCAGGGAATAGTGAGGAGAATATATACACTAAGCAGGGAATAGTGCAGAGAATATATGCACTAGGCAGGTAATAGTGTGGAGAATATATGCACTAGGCAGGAAAGAGTGCAGAGAATATATGCTCTAGGCAGGGAATAGTGTGGAGAATATGTGCACTAGGTAGCAAAGAGTGTTGAGAATATATGCTCTAGGCAGGGATTAGTGCAGAGAATATATGCACTTGGCAGGTAATAGTGTGGAGAATATATGCACTAGGCAGGAAAGAGTGCAGAGAATATATGCACTAGGCAGGGAATAGTGCAGAGAATATATGCACTAGGCAGGGATTAGTGCAGATAAAATATGCTCTAGGCAGGGAATAGTGAGGAGAATATATGCACTAAGCAGGGAATAGTGCAAAGAATATATTCAATAAGCAGGGAATAGTGTGGAGAATATATGCACTAGGCAGGAAAGAGTGCAGAGAATATATGCACTAGGCAGGGAATAGTGCAGAGAATATATGCACTAGGCAGGGATTAGTGCAGATAAAATATGCTCTAGGCAGGGAATAGTGAGGAGAATATATGCACTAAGCAGGGAATAGTGCAAAGAATATATTCAATAAGCAGGGAATAGTGTGGAGAATATATGCAACAGGCAGACAATAGTGTGGAGAATATATGCACTAAGCAGGGAATAGTACAGAGAATGTATGCAATAGGCACGAAATAGTACGGAACATATATACTGTACATTATGCAGGGATTAGTGCACATATTCATAGCACTGTGTGAGCAAGGCCACTTACAAACCTGGATCAGTTAAACTAGTTTTGTCAGGAGGAATGGGCCCAAATTCCAACCAACTATTGGGAAAAGCTTGTGGAACGATATCCCAAATATTTGATCTAAGTCATTTAGTTTAAGGGCAATGGTACCAAATACTAATTAAATGTATATAAACTTTTGACTTTGCAGTAAGCAATAAAAATGCCTTAAAGGTAACCTGTCAGCAGGATTGTGCTCAGTAACCTACAGACAGTGTCAAGTCTGCACCATTAGGCCGGGGTCACACTAACCGATGCAAAATACGGTCCGTAGTTTACATGCGTAATACGGATGAATGACCCCTAAATAGTGCTCCGTATGTCATCTGTAAGCAAGGTGTGGTTGCATATTTTGTGCATGTCTGCATCTGTATGTAATCCGTATGGCATCCGTATGCAATCCGTATGGCGAGATTTTCTCGCCGCCTTGCAAAATGGACATATAATGGAGCCCTATGACAGAGTTTCTAACAGAAACAAAATAATAGATATAGACACATAGAATACATATATATATATATACACACAAGTCATTGAGACAAACATATATATATATATATATATATATATATATATATATTTATATTTCACAGAGTTCTTCATAGCAGAATAGCCGCTAATTAAATTGCCGGCTTCTTTCAAATCATTCCCCAACCCGACATGAAATGACACCTGGTTTACATTCAGTAAAGCATTTCATTTCATGTTTTTGAATATGTCCCAGACTAATAATTAGATGAGGGTTTGTGTGCAAAATTTGTGAGTTGTAGTTGTTATTTAAAGGGGTTAATTCGTTGTTAAAAAATGTGTGGGCTTCCCTTTGCCCTGTAGCGGTGGCGAATGGGTTAATCTAACAAAGGGTTAATGTCACCTTACAATCGAATGGTGACATTAAACCTTTGTTAGATTAAACCACTCGCCACCACTATAGGGCAATGGGAAGCCCACGCATTTTTTAACAACGAATTAACTTCTTAAAATAACAACTAGAACTCCCAAATTTTGCACACAAACCCTCATCTAATTATTAGTCAGGGACATATAAAAATACATGAAATGAAATGCTTTACTGAATGTAAACCATGTGTAATTTCATGTCGGGTTGGTGAATGATTTGATAGAAGCCGCCAATTTAATTAGCGGCTATTCTGCTATGAAGAACTCTGTGAAATATAAATATATATATATATATATACTGTATATATATATATATATGTTTGTCACAATGACATGTATGTTTGTATGTATATATATGTATTCTATGTGTATATACTGTATCTATTCTTTCATTTCTTTATTAAACCTGTCAGTGTGAGTTTACTGTATAGCGCACTGAATTGCCAGTTTTTATAAAAGACACCGGGTGCGTATTTCTCGCAAGTCACATGTGTGGTCCATGTGTAATCCTTTTTTTGTGCACTCATAGACTTGCATTGGCGTATTACGGGCGTAGTACGCTGACAATCGCAGCATGCTGCTATTGGCACGGACAGTAGAATACGCCCAAGAAATATACGGCTGTTGGGAGCAAACCCATAGAGAATAATTTGTCCATGTGTAATGCGTGCTTTTAACGCCTCTCACTCGTCCGTATTCCTCGCCAGTGTGACCCCGGCCTTATACTTAATAAAATGATGCCTTGGTTGATGAAATCCGTCTTGTGCTTCTTTTTGCCGTCTAGTTTGCTTAGTGAATATATTAATGTGTATATTTAAAAAGACATGTCACTTCATCAAAATGGTGGCGTCTACGGGGCCTGTGCACTTGTCAGTTAGTGCCTATTATTTTGCTGTGTTGAAAAAAAAAAATTTACCATCAAAATGGCGCCGCTGGCTGCGCCTGCACATTGGCATCTATCGCATACCAATAGATAGTACTGTGCAAACGCCTCCGCCCACCCCTTGTTGCTACAGCCAAAAAATTTTACACTACAACAAAATGGCGCAGGAGGCGACTCTTTTACAGTAGTATCTATTGGTACACGATAGGTGCAAATGCACAGGCGCAGCCGACGGTGCCATTTTGATGGTGTTTTTTTTTTTCTTTTCAACACCACAATATAATAGGCACTAACTGACAAGTGATAATGTGCAGATGCTGGAGGCACCGCCTTTTTGATGAAGTAACATTTTTTTTTTCAAATACACACATTAGTATATTCATTATGCAAACTAGGGGGCAGGTCAGTGAGGGATCAGTGACCTGTTAGGTATTCATAATGCAGACTGCTATCAGAGCACCATAAACACCAACCCCGTCTTAGAGCAGAAGCATATCATAAACACAAAACTAAAAATAAGGATTAAAAAAGTACAAGATGGATTTCATCAACCAAGGTATAAATTTATTAAGTTTAACAGCACCAACCTGACAGTGTGTGTAGGTTACTCAGCACAATTCTGCTGACAGGTTCCCTTTAAAGCATTCTCTCTCTCTCTCTCATTATTCTGACATTTGGCAAATATTAATAATTATGGTAATTCTAATTGACCTAAAATAGGAAAAGTCTATTCTGATTTCATGTTAGATATTGAGAAAAACATGTATATGTGCCTTTGTATATAGTGTATGTAAACTTCTGGTTTCAACTGTATACTCATTTATTTATATGTAATAATTGAGCTGTCAATATATACATACATAATAAGGTATATATATATATTTATCTCTCTCTCTCTATATATATATATATATATATATGTATATATATATATATATATATATATATACACACACACTCATATTATGTATATCTATATATATGTGTGTGTATATACATCTATCGTCACGGTGCATGTGTAGATTGCCGATGAACAATGTGCAAGCGCATGTAAGAAACATACTGCGCAAGCGCAGCTCCACTCTCTGACCCGGTGGGGGTCCGACTACCATTCGTCCTCCCACAGATCCTGAGAGTGGAGAGCCCACAGTGCTGGTCAGTGCCGCATCCTCTCTATTATTCCAGGTACCACAGTGCTCTCAGCCATGTCTGTATTGGGGGCAGCACTGCCTCAGTCACCTACATGGAGCGGTGGTTAGCCCCCTGTAAAGTAGGGGGTTTTAATTGAATCTTGCTGGTCACTATTGTTCTACCCAGTCAAGTTCTGATGTTTCCCTGTAACTTAGTGTAAAGTGTAACCTAAACCCCCACTAAGTCATAGTCCACAGTGGGAGGCAGTAATTCTATATATCACTGTGCAATCTGTGAGGTTTGCTGTTATTAGATCAATAAATCTCAGCACTTACAGAGTCAGATGTATAATCTCCATCTCCATGATCTCGGTGCTAACTTCTTCTTCCGGCCACTGTATGGTCTGCTCCCTATGGTACATGGAACATATATATCTCATATAGAAAGGTACAAATACCATTAATTGTTAGGATGTTCAATACCATTAGTGATCATGACAAATGTGGCTTCATTCCTCCCCTCCTCCCTCCATTCTAGGTACTTTCTTTGCCAACATTTTACATTGACTACATTCCAGAGATACAAAAAAATCTGTCAGCAGGTTTCTGCTGTTTAATCTGAGAACAGCATTGTGTAGGGGCAAAGAGCATGATTCCAGCAAGTTGTCACTTACTGGGCTGCTTGCTGTAGTTTCAATAAAATTATTGTTTTATTAGCAGGATATTATCATTAGAGGACTAGTTGCCTCATGCCATGTAGTCCTCCTGCTCTGTATAACTCCGTCCCCACCGATGATTAGCAGCTTTCTGGCAAAGTATAATTTACCTAGAAAGCTGTCAATCAGTAGTGTGGGAGGGGTTATACAGGGCTCAACATTCAGAGCACTGACAGATCTGTACAAGAGAAAACAGGGATTTTAATAAAACTGCACCAAGAAGCCTAGTAAGTGGCACATTGCTGGAATCATTTTCTCTGTCCCTACATCATACCATTTTCAGATTATGTAGCAAAAACTTGGTTTCAGATTCCCTTTAAAGAGAATTTGTCACCAGGATTTTGCCTCCTAATCTGAGAGTAGCATAACTTAGAGCTGGAAACCTTGCTTCCAGGGATGTGTCACTTGTTGGGTTGTTTGCTGCAACCTAAACAGGAGAAAATCCATCTCAATGAACTTGTGAACAACCTTCTTCCTTTATTCACCAAAAGTGCTCAATAGAGGATAAAATAGAATCAGCGACGCAAGTTACATGATATGTGACATCGACACGTCTCTGGTGAATGCGCATCCATAATTATGGAGCTGTTTGCTGTAGCTTTGAAAAAATCACGCTTTTATCAGCAGAAGATTATCTCTAGAGGACTAGTAAACCTGCTGCCATGTAGTCCTCCTTATTTATGAGCTCTGCACCCACCCCTGATTGGCAGTCTTTTTCCTATGCACAGTGTACATTGAGCAGCCAATCAGTGGTGTGGGCGGAGTTATACAGGGCTCAACATTCAGAGCACTGCTAGATCTGCAGCAGATAAAATAATTTTATCAAAATTGTAAGCAGCCCAGTAATGAGAAACATTGCTGAAATTGTTGCTTTTAGATGCGGCAGCAAAAACCTGGTGATAGATTCTCTTGAAATCCTCAAATTCTGTCTGGCAGCAGCTGCCAATAGAGGATGTTTCTGTACGGGGATACCGAGAGAACTAGAAGATTATTGGCAGAAAAAGATCCCATGGCCTTTCTTGTCTTTATTATTTCCCTTTTTAAATTTACAATAGATGATTATTCCAAACATAATGAATTTAATTTAGTGGTGATTTTCTAACTATACACTGTTCATTGGGAAAACTGTCAGATGAGCTCTGAATACAGATCCCTAGAGAAGGTATACGTCCTTCCTTTCTAAGAAGCCATACTACCATAATGGCTCCTGTGTTTTCTCCTCCTACCATTGAACAAGTGAAGTAACAATCCCTGTGTTGTGGCATCTTTGTGCTGTAAGATACGATCCATGAGCGGTGCCCAAAACATGGCGGCTCTCTGTGTAGACAGATATTGTGTGCAGACAGGATCTACAGGGGAACATCCCTCCCAGAATATAATGACTCAGTCATCAGAGATAAGGAGACAGCTCCATCATTATGGAATCCAGAAGGTTGGTTTATATTAGAGCGTTACATTTTTATCACTTACCAAATTGTGATCCTTTCTATATATTTTATCATCAGTGTCGTAAATTTACGGAACCCTGTGAAGTCCATCCTATAGTACAAGGAAATACATCAATGCATAGATTAGGTAAGGGTTAACTAGAAGGTATGGTAACACTAGAAATTGATGGGAGCTGTTAAAATAGATGTTCCCACTTATTTATCCCCAATCCACAGTATAGGGAATAAGCTGCTGTTTGCTGGGGCTGCGTTCCCCGGACCCTCCAGCCCTGAGATGCCCCTGTAGCATGGAGCCGAGGTGGCGCATGCGCCCCACACACTGTACAATGATGAGAAAGACTCTTACCTGCGATTTACACCTTCAGCTGAAAAAGAAACAACAGTTTACAATTGGATTTATTGAAGTATTTAATAACAGTTGCAGCGGACGACTTATTTTTGGGTCGTATTCACACGTCTTTGTTTTTCTCATCTGCACAAACCCAAACTAATTTTCATCAGTGCGCTGCTTCCAATTTTCATCTAGTTTTACTCCATGTGTCCATTTTTTACCATCAGTATCTCATCCTTTTCTATTGTATGCAAAAAGAAAACCAAAACCTGATGGAAGTTTCCCAAGTTTCTCCTAGTAGTCAGTCAGTGGGTGAGTGTGATCCACAATTCGCCCCACAGCTGACATGTTACCAGCTCCATAGAACAGAAGGGCCAGTGAAAAATACTGGCAGCACCCCTGGTACATAGACACACACGTGACTGAGCCCTTCCTTTACAACGTGATTGTACAGAGACTTCCTTACACAATATCGGATCTGATCTGGCATCCAGGTTTCGGCTATACAGTCCCTACTGGACTGCAGGGGCGTCACATCAATAGCGGGGGGCCACACGACCCGTGAGTCCTGGGGAGTGTTGGCTTTGTTTCCCCATCATCATAATTTTACCATCAGCTTCTTGTTCCACCATTCAGCCTGAGACTCGGCTCAGCAGGCGCGATAGGCAGCAATAGATCGCGCCTGCTGTAGAAAACCTCAGCCCCACACTGCACAGACCGGAGCAGGGCGCTGGGGGACACGGCCAGGCATAAATGCTATAAATGCATGTGAGAAGAATGTGATACTTACATGGGATGTCAATCACTGCAGGCTGTAAAAGTAAAACAGAGAAGTGTAAAAAGTCTATGAAATCTTTCATCTTCTTACATTGTCCTGTATATCACATACTCATAGGCTTCCATTACACCCATTACACTAGACAATGAATGTGACATTATCACACAAGATAGACTGCGCTAGTATTAATAAATCTATGAGCAGAGCGCCAGTCCGTGCCCCATGCAGCATTCATACAGTCCATAAACAGCACGCCTGCTATGTGACCCGGCATCGGCTGACAGCTATAAGATATGTGGAATATATTTATACATTAGTTGTGCATTAGGAAGCTCTGGAGCTGCGTCCATTCTGTACATATTTATTGGGTTTAAAAATGGGGGTAAACTGGCATCGCTGCGTTACTACATCTGCCGTAATGTAACAAAGAGTTGTGTGTGTTTCATGGCACTGCAGCCTTGCAGCGCTGGGGTTCAAATCCCACCAAGGACAACATCTGCAAGGAGTTTGTATGTTCTCCCCATACTGATAGGGAAAGTAGATTGTGTGCTCCATTGGGGACAGCGATGATAATGTATGCAAAGCACTGCACAATATGCTAGCGCTATATATAAGTAAACGTTATTATGCTACAAAGATTTAACTCTTTAAAAGAGTTGTCCACTACTTGGACAATTCCTTCTTGAACTAAATGTTTGGTCCCAATAAAATAATAAAGCTTAGACTCCCCTCCCATGCTGGTGCTGTTCCAGCAGTGTCAGCACTTGCGGTCCCCAGAGCTCTGGTGCCGTGTTGTGACACGTGGTGCTCGGCGCCCAATCACCGCTGGCATCATTGTCCCCACCTTCGTACAGATTGAACATGAAGAGGAAGTCCGGGCTGCAGCTGATCTCAGTCTCCCTTCCAGCCCTGAGAACCCCTCTATACTTGATACCCAGCCTTGCTGAAGCTGACAGCTGAGCATTGGGGCCCCAAGCTGTCAGTTTTGCCTGGCAGGTTATCAAAAATACAGGGGAGCCCACACATTGTTTTTTTAATTATTTATTTAGAGAGCATGAGTCATCACCTGCTCTCAATGTTATTAGCAGCAGCTGGCGTCGGTTGATGGGAGCAGATGTCTCATCAGCCGACACCAGTGACTGGAGGTAAACTTTGTACCGCCGATCTCAGCGGTGGGTTCACGCTGTCATTTGTAGTAGTAGTGCATGGCAGACACTGGATATTCGGGCTCCCCATTCAAGTGAATGGGGTCCGGGTTTTTTAACAGTTCGGCCGAACCCGCTGGACCCAAACAACCAGGGGTCCACTCATCTCTACCCATGAAAGAAAAAAGTTTTTAAAAATGTAAAAAGATAAAAATTCAAATCAACCCCCTTTCCTCCAGTTAATATTAAAGAAAGGGAAAAATAAAAGAAAAACACATATTTGGTATCAATCTGTTCAGAAAAGTCTGACCTATGAAAATATAAAATTAACTGACCTAATCTGTAGAAACTGTAAAGCATAAAAAAGAATCAAAATGCCAACGTTGCAGGTTTTTGGTTGCTACAACTCCACAAAAAAAATACATAACAGCAATCACATAATCATAACTACCTCAAAATATTATTAATACATCAGGATACCATGCAAAAAAAGAAAGTGTATAAAGAACGGACATCAGACAACAGAAATTCATTATTACATACACGTATAGAGACAGCATTACTATCACTATTCTGAATTCCACGGCTTTTCTTATTTGGAACTTACATAGATCGGTCTCTCGTTTGTGCTCCACATTCTTCTTCTTCAATCGCACAATTCTGAATAGGACAAATAGAGAAGTTTCCATATAAATAGCCTAATCTCAAATGCCAACTTTATCAACAGTAAATATTACTGTAACTAATTAACAAATAAAAGGTTTTCTTTCTAAAAATGTATGGGACATGAGAATTGGGAAATAGGGGAAGCTTATCACAAGAAATCAGAAATTTGTATAGCTAGGAAATGGGGAATACTGAGGACAGGAGCATCAGACGCGCATACTCACTCTCATCCACAACTGCAACTCTCAAAGGAGTTCCAGTAGAGCGGCTGACAATAGCGCCGATCCTGTGATGTCACAACATTCTAGAATGGCTGCAGGAGACAATCAGATCCAATATAATCCTGTATAATAAAGTATTGGAGGATTTATAGATATATGTAAATAATGTGATACAGCATATTATAGAAAACAGCACCCCTGCGCCCCCCCACTCCACACACACATGAACACATGTATAAAGAAGAGTATAGTCCAATTTTTTTCTTATATTGTTATTATACATATGCACATAAGTGTAGGGATACGGAATTTTATAACATGTTACTCAAAATTCATAGGCATTAATGTGGCGTTTGTCTTTTTCTCCAAGATTTTGGAGGTGTCTGTGGGGATTTTTGCCCCTTCAATCAGGATTGCATTTGTGACAGTAGACATTGATGCTGGATGGGTGGTCCTGGCTAGCAATCTTCATTCTTGTTCATCCCAAATGTGTTGGATGGGGTTGAAGTCAGGGCTCTGTCCGGCCTTAGCGGCTGCAGGTCCTTCACTGCTCCTTTGCATGGTGCTGCTCCTCTATCCTGGAAATGTTCACTGCACACTCAATTCAGTTCAAGCAAAATGGATGATTTGTATTTATTTCCATAGGTATAAGTCATGTATTCATGTATTGATTCAATGAATCTTTCTCAAATATGTCACAGGGTATTCCAGAGCCACGGTTATACAGGTGGTCCTGTAAGGACACTGTGCAGCGTCATATGTTATAGCACACCACATACTATTTGCGCACACACAAGCCACATACTATATACACACACCATATACTAGATACACACACCACATACTATATACACACATACAAGCCACATATAACATACACACAACGTGCTATATACACACAACATACCATATATACACACACAAGCCACACATTATATACTCACACCATACTATATACACACACCACATACTATATACACACAAGCCACATACTATACACACACCATATACTAGATACACACATCATATACTATATACACACCACATACTATATACACACATACAAGCCACATATAACATACACACAACGTACTATATACACACAACATACCATATATACACACACAAGCCACACATTATATACTCACACCATACTATATACACACACCACATACTATATACACACAAGCCACATACTATACACACACCATATACTAGATACACACATCATATACTATATACACACCACATACTATATACACACATACAAGCCACATATAACATACACACAACGTACTATATACACACAACATACCATATATACACACACAAGCCACACATTATATACTCATACCATACTATATACACACACCACATACTATATACACACACCACATACTATACACACACCATATACTATATACACACATACAAGCCACATATAACATACACACAACGTACTATATACACACAACATACCATATATACACACACAAGCCACACATTATATACTCACACCATACTATATACACACACCACATACTATATACACACAAGCCACATACTATACACACACCATATACTAGATACACACATCATATACTATATACACACCACATACTATATACACACATACAAGCCACATATAACATACACACAACGTACTATATACACACAACATACCATATATACACACACAAGCCACACATTATATACTCACACCATACTATATACACACACCACATACTATATACACACAAGCCACATACTATACACACACCATATACTAGATACACACATCATATACTATATACACACCACATACTATATACACACATACAAGCCACATATAACATACACACAACGTACTATATACACACAACATACCATATATACACACACAAGCCACACATTATATACTCATACCATACTATATACACACACCACATACTATATACACACCATATACTATACACACATCATATACTATATACACACCACATACTATATACACACATACAGTGGGGCAAAAAAGTATTTAGTCAGTCAGCAATAGTGCAAGTTCCACCACTTAAAAAGATGAGAGGCGTCTGTAATTTACATCATAGGTAGACCTCAACTATGGGAGACAAACTGAGAAAAAAAAATCCAGAAAATCACATTGTCTGTTTTTTTTTTCATTTTATTTGCATATTATGGTGGAAAATAAGTATTTGGTCAGAAACAAAATTTCATCTCAATACTTTGTGATATATCCTTTGTTGGCAATGACAGAGGTCAAACGTTTTCTGTAAGTCTTCACAAGGTTGCCACACACTGTTGTTGGTATGTTGGCCCATTCCTCCATGCAGATCTCCTCTAGAGCAGTGATGTTTTTGGCTTTTCGCTTGGCAACACGGACTTTCAACTCCCTCCAAAAGTTTTCTATAGGGTTGAGATCTGGAGACTGGCTAGGTCACTCCAGGACCTTGAAATGCTTCTTACGAAGCCACTCCTTCATTGCCCTGGCGGTGTGCTTTGGATCATTGTCATGTTGAAAGACCCAGCCACGTTTCATCTGCAATGCCCTTGCTGATGGAAGGAGGTTTGCACTCAAAATCTCACGATACATGGCCCCATTCATTCTTTCAAGTACCCGGATCAGTCGTCCTGGCCCCTTTGCAGAGAAACAGCCCCAAAGCATGATGTTTCCACCACCATGCTTTACAGTAGGTATGGTGTTTGATGGATGCAACTCAGTATTCTTTTTCCCCCAAACACGACAAATTGTGTTTCTACCAAACAGTTCCAGTTTGGTTTCATCAGACCATAGGACATTCTCCTAAAACTCCTCTGGATCATCCAAATGCTCTCTAGCAAACTTCAGACGGGCCCGGACATGTACAGGCTTAAGCAGTGGGACACGTCTGGCACTGCAGGATCTGAGTCCATGGTGGCGTAGTGTGTTACTTATGGTAGGCCTTGTTACATTGGTCCCAGCTTTCTGCAGTTCATTCACTAGGTCCCCCCGCGTGGTTCTGGGATTTTTGCTCACCGTTCTTGTGATCATTCTGACCCCACGGGGTGGGATTTTGCGTGGAGCACCAGATCGAGGGAGATTATCAGTGGTCTTGTATGTCTTCCATTTTCTAATTATTGCTCCCACAGTTGATTTCTTCACTCCAAGCTGGTTGGCTATTGCAGATTCAGTCTTCCCAGCCTGGTGCAGGGCTACAGTTTTGTTTCTGGTGTCCTTTGACAGCTCTTTGGTCTTCACCATAGTGGAGTTTGGAGTCAGACTGTTTGAGGGTGTGCACAGGTGTCTTTTTATACTGATAACAAGTTTAAACAGGTGCCATTACTACAGGTAATGAGTGGAGGAAAGAGGAGACTCTTAAAGAAGAAGTTACAGGTCTGTGAGAGCCAGAAATCTTGATTGCTTGTTTATGACCAAATACTTATTTTCCACCATAATATGCAAATAAAATGAAAAAAAAACCAGACAATGTGATTTTCTGGATTTTTTTTTTCTCAGTTTGTCTCCCATAGTTGAGGTCTACCTATGATGTAAATTACAGACGCCTCTCATCTTTTTAAGTGGTGGAACTTGCACTATTGCTGACTGACTAAATACTTTTTTGCCCCACTGTACAAGCCACATATAACATACACACAACATAGTATATACACACAACATACCATATAAACACACACAAGCCACACATTATATACTCACACCATACTATATACACACACCACATACTATATACACACAAGCCACATACTATACACACACCATATACTATACACACACATCATATACTATATACACACCACATACTATATACACACACCACATACTATATACACACATACAAGCCACATATAACATACACACAACGTACTATATACACACAACATACCATATATACACACACAAGCCACACATTATATACTCACACCATACTATATACACACACCACATACTATATACACACAAGCCACATACTATACACACACCATATACTATACACACACATCATATACTATATACACACCACATACTATATACACACATACAAGCCACATATAACATACACACAACATACTATATACACACAACATACCATATATACACACACAAGCCACACATTATATACTCACACCATACTATATACACACACCACATACTATATACACACAAGCCACATACTATACACACACCATATACTATACACACACATCATATACTATATACACACCACATACTATATACACACATACAAGCCACATATAACATACACACAACGTACTATATACACACAACATACCATATATACACACACAAGCCACACATTATATACTCATACCATACTATATACACACACCACATACTATATACACACCACATACTATACACACATCATATACTATATACACACCACATACTATATACACACATACAAGCCACATATAACATACACACACCATATACTAGATACACACACCACATACTATATACACACATACAAGCCACATATGACATTCACACAACGTACTATATACACACAACATACCATATATACACACACAAGCCACACATTATATACTCATACCATACTATATACACACACCACATACTATATACACACACCACATACTATATACACACCATATACTATACACACATCATATACTATATACACACATACAAGCCACATATAACATACACACAACATACTATATACACACAACATACCATATATACACACACAAGCCACACATTATATACTCACACCATACTATATACACACCACATACTATATACACACAAGCCACATACTATACACACACCATATACTATACACACATCATATACTATATACACACCACATACTATATACACACATACAAGCCACATATAACATACACACAACATACTATATACACACAACATACCATATATACACACACAAGCCACACATTATATACTCACACCATACTATATACACACAAGCCACATACTATACACACATCATATACTATATACACACCACATACTATATACACACATACAAGCCACATATAACATACACACAACATACTATATACACACACCATATACTAGATACACACACCACATACTATATACACACATACAAGCCACATATGACATACACACAACGTACTATATACACACAACATACCATATATACACACAAGCCACACATTATATACTCATACCATACTATATACACACACCACAAACTATATACACACCATATACTATACACACATCATATACTATATACACACCACATACTATATACACACATACAAGCCACATATAACATACTCACACCACATACTATATACACACAAGCCACATACTATATACACACACCATATACTAGATACACACACCACATACTATATACACACATACAAGCCACATATAACATACGCACAACGTACTATATACACACAACATACCATATATACACACAAGCCACACATTATATACACACACCACATACTATACACACACCATATACTATACACACATCATATACTATACACACACATCATATACTATATACACACCACATACTATATACACACATACAAGCCACATATAACATACACACAACATACCATATATACACACACAAGCCACACATTATATACTCACACCATACTATATACACACTCCACATACTATGCACACACCATATACTATACACACATCATATACTATATACACACCACATACTATATACACACACCACATACTATATACACACATACAAGCCACATATAACATACACACAACGTACTATATACACACAACATACCATATATACACACACAAGCCACACATTATATACTCACACCATACTATATACACACACCACATACTATATACACACAAGCCACATACTACATACACACACCACATATTATACACACACCACATACTATATACACACATACAAGCCACATATAACATACACACAACATACTATATACACACAACATACCATATATACACACACAAGCCACACATTATATACTCACACCATACTATATACACACACCACATACTATACACACACCATATACTATACACACATCATATACTATATACACAACACATACTATATACACACATACAAGCCACATATAACATACACACAACATACTATATACACACACCATACCATATATACACACACAAGCCACACATTATATACTCACACCATACTATATACACACACCACATACTATACACACACCATATACTATACACACATCATATACTATATACACAACACATACTATATACACACATACAAGCCACATATAACATACACACAACATACTATATACACACACCATATACTAGATACACACACCATATACTATATACACACATACAAGCCACATACGACATACACACAACGTACTATATACACACCACATACCATATATACACACACAACCACACATTATATACTCATACCATACTATATACACACACCACATACTATACACACACCATATACTATACACACATCATATACTATATACACACCACATACTATATACACACATACAAGCCACATATAACATACTCACACCATACTATATACACACCACATACTATATACACACAAGCCACACATTATATACTCACACCATACTATATATACACACCACATACTATATACACACAAGCCACATACTATACACACACCATATACTATACACACATCATATACTATATACACACCACATACTATATACACACATACAAGCCACATATAACATACACACAACATACTATATACACACAACATACCATATATACACACACAAGCCACACATTATATACTCACACCATACTATATACACACACCACATACTATACACACACCATATACTATACACACATCATATACTATATACACACCACATACTATATACACACATACAAGCCACATATAACATACACACAACATACTATATACACACACCATATACTATATACATACCATATACTATAAACACATCATATACTATATACACACCACATACTATATACACACATACAAGCCACATATAACATACTCACACCATACTATATACACACACCACATACTATATACACACAAGCCACATACTATATACACACACCATATACTAGATACACACACCACATACTATATACACACATACAAGCCACATATGACATACACACAACGTACTATATACACACAACATACCATATATACACACACAAGCCACACATTATATACTCATACCATACTATATACACACACCACATACTATATACACACACCACATACTATATACATACCATATACTATACACACATCATATACTATATACACACCACATACTATATACACACATACAAGCCACATATAACATACTCACACCATACTATATACACACACCACATACTATGCACACACCATATACTTTACACACATCATATACTATCACTGTCCATCTCGCCGGGCTCTGTGTGCTGTGGGAAATTTAAAGCTTGGAAGCCGCCTGCTGGTAAGTATGTACACCCCTATGGGCACCACCAATACATAGCTACTGTATGGGGTCAGCTGTGTGGGGCATGGTAGGGATACAGGCTGTCCCGGTGGGGTGGAGGGAGGGGAAGCTCAGCACAGTGTATGGGGTCAGCTGTGTGGGGCATGGCAGGGATACAGGCTGTCCCGGTGGGGTGGAGGGAGGGGAAGCTCAGCACAGTGTATGGGGTCAGCTGTGTGGGGCATGGTAGGGATACAGGCTGTCCCGGTGGGGTGGAGGGAGGGGAAGCTCAGCACAGTGTATGGGGTCAGCTGTGTGGGGCATGGCAGGGATACAGGCTGTCCCGGTGGGGTGGGGGGAGGGGAAGCTCAGCACAGTGTATGGGGTCAGCTGTGTGGGGCATGGTAGGGATACAGGCTGTCCTGGTGGGGTGGAGGGAGGGGAAGCTCAGCACAGTGTATGGGGTCAGCTGTGTGGGGCATGGCGGGGATACAGGCTGTCCCGGTGGGGTGGAGGGAGGGGAAGCTCAGCACAGTGTATGGGGTCAGCTGTGTGGGGCATGGTAGGGATACAGGCTGTCCCGGTGGGGTGGAGGAAGGGGAAGCTCAGCACAGTGTATGGGGTCAGCTGTGTGGGGCATGGTAGGGATACAGGCTGTCCCGGTGGGGTGGAGGGAGGGGAAGCTCAGCACAGTGTTTGGGGTCAGCTGTGTGGGGCATGGCAGGGATACAGGCTGTCCCGGTGGGGGGAGGGGAAGCTCAGCACAGTGTATGGGGTCAGCTGTGTGGGGCATGGCGGGGATACAGGCTGTCCCGGTGGGGTGGAGGGAGGGGAAGCACAGCACAGTGTATGGGGTCAGCTGTGTGGGGCATGGCGGGGATACAGGCTGTCCCGGTGGGGTGGAGGAAGGGGAAGCTCAGCACAGTGTATGGGGTCAGCTGTGTGGGGCATGGCGGGGATACAGGCTGTCCCGGTGGGGTGGAGGGAGGGGAAGCACAGCACAGTGTATGGGGTCAGCTGTGTGGGGCATGGTAGGGATACAGGCTGTCCCGGTGGGGTGGAGGGAGGGGAAGCTCAGCACAGTGTATGGGGTCAGCTGTGTGGGGCATGGCGGGGATACAGGCTGTCCCGGTGGGGTGGAGGGAGGGGAAGCTCAGCACAGTGTATGGGGTCAGCTGTGTGGGGCATGGCAGGGATACAGGCTGTCCCGGTGGGGTGGAGGAAGGGGAAGCTCAGCACAGTGTATGGGGTCAGCTGTGTGGGGCATGGCGGGGATACAGGCTGTCCCGGTGGGGTGGAGGGAGGGGAAGCACAGCACAGTGTATGGGGTCAGCTGTGTGGGGCATGGTAGGGATACAGGCTGTCCCGGTGGGGTGGAGGGAGGGGAAGCTCAGCACAGTGTATGGGGTCAGCTGTGTGGGGCATGGCGGGGATACAGGCTGTCCCGGTGGGGTGGAGGGAGGGGAAGCACAGCACAGTGTATGGGGTCAGCTGTGTGGGGCATGGTAGGGATACAGGCTGTCCCGGTGGGGTGGAGGGAGGGGAAGCTCAGCACAGTGTATGGGGTCAGCTGTGTGGGGCATGGTAGGGATACAGGCTGTCCCGGTGGGGTGGAGGAAGGGGAAGCTCAGCACAGTGTATGGGGTCAGCTGTGTGGGGCATGGCGGGGATACAGGCTGTCCCGGTGGGGTGGAGGGAGGGGAAGCACAGCACAGTGTATGGGGTCAGCTGTGTGGGGCATGGTAGGGATACAGGCTGTCCCGGTGGGGTGGAGGGAGGGGAAGCTCAGCACAGTGTATGGGGTCAGCTGTGTGGGGCATGGCAGGGATACAGGCTGTCCCGGTGGGGTGGAGGGAGGGGAAGCTCAGCACAGTGTATGGGGTCAGCTGTGTGGGGCATGGCAGGGATACAGGCTGTCCCGGTGGGGTGGAGGGAGGGGAAGCTCAGCACAGTGTATGGGGTCAGCTGTGTGGGGCATGGCAGGGATACAGGCTGTCCCGGTGGGGTGGAGGAAGGGGAAGCTCAGCACAGTGTATGGGGTCAGCTGTGTGGGGCATGGCGGGGATACAGGCTGTCCCGGTGGGGTGGAGGGAGGGGAAGCACAGCACAGTGTATGGGGTCAGCTGTGTGGGGCATGGTAGGGATACAGGCTGTCCCGGTGGGGTGGAGGGAGGGGAAGCTCAGCACAGTGTATGGGGTCAGCTGTGTGGGGCATGGCGGGGATACAGGCTGTCCCGGTGGGGTGGAGGGAGGGGAAGCTCAGCACAGTGTATGGGGTCAGCTGTGTGGGGCATGGCAGGGATACAGGCTGTCCCGGTGGGGTGGAGGGAGGGGAAGCTCAGCACAGTGTATGGGGTCAGCTGTGTGGGGCATGGCAGGGATACAGGCTGTCCCGGTGGGGTGGAGGGAGGGGAAGCTCAGCACAGTGTATGGGGTCAGCTGTGTGGGGCATGGCGGGGATACAGGCTGTCCCGGTGGGGTGAGGGGAAGCTCAGCACAGTGTATGGGGTCAGCTGTGTGGGGCATGGCGGGGATACAGGCTGTCCCGGTGGGGTGAGGGGAAGCTCAGCACAGTGTATGGGGTCAGCTGTGTGGGGCATGGCAGGGATACAGGCTGTCCCGGTGGGGTGAGGGGAAGCTCAGCACAGTGTATGGGGTCAGCTGTGTGGGGCATGGCAGGGATACAGGCTGTCCCGGTGGGGTGAGGGGAAGCTCAGCACAGTGTATGGGGTCAGCTGTGTGGGGCATGGCAGGGATACAGGCTGTCCCGGTGGGGTGGAGGAAGGGGAAGCTCAGCACAGTGTATGGGGTCAGCTGTGTGGGGCATGGCAGGGATACAGGCTGTCCCGGTGGGGTGGAGGGAGGGGAAGCTCAGCACAGTGTATGGGGTCAGCTGTGTGGGGCATGGCAGGGATACAGGCTGTCCCGGTGGGGTGGGGGGAGGGGAAGCTCAGCACAGTGTATGGGGTCAGCTGTGTGGGGCATGGCAGGGATACAGGCTGTCCCGGTGGGGTGGGGGGAGGGGAAGCTCAGCACAGTGTATGGGGTCAGCTGTGTGGGGCATGGTAGGGATACAGGCTGTCCCGGTTGGGTGGGGGGAGGGGAAGCTCAGCACAGTGTATGGGGTCAGCTGTGTGGGGCATGGCAGGGATACAGGCTGTCCCGGTGGGGTGGGGGGAGGGGAAGCTCAGCACAGTGTATGGGGTCAGCTGTGTGGGGCATGGCAGGGATACAGGCTGTCCCGGTGGGGTGGGGGGAGGGGAAGCTCAGCACAGTGTATGGGGTCAGCTGTGTGGGGCATGGCAGGGATACAGGCTGTCCCGGTGGGGTGGAGGGAGGGGTAGCTCAGCACAGAGTATGGGGTCAGCTGTGGGGGGCACGGCAGGGATACAGGCTGTCCAGTTGGGGTGGAGGGAGGGGATGCTCAGCACAGTATATGGGGTCAGCTGTGGGGGGCACGGCGGGGATACAGGCTGTCCCGGTGGGTGGGAGGGTGAGCTGACATGCAGGGGGCTGTGTTATCACTGCTGTGAACACTAGCAGGGCTTAGAATAGAAATAATAGTAAAATACAATAATTCGATAATTCATTTTTTTTTCTTTCCCTGTTTGTCATTAGCTAACAGAGCATAACCCACAGGTAACACTTGAGGAAGCCGCCACCGCGCGCTGTGTCTGCTGGAACCATACACTCATGGATGAAGATTCATATTTAATGAATGCTGATTTGGACAGCAGATTTGAAAAGACATTTTGAGGCCTTGGGTCGGTTTTGAGGTTCTGAAACCCCACAACTACCCAGCAGAAGGTACCAGGCCAACCAAACTTGGCAGTAATATTGTCCAGGATGCCACCTACATACAGAGACATGACTTGTCCCCCTGCTCCCCATGGAATTTGATTTCAGGGGGTCAGAGCATGGCTGTCCATGGATAAAAATGGTCCTGGTGGTGCAGGCTTGAGGGGGCACAAATGCCCAACAGAGCAGCACACAGCCCCAATAAATGTTCCCTCACATTTGTGTGGTAATTTGCTTTCAATTAACACCCCAGTGGCCTTTCTGGCTTTACCAGAAGTCGCACCAGGGGCCCAATATCTGATTTTGACAGGATGCCTCACAGAGACATCACTTTTCCCCCTGCTCCCCATCGAATTTGATTTCCTACCAAGTTTGGTTGGCCTGGTACCTTCTGCTGGGTAGTTGTGGGGTTTCAGAACCTCAAAACCGACCCAAGGCCTCAAAATGTCTTTTCAAATCTGCTGTCCAAATCAGATATTGGGCCCCTGGTGCGACTTCTGGTAAAGCCAGAGGGGCCACTGGGGTGTCATTTTAAAGCTAATTACCAGACTGATGTGAGGGAACATTTATTGGGGCTGTGTGCTGCTCTGTTAGGCATTTGTGCCCCCTCAAGCCTGCACCACCAGGATCCTTTTCATCAATGGACAGCCATGCTCTGACCCCAGAATTCAAATTCCCTGGGCAGCAGGGGGACAAGTGATGTCTCTGTTTGTAGGAGGCATCCTGGACAATTTTCCTGCCAAGTTTGGTTGGCCTGGTACCTTCTGCTGGGTAGTTGTGGGGTTTCAGAACCTCAAAACCGACCCAAGACCTCAAAATGTCTTTTCAAATCTGCTGTCCAAATCAGATATTGGGCACCTGGTGCGACCTCTGTTAAAGCCAGAGGGACCACTGGGGTGTCATTTGAAAGCTAACTACCAGACTGATGTGAGGGAACATTTATTGGGGCTGTGTGCTGCTCTGTTGGGCATTTGTTCCCCCTCAGGCCTTCACCACCTGAATCCTTTTCATCAGTGGACAGCCATCCTCTGACCCCTGAATTCAAATTCCCTGGGCAGCAGGGGGACAAGTGATGTCTCTGTTTGAAGGAGGCATCCTGGACAATATTCCTGCCAAGTTTGGTTGGCCTGGTACCTTCTGCTGGGTAATTGTGAGGTTTCAGAAGCTCAAAACCGACCCAAGGCCTCAAAATGTCTTTTCAAATCTGCTGTCCAAATCAGATATTGGGCCCCTGGTGCGACTTCTGGTAAAGCCAGAGGGGCCACTTGGGTGTCATTTGAAAGCTAATTACCAGACTGATGTGAGGGAACATTTATTGGGGCTGTGTGCTGCTCTGTTGGGCATTTGTTCCCCCTCAAGCCTGCACCACCAGGATCCTTTTTTATCAATGGACAGCCATGCACTGACCCCAGAAATCAAATTCCCTGGGCAGCAGGGGGACAAGTGATGTCTCTGTTTGTAGGAGGCATCCTGGACAATATTCCAATATGAAACGTGAATATACTACGTGTGTTACCGGGCTCTCGATACTATCCTTTGGATGGAACGTGGGGGGAGCTCGCGGTTCTGGGTCTGTTTCTCTTGAACCACAAGTCACAGCAACCCAGTTTTGGTGTCTTTTTCGTAGCGGAGACTCTCAGCAGTCCACCCTGGGAGCGACTAATGTCTGGCGCTTACGGCACGGGAGTGGTGGTCCTCAGAGCCAGGGCCTAGGTTCTCCGGAACCGCAAGTCGCAGCCGGGCGAAACGGGTCTTAAAATCTGGGGAATTCCCTCGGTTTTCATCCCCCAAAGTGGCTCGTCACTGTGCGCTTAGGCTGCGGAGCTACCCAGCAAAAAGATGAAAACGTCGGCCATTTTGACAGGGAGCGGGGGGTGCGAAACATTTTCCCCCTGGCATGTGATATGTCAATCGAATAGAGAATTTCACCCAGAAAACAATGGCGTGCTTTTTTCCACGTTGCGTTAGTGGTTTTCGATTTAATGTGGCGTTTTACTTTTGTTTTAGGCAAAATGAATGATATTCTCCAAAAGTGCCAGCGAGAAGAGGGGGCCCTGAAATGTGTGGGGGGGCACCGTGCCCTCACCCTCCGAAAGATCTAGTGGCCGACTGCCACCGCCACGGAGATATGATCGATTTCCAATGCATGTCTACAAGAAAAACATGCCAAAACTTCGAGGGTTCAATGGTCTGATGCTAGCCCTTTTACGGGAAGAAATCCCAAGGTGTGCCCTTCAAATAGACACCAAAAGCATGTGGCTGCAAATTGTGGTTCCAGAGAAATGAGACCAAGACCTCCGGCACCCAAGGTTCAATGCAAATTGGATGGTCAAGGCCTGGTTAACGAACGGGGCGTGTATGCGGCTGTTACCCGGATCTCGATATAGTAATTTAAATGGAACGGAGATACCACTTTGATTAGGTGGTTACACTTCCTCTTGTACCTAGGTGGCACAAGAAGACGTGGAGCTGCCTTTTTCTTGCAGTGACTAGGGTTCGAATCCTTTTATTGTTTAACTCAATATTTATTTTTCTATTTCTTTAAGGGGTGTGTTCTTAAACTTGAGTAGTGACAGCACAGCCAATCATGATGAGGAGGAAGTTGAGGTGAGGATTTGAATATGGGGCATGTCTTTACTTGCTTTCAAACTGCCTACGAGGAAAGATGGCTGAGAGACAAACTGTAAGTACATAAATCAGCAACCCGGTTTTGGTGTCTATTTGAAGTGCAGTGCCTGGGCTTTCTTCCCCTAAAAGCGCTAGTGTCCAGGGCTTATGAAGGCAGAGCAGTGACCCCAGATTTTGGGCATTTTTTTTCTCATAGATATGCATTGGAAAGTGGATAAGGGTGGTCCGTTTTGGGCAAATTTCTCTGGAATTCAAGTCACTGCAGGGCAGTGAGGGTCTTAAAATTTGTGGGAGACTCTGTACTCACCCTGTTAAAGATCTAGATTCTGTGTGCATCAGCCACGGAGATATAATCGCTTAGCTCCCTATGATGAATCCCATTAATTTAGGACTTTGACAATTTTTTCACCTACAAATTACCAGAAGTCCTAAATGAATGGCATAGTAGGAAAAGCGCACTGGCAAATAGTACATGTGTTGATGAGCATGCTTCCTATAATTTATAGCATTTTTTACAGAGAGGCTTCAAAATGGCACATGCTTTGAAGTACAATTCGAATTGACCCAGATTCCTTGTCCTTAACTATGTGCACATGCTGCGGATTATGTGCGGATTCATCCGCGCGGATTTTGTAAAATCCGCAGGTGAAACCGCAGGTCAAAAGACCTGCGGTTTTACCTGCGGATTGCTCTGCGGTTTTGCCCTGCGGTTTTTCATCTCCTCAATGGAGGAGATGGCAAACCGCAGGAGAATCCGCAGAAAGAATTGACATGTCAATTCTTTCTGCGGATTGAAAACCGCAGATAATCCGCGAGGAAAATTCCGCACCGTCTGCACTGCGGTTTTTGATTCCCATAGGGAATCATGGTACTGTACACCGCAGCAAAAACTGCTGCGGGTCCGCAGCGGCCAAAACCGCTGCGGAACCGCAGCAAAATCCGCAGCGTGTGCACACAGCCTAAGATGTCTTTATTTTTTGTAGGATTTTGCACACTACAATTATGAAGAATCATTGGTCCATGTTTCCCAAAAAAGAGGTGGGTTGAATCATAAAAGAACATGAGGCTGTGGTGTCACATGCAATATTTAATAGCATTTCATATTCGGTTTCAGCTATTTCTGATGTAATGGTGAAAAAGTGAAGCGTTCCAGGGAGGTGGAGGTGTTTACCATACAGGTAATGTTCTGCTCACATATTCATCCACGTTCCCATTTGTTCTCCATCCTCTTAACCACATTACTCTCTCTGTAGGTCAGAGGTTGGCGTCGGTACAGAATGTTAAAACTGATAAACGATGCCCTGGAACATCAGGATGAAGCATACCAGTTGAAACCCAAGGTACGGAGTCCTGTTAAATTACTTTTACGCGGGATGATTTATCAGGCTATTACGCCCATCTAGCACCTCGATTGTCAATGTGACTTTACACACAACTATTAAGCAACTGTCGCTCAGTAGTCGGTGATGAGCGACTATCGTTCCAATTGTGCACGACCACACACCGGACACTAAATGATATTCCCTCAGTCACTCAGATCATGCAGTGTTGTTTTGTTTGGCTGAGTACATGCTATCGCCAGTATTTCATTAGCACACTGGCTGGGGAACAGTTCCAGTCTTTTGTCTGCACTGCATTAGCACTGTGAAGAGGTTTGTACTACACCACGATGCATGACACTTCACCAAATAGCACTCCGGTATATGATAAAAGGGTTAAACGCTCACCCGAATGCTGACCGAGGCATCCTGCAGTACTTCAGGACCTTCAACAGCATCAGAGATCATTTGATCTCCAACATCATTGAAGGTCCTGCAAGAAGCCTCATTGAGCAGCGGTGTCATTCAGGTGTGTAAAGCCAGCCCTTTGATTTAAAAAAAAAAAAAAAAAGTGACAATGAACACTGAGCAACTTCTAGATCAGCAATCTTGGGCAGAAAACAAGTATTTTGCTCTGAAGGTACACAGCCTATCAGTACAGGATCCATTAAAGTTGTTCACTGACTGGGGTGGGAGGTGGTAGGGGAGGTAGTGAAGAAAAAATAAAATAAAATCAGTTGGAAAAAAAACTTGCACATCTCCACAGCCAGGTTGTCTACATTCAACCCTTCTGATTGCAGGCACAGACATCTCAGAACCTCCCATATAACAAAGGAGATAAGAGTTGGTGTGTAGAAAACATTGCTATGCGGAGGGGTAGACATTACATTTTTATAAAATAAAATGAGCAAACTCCACATAGCAAAGTTTTCTACAGCCCTTAACTTGTTATCTCCTTTCCTATCTGCTACTATTGTGACCTGACTCGCAGCCTAAGGCTATGTGCACACGGGGAAAATCCTCCTGCGGATTTTTCTGCGCAGAATTCACGAAATCCGCAGGTCAAATGAGCTGCATTTTTCCTGCGGATTTCTTCCTTTTTTAGTGCAGTTTTGATGCGGTTTTTCAGTGCGGTTTTCCCCCTGCGGTTTTTGAGAATGGGGAGATAGAAAACCGCACAAAAGAAGTCACATGCAGTTGTTTGAAAACCGCACACCCACTTTCTGCAGCGTCTGCACAGATTTTTTTTTTTCCATAGATTTACATGCTACTGTAAATCACTGTGCGGTTCTGCGGGAAAAATGCATCGTGTGCACATGGCCTAAAAGCATCTTTGATTACAGTATATAATGTATAATATTTTGTGGGTGACAATGTTGCCGAGGTGCCATACCAGACTGTCACTATGTATAATGTTGCACTGTGCAATATTGATCAAATTTTTTTCTCTCCCCAGTTTGGATACGGTTTCACAAATTGGCAATAATGAAGATGGAGAAAGGAAGCTATGCCATTGCTGTAAAGCACAGGAATAAGACCAAATATAGTTTTATGTTTGTTTCTCTAAATAACATGACGTTTGCTTTGGTTTTGTTCCCTTTTCTATAGTATAGTGGTGATATGAATATGATATGTACATGTCAGCATACCCTGTGGACTTTTTCTACTGTGAATTTTAGGAGCTTGACACTTGCACAATGAATAATGATGAGGTGTCCGTGTGACCAGAGGTTACAGAATGCAATTGTACCCATTGTATCTGATGAGGTTATTCTCATATGTGTTTTTCTGTCACAGGCCAGAAAAAGGAGATGAAAGTAGAATGGTCCTGGATAATCAGACAGTGCATGCACTAGGGCTCATGCCTTGTCTTTCAGGCAACTAACTCACAGCTATGTGAATACAGCTACAAGCAAGCTAAAGTACTTAATGACTAGTAGGGAGTGAGAGGTGCTATAAAAGTACAGAGTACCTGAAGGCCATGAGTACAAAGATGGCTTTACAAACCCTAATACCATTAAACAAGTCTTCTATAGCCCACACACAACTACAACATAGCCAGCTTAAATAATATTTTATTGAATTAAAACGAAAGCTCAAACTGTTAAAAATATAATTCAAATAAGAGTGCATTTACTCAGGCAATTAATCCAGTGACATTGTCAAGGGATGGGCCTTAAATTTATCAGCTCAGATCCCTGTGCATAGTCCTCACTTTGGCCATGATGCCAGAGCAATTGACAGGTTTTTTTCATCATTGCTGATAGCCCTAGGCCTTAAAAGCGTACAAATTTTTATATATATATATATACTGTGACAGATCTGTCACTTCTCTGTGTGCGAAATTCACAGTAAATATGCAGGTGACTACATTGCATATTTACTGCAACGTGTACCAGTTTTACGTGCAAGAACCATCCATACGCATGTGTGGATCAGCCCTTGGAATCCCCTGTTTCTATATATATATATATATATATATATATATATATATATATATATATATATATATATATTACACACACACATTGGAAAGAAACAGGGGATTCCAAGGGCTGAGCCACACATGCGTATGGATGGTTCTTGCACATAAAACTGGTACACGTTGCAGTAAATATGCAATGTAGTCACCTGCATATTTACTGTGAATTTTGCACACAGAGAAGTGACAGATCTGTCACTTCTGTGTTTTAACCCTGTAACATCTTATCTGATATACCAGCACAGATGTTACAGGTGGATGGGGCATCAAGGGTTAATTACTTACCTCCTTCTGCACACTTATTGCAGGATACACACGGATTTTGTGTGCATTCCACATTTGCAGAAATCACACAAAACACTTGATAACAATATGCATGTGTGGATGGGCCACAAGTTTGAAGACCCCCCCCTGAATATATATATATATAAAAAGTTTAGTTACGCTTTAACAATACACTAGAATAAAAACCATTAGTTTAATAAACAAAAACATTGCAGAGCAGCAACATGCACATTATTTAAAAGACTAAATTTCACCTGCAAAAGAGAAAAAAAAAGTTAGAATAGACTCAATTAAAGGTGAACTATAGTATTAGAAGAACAGCTGCCTCCTTGCAAAAAACTGCCACTTCCAAACTGGCGTTAAGTGAAGTCATGATGCTCAGCTCCATTGAACTCAATAGAGCTGAGCCTCAATATCACATATTTCTGGAAGCTGTTTTTCTGTTGCTAGAGTACCCACCTAAAACGCAAACAAAAATGAACTTTAACTTCGGAGTCTCTTCAGCATGACCACAGGGTTCATATTCCATCTCCTCATCTGCGATGTACTTGTTTCTTTAGTGCTTAGAAGGAAAAAGGAATGATGTTACAACTGAAAGATATGCATAAAAAAATCCACACTTCTAGAATACTGGCACTCAGCCAAAGTACAGTAATGCTTCACAGAAATGCTGCAAAGTGTTACTATGCTTTAAGGTTTTTCCATGAGTCCTGGCTATCACATTAAAGGGTGAGCGCCGGTGGCAGGATTTTTTTTTTCTTCCAATGTTATCCCCTATCCATAGAATAGTTTTTAAAGTTCCATACAATAGAATTATCTACAGTTTCAAACTCAGTGGCTGGTGTGGCTAGTCCCTGACAAGTACAGTAAGAATTTAATATAAATAGAAGTGTTCAATAATTACCTTGAAGAGCTCCTTTTCTGGTTCTGCCTCATGGAACGTGTCTGCATGAGAAAGGACGGGGAAGGTACATGTGCCCTGAAATGAATACATTAGTATTAAAAGCTGGTAATGAGTGCATCCATTAGCTTGGCACCATGGTATTGGAGTAAAGGTATTTTCACCTTGCACTCGAAGTCTCTTCATGCTCACTCTCCAGTTCTTCGGGAATCAGTTCTGGTATCTGGGAACTGTGGACTGCAGCTGTCTGGTCTCTTCTTCCCCTGGTGTTCTCTTCTGCAACCCTTTAGGGGAATCAAAAAGAAGAAAAAAAGAAGTCTTTGTCAAGTTTATTTCAAAGCATGTATTATTTTCATTTCACAATAAAATACCTTGAAGTGCTGGCTGTGGCTTCTTGACTCGCTGACTTCCGTGCTTCCATCAGTAGGCTTTGTCCATGGCAAATGTCATCCATGTTCTTTTCCCGGTAGTTCCTGTCCGCTGTAAGATTTGAATGTGCCAAATACCTGGCGACCAGACGTTGTTGCACGTCAGTACATCTTGAGAGAGTCCAGGATTCAAGCACTTTTCTAACCATCTGGCTGGTGACTATGGGGAGATGAAACCTAAAAAAAAAAAAAAAAAAAAAAATTTATATATATATATACACTACATGTAGAGACTAAGTTGTATGACTTTTAATAATCTTACTTCCTGTGAAAACGGTTCATATCATTGGTTACGTTTTTTGTAGACTCTCGGCTGTCCACCCTGGGAGCGACTAATGTCTGGCGCTTACGGCACGGGAGTGGTGGTCCTCAGAGCCAGGGCCTAGGTTCTCCGGAACCGCAAGTCGCAGCCGGGCGAAACGGGTCTTGAAATCTGGGGAATTCCCTCGGTTTTCATCCCCCAAAGTGGCTCGTCACTGTGCGCTTAGGCTACGGAGCTACCCAGCAAAAAGATGAAAACGTCGGCCATTTTGACAGGGAGCGGGGGGTGCGAAACATTTTCCCCCTGGCGTGCGATATGTCAATCGAATAGAGAATTTCACCCAGAAAACAATGGCGTGTTTTTTTTCCACGTTGCGTTAGTGGTTTTCGATTTAATGTGGCGTTTTACTTTTGTTTTAGGCAAAATGAATGATATTCTCCACTAACAAAGTGCCAGCGAGAAGAGGGGGCCCTGAAATGTGTGTGTGTGTGTGTGGGGGGGGGGTGCGCCCGTGCCCTCACCCTCCGAAAAATCTCCCCTTCCATGCCAATTGGCACGTCGAGGGCCCGGTAAGCGACGGCCATTTGCCTCGGTCGTTACCCGGTTCTCTACATGCTAATGCCATCAGGCAAGTCGAGGTCTGGGTAGGAAACGTGGCTATACCACGTGTGTTACCGGGATCTCGATACTATCCTTTGGATGGAACGTGGGGGGGAGCTTGCGGTTCTGGGTCTGTTTCTCTTGAACCACAAGTCACAGCAACCCAGTTTTGGTGTCTTTTTCGCAGAGGAGACTCTCAGCAGTCCACCCTGGGAGCGAGTAATGTCTGGCGCATGTAGACAGATGATGATTTTAGCCGGGGGGAGCACGCTATGACCCCCTGATTGCCAATTCCTCTGTGTTCAGGGGCCCCATTGAGGTAGCCCCTTTTAGGTAGCAGTCTGAAGAGCGTGTGTGCAAAATTTGGGGTTGCTGGCACCTTCCCCTCGGGAGTTGTGGGGTCTGAGGCCCCAGAAAGCTGATCCAGGCAGATCATTCTTTAGGAGGGCTGGTTCTTTTTGAGCTTTCGGGGTCCCCTGATCGGCTTCTGGGCATGCTAGCGGGGCGCACGAGGTGGCGTTGGAAAGCTTAGGACCTGCTCTGGGCTTGATAACAGGTCCTGGGGCCGTGAAGTACTCCCCTGGAATTTTTTTACCCTTTATAGCATGTAGACAGATGATGATTTTAGCCGGGGGGGAGCACGCTATGACCCCCTGATTGCCAATTCCTCTGTGTTCAGGGGCCCCATTGAGGTAGCCCCTTTTAGGTAGCAGTCTGAAGAACGTGTGTGCAAAATTTGGGGTTGCTGGCACCTTCCCCTCTGGAGTTGTGGGGTCTGAGGCCCCAGAAAGCTGATCCAGACAGATCATTCTTTAGGAGGGCTGGTTCTTTTTGAGCTTTCGGGGTCCCCTGATCGGCTTCTGGGCATGCTAGCGGGGCGCACGAGGTGGCGTTGGAAAGCTTAGGACCTGCTCTGGGCTTGATAACAGGTCCTGGGGCCGTGAAGTACTCCCCTGGAATTTTTTTACCCTTTATAGCATGTAGACAGATGATGATTTTAGCCGGTGGGAGCACGCTATGACCCCCTGATTGCCAATTCCTCTGTGTTCAGGGGCCACATTGAGGTGCCCCCTTTTAGGTAGCAGTCTGAAGAACGTGTGTGCAAAATTTGGGGTTGCTGGCACCTTCCCCTCGGGAGTTGTGGGGTCTGAGGCCCCAGAAAGCTGATCCAGGCAGATCATTCTTTAGGAGGGCTGGTTCTTTTTGAGCTTTCGGGGTCCCCTGATCGGCTTCTGGGCATGCTAGCGGGGAGCACGAGGTGGCGTTGGAAAGCTTAGGACCTACTCTGGGCTTGATAACAGGTCCTGGGGCCGTGAAGTACTCCCCTGGAATATTTTTACCCTTTATAGCATGTAGACAGATGATGATTTTAGCCGGGGGGAGCACGCTATGACCCCCTGATTGCCAATTTATCTGTGTTCAGGGGCCCCATTGAGATACCCCATTTTAGGTAGCAGTCTGAAGAACGTGTGTGCAAAATTTGGGGTTGCTGGCACCATCCCCTCGGGAGTTGTGGGGTCTGAGGCCCCAGAAAGCTGATCCAGGCAGATCATTCTTTATGAGGGCTGGTTCTTTTTGCGCTTTCGGGGTCCCCTGATCGGCTTCTGGGCATGCTAGCGGGGCGCACGAGGTGGCGTTGGAAAGCTTAGGACCTGCTCTGGGCTTGATAACAGGTCCTGGGGCCGTGAAGTACTCCCCTGGAATTTTTTTACCCTTTATAGCATGTAGACAGATGATGATTTTAGCCGGGGGGAGCACGCTATGACCCCCTGATTGCCAATTTGTCTGTGTTCAGGGGCCCCATTGAGGTACCCAATTTTAGGTAGCAGTCTGAAGAACGTGTGTGCAAAATTTGGGGTTGCTGGCACCTTCCCCTCGGGAGTTGTGGGGTCTGAGGCCCCAGAAGGCTGATCCAGGCAGATCATACTTTAGGAGGGCTGGTTCTTTTTGCGCTTTCGGGGTCCCCTGATCGGCTTCTAGAATTTCACCCAGAAAACAATGGCGTGTTTTTTTTCCACGTTGCGTTAGTGGTTTTCGATTTAATGTGGCGTTTTACTTTTGTTTTAGGCAAAATGAATGATATTCTCCACTAACAAAGTGCCAGCGAGAAGAGGGGGCCCTGAAATGTGTTTGTGTGTGTGTGTGGGGGGGGGGTGCGCCCGTGCCCTCACCCTCCGAAAAATCTCCCCTTCCATGCCAATTGGCACGTCGAGGGCCCGGTAAGCAACGGCCATTTGCCACGGTCGTTACCCGGTTCTCGACATGCCAATGCCATCAGGTATCTGGTCACACACGGTATCTGGTCACAGGAGCAGGACCCAAGACAGAGAAGCTGCGTCCCTCTAGACCTACCATGTGTGCGGCGTCGCTGCTGCGAACGCCAAGAAGGGCTGCAACTGCAGCACAGCGTAGGACACTGCCGCTCGACGACAAAGCCAGATAGCAAGCGCAATGTCAGAAGCTAGCATAGCGGTGCGGTGTGCACAGTAGCTTAAGGCTTGCCACTGACTGGCGCAGACTGCTAAACTAATACCCTATCACCATGCGTAATATCAGAGGGAAGGGGTTTCAAATGAGTCAGTCACCAGAATCATACATCCATCACCATTCACACATAGCAAGTATAGCCTATACTAGCGCATGGCGGAACAGCCATGTGTTCCATGAGCATGCCCAGTAAGAGGACAGAAGGACTTAGCCTCAGGAGAGATTTGCTGCAAGGCAATCTCCTCTGCAGTGGAAATATAGGAGGAGAGTGCAGAATGTGAGGATCTGTATCCCTGCTGAGTAAACGCAGAAATCCGACTCCTAACATTACCCCCCTCCTAGGGCACCCCCTCCCTGAGCCTTACGATCCACCTACTTGTGCCCGTAAGAGGTATAAGGCCTCAGACTCGTCCGCAGGCAAGTCTGATGTCCCGGTAGATGACAGAGAGGCCCGGGACATGTGGAAGGCCTCAGGGGTGGCAAGATCGCCAGGTCTGAAAAGGGGCCCGTGGGAGACAGCGGGAGCGGAAGTTACAGTGGAACGCAGTGGAACGCCACCGTGTGGCAGGCGTCTCCGATCTTCGCTTAAGGAAGCTATTCCGAGCACAAAAGGCGCAGGCCCGAATATATTTTTTAACATCCTGAGCCCTGTGCGGCCACCAGTAAGACCCTGCCAGGAGTTTTGTGGTCTGCATATAGCCACAGTGACCACCTCTCCAGGATGAGTGTGCCCAGGCAAGAACCTTTGGCCGAAGGTGGGGAGGAACAAGGGCCTTACCCGGCGGTACAGAATTTGGCCTTTGCGGGGCACTGTTGTTTTGAGACACCGCGTGTTGACAAATAAGACCACGACTGGAGTCTTGTGCCAGACACGCCTGGAGAACGGTGCGAGACACCTCCATGGGCTCTGGGGGTGGAACCTCTGGCTCGGGTAGTTCCAGAGGCTCAAAAAAATTGGGAGCCGGAGTAACCTTCCGTTTGGATTGAGCACGCTCCATACCGCGCTCCAAAAAACAGAGGTCAATGCGGGTGGAAATGGCAATCAGTTCTTCCAAACTGGCAGGAACGTCTCTAGTGGAAAGAGCATCTTTAATGTGCTCCACCAAACCTCTCCAAAACACAGAGATGAGGGCTTTATCGGACCACTCCAACTCGGAAGCAAGTGTCCGAAAACGGACGGCATACTGACTAACCGAGAGAGCACCCTGAGTCAAAGCAAGAAGCTGAAGAGAGGTATCGTGCGTGACCTGTGGACCGAGGAAGACCTGCTTAATAGCTGTTAGAAAGTGAGCAGCGGTCCGGACTTCTGGGTCACCACGCTTCCATAGTGGCGTAGCCCACACCAACGCTTTGCCCGACAGCAGGGAAACAATAAACCACACCTTGGCCCGTTGCGTAGGGAATCGCGCAGCCAGTAATTCCAGCTGAATGGAGCACTGGCTGATGAAACCCCTACAGGAGGCGCCATCGCCATAAAATTTATCAGGCAACGGGAGGCGGGTAACTGTCAGCGCGGGGGAGGACGTGGACATACGGGAAACTGCGTCTGTGATTGCCTTTACAGCAGCTTCGGTGGATTGTGCAGCTGAGAGAGCCCCCTCAAGAGTGGCCAGCCGGCCCTCAAGCTGCCGAATACACTGTAAGAGTTGCTGCTGTTCTGCCATCACTAGCCAGACCCTGGCGCTAGTATAATGTTAGGAACGGTGGAACACACTAAATAAAAATAAATAATAAAGTGCGTTCGCTGCTCAGGGTCCACCGCGCAGTAGGTGTAACAACCTGAGTGATGACAGAGGAGCAATATGGCGGTATGATACACATGGGTTCAACGTCACCCGAAGTGCGCAGAGCAGGCTCTGTTCACACACAGAGGTGCCGCAACAAAAACATACAAAACACTGAACCTGTTATTGACACAGGCTTCAGATAGCATACAAAATGCTGAACCTGTTAGTGACACAGGCTTCAGGTAAATGCACACTCGGTATCTGGTCACAGGAGCAGGACCCAAGACAGAGAAGCTGCGTCCCTCTAGACCTACCGTGTTTGTGGCATCGCTGCTGCGAACGCGAAGAAGGGCTGCAACTGCAGCGCGACGTAGGACACTGCTGCTCGACGACAAAGCCAGATAGCAAGCACGATATCGGACGCTAGCATAGCGGTGCGGTGTGCACAGTGGCTTAAGGCTTGCCCCTGATTGGCGCTGACTGCTAAACTAATACCATATCACCATGCGTAATATCAGAGGGAAGGAGTTTCAAATGAGTCAGTCACCAGAATCATACATCCATCACCATTCACACATAGCAAGTATAGCCTATACTAGCGCATGGCAGAACAGCCATGTGGGTCGCCCTCCCAGGGCTGTTGGGTACTCGGTACCAGGCTGGTCTCTCAGAGGGGAATGTCACAGCAGCGGTGAACCGGTTCGTGGCCCTGGTCACCCATGTAAAAGGGATGAAGTGATGGAATAAAGTTTATGAGTGAATGATTTGTGACGCCACTTGTGGTGTTCGGCAATGAAGGTGTTAAGCCGACGCTGCAGACAGATCCTTTGGGACAGATGGTGGGGTGCAGCAAAGATGGGGTGGCCCTCTACAGTCAGGGCTGTAGTGCCATGCCAGAGCAGATGAAGAGGGTAGGTGTTGAGGAAGAGGGTGTAGTGTTTGGCACAGAGATGTAGCAGTGCTGGAGAGTTTGCAGGAAGAAGGCAAGGACACAACAGGGTGCAGTTTCTTTACCTTTACTTTGCTTGGCAAATGCAGTCCAGGGTCCAGATTACAGATGGCACAGGAGCTGGCTAGCCTGGAAGCAACTTAGGAATCTCTCTAGGCAGATGGGTTGTGTAGTCTCCTTCCTAGCGCTTAGTTTTAGGTACTTGCAGTACTGTGTTACACTGAAGTTCCACTTGCTTATTCTCTTTAGAACTCCCTCGTATGACAGACAGCTGTAGCCTTTCTCTTCTGCCTCACACGTCGCTGTTGTGCCTCCGAGTCTTATGTGGAATAGAGCATTTACAGCTTCCTATTCCTCCGGTTTCTGTTGCAGGACCATCAGTGTCCATACAGCCTTGGATACCGGACTCCATATAATGCGCTATAACTGGGAATGAGCCTGAACTCTCTGCTTAATCCCCCAGCTCTTCTCCTCATGTCCACACACATTGCCCTCCTCATACAAACTCCTAATTTCCCCTTCCTGGACCTCAGAGAGCAGCTCTTCCCCCAGTTTTGGGTTCAGAGCTCCCTCTGCTGGGCTGGAATGAGAACTGTGTTGTGTGTTGTGATTAACTGTCAGAGTGATCCTTTATTGCTTCCAAGCACGACATCACACTCCCTAGGAGGAAGGTAATGCCACTGTGGCGACCATACTCCTGGGGATGCCACATTCCCCCCTAGTGCAAGTCAGTACTCCTGGACTGAAGGGAAAACATGTAAACATATAAACAATTATAGATATAACAAGATTTTTAAAAAAATGAAAAATTACAAAAACCAAAGCTGAAAAATAGTCCTAATGATGATTAGTCCATGCGTCAATGTCCATGGTGCAATTCCTGAGCAAGATGGTGAACTATTTACAAGTAGAGTTCTGACCACACATAGTCCTGTGGTCCAATCGTCCATCAAAACAAAATAAGATCTTCAAAAAGTTTCTTGCAGAGTCTCTGTAGGCACATAAACTTCAACAGTTGCATATTTACATTTTAACAATTACAAAACTTATCTATTTGCGGAACCTTAAGGGTGGAATACCTTGGGTACTACGGACAGACCTACATAGCACTGGTGTTGTTGGGGAACTTACTGGATGCCTTGTGTTAACTACTGGTGTAGTGTGTGCTGTACTGGCTACAATACTGGTGCTTCTGCGTAGCACAGGAATACTAGATTTCCTAGGACCACTTCTACACACTGTGGGCATGACAAATTCACCACTGGCAGGGTGAGAATTCTCTTGTTCCACTGCTGGTGTAGCATCCACTGCTTGTACATGCTGGTTTTCAGGGTGGTCATGAGTAACTTCTTGCACTACCAGTTGGGGAAAGGTCAAAACTGGCACCAGTATGGCATTATTTGCTCTAGTCCAATTTGCAGGGAATTCTCCAAGTACAGTGCTGACCTTTTTTTCTTCCTCTATGGGCTGAAGGTTGTTTTGTTCTTCCATTCTGTCCTTTAGTTGGTCAGGGCACAGTTTCAGATGATCCCTCAATACTGCTGATGAGGTTTCTCCTCCATCCTTACTGATAAGGCACACTTTAGTGTTGTCGAAGTTTGATGGTAAGACGGTGTAGGGTTCAGCTTCCCATTGGTCATCCAATTTATGCATCCTTCTTTCCCTCTTTAAGACTTGTTCTCCTGGTGACAAGGGAACTGCAGGTGCATGTTGATTGTAGTTCTTTTCTGTTTTTGTCTCGCCTGAGCTACTCTTTTCTACACACTCTTGTACTCTACGGTACTGTTCTGCCGCTCCGTATCCCAGTCAGCATCTGGTGATGTTACCTCAGGTATCAGGACTCCCATATCCAAATCAATAGGCAGCTTGCCAGGCCTCGCTCTCATTAGGTAGGCTGGAGTGCAGTTGGTGGAATTCACAGAAATGTGATTGTAGAGGTCGACCAGATCTGGCAACTTCTCTGGCCACAGATTCCTCTCCTCCAAAGGCAAGGTCTTCAGTAGATCGATCACCACCTGATTCATCTTTTCACACATGCCATTGGTCTGTGGATGGTATAGTGTTGTCCTGATCTTCTTGCAACCGTACAAATTACAGAATTCCTGGAACACTTCTGCCTCAAAGGCTGGACCTTGATCTGTAAGCACTCCCTCGGGATATCAGTGTGGTCGACAAAAGTGCTGTTGGAATGCTCTGGCTGCTGTCCTGGCTGTTTGATCCTTGACAGGTACGACTACCAGGAATCTCGAGTAGTGGTCAACGATGGTAAGAGCATAAATGTAGCCTGAACGGCTTGGAACCAGCTTCACATGGTCCAGGGCGACCAACTCGAGTGGCTGTTTAGTTATTATTGGCTGCAAAGGAGCTCGCTGGCTGTTACGGTCCTTCCTGCGCAGGTTGCATTGTCCACACTCCCGGCACCAATTTTCAATGGCTTTCCTCATACCAGCCCAGTAGAATCTCTCCCGGAGCAAGGCCTTAAACTTCTTCCATCCGAAGTGTCCAGCTCCATTGTGGTATGCTTCCAAGACTATTGATGCCTCCCTCTTTGGGACTACCACTTGCCAGACCAACTCATGAGTGCGGGCGTTGATACTCCTCCAGTACAGCTTCCCTTCATAGATGAACAGCCTGCCTCTTTCCTTCCACAACTGCTGCGTTTCTTCAGGAGCATCTGGACCTGGGCGTGAGTCAGCTTGTGACAGTAGCTCCTTTACAAGGTGGACTGCGGGGTCGCTATCCTGCTTCTCTGCACAGTCCAGATGAGGCAATGGATTTAGGGTGGCCTCTTTCATGATAGACCCTCTGTTTCTCAATCCTTGGGCACATTGGGCCTCAATTGGCAGGTGGAAGGCAGGTAACTCTATTTCTTCGAGTGCCTCAGGGTCTTCTCCTGCATCTGGCAGATTGGGCATTCTGGACAGCGCATCAGCATTGGCATTCTTGTGCCCCGCTTGGTACTTGATGGTAAATTCATAGTTAGACAGCCGGGCCATCCATCGCTGCTCCAGTGCATCTAGCTTGGCAGTTTCCAAGTGAGTCAATGGGTTGTTGTCCGTGAAGATGGTAAACTTGGCTGAAGCTAGGTAATGCTTGAATCGTTCAGTCACAACCCAGACTATGGCGAGGAACTCCAGTTTGAAGGAACTGTAGTTGTCAGGGTTCCTTTCAGAGGGACAAAGCTTCCTGCTGGCGTAGGAGATCAATCTTTCTTTGCCATTCTGTACTTGTGACAGTACTGCTCCCAGTCCCACGTTGCTGGCATCAGTATACAGAACAAATGGTTGGTCATAATCTGGGTAGGCCAGAACTTCATCTCCTGTGAGAGCCATCTTCAGTCGAGTGAAAGACCTCTCCAGTTCCTCATTCCATTCAAATGTAGGACTCTTCTTCCTGGCCTTCTTGGGCTGGCCCACCAGAAGATTTTGCATAGGCGTGGCTATTTCAGTGAAGCCTTTGATGAACCTTCGGTAGTAGCCTACCAACCCGAGGAATTGACGTACTTCATGGAGGTTGCTGGGCTTCTGCCAGTACCGGATGACTGTGACTTTGTCAGGATCTGGTGCCACACCTTCTGCACTCACTACATGACCGAGGTACTGTACCTTGGGCTTCAGGAGGTGGTATTTGGAAGGCTTCACTTTCAGACCAAAGTTGGACAAGGCTTCAAACACCTCAGCCAGGTGCTTCAGATGGTCTTCATAAGTCTTGGAGAAAACAATGACATCATCAAGGTATAACAGAACTGTCTCGAAGTTTTTGTGTCCAAGACAGCATTCCATTAGCCGTTGAAATGTCCCTGGGGCAGTGCAGAGCCCGAACGGCATGTAGTTGAACTCGCAGAGACCCATTGGTGTAGTAAACGCTGTTTTCTCCTTGTCTGCCTCTGCCACGGGAACCTGCCAATACCCACTAGTGAGATCTATGGTGGAAAAATAGTTAGCAGTTTTAAGTGCAGCTAATGACTCCTCAATTCTGGGTAATGGGTAGGCATCCTTATGTGTAATGCTGTTAATTTTTCAGTAATCAACACACATTCTCATGGTACCATCTTTCTTTTTCACAAAGACTATTGGGGCTGCCCAGGGGCTACAACTGTCTCTGAGCACCCCAGCCTCCTTCGTTTCCCGCAACATACTTTTGGCACATTGATATTGTGTTAGGGGTATAGGCCGGTACCTTTCTTTAATGGGTGGATGATCTCCAGTGGGGATATGATGTTGAACCCGTTTTGCCTGCCTAAAATCTAGTGGGTGTTTACTGAATACCCGCTCATACTCCTGAGTCACTCGGTAAACCCCACACTTTTGGTATGAAGGGATGGAGTCAGTTCCCACATGCAGCTGCTGACACCACTCCTCTAGCTGCTTTACAGAGCCATTGTCCTCCACCTGGTCGGATGAGACCAAGGGCTGGTCGGATGAGACCAAGGGCTCTGCTGCCTGTATTGCATTGTTACAGACAGTAAGCAGCTTAGCAACTGGCATACCGAGGTATTGTGGCCTCCTCCTCCCCACAATTCAAGAGGCGTACAGGTACTCTCCCTTTGCGGACATCAACTACACCTCTGCCTGTCAGGACAGTGGGCCGGCTATCAAAGTACACTGGCTCTACCAATGCTTGGTAATCTTTTCCTCTGAGGCCTATGGCTGCCCGACACCAAATTAACATTTCACATCTGGGGGGTATCGCAATGGCGAAAGAATCACTCACTCTGACGCTGCCAATTTCTCTGCCAGAGAGTTCTACCTGCTGTCTTTGCATCAGGGCCTTGATCTCCTTCTGCAGGACTCGTTGTTCACTGGAACCAGCAGTCTCAGCCACCTGTTGCAACAAAACAATAACCTCGGCAAGACAATTTTCAATCACATTAGTACCTAAGGTCCTCATTAGGTTACATTCTCGTCGATCAATGTCTACAACTATCAGACCTTGAGATTTTAACTCTACTCACCCCACTTTAATGGTAATCTCTTTACATCCTACTTGCGGCAAAGACTTACCGGGCAGCATGGTGGCTCAGTGGTTAGCGCTGCAGCCTTGCAGCGCTGGGGTCCTGGGTTCGAATCCCACCAAGGACAACATCTGCAACGAGTTTGTATGTTCTCCCCGTGTTTGTGTGGGTTTCCTCCGGGTACTCCGGTTTCCTCCCACACTTCCAAAGACATACTGATAGGGAATTTAGATTGTGAGCCCCCATCGGGGACAGTGATGAAAATGTGTGCAAACTGTAAAGCGCTGCGGAATATGTTAGCGCTATATAAAAATAAAGATTATTATTTATTATTACCATTGCTGGCAACTACTGTCAGTTCATCACTTGGGTCGCGAGTAAGTTCAGAGTCAGCCCAATATCGCTTGTAAAGGATATATGGCATAGTTGTCACCTGAGAGCCAGTGTCCAGCAAAGCCTTCATGGGGATGCCGTCAATCACCACTGGGAGGACCGGTCGCCCTCCGACATACTTGGCTCGCCAGTTCTTTGGGCCTTGTGGTCCGACTCCTGGGGGTTGGCCCTCTGCCCCAGGGTAGCAGAATCTTGCGATGTGGTCTGCCTTGTAGCAGCGACGACAGTTGGGATATCCGTCCAGGTCATAGCGATCATTGTCTCTCCCTCGGCGTGGTGGGATCCTCTTCTTCCGTAGCCACGGGACATCCTCTGGACTGGAGGCCAGCTGGATCTTCTCCTTGGATGACGCCTGCAGGGACTGCACAGTTTTGACAAATGCAGCCATACTTTTGGTCAGCTCCTGGACCTGAAGACGCAGTTCGGCAGATGGGTCTTTGTCCACAGTCTGTGCATCAGCCTCCACAGGGCTGGGAGGTAAAGATGCAGCTTCTTGGTGGTATGTGATCGCTGGGCACCTAGGGGGCACTGGACGGCTGACAATTGGTTCATGCAGCACCCGGATAGCCTTTTCCTTGAAGTCTGCAAAGTCTAGGTCAGGGTTTTGTAGGGCTATAATGCGCAGCTGTGCTCTGTGGGTACTGGATAGGAGGCCCTCAATAAATTGCTCCTTTAGCAGTCTGTCTCCATCTTTCACACTGTCTGGATCAATCTGCTTGATGGCTCGCAGTGCCTCCTGCAGGTTAAGGGCATAGTCCCGTATACTGTCCTGCGCTCTCTGCTTACACCCAAAGAATCTCATCTTTATTTCAGCTGCAGGGCGGGTGTCAAAGGTGCTTCTTAGCTTAGCAAGGATCTTTTTAACAGTCTCTTTATCAGTGTCCTGCCAGGCTTTTACTTCCCTTTGCGCTGCACCAGTCAGCTGCCCAATAAGGATGTTCAATTTCTGGCTTTCATACAAACTGCACAGTCTCTCTTTAAATTCAATCAGGGTATGTGACTCCCCTGAGTACTGCGGTAGCCAGGCTGCTCCCGGTATATACGGCATGGACAGCGGCATTATGGGGACCTCTGCAGTGGGCGCTGATTCTTGTGGCGCTGTGGAGGCAGCGCTGGCTGCTGGATGCAGCGGCGCTATGGGAGTCGCAGCTGCGCTGGGCCCTGCAGCTTGTGGCACTGTGGGGTTTGCAGTGGCGTCCGCCGCTGTGTCTGCTCTCGCTTCAGACATTCTCTTCCCCCCTAGTTAATGTTTGCCAAGCCCTGAGTTTCGCTGGCTTACTGGCTGCCATTCTGCAGGCTGGAGGATCAGGGGACGCCGGGACTGCAGGCCTCGGCTTCTCACTTCTCGCGCGCTGGCCTCTTCCCGCGCCGCACTTCACTGTTTTGCGCTTTTCTGCTGGCTCCGCCCACGATAGCCCGCCCCTTTTGCTTCCTGTGCACGCCAAGCAGCGGGGTAATGGCGGCAATTGCACAAATAGTCTATGGCACAAAACACAGTCTCTGGCACACAGGACCCGGGGACACCGGGCTCCATAAATCCTGTTCATGATGCCAAAATGGGTCGCCCTCCCAGGGCTGTGGGGTACTCGGTACCGGGCCGGTCTCTCAGAGGGGAATGTCACAGCAGCGGTGACCTGGTCCAAGGCCCTGGGCACCCATGTAAAAGGGATGAAGTGATGGAATAAAGTTTATGAGTGAATGATTTGTGACGCCACCTGTGGTGTTCGGCAATGAAGGTGTTAAGCCGACGCTGCAGACAGATCCTTTGGGACAGATGGTGGGGTGCAGCAATGATGGGGTGGCCCTTCACAGGCAGTGCTGTAGTCCCAGGGCAGAGTAGATGAAGAGGGTAGATGTTGAGGAAGAGGGTGTAGTGTTTGGTACAGAGATGTAGCAGTGCTGGAGAGTTTGAAGGAAGAAATCAAGGACACAACAGGGTGCAGTTTCTTTACCTTTACTTTGCTTGGCAAATGCAGTCCAGAGTCCAGATTACAGATGGCACAGGAGCTGGCTAGCCTGGAAGCAACTTAGGAATCTCTCTAGGCAGATGGGTTGTGTAGTCTCCTTCCTAGCGCTTAGTTTTAAGGTACTTGCAGTACTGTGTTACACTGAAGTTCCACTTGCTTATTTCTCTTTAGAACTCCCTCGTATGGCAGACAGCTGTAGCCTTTCTCTTCTGGCTCACACATCGCTGTTGTGCCTCTGAGTCTTATGTGCGAATGGAGCATTTACAGCTTCCTATTCCTCCGATTTCTGTTGCAGGACCACCAGTGTCCGTACAGCCTTGGATACCGGGCTCCAAATCATGCACTACAGCTGGGAATGAGCCTGAACTCTCTGCTCAATCCCCCAGCTCTTCTCCTCACGTCCACACACGTTGCTCTCCTCACACGAACTCCTAATTTCCCCTTCCTGGCCCTCAGAGAGCAGCTCTTCCCCCAGTTTTGGGTTCAGAGCTCCCTCTGCTGGCCTGGAATGAGAACTGTGTTGTGTGTTGTGATTAACTGCAAGAGAGATCCCTAGGAGGAAGGTAATGCCACTGTGGCGACCATACTCCTGGGGGCGCCACACATGCGCGCCTTTTATAGCAAGCGGGACCTTCTGCACGCTTCCAGATCTCTGAGATGGACCAATGAGAACTGGAGCGGGACCTGAGCACATGACTCCCGCTCTCCAATAGGAGATCATCCCATGAGCATGCCCAGTAAGAGGACAGAAGGACAGCCTCAGGAGAGATTTGCTGCAAGGCAATCTCCTCTGCAATCTCTTCTGCAGTGGAAAAACAGGAGAGTGCAGAATGTGAGGATTTGGATCTCTGCTGAGTAAACACAGAAATCCGACTCCTAACACATGCGATACCGCGCTCCAACTGTTGGCCTTGACACAGGGTTCATTCCTGGTCAATAAGTATGCCATTTGGTTTCGGACACTGGCTTCCGAGCTGGAATGGTCAGACAATACCCCAATTTTTTGGAGGGGTTTGGCTGACCACGTTAAGGATGCTGTGGCCACTCGGGAGGTTCCCGGCACTCTGCAGGAGCTCATTACCAGCTCCAACCATATTAATCTCCGCTTCTTCGAGCGAGGGTTGGAGCGCTCCCAGTCCAGACAGAGGTTTAGGTTGGCTCCAACTTTCTCCAAACCTCTGGAGTCTCCCGATCGAGCGTTCGAGTTGTCGGCAGTTAGGGAGGTGCCTCACACGGGCTCTAAGTTCTGCCCAGATCGAACCTCCATAGCCCACGCTCACTGCCGACAGTCTGGTCACCTTGCCAATAGGTGCCCACAGCGTTCAGAGATGTCCGCGTCTAGTGGCAACAGCAAGAGGGTTACGAGACACCACACTGTTTTCCTCCAAGCTAACCTTTAAGGGGGTGTTGGAGTTCGGCTCCTCTCCTCTGGCGGTGGAGGTTTGCGTAGATTCTGGAGCACGCAGTCCCATTGGTTATGCTACCTCAGCTGGTCACCATCAGGGTGGTGAACGTTTCGACATTACCCTCGCAAATTACCCATCAATTACTCCATTAAAACTCTCACTGCCTCTGTCCTGTCACGAGACAGTGTCGCTCCTTATTATCGCCGAGGGCATTAACCAGGTCCTCCTAGAAGTTCCCTGGTTGCGCTGCCACTCTCCCCATATAGAGTGGTCCTTGGGGAGAATACTGGGTTGGAGCAAGTCCTGTGAGGATAGGTGTGTGAAGGACCGCGTTCAGATAGCCTCCACCGATGTCCTCATGGATCTCTCCGCACTCCCAAGTCACTACCAGCAATGCGCGGACATGTTCTTGAAAAAGTCCGCTGAGACTCTTCCGCCCCATCGCCCCTACGACTGTCCTATAGACCTCTTGCCAGGCGCAGAACCCCTCGAGGTCGCGTATATCCTCTGTCCCTTCTGGAGATGGAGGCCATGTCCCAGTACATCAGTGAGAACCTGGCAAGGGGGTTTATTAGGAAGTCGGTGTCACCAGCGGGGGTGGGATTCTTCTTCGTACAGAAGAGTGGAGAGCTGCGCCCGTGCGTTGATTACAGAGGTCTCAATGCCATAACCGTCAAAAACAAATATCCTCTTCCCCTGATCTCTGAGTTGTTCGACAGGTTGCGTGGGGCCCGGGTCTTCACTAAGCTAGACCTACGAGGGGCTTACAACCTGATCCGCATACGCGAAGGGGACGAGCAGAAGACAGCCTTTAATACCAGGGATGGCCATTATGAGTATCTGGTCATGCCCTTCAGCCTCTGTAACGCCCCAGCTGTCTTCCAGGACTTCGTAAATGATGTCTTTTGCGATATGCTCTCCACCTCGGTGGTGCTCTATCTGGATGACATCCTCATCTTCTCTCCAGATTTGGCTTCTCACCGGAGAGACGTCTGAAAGGTCTTCGACCACTTGCGGGCGAATTCTCTCTTCGCCAAGTTGGAGAAGTGTCAGTTTGAGCAGGAGTCTTTACCTTTCCTGGGCTATATCATCTCGGCCCAGGGGTTGGCTATGGATCCTGCCAAATTGCAGGTGGTAATGTAATGGCAGGAACCCCATTCCCTTAAAGCGGTGCAGCGCTTTTTGAGGTTCGTTAATTACTACCGTCAGTTCATTCCCCACTTCTCCACACTGGTAGCTCCTTTGGTCACCCTCACCAAAAAGGGAGCCAATCCCAAGGTTTGGTCAGAACAGGTCTCCGCGGGCTTCTCGTCTTTTAAGACCCATTTTGCTGGCGCTCCTATCCTCCACCGTCCCGATGTGGATAAACCCTTTATCCTAGAGGTGGATGCCTCGTCTGTCGGTGCAGGAGCAGTCTTTTTCAAGGTCGGAAGCATCTCTGCTTCTTCTCAAAGACCTTCTCACCGGCGGAGAGAAACTACTCCATTGGGGACAGGGAGCTGCTGGCAATGAAGTTGGCCTTTTCCGAGTGGAGACATCTCCTGGTCTATTTACAAACAGCCCAGCGCTTGAACTCTCGACAAGCTAGGTGGTCGCTCTTCTTCTCCCGCTTCCATTTTACCTTGCACTATCTGTCCGGTGAGAAGAACGTCCTGGCTGATGCTCTCTCTCTCGCTCGGTAGTGTCAGTGGAGGAGGCTGAGCTTCGGCTAATCGTCCCCTCTGAGAGTCTGAGGACCGTGGCTCGGGTTGCCCTCGAGTCAGTGCCACCGGGCAAGACCTTTGTTCCTCCCCGCCTGCAGCCAGAGATTCTCGCGTGGGCAAACACGTCCAGGGTGGGTGGTCACTTTGGTGATAAGCGGACCACGGAACTTCTGGCAAGGACTTATTGGTGGCCGCATATGGCTCGGGACATGAGCGAATACATTCAGGCATGAGTCTTTTGTGCTCGGAACAGGTCCTCTAGGCAGAGGCTGGCTGGGTTATTGTTACCCTTTGCCGGTGGCAGACAGACCCTGGGAGATGGTTGGCATGGATTTTGTGGTCGGCCTCCCCAAATCCAGTGGCAGCACGGTCATCTGGGTGGTCACCGATCATTTTTCTAAAATGGTGCATCTGGTGCCACTCGTGCGGCTGCCTTCTGCCCGTGGTCTCACTGCGCTGTTCATAAAGCACGTATTTCGTTTGCACGGTATGCCGGACAAGATAGTTAGTGACCGAGGTCCCCAATTTGCGTCTCAGTTTCGGAGGGAGCTCTGCAGTCTACTCAGTATTGAGCTAAATTTGTCCTCCGCTTATCATCCCAAGATGAACGGGTTGGTTGAGAAAGCTAACCAAACTCTGGTCACATACCTGCGACATTTTGTCTCGGCCAGGCAGGATGACTGGGCATCCTTACTACGGTGGGCAGAATTTGCCCTGAATAATGCAGTGGCTGATTCCACTGGTCAGACTCCATTCCTCAATCAACTCCGCCATGCTGGAGGACTGGCCGCAAAAAATTCACAGAAAGGCGGACCCATGATACAGGAAGAATCTGATTCGTATATACAAGTGTATGGCCAGGTAGAAACAGGACAGGGCACAGCAACCAGAGCAGGACAGCTGCCGTGTCAATTTGTAATAAATGCAGTGGGACATTGATATGACCCTATCAATATTCCTAGGTCCCAACAATTGCTTACTGAGGCTGTCCAGAACGCAATCCTGTATGCCTCCTCTCTCCCCCCGATACGATGCCTCAACGTACAGTGGCTATACCATTAATCTCTGCCGGTATTTTTCAATATCCCAGGAAGGATGCTGCCATGGTCATAGTATCAGCAATAGAACGGTGCATACAGGGAAACCCCATAAAATTGGAGGAGGTCCGATTTGTCCTCTGCAGCCGCCTAACGGCCCATCAGGCAATACAATCTCTAACTGTAACAGAGCCTCCTGCCCCGCTCCCACAGCAGATGCCTCTTGTGCCCGTACTGCCGCTACCTCCTCCCTCCGAGTTGTCAGTAATATATGAATTTAAAGAAGAAAATGTGGAAACGACTCCTGACAGGTCAAAGTATACTCCCTTCACCCCATCACAAATAGACACTCTTTGCAATCAATTACCCGTTCCAGAGACTTCCCCCATGGCTTTCTACAGGCAAATGGCATCAAATCGAGAGATTTATTCTACTCCCCGAAGAGATCTATTGCACATACTTCGAGTAAAAGCTGGGGAGGGGTATTTTCCAATTATTGAGGGTGGCATAATGTATAATGTGGATCTGGATGGGGGAACCTATGAGAATGGTGTTGATTTCTGCAATGCTTTAAAGGTCTGGGCACAAGATAGATTGGCGGACCAAGCTACCTCTCTCACAGATGTCACACAGGACAAGGGGGAGACTGCCGAGAAGTTCTATGGGCGTCTTATGGTAGTATTTAGAGATCTGGGATTCTCACTGTATAATAAAGCCCATACACATCTTTTTGTGGCAGCTTTGATGTCCGGCCTTAAACCCGAATTGCAAGAGGCGATAATGTCAGTTAGACCTGATGTTGAGAATTCCACTCCGGATGATGCTTTGAAAGTAGTAAAAAGTTTTCAGAAGAATTTAACCCATTCTGCAGCGGCAGGGAAACAAAAATAAGCCTGCAGCTGCAGCTGCAGCAGCTCCAGTTCCTCCAATAACAGCAGCCCCCACCATTGCGCCCAGCGCGGCTGCGAGTACACAGCTGGTTCCTTATCACTGGAGCACACAGCAAACTCTGGCCCCCCCTCAGACTTCAGCTCCCTACTCCAATATCTCTGCTAATCCTATGAATAGGAACCTTCCTCCCCAGATCCGCTGTGCCAATTCTCGTCTACAATGCTGGCGCTGCAGCCGACTCGGTCACTTTCAGAGGGACTGTCACACTCCCGCTGATAGATGCTACCCTCAAGTTCTCTCTTCCAATCGTAATCTAAATACTGGGAACCCTAGAGGATACCCCGGTTACGGACAGCCCCAAAATCCTGATAATTGTCCATACTGAAGGGTTGGCCAACCAGGGTCTTCCATCACAATGTCCTCCACCAAACCTGGGGCATGCTCATCCGTCACGCTCCCTGTAGGGGACACCCTTGTTAAGTTCATGGTAGACACTAGGGCAGTCAATTCTATAATCAAATCATCAGATGTACCTACGGATATCCCTATTCAATTCTCAGATCAAGAGCTTGTTTTAATTGGAGTAGATGGCAGACCCAATAAACATACTCTTACAAAATCCATCCCTGTGGGACCCAAGGTTACTGCTCAGTTCGTGATCTCTCTCACATGTCCAGTAAATTTACTGGGGGTAGATTTATTATCACAGTTCCGCTCCAGAATACAATTCCAAGATGATGGTCAGATGGTTCTTAGGTTACATAACCCCTATGCAGATGAAGACAGTGAGGAAATCTGTATTTTGCATGCCCTTCCCACAGTTACGATGGCCCTGATAGGCCCAGATCCACCCCCAATATTGCCTGAGGATCAACGACTCACCCCATACCTCTCAGAGGTACCATCTAAACTTTGGTCAAAAGGTCCAAATGATATAGGGAAAATGCCCGTAGAACCAGTAAAAGTATTTCTCAAACCTGGTGCCCCTTTTCCCAAAGTCCATCAATGTCCTTTGAAACATGATCAGGAGCGGGGCCTTCAGGAGCAAATACAAACATTACTTGATAACGGTGCTCTGGTACCCTGTTTTTCTCCATGTAATACGCCCTTGTTTCCCGTTAAGAAAAAGACCCCACCTGGCCAGCCCCCTGTGTACCGGCTGGTGCAAGATCTGCGGGCAGTTAATGCAGCTACTATTCTGGAAACTCCAGTGGTGCCTAATCCACATACTCTAGCAGGATGCTGCTTGGTTTACAGTCATTGACCTTGCCAATGCCTTCTTTAGCATTCCGTTAAACCCAGATTGCTAGTTTCTGTTTGCATTCAGTTTTCAGGGACGACAGTTAACATGGACAGTTATGCCACAATGGGCCCAAAACAGTCCCAACCAGTTTGCAAAAAACATGAGCGAGTGTCTCTTGCCCTGGCAGTTAGGTCACCCTCAAGTTACGCTGCTTCAGTATGTGGATGATCTTTTGTTGTGTGCACGGACGGAGCAGGAAGCCATTGCTGCCACTGTTAGCCTCCTCAAGCATCTGGCAGCACTGAACTGTCGGGTTTCAGCCTCGAAACTTCAGTTCTGCCTTGGTCAAGTGATATTCTTGGGTCACTGTCTCCTTCAGGGTGTCAGACACCGCACAGAAGAAAGAAAAATAGCTGTCAGCTTCCTTCCTTTCCCAAAAGATGAAATTGAACTCCAACGCTTTCTTGGACTGTGCACTTATTGTCGTCAGTGGATACCGGATGCATCCCACATAATGCACCCCCTTTACAATGCCTTGAAAGACGGCATAATGAACTACAAGGAAAGATCACCGGTTTGCATGGAAAGCCTTCATCATGCCTTCTCTGAGTTGAAGCGGCTTATTGCTTCCGCCCCTGCCTTGGGTATCCCGGACTATACTCGACCGTTCCATTTGTATGTGTCTGAGAATGAAGGACACGCAGCAGGGGTACTTACACAATCACATGGCAGCAGGCAACGACCAGTGGGCTATTATTCGGCCCGCCTCGACCCAGTGGCCAGAGCATCACCAAGATATGCTGACGAGTTTGATCGATTCCACACGGGATACGCTGTTACCACAGAGGACACTGTAGTGCACGCAGCTGCACTCCCGCCTTCACAGTCAGCACAAGAAGCAGACCTCCAGGCTCTGTCTACTGCATGTACTTTGGCCAAGAACAGACGGGCTAATATATATACGGACTCACAGTATGCATTTGGTATTGCTCGCGATTTTGGGGCTTTATAGGCCAATCGAGGGTTTATTACTACTGCCGGAACCCCAGTTAAAAATGCTGCTGAAGCTGTTAAAAACCTCATGGACTCGATTAAATTACCTACTCAGGTGGCTATTATCAAAGTTAAGGCGCACGGTCCTAGGAACAGTCCACAGACTGTTGGCAACGCATTTGCAGATATGCAAGCAAAAGCCGACGCTCTTTTACCCGTTGAACCAACCATACCAACTATGGTGACCACACGCTCTCAGCGTAAACAGTTACAAGAAGCATTGACCCTACGAGAACCTGATGATCTACAACAGACTGAAGTTTTCTGGTGGACCCTGCGAGACCGCTTAATGACGATGCAGAGAATGTCTCCAAAGGAAGAGGTGAAGCAATGGAAGGCTGATGGGGCACGAATAGATAATGGTCTCTGGAAAAAGGACTAACTTGTGTGTCTCCCTAAGCGGATGTACCCTGCTATTGCCACATGGGCACATGGACCTACACATCGAGGAAAGAATCAGGCCCTCACACTGGTGCGAAAATTCTACTGGGCCCTGGGAATTTCCACAGTTTTGACAGCGCTCAACCGTGCCTGTAATATCTGTCAAACTTGTAATCCCGGTCAACTTCAACGTGTACCCCCGAAGCATCTTGCTAAGCCCGACTATCCTTTCCAAAGGCTCCAGGTGGACCATATCACGTTACCTAAGTCTGGAAGGTATGAATACTGTTTGGTTGTTGTTGACATGTTCTCCAGTTGGCCGTAAGCATTCCCTGTTACCAACATGACTGCAAAAACCACAGCAAAGAAACCGGTGATGGAAGTCATATGCAGATATGGGGTTCCAGAAGTTGTTGAAAGTGACCAAGGCCCAGCCTTTTCTTCTCATGTGTACCAAGAAGTTCTGACAATGCTTGGATCCACTGTAGCCCTCCATACTCCGTACCACCCACAATCCAGTGGGAAAGTTGAGAGGTTGAATGGCACACTGAAGGGACAATTGACCAAAATGATACAGGAGACTACGGCTCCATGGCCAGAGCTCCTACCCATTGTACTATACCATATTCGTACTACCCCTATTGCAAAACATGGCCTGTCCCCATATGAGATATTGTTTGGTACTAGGCCCCCAGTTGCAAATTTCCAACCTCAGCAGTTATCAGAAGAGACTGACCGTGCTGTTCAATATGTTATTCAGCTTAGTAAAAATCTTGCTAACACCCATGCTCTAGTTTCTTCTTCTCTTCCAGATTCAGCAGAAACCGACACCTGTCATAACCTGCAGCCTGGTGATTTGTTAGTCGTGAAAAGACATGTCAGGAAGCATGGACTAGAACCCTTGTATGACGGTCCATATCAAGTCCTCCTCATCACCCCTACATCAGTGAAACTAGAAGGAAGACTGACTTGGATTCACGCATCGCACTGCAAGCTGGTTAAACAAGCCAATAGCAAATAAGGGGGCATAATGTTCTGGTCTTTCGCATTTTCGATATTATTATTGGTAACCGCATGGGACAGCCTAAATTCCCCAATGTCCTTGAATAAGTTTATACAACATCATGAAAAATTACTGAGAGATTTGTTGGGCAATTCCCAGTCTCTGGCAGACTGTTGGATCTGCATGTATTCACCAATGTCAGCCACGAGCATCCCCTTTTTGGCTATCCCTGTTCCACCTGAGGAGTTATTTGCTTGGACTAACTGTTGTGACACACTCGCTAATAATGCCACAGATAATGCTAAATTATGGAATTTAACTGTTGGTATACCTATTGTGGGATGGGTAGGATACCCCTGGTGACAAGGTAACCTTTCAGGAAGCAATACCCAACTTCAATATTTGGCCTACAAAGGAGGGGCTTGGGTCCCTAAGAATAAGACTAGTCTAACAAATCTAGGGCAAATTCCAACATATGGTTTACAAGTCAGCTTCAATGTAACTTCACACTCTACTGATGCCTTCAAACCAATGTTGCTAGAAAGAAGGTTGCATAATACGTCATGGAAATTTTCTAATTTGTTTCCCCAGGGTTCTAACGAAACCTGTGCCAGTATTCCTGGCAATATATCTTGTAATGAGTCCTCTGAATATATACTAGGAACCTCCACTTGTGGAAATCCCGATGTAGGCTATTGTAGTCCTTTAGGACAATCTCCAGCTTGGTGTATGCTTCAGAATGTATCTGCATTCATAGACTTAGTTCATAGATTGGTGCTGCAACATTAAGCCCTATGGGATTTACCTGATGATATGTTCTAGGTATGTGGAGACAATGCTTATTAATGGTTGCCAGTAGGGGTATGAGGAACTTGTTCTCTGGGTCGCTTGACCCTGGCCACCTTTGTTATTCCAAACAAACAGTTGGATACACAGGCTATACCCAAACATACATTATACAAAAGAGCTGCAGACAATTCACTCTGCCCTTCAGGGAGACCACATATAGTGCAGATGAGTGTGGCCAATAAAATTGTCAGTTCCATTTTCATTTACCCTATGATTACACAAATGCGAGATAAATTGGTTAGGGCCACAGACTATCTAGATGATCAAATTTGGAATATACTGGACATACTTAATACTACTGTTGCTGTCCAAAATCAAATTATTATAGTCACTAATCAACTTACTATAGTGCTGGACTACTTAACAGCAGCACAAGGTGGTATGTGTCAGGTCATTGGACCCGCTTGCTGTCATTATATAGATCCTAACAGTACTATGAAGTTAAAGTTAAAGTTAGAAGACATTCGAAGACGCAGAGATCATTACAATAAAGACAATGATCGTACTAAGGACAGTTGGTGGTCAGACACCTTCTCCTTTCTCAATCCAGCCAATTGGTTTAAGGGAATTGGGGGCTGGATAGCTGGGATCTTACAAAGCTTGTTACACATTGCTGCCTGTATCCTTTTTGTATATGTGATACTAAAACTTGTTTTTTGGTGTACTTCTGTATGTATTAGGAAATTCTGCACCAAGACAGCTAATGACGATACCAAAGGTGTCGTTGTCCCTGCTCTTCTCTGCACCGATCACAAAAGGCTACTTGATGAAGATGTTGAAGCCAAGCACATGGCTACCTACAAAAGATCTCCACCACCGTCATCAAAAATTGTTATTCGTGAATTGCAGCATACAGGGGCATGGGTGCGCCGCGACAGCCATGACTGGTAACACGGCATCAGTCATGTGAAGACCAGTACCCCTCAAGCTGTTAGCTTGGGATAGCACCTCTGATGCTGCATATGTGTTAAAAAAAATGTATCTAGGGGGATTGTGAAGGGTTAAAACAAAAGTCAAAGCTGAAGTTTCGTTTTATCCATTCTCTGAAGGTTTTATTTCTCCATTTTTTTTGCTGTAAGATAATTTTTTGTAATTGGCATGGGCTGTCATGAAACCTGACTGTTCCTATCAGGTGCAAGATAAGGGAACCGGGGGTGTACTACTCTGAAGAATATGCCACTATACTACTTTCAATGATGGACATATATGTAGTTTCCGGTTTTCTTGCAATATTATTGGCTTATAAAGTGAAATGATGTTATTGGTATTTGAGAACTTTGCATAATTAAGCAAAATATTATAAAAGAAGTGACTACAATAAACGGGTTACCGATCTCTTTGGATCGTCCCATACAGAGACACGTCTCCGTTTGGTCAATTGAGTTGCTAGCAACACTCTGTGGAATAATTTGGACATCACTGGCTCAACTATGAAGGGTTAATTTAACTCTCTCCCTATCAACCTGTGATCCAGTGTCCACGAGGGTGGTGAAGGGGATACCATCCACTACCACGCTCCCAGAAGAGTCAAATCGGTCTGTTCTCCTGCCGGTGCAATTCAGTTGCCACTGATGTTGCGGCATCCTCTTCGGCAATCGCCATGGGAGATCAACCGGGCTTGATGCTAGCTGGATCCTCTCTGTGGGGGGACAAGTTTGCAGAGTCTGAACAGTTTTACATAGAACAGACATATTTTTAGTCAGTTCCTGTACTTGCAGTCGTAAATCTACAATAGAATCTTCAGCTGGAGTCTGCACATGCCGAACTGCAGGCACCTTGGGTGAGGATACTGCCCCCTGGAGGTACGTAACTGCTGGATCTTTAACTGGCTCAGTGCAGACATAAGTAGAAAGTCTTAAGATATGTATGGATCTGTCTTTAAACTGAACAAAGGGTTCTGTAATGACATCAAGCGCAGTTGTGCCTTACTGGAATCAGACAAAAGACCTTCAATGAACTGTTCTTTCAGCATTTTGTTCTCATCTCTTACACTGTCTGGATCACTTTGTTTAATGGCCTGCAGCGACTCCTGCAGGTTTAAGGCATAGTCTCCAACAGTGTCCTGTGGTTTCTGTCTGCAGCTGAAAAATCGCATCTTTATTTCTGAAGCAGTACGGGTGTCAAAAGTATCCTTTAATTTAGCAAAAATGTCTTTTACAGTCTTTTTATCAGTAGCTGGCCAAGATTTAACTTCTCTCTGAGCAACGCCACTGAGCTGACTTGTAAGTATACTGACTTTCTGCTCCTCTGACATAGGATAAATTTCACACATGCTGCGCAGCTTCCCCTTGAAGTCACTTAAGGTGTGCAATTCTCCATTGTACTGTGGCAGCCATGTCGCACCCAATAAAAAAGGCATGGTGAGAGGCAATATGGGAGCTGCAGCTGCTGCACCCTGGGTGTCACTGGGATTAGACATCTTCCCCCCTAGTTAACCCTTGCAGGGGTGCGACTCACCGCTTCGGTTGATGCAGGTCGTTGCTCCTGTAGTACTTTAGGCATGCACGGTATCCTGTTCGAATCCTGTTCGTGACACCAAAATGACGTGCCCCAGGAGCCGTGGGATGCTCGGTGCCGGGTCGGTCATCTTAAAGGGATATGTCACAGTGGCAGTGACCCGGTCTGTGGCCCCAGGTGGTCATGTAAAAGAGGTAGAATTGAATGGGAATAAAATTTATGTAGTGATTTGTTACAACAGTTGGAGTGTTCGACTATAGTATACTACTGGGGGAGTAGACGGTGATGGCAGTGCAGATATTTAACCCTCTCCAACCAGGGCAGACCCCCAGAGATTGTGATGGAAGTAAAGGGCACAGAGTAATAAGGCAGGATACAAGAAAAGTCTATCATTTACTGAAGTTCAGGTGCAGTTCAGAGGAGATATCACAACTCTCACCAGGTTACAGTCTGCTCTGGAGAATGTGAGTTATCCTTCCTCTGCTGTGACTCGGTGTAAGCTTCCTGCTGTTTTATTCCCCTGAGAAAACAGCAGGAGCGGAGCTGCAAAGATCCTTCCTGCCCGGCGCTAGAGCTTCCTGTGTCTCTCTGACACAGATAGCAGCACGGCTGAATGACGTCATCATTGTGCGGCGCGGCTGCTGTGCTAGAGACACAGGAAGCAGCCGGAGGGAGAAGACGGTGATGCTGCAGACCGGACATGTGAGGTACTGTGCTGCCTGTCACTGCTGCTGTGTGTGTGTGCGAGTGACTGTGTATGTGTGTGTATGTATGTAGTGTGATGATGGGAGTGATGGGGAGTGATGGAGAAGGCAATGATGTAATATGTAGTATGTGTGTGAAGTGGATGTGTGTGTGTATGTATGTATGTGTCGTGTGTATGTGTGTGTGTGGATCGATGTGTATGTGTAGGCGGAGAAGGCCATGATGGGGTAATGGGGAGAAGGCCATGATGGGGTGATGGGGAGAAGGCCATGATGGAGGTGATGGGGAGAAGGCCATGATGGAGCTGATGGGGAGAAGGTCATGATGGAGGAGAGGGGGAGAAGGCAATGATGGAGGTGATGGGGAAAAGGCCATGATGGAGGTGATGGGGAAAAGGCCATGATGGAGGTGATGGGGAAAAGGTCATGATGGAGGTGATGGGGAAAAGGCCATGATGGAGGTGATGAGGAAAAGGCCATGATGGAGGTGATGGGGAAAAGGCCATGATGGAGGTGATGGAGAGAAGGCCGTGATGGGGAGAAGGCCATGATGGGGAGAAGGCCTTGATGGAGGTGATGGGGAAAAGGCCATAATGGAGGTGATGGGAAGAAGGCCATGATGGAGGTGATGGGGAGAAGGCCATGATGGAGGTGATGAGGATAAGGCCATAATGGAGATGATGGGGAGAAGGCCATGATGGAGGTGATGGGGAGAAGGCCATGATGGAGGTGAGGGTGGGAGGAGACCATGATGGAGGTGATGGGGAAAAGGCCATGATGGAGGTGATGGGGAGAAGGCCATGATGGAGGTGATGGGAAAAAGGCCATGATGGAGGTGATGGTGATAAGGCCATGATGGGGGTGATGGAGAGGGCAATGATGGGGATGGTGGGGAAAGAGAAAATGATGGAAGTGGTGGAAAGGGCAATGATGGGGTGGGGGAGAAGGCAATGATGGTGGTAGTGGAAAAGACAATGATGGGAGTGATGAGGAAGGAGGCAATGATGGGGGTGGTGGAGGAGAAGGCAATGATGGAGGTGGTGGAAAAAGGAAATGATGGGGTGGCAGGGGAGAAAGCAATGATAGTGGTGGGGGAGAAGGCAATGATGGAGGTGGGAAAGAGGGCAATGATGGGGTGGGGGAGAGGACAATAATGGGATGTGGGGAGAGGAGGACAATGAGGGGTGTATGGGATTGGGATGGGAGGAAGGGGGACCTATAATGGCCTTAGGAACAGGGGGAGGTGGAGTACGACATTATTATCGCTTATTATGTCTAACACAGTCCCTTAGTATATAGTGTACTCACTTATTATGTCTAACACAGTCCCTTAGCATATAGTAAATGTACTTATTATGTATAACACAGACCCTTAGCATATAGTGCACTCACTAATTCTGTATAACACCATCCTTAGTTACATAGTTTCCTCTTTTATTATGTATAACACCATCCCTTATTACGTACCATCCTATCTAGTTATATATGGTGCCGTCCCTTATTATATAGCTTCCTCTGCTGTTATGTACAGTGCTGTCTCTTACATAGTGTATTCTTGTTAATTTTGTAATTAACATTGCCCTCTTTTATTACATAGTCCCCACTCATTTAGATATAAAGTGACTGTTGATGGAGGAGCCGGTGACCAGACGACTAGTCCACCATCTCCTCCATTAGAAAGGAAGCTTTCCTAGCCATCATTGCATTATACAGCTAACAAGACGGTATGTAATAAAAAACAGGGATCTATATAATACAATATGCAGGGAACGGTGCTGTACATAACAAGAGAGGGCACTGCATAATAAGGGACAGCAATATACATAATAAAGGAGACTATGTAATATATATATGTATGTGTGTGGCGCAATATATATATATATATACAGTATATATATATATATATATATATATATATAGCTTTGTCGCCATAAAAGGAAGAGGGCCCAGACACATTTCTTGCACAGGGGCTCCAAGCTGTCAGTGTCCGCCCCTGGATTGAACCCCAGGTGGAAGATTCCCTATAATGAGGCAGATGGAGGCACTGTGGGTGCTATAGAAGGACCTGTGATCCAGTGGTGTCCATCTTTTTAGGATTGCATAAACGTGCTCTCAGCCACAGTTTTGTGCACTTCTGAAAAGAATACCACTGAACAGAGGCCAGACGGAGTCCAGAGTAACTCTGCTGCCTCATTATAGTGAATAGATCAATCGCAGGCCAGGATTGATAATCTGCCCAACTGGGCATTTTCCCTCTGGGCCACGATGTTTCCATTCATAGTGGGTGCGGGCCGGTAATGCCCACTGATCTTGCCGACCGACTGGCCGCTAATCTGGCCACCGACCCGTTTTTCCGGCCACTGGCCCTTTAAATCTGCTGGCACGGTGGTTCTAGAAGGGTTGCAACAAGAATGGAGTTGATTTTTTGAGGTAATTATGCCACCGGAAGGGGCGGGCCTAGAGCTGTTTAGACCAGAGTTGATTTTTGTGATCCTCATTTTAGCCACTCTAATCAATATGGCTCTAGTCCCCGCCCCTTCTGGTGACATCATTACCTCAAAAAATCGTTCTAGTCGCTACTGTGCCGGAAGAGGAGCTGCTGCTGCCAGAGAGATATCTGTGCTTGCAGCTTTGTGCCTGTCTGCTGGTGATCTGTGCCCCTCAGCTATGTGCCGCCCAGTGATCTATGTGTCCCCCCTGTGATCTCTGTGGCTCCAGCTATGTGCCCACCCTGCGATTTCTGTAGCCCCAGCTATGTGCCCCCCAGATTTGTGCCCCATGTGATATCTGTGTTCCCTTCCAACTATATGCCCCCATGTGATCTGTGCCTCCCAGCAATGTGCCCCCCATGATCTCTGTGGTCCCAGCTATGTGCCCCCCTGTGATCTGTGCACATAGCTATATGGACCCCTGTGATCCCTGTGCCCCCCAGCTATGTGTCCCCTGTGATCTCTGCTCCCCCTGTGATTTCTGTGCCCTTCAGTTATGTGCCCTCCTGTGATCTCTGTGGCCCCAGTTATATGCCCCTTTGTGATCATTGTGGCCCTAGCCATGTGCCCCCATGATCTCTGTGGCCCCAGCTATGTGCCTCCCTGTGATCTCTGTGACCCCAGCTATGTGCCTTCTCTATGATCTCTGTGGCTCTAGCTATGTGCCCCCCTGTGATCTCTGTACCCCCTGTGATTTGTGTGCCCTCCATCTATATGCCCCCCGGTAATCTCTGTGGCCCCAGCTATGTGTTCCTCGTGATCTCTGTTCCCCCACTGATATCTGTGCCCTTCAGCTATGTGCCCTCCCGTGATCTCTGTGGCCCCAGCTATGTGCCTCCCTGTGATCTCTGTGGCCCCAGCTATGTGGCTTCTCTGTGATCTCTGTGGCTCTAGCTAAGTGCCCCCTGTGATCTCTGTACCCCCTGTGATTTGTGTGCCCTCCATCTATATGCCCCCTGTGATCTCTTGCCCCAGCTATGTGCCCCCCAGCTATGTGCCCCAATATGATCTCTGTGCACCCATGTGATCTCTGTCCCCCCAACTATATGCCCCCTGTGATCTCTGTGCCTCCCAGCTATGTACCCCTGTGATCTCTGTGCTCTCGGCTATGTGCCCCCTGTGATCTGTTCCCCATGTGATCTCTCTGCTCCCCCAGCTATATGCCCGCTGTGATCTCTGTGGCACCAGCTATGCACCCCTCTGTGATCTCTGGCCCCAGCTATGTGCCCCCCAGCTATGTTCCCCAATATGATCTCTGTGCACCCATGTGATCTCTGTCCCCCAACTATATGCCCCCCGTGATCTCTGTGCTCCCAGCTATGAGCCCCTGTGATCTCTGTGGCCCTAGCTATATGCCACCCTGTAATCTCTGTTGCCCCAGCTATGTGCCCCCTTGATCTCTGTGGCACCAGCTATGTGCCCCCCTGTGATTTCTGTCCCCCATAGCTATATGTCCTCCTGTGATCTCTGTGCCTCCCAGCTATGTGCACCTGTGATCTCTGTGCTCCCAGCTATGTGCCCCACTCTGATGTCTGTGGCCCTAGCTATGTGCCCCCTGTGATCTCTGTTGCCCCAGCTATGTGCCCCCTGTGATTTCTGTGTCCCATAGCTAAATGTCCTCCTGTGATCCCTGTGCCCCCAGCTATGTGCCCCCTTCTGATCTGTTCCCCATGTGATCTCTCTGCTCCCCCAGCTTTATGCCCCCTGTGATCTGTGCCCCCCAGCTATGTACACCCCTGTGATCTTAGTGGCTCCCAGCTTTGTGACCCCTGTGATCGCTGTGCCCCCCTGCTATGTACCCCCTGTGATATTTGTGCTACCATGTGATCTCTGTGCCCCCTGTGATCTTTGTCCCCCCCAGCTATGTGCCCCCCAGCTATGTGCCCTCCTGTGATCTTTGTATCCCCCTGTGATTTCTGTGCCCCCTGTGATCTTCGTGCCCCCCAGGTGATCTCTGTCCCCCCGGTGATCTATGAGCCCTACCCGGTAATTTATGTGCCTGCCTGGCAATACCTGTACCCCCCAGTGCTGTATATCCCCCCTCCCCCAGTGCTGTAAATCCTCCCCAGGGCTGTATGTGCCCCTAACTGATATGTATATTCACCAGTGCTGCATTTACCCCAGAAGTGCTGTATATCCCCCCAGTGCTGTATATCCCCCATCTGTGATGTATGTAGCCCCCACCAGTGATGTATATTCTCCCAAGGGACATATATACCCCCAGGGCTGACGATGCTTCCTAGTGATGTATATAGCCCCTCAGTGATGTCTATTCCTCCCAGCCTCCCCAGTGATGAATATGTCCCAGCCTCTCCTGTGACATCTATGCCCCCAGTCCCTCCTGTAATTTATATGACCCCAGAGGTTCCTGTGATGCAGCAGTCTCAATGTTATGTATGTACAGCAGTCCCAGCGTCTCCTATGTGACGTATATACAGCAGTCCCATCGTCTCCTATGTGATGCATGTACAGCTGTCTCAGCGTCTCCTATGTGATATATACAGCAGTCCCAGCATCTCCTATGTGATGTATAGACAGCTGTCACAGTGTTTCCTATGTGATGTATATACAGCTGTCTCAGTGTTACCTATGTGATGTATATACAGTAGTCTCGGCGTCTCCCATGATTTACAAAACTTATTATGACAAAAAGTTGACTGCGCTCCTGGCCGTCACAAACCTGGAAAAGCAGCTGTGAGAAGCAACATGATCAATACCACCTAACATTACAAATGCACCAAAGAGAAGCAGCTCCAGCCGTCACATTAAGGGTGAGTTACCGCAATTGATTGTTTGACTAAATATACCGGGGTAATTTTCAAGGTGGTCATTTTTGTGTGGCCCCTGAATGATGGTACAAATTTCCCCCACCAAGAAACGGGTTACCCACCCCTGCTCTAGTGCATTCCATACTGAGACAGCTAGAATGTATGGTTGTAGTCAGGATCTGGAAGGAGCCCATACATTCTAACTACAACCCTGCTGTTAGTCGAGCCCTGCAGTGCAGCACCAGGACGTATCAGGGACAGCTGGAGCTCCTACCTGCATGCCTGATCTCGGCTGCTGCCTGCTTCCATTTAAGTTCGGGTCTGGGTGAGTGTTCCCAGCCCTGAAACAAGTATACAGCCAGGGTCATACTTGTAGTGGGCACGGATCTGATTAAGGAAAGTGCCACTGACTGGGTGTGCCTTTCCTACCCTCCCCTTACCCCTGATTGGTTCGGGCATGACAGCTGCCCTTCCATGATTTAGTGAGGTGGGGTTTAAGTATGGGGGGGCCAATTGGGATGAAGAAGGGATTAGCACAGCCCCTTCCTACGTATATAAAGTCCTTGGACGTTAGCAGCCCTTCCTCTTCCTCCGTTCACTGCGGTCCTGGAAGTGCTTTTCCCACCCTCCCTCCCCTTTTTGTTACAAATTTGCTGATGTTATGTTATTTTGTTCTTTTATTCGTAGTTATTACAAGTCACGGCGGTGGAGAAGTTATGGCACGAAGCTACGGCTTGCCGGCTGACTTGCCTGCGTCTATGGAGCAGGGCATTGAGCGGCTAGCGCGTTTTAAGAAAGCTAAGTGCCTGTTTACAAAAGGTTGTTAAATTTTATAAAAGAAGTTTAATAAAGCTGTGACCGACTTTCACCCATCATTTGATCTCAGTGTTTGATTAATAGTGGTTAAGAGGGGCTGAGGAAATGCGTTAAGGGGTTACCTTCCCCTCCTTTTAGGTCGACACAGTCTGAGAAACTCGCACGAGACTGGCACCTCAATACTAGGCACTGCCACCGGAGCTTCAGACCAGAGCGTTCAGCTGCATAGAAAAACATGCAGCTGCACACTCCAGTCCAGAGCAGTGCCGGGTATTGAGGTGCGAGTCTCGTGTGAGTTTCTCGCAAGTGTGACCCCGGCCTACATGAAAATATGTTCTGATTCCCTTGCCTTTTCCCTTCCCTGGTCCAGAACTGGCTGCAGGCTGCCTACTGGGACTGGGGATATGAGTTATCATAATTAGATTTTCCCCTTCTTAAAGTGGCCAGTCCTCCAGCAAGTTTTGCACCAGGAGCTTATTTGTCAAAGAGATGCTATGATTTCTATAGGGACTGATTTTCCAGAGGTCATATCACAATAAGCCCCTGCAAAGATCACCATTCTTTTTTTGGATGCTGTATGTGATGGAACCGCGTGAGGACAGTGTGAAACAGTAATACTGCTTGTATACTGAAGGGTAGTTATGAACAATTATTTTTTAGGGTATGTGCACACTATCAGTAAACACTGCAGCTTGGACGCTGTGTACAGCCGCAGCATCCAGATGTTAAAGCATAGTGGATGGGATTTCAAGAAATCCCATGTTCACTATATGTCCGTAGACGGCTGCAGAGACGCACATGTCTCTCCAGACCGCAGCATGTCTATTTATCTTGCGTAGACACGAGTCTCCGCAAGATAAATTTCACCAGTACAACGTATTGGACACAGGCGGAATCACCTGCGTTCAATAGCCGGCAGCGCTTTGGATGCAGCGGACATCTGCTGTGTCCAAAGTGCTGCTAATTACTGACCATGTGCACATACCCATAACGGGGTTGTCCAGGCTTATGGCAAAGTCTGCACTCTATATGACTAGACAAGCTGTGAGGATTCTCCATCGCCGGCGGGAACAGGCGTTCACGTGACTGTTAATATGCGGTATGCATGCGGACAGCCATATTCTGACCAGTCTGCATAACCTCACTCAATATACAGTACTTGTATTGAACGAGGCCAGATGTGTCTCACAATGTGGCCTGATATATGCGTATCGCATATGGCCGCTTGGTCTCAGCACCGTAAAATCCTGACAGCTGCACCTGCTGGGAGGATTCCCAAATCTGCAGTCATATAGAGTGACACACTGTGAAAAATGTTGACAACCCCTTTTAAGAATGCTGGTTTCACAATAATATTTCAGTTAGACAGGCTTCTGATCAAAGGTGAAAAAAGATAATAATAATAATAATAATAAATTTTATTTCTATAGCGTCGACATATTCCGCAGCATTTTACATTTCAGAGGGGACTTGTACAGACAATATACATTACAGCATAACAATAATCACATAGATCATAACAGATACCAAGGGGAATGAGGGCCCTGCTCGCAAGCTTACAATCTATGAGGAAAAAAGGGGAGACACGAAAGGTGGGTGGTAACAGTTACCCTGATTGTATGTGGGTCGCCCCTCACACCCAGGGCAGCGGGGTACTCGGTACCGGGCTGGTGTCAGGGGGAATGTGTCACAGCAGTGGTGACCCGTTCCGTGGCCCTGGGTGACCAATATCAATGGCGGTGATGTTAATGATGTTAAAGTTTATTGGAATAGTTCGTGACGCCACCTGTGGTGTTTGGCAAGCAAGATGTTAAGCCAACGCTGCGTGCAGATCCACTGGGACTGATGGTGTGGTGCAGCAAAGATGATGTAGCTCTCCACAGGTGGAGCTGTAGTCCCAGGGCAGTGTAGGTGCAATGGATGAGGAGAGGCGCAGAATAGTATAGATGCTGGTACCCAGGTGTAGCGGTGCTGGAATAACTGGAGGACACCAGAGTATGCGGTTCCAAAGCTTTACTCACTGCTTGCAGTTCACACAACTGCCTGCCTCCGCACTGTGTTCTTCAGGTCAGGGCCCCAGTCAACCTCCAGGCAGGATAGTATTCTCCTCTCCACACTCCGCCAATATGTGCCTTACTGAACGACTCCTCAAATGCGCCTTTAGGTTCGAAGCACTCCAGTACTTAGTTACCCTGGAATGCCTCTCTCTAGGTGTTCCTAGTCTCTACTTGTATGACAGACAGCTGTAGCCTGCTTGGGGGGCTCCGCTCTGCGTCCCGGCTCACTATCCAAGTGCTGTTGTGTCCCAAGTCTGCGATGGGAGTAAGGCGTTGGTGGCTCACTACTCCTCCGGTGTCTGTTGCCGGACATAAAGATCCAATCAACCTCGGGGACCGGGCCCCTGCCTTTGCGCTCTGGACTGGAAGGGTTCTCTCTCTTTCTCAACCTGCTTCCCACCATCCTTCTATTCTCCTTCGTTCCGATCTGTTCTATCTCTCTTATGGAATCTGTAGTCTCCAGTCTACATCTCTTTCTCCTTCTCTTCCTTCACTGCCCCAGTTCACTGGGGCAGCTGCAGCACTCCTTCCTCCATTCCTTCTTCCAGGGATCCCCACTCTTCACCGAGTGGCTGTTCTCTCCTACTCTGCCTGCCTTCTTCTGCGGACTGACCTGAAATCCTACACCTTCCCTCTCTTTTATATCTAACTCCACCCGCCTCCCCAGCACCTTTCGTGTTACGAAGCAAGGAACAACAAAAGGCACCCTATGACCTTTCCAGCATAAAGCATGGATGGGTCCCTGCTGAACTATCCTGTGTGTGGGGTGCAGGTGTGGGAATGTGGAAGGGAGTTCCCACCCTACCTGGATGGTGGGGTACCACACCTTAGGAGAAGGTGCAGTACCTCTGTGGCGACTGAAGCCTCAGGGGCGCCACATATGGACCAGCCATAATGTTAAGTGTGTAACAGTTCAGATGCAGAGGGCTAATGGAAGCATAAAGCATGTGGGAACATGATGCGGGGAACCTGGTTATGGTAAAAAACTTTTGGCTGTGCCACATAGGGATAGATTAGGTTAATGTGTTGAGGCGGTAGGCCAGTCTGAATAAATGAGTTTTCAGGGCACGCTTAAAATTGTGGGGATTGGGGACTAATCGTATTGACCAGGGAAGTGCATTCCAAAGAATTGGCGCAGCACGTGTATAGTCTTGAAGACGGGAGTAGGAGGTTCTGAGTATTGAGGATGCTAACCTCAGGTCATGAGCAGAATGGAGGGCGCGGGTAGGATGGTATACTGAAACAAGGAAGGAGATGTAGGGTGATGCTGAGCCATGAAGAGCTTTGTGGGTGAGGGTAATAAGTTTGTACTGGATTCTGGAGTGAATGGGTAGCCAGTGTAATGACTGGCACAAGGTAGAGGCATCGGTGTAACGATTGGTGAGAAATATGATCCTGGCAGCAGCATTCAAGACAGATTGGAGGGGGGGAGAGTTTGGTAAGAGGGAGACCGATTAGAAGGGAGTTACAATAGTCGAGACGAGAATGAATAAGAGAAACAGTCAGAGTTTTTGCAGAGTCAAAAGTAAGAAAGGGTCGAATTCTTGAAATGTTTTTGAGGTGCAGATAACAAGAGCGAGCCAGTGATCGGATGTGGGGGACAAAGGAAAACTCAGAGTCAAGTATGACCCCAAGACAGCGGGCATGTTGCTGGGGAGTAATAGTAGAACCACACACGGAAATGGCAATGTCGGGTATAGGTACATTAGTAGCGGGAGGAAACACAAGGAGTTCAGTCTTTGACAGGTTCAGTTTCAGACATAGTGAGGACATGATGTTATACACAGCATTTAGAAAATTGTTGGTGTTTTCTAGAAAGGCTGGCGTGATGTCAGGAGAAGAAGCGTATAATTGGGTGTCGTCAGCATAGAGATGGTACTGGAAACCAAATCTACTGATTGTTTGACCAATAGGGGCAGTATACAAAGAGAAGAGGAGGGGGCCTAGGACTGATCCTTGAGGAACCCCAACAGTAAGGGGAAGATGAGAGGAAGAGGAGCCAGCAAAAGATACAGTAAAGGAGTGGTCAGAGAGATAGGAGGAGAACCAGGAGAGAACGGTGTCCTTGAGGCCAATGGAATGGAGCATAGTGAGGAGAAGCTGATGATCCACAGTGTTGAATGCTGCAGAGAGATCCAAGAGAATTAGCATGGAGTAATGACCCTTTGATTTAGCTGTTAGTAGATCATTAGAGACTTTATTGAGGGCAGTTTCAGTAGAGTGTAAAGAGCGGAAACCGGATTGGAGAGGGTCGAGAAGAGAGTTTTCTGAGAGATAGCGGATAAGACGGGAGTGGACCAGGCGTTCCAGGAGTTTAGAGATGAAGGGAAGATTAGAAACAGGTCTATAGTTAGCGGCACAGTTTTGGTCAAGGGATGGTTTTTTAACTAGTGGATGTATGATGGCATGCTTAAATGAGGAGGAAAAGATAAGAGAAGAGAGAGAGAGGTTAAATATTTTAGTTAGGTGAGGGGTGACAGCAGGGGAAAGGGGCTGGAGTAGATGTGACGGAAATGGGTCACTGGTGCAAGTGGTTGGGCGAGAAGATGCAAGGAGCCTGCTTACTTCTTCTTCTGTGACTGGTTCAAAATCAGAGAGTGAGCTAGATGCAGTGGGGGAGGGAGGACAGTGCATGGTATGAGGTGATTGGGAGATAATTTCCTGTTGGATCTGGTCAATTTCTTCATTGAAGTAATTGGCCAGATCGTCAGCTCGAAGCTCCGTGGTTGGGGCCTGTACTCTTGGGTTGAGTAGAGAATGAAAAGTGTCAAAGAGAACTTTAGGGTTATTGGACAGTGAAGTGATGAGGGTGTTGAAGTAGGTTTGTTTTGAGAGGTGAAGGGCAGTGTTGTATGTTCGAAGCATAAACTTATGATGGATGAAATCTTCGGGTAGGTTGGATTTTCTCCACAGACTTTCGGCGCACCTGGAGCACCGCTGCAGGAAACGTGTTTGCAGGGTGTGCCAGGGTTGTCGCCGTCTGTGTTGTGGTGTTCTAGGTATAGGAGGAGCAAATTCATCCAGGGCACTTTGAAGTGTTTCATTGTAATGCTTCAATGCAGAATCAGGACATGAGAGGGAGGAGATAGGGGCCAATGAAGACTGCAAGTTCTTCATAAGTTTCTGGGTGTTAATGGCCTGTATGTTTCTATAAATATGGACAGTGGGGGTGACCTGAGCAGCCTGGCGGTTCTTGATAGAGAATGAAAGAAGGTTGTGGTCAGAGAGCGGGAGAGGGGAGTTTGCAAAATCATCCACTGCACAAAGCCGAGAGAAGACCAAGTCGAGGGAGTTTCCATCTTCATGCGTTGGAGAATTAGTAAGCTGCAAAAGGCCAAATGAGGAGGTTAGAGATAAAAGGTGAGTAGCAGATGGGGAGAGTGGAAGAGCAATGGGGATATTGAAATCTCCCATTATGAGGGTAGGGATGTCACAGGAGAGAAAATGTGGAAGCCAAGTGGCAAAATGATCCAGGAACTGAAGGGAGGGGCCGGGAGGACGATATACCACCGCCACTCGCATGGAGAAGGGGGTGAAGAGTCTGACGGCATGGACCTCAAAAGAAGGAAAGACAAGTGAGGGTACTTGAGGGATAACCTGAAAGGTACATTTTGATGATAGGAGCAGACCAACGCCTCCACCTGCTCTATTGTCTGATCTTGGGGATCATCCTAAAGGACGAATAATCACAGTCATCCATCTAGTCCATGTAACAGAGCCCAAGTTAGACGTGTTGTCTAGTCAGGTAATACTGATCACCCCTCTGCAGGTTAAATAATCATTCTGAGACTTGAGTAGAGTAATGTTTGGATTCAGCTTTACTGGGAGCTCAAGCAGTTGACACATGACTGTAAGTATGCTTTTACCAACCAGATTCTCATCCATTTTTCTCAAAGGGGTTATCTAGTCTAAATCCACGAGTCTGCATTCACGCTATATGTCACTAGTAAGTATATTGCAAGTGTGAATATGGCCGGGTCAGAGCTGGACTGGCCATCTGGCAATTCTAGCAAATAGCAGAATGGCCTGTCTGGTCATGGGCCAACATTGCCTGCTACGTTGTAAACAGAATTGGTGTTCTCAAGACACCCATACTGTTAAGAGTTGTGACGGAGCACAAAGTCGCCGACTCCGTCGCTTATCCCAGCAGGCCACGGGTATCATTAGAAATATTGGTCATGTTGTAATTCTTGCTTTGCTCCATCCAGGGGAATATTAGTAATATATTCCATCTGGTGCTTGGGGATATGAACAGCATGGGCCTGTATGATTTCAAATGCCAGGGCTGAATTTCAGTCCCAGTCTGTACCTGGGCCGGGTGTATGCATATTGACTACTCGCAGTCACGAGACCAACTGACCGTCATTCCCAGCTCTGAACCAAAGAATCCACAAAGTGTGCAGTGTGTACAGTGTGAGGATTCACAAGTCTGCGGTCATATAGAGTGACAAAGAGTAAATGCAGACTTGGGGATTTAGACAACCCCTTTAAGGCTTCTTTCACACTTCAGTCTTTTGGCGTCAGTCAAAATCCTTCAAAGTGTGAAAAAATGGATCCAGTGAAGATTGGCTAAAAACTGAAGCACCGGATCTGTTTTTTTGACGGATCCGTCGAAGTTGCAGATTTTGGAATTTAAAGGAGGAGAGAGAGAGACAATTTTGCTGTGCCAGAACGGCTTTTTGAGTTAAATTAAATGAATGAAAAATCTTGTGGGCATGCTCAGTTTAAAAAACGGAATCCATCACTTGATTCCGTCATGTGACGGACGGTGACGGATCTGCCACCCATAGTCATCCATTATAGCAAACAACGGACTGCGACGGATCCGTCACCATCCGTCTTTTCAACGCAGACAAAAAACGTTACTATGTCCGTTGTATCCAGGCGACGGATGCTGAAATTTCGAAGGAACGGTCAAATGACGGATGCAATGGATGGCCATCCATTGCAATCCGTCCTTAATGCAAGTCTATGAGAAAAAAAACGGATTCCGCTAAAAAAAGATCCGTTTTTTTCAAAAAAGGGCAGATTTCGACTGACGTCAAAAGACTGAAGTGTGACAAGTGCTTGAACCACCTAATAAAGTCCAATCTGAAGATTGCATTCTTTTAGTAATCAGCACTGGTGACTAAACATTTTCACTGGGTGGAAAACCCCTATAATAAGGATGTGCTGAGTATAAACTATAACTATTAGGCCAGGATAACACTACCGTATGTGATGCGAGAAACTCGCATGAGTCTCTCGCATTAACACCAGGCGCTGCCGCCGGCACACAGGAGCGGAGCAGCTGCTGCATAGAAATACATAAAGTCACACTATTGTTTAATCTGGATGTGAACCTGCTTTTCATCTTGTTCTTGATTACCACACACCAACTGCTTGATCAATACTGTTTACATTATTATCACCATATCCTATATTGACCAGTTTTTTCGGCTTTACAGCTAAGGTGTATATTATGCTTTTCTGTATCAGCTTAGTGCATTGTGAGGTTTTACAGGCAGCTAAGAATAATGTAACCATATGAATAACGACTGATACAGATCCATATTCACTTACAGTGAGTATTGTAGCACAGCCAGATAGGACAGGGTTAAATCCAAACTCTGCAGGCTCTGATTATTAGCACCTGGCTGCTCTGCATATAATCGGGCTAGGTGCTCACATTAGTCAATCTGCTTGGGAAAAGCTGACCAGAGTGGGTGATAGTGGAGCTGAAGAGAAACTGCACAGGCTGTGTGCACCAAACTGCAAGTATCACTGGTTACTGTGGACAATAGCTGTTTTGTTTGACCGAACTGAGACTAGCTCAGCCGTGCCTGAGTAGCCAGGGTATATATTGTGTAGTCAGCCCCTGGATAAGGCTAGGGATTTATGCTTATGGTTTTGTTTTTTTGGTCCTTTACAACCTGTGGAAAAAATGTCACATTATTCCACAAGAAACCTGTGCCTGTGTGCAGAGCCACCATAAGAGCATTACTGCCCTTACTAGTGTATGGAGCATGGTGAGCAGAAGCAAAGAGAGGGGCGGTGTACTTCTTCTTACTGGGCTCCAGGGGCAGGATTCGGCCAGGTCAGTAAAGGAACGCATGTCCGAGGACACACAATAAGTTAAAATCTATGCACAGCTATAGCTTTCTGCACGGCAATAGTTTAAAGCTGCCAGTCAATCAGAGGCCGGCAGCTGATGTCAGCATGTTATGTCATTGCCATGCACTGGCGCATCAAATGAATGAGGAAGAGGATGCTGCTGGACCGCGGCCAGGTAAAAAGAAGCTTTTATTCTACTGAAAGCTGCCATATGGGGGCTGGGATAGTAGAGTAGAAGTTGGGGAATGTGCTATGGAAGTGATCAGCTATTGAGCACTGTGTGCTTATTTTCTGCAGAGACGAGTCCTGGCTGGAAGAAGTGATGTCAGTCTGCACTGGATGAAGAAGAAAAAGAGAAGTTGAAGGACTTCAAAAACAAATTTCACTGATGAGTCAGTGTATTGCATACAACATACAGAGCTCCTGTTTATAATGTCACTGCTGATCACCATTACCTGCACACCGACACTATATACAGAGCTCCTGTGTATAATGTCACTGGTGATCACTGTATTACTTGTACACTGTATACTATATACAGAGCCCCTGTGCATAATGTCACTAGTGATCCCTGTATTAACTGTACACTTACACTATACACTGCATACTATGTATAGAGTTCCTGTGTATAATGGTAATATTAGTATTGTGGTTTTTTTTTTTTAATTAATGATGAGTTTTGTAGTATTCGGTCACTGTGGTCTGGTCATGGTGTGGCGATATTTATCCCTTGTATGTAATATTATTCGGACATTACAGTGCCTTGTGAAAGTATTCAGCCCCCTGGAACTTTTCCCACATATCATGCTTAAAACATAAAGATACCAAATATACATTTTTGGTGAAGAATCAACAACAAGTGGGACACAATGATGAAATTTATTGGTTATTTTAAATTTTTGGGGAAATTCAAAAACTGAAAAGTGGGGCGTGCAATATTATTAGGCCCCTTTACTTTCAGTGCAGCAAACTCACTCCAGAAGTTCATTGTGGATCCCTGAATGATCCAATGTTCTCCTAAAATGATTAATGATGATAAATATAATCCACCTGTGTGTAAACAAGTCTCCGTATAAATGCACCTGCTCTGTGATAATCTCAGGGTTCTGTTTGAAGCACAGAGAGCATCATGAAGACCAAGAAACACAACAGGCAGGTCCATGATACTATTGTGGAGAAGTTTAAAGCTGGATTTGGATACAAAATGATTTCCAAAACGTTAAACATCCCAAGGAGCACTGTGCAAGCGATCATATTGAAATGGAAGGAGTATCATACCACTGCAAATCTACCAAGACCCGGCTATCCCTCTAAACTTTCATCTCAAACAAGGAGAAGACTGATCAGAGATGCAGCCAAGAGTCCCATGATCACTCTGGATGAACTGCAGAGATCTATAGCGGAGGTGGGACAGTCTGTCCATAGGACAACAATCAGTCATACACTGCACAAATCTAGCCTTTATGGAGTGGCAAGAAGAGAGCCATTTCTCAAAGATATCCATAAAAAGTGTCATTTAAAGTTTGCAACAAGCCACCTGGGAGACACACCAAACATGTGGAAGAAGGTGCTCTGGTCAGATGAAACCAAAATTGAACATTTTGGCATAAAGGCAACACAGCTCATCACCATGAACACACCATCCTAACCGTCAAACATGGTGGTGGCAGGATCATGGCTTGTGGTGGTAGCATCATGGTTTGGGCCTGCTTTTCTTCAGCAGGGACAGGGAAGATGGTTAAATTTGATGGGAAGATGGATGGAGCCAAATACAGGACCATTCTTGAAGAAAACCTGTTGGGAGTCTGAAAAGACCTGAGACTGTGACGGAGATTTGTCTTCCCACAAGACAATGATCCCAAACATGAAGCAAAATCTACAATGGAAAGGTTTACAAATAAACGTATCCAGGTGTTAGAATGTCAAAATCGAGACCTGAAAACAATCGAGAATCTATGGAAAGAGCTGAAAACTACTGTTCACAAACGATCTCCATCAAAGCTCACTGAGCGCAAGCTGTTTGCCAAGGAAGAATGGGCAAGAATTTCAGTCTCTCGATGTACCAAAACTGATACAGACATACCCCAAGCAACTTGCAGCTGTAATCGCAGCAAAAGGTGGCGCAACAATGTATTAAGTTAAAGGGGCCAAATAATATTGCACGCCCCACTTTTCAGTTTCTGAATCTTAACAAAAAATTAAAATAACCAATAACTTTCGTTCAACTTCACAATTGTGTCCCACTTGTTGTTGATTCTTCACCAAAAATTTACATTTGGTATCTTTATGTTTTGAAGCATGATATGTGGGAAAAGGTTGAAAAGTTCCAGGGGGCCGAATACTTTCGCAAGGCACTGTATGTGGTTCGGCTATTGTAATACAGTATTTGTTCCTTTTATGTGGTATTATTCGGTCACTACGTGGTTTCGTCATAGTGTGATGGTATTTGTCCTTTGAATGTGGTATTATTAGTAATTTTAAAAAATGTTTGACACATACTTACAGAAAAATAAATAAAATGTACCTAAAAAGATTATTAGGTATTTTAAGAAATGTTTAATAGTTTAGAGTAGGGTCCGGCCAAAACAGTTTACCTTGCTGTTTGTGGTGGCGGCTTAAAAAAATCTTTTGGCCAAAACAAAAGCTGCTGGCTGTGAATGTGATATGGTGTTAGATGGTAACTGTTATAAGGTATGTCTCCACGGGGCATACTGGCAGCACTTTGGGCAAAGCGGAAACATGCTCTGCCCAAAGTGCCGCCCCCCTTTGTATGCGACTTGATACCGCATGTGTTCATTGAACATATGCAGAATCACCGCATCGTACCCATAGACAGGGTTATTTACAGTCATATGTTAAAGTTTGGGCACCCCTATTAATGTTAACCTTTTTTCTTTATAACAATTTTGGTTTTTGCAACAGCTATTTCAGTTTCATATATCTAATAACTGATGGACTCAGTTATATTTCTGGATTCAAATGAGGTTTATTGTACAGAAAATGTGCAATCTGCATTTTAACAAAATTTGACCGGTGCAAAAGTATGGGCACCTCAACATAAAAGTGACATTAATATTTCGTAGATCCTCCTTTTGCAAAAATAACAGCCTCTAGTCGCTTCCTGTAGCTATTAATGAGTTCCTGGATCCTGGATGAAGGTATTTGTGACCATTCCTGTTTACAAAACAATTCCAGTTAAGTTTGATGGTCGCCGAGCATGGACAGCCCGCTTCAAATCATCCCACAGATGTTCAATGATATTCAGGTCTGGGGACTGGGATGGCCATTCCAGAACATTGTAATTGTTCCTCTGCATGAATGCCTGAGTAGATTTGGAGCGGTGTTTTGGATCATTGTCTTGCTGAAATATCCATCCCCTGCATAACTTCAACTTTGTTGCACATTATTGTCAAGAATCTGCTGATACTGAGTTGAATCCATGCGACCCTCAACTTTAACAAGATTCCCAGTGTCAGCATTGGCCACACAGCCCCAAAGCATGATGGAACCTCCACCAAATTTTACTGTGGGTAGCAAGTGTTTTCTTGGAATGCTGTGTTTTTTAGCCTCCATGCATAACGCCTTTTTGTATGACCAAACAACTCAATCTTTGTTTCATCAGTCCACAGGACCTTCTTCCAAAATGTAACTGGCTTGTCCAAATGTGCTTTTGCATACCTCAGGCGACTGTGCTTGTGGCGTGCTTGCAGAAACGGCTTCTTTTGCATCACTCTCCCATACAGCTTCTCCTTGTGCAAAGTGGCTGTATTGTTGACCGATGCACAGTGACACCATCTGCAGCAAGATGATGCTGCAGGTCTTTGGAGGTGGTCTGTGGATTGTCCTTGACTGTTCTCACCATTCTTCTTCTCTGCCTTTCTGATATTTTTCTTGGCCTGCCACTTCTGGGCTTAACAAGAACTGTACCTGTGTTCTTCCATTTCCTTACTATGTTCCTCACAGTGGAAATTGACAGGTTAAATCTCTGAGACAACTTTTTGTATCCTTCCCCTGAAAAGCTATGTTGAATAATCTTTGTTTTCAGATCATTTGAGAGTTGTTTTGAGGAGCCCATGATGCCACTCTTCACAGGAGAATCAAATAGGAGAACTACTTGCAAGTGGCCACCTTACATACCTTTTCTCATGATTTGATACACCTGGCTATGAAGTTCAAAGCTCAATGAGGTTACAAAACCAATTTAGTGCTTCAGTAAGTCAGTAAAAAGTAGTTAGGAGTGTTCAAATCAAGAAAATGATAAGGGTGCCCATACTTTTGCACCGGTCAAATTTTGTTTAAATGCAGATTGCACATTTTCTGTTAGAACAATAAACCTCATTTGAATCCAGAAATATAACTGAGTCCATCAGTTATTAGATATATGAAACTGAAATAGCTGTTGCAAAAACCAAAATTGTTAGAAAGAAAAAAGGTTAACATTAATAGGGGTGCCCAAACTTTAACACATGACTGTATCTTGCGGAGATGGAGCGTCTCCACAAGATAAATAGACATGCTGCGGTCAGGAAAGACGCACTGCATGTCCATATACGCAGGGCCGCCGGATGCAGCCCTGCACGCATAGTGGAGACAGGATTTCATAAAATCCCCTCCAATATGCTGTAACATTTGGATGCTGCAGCTGTACGCAGCGTCCAATCCACAGCAAATAGTGAATGTTTCCGGACCATGGAAACATACCCTAAAAGTGTGAATGGTGAGGACATGGTGCAGAAGTGGAGTTTTTCCAAGACTAGACAGTGGGACTGTGTATAATGTCACTGGTGATCCCTGTATTACCTGTATACTTACACTACTGTATATACAGAGCTCTTTGGTATAATGGCCCTTATGGTAATATTAGTATTGTGTTTTTTTAAATTAATGATCAGTATTGTAGTATCTGGTCACTATGTGGTCTGGTCATGGTGTGGTGGCATTTATCCCTTGTATGTAATATTATTTGGTCATTATATTGTGGTAATATGTGGTCCAGCCATGGTATGACAGAATTTGTTCCTTGTATGTGGTATTAGTCATTTTTAAAAATGTACCTAAAGAGCATTGAATATTTTAAGAAATGTTTAATAGAGTAGGGCCCGATCAAAAGAGTCTTCCTTGTGGTGGGGCTTAAAAAATCGATGGCTGTATGTGATCTGGTGTTCGATGGGAACTACTAATGTGTGATTGGTGAGGACGTGATGCAGAAGTGGAGTTTTTCCAAGACTGGGCAGGGGACTGTAGAATATGGGGCTCCAAAATTCCTGGTGACAGCCCTGCCTGTGTGAATGCTACCTAATGTCTGATAGTAAGAAATCCTTCATTGTGTGGGTTTATATAATAGTATTTATGCACTCATAGAAATATAGATCTATATCGCTTAAAGTATCCTCTAAAGAAAGCAGCACTATACAAAACTGACACTGCAAACGAGAGCACGCTTCAGAGTATCGACCCAGTATCCTCCATATATACATGGCCCATCCTTTGTCACACTGGAGGGATGAGACCCATAGATGGGTGTCTGTCAATTTGGTAGACAGCACTAAATTATAATACATATAATGGGTGAGAGATACAGACAACCATCTGGATACTAACTAGTAGTCTGCCACGAATGGCACCCATTTCTTCTTATACCAGAAACAGACTGGATAGATTCAATGTATCTGCAGTTTCCATCTGCTATGTGGCCATTGCCCTTTGTTCACATAGGTCCCTGTTCAAACAAGGTGGCTCTTCTTCCTATACTATTATTTATTACTTCCATACCATCTTTTTTATATACTAGATACATCTGTAATTCTGCTTATTTTGCCTATATTTTACTATTGAGAAACCAGAGCAATCTTCAAATTATCTACAAGCTTATACAGCCTGTGCCGGAGTGTGAGCATTCCCCACTCCAATATGGCAGGTACATATAACTGAGTGCAGTAGACATGCACAGATTGAGGGCAGCTCCCTGATCTAATATGGCGCCACACAACTTGATGGAGAGAAGAGAGCATGTGCAAATCAGTCAGTGCCGGGGTGTACACTGACAGCTTGGGGCCCCTGTGCAAAAAAAATGTTTGGGCCCCTCTATGTTTATGGCAACCAAGCTACAGATATTTGTCTCCTCTCAATATGAATATTACTGTCCCCTATTACATGATGCCCTCTTATGTACAGCACCATCCCTTACATATCGGAATCTCGTTATTTAGAGCATCCTGTTTTATTATAGTATCCACTCTTGTTATATAAAAACTGAAGTGATTGCTGATGGAAGTTGGTAAAGCTTCTTTTCTGATAGCAAAGTATGATTAACTGGTGAGATGTTGCACCATCAGCAGTCATGTTATATCTAACAAGAGAGGACACTGTAGTAAAGAGAGAGCGCTGTGATTAACAAAAATAACAAGAAAGCAATATGTAAAGAACGGTGCTATATATAAGAAGATATAATACTTTGTAATAATGGGACAATAATGTACATAAAAACAGAGGACGCAACATATTAGGGGACTGTCCCATACATAACTAAAGAGGATGGTACGTAATCAGGGATGCCCCTTCCTGGGATAATGTCCCCCATACTGGGTCCATTCCTGGGATAGTGTGCCCCTTCCTGGGATAATGTCCCCCATACTGGGACCATTCCTGGGATAGTGTGCCCCTTCCTGGGATAATGTCCCCCATACTGGGACCATTCCTGGGATAGTGTGCCCCTTCCTGGGATAATGTGTTCTGTTCTCCAATACATAAAAAAATACTACTCGTCTTCCCCCTACGCTGCCTGGTGTTCGCTTCTACAGCCGCTGCAGTTGACTTCAGCATCCTCGCCATGGTGCATGATGTCGATGCCATGTGTCACCAGTCACGGGCACGCCGACGTCAGCTACCAGTCTCTGATAGGCCACTGGCATGTATTGCAGCTCAGTGAGCCAGCGGGTCCCCTGCACCACAAAACATTTCAGCAGAATGTGGCTCCAAGGACTTGCATCCAGCTGATATAGTCGTTGGTGTTGGCGTGCCCCCTCCACCTCTAGGCCCCTGGTGTAGTGAGTAGCTGGGATCACTGACATCACACTTGAGCCTAGAGCACATTCTATGTATATTACTACCGTCAGCAGTTATATGAGCAATCATTAATTATAACACTTGTGTTATCACATTATCTCTATCAAGCAATTAAGGTTTTAATATTATATGCACAATACCTGTGAACTGGCACAGGATGAAAATCAGTTATTGTTATATGCTTAATGACTCATGAGGAGATTGATATTATTGCACTGTATACATATGCAGGGCCAGCGTCAGCTCTTGGGTAAGTGTCAGGGCCCTGAGCAGGCTGGGGGGCCCACTCACCATTGGGGACACCAGCACGCTGTGGGTGCTGGCACCGGTCCCCATAAGTTGGCCCCCCCGCTTGCTTAGGGCCCAAGTACTAGTAATACTTACCTCTCCCTGTTCTTCCGCTGCAGTGTCTTCCACATCTTCTCACTCTGGGATGTTTCAGGTCAGATGGTGCGATGATGTGACTAGTGTGCTCCCTCTTCTCTGAACAGTCACAGTGCAAAAAGCCGGACGACTGCAATGCTGAGGAGTCTGGAGCAGAGCAGCGGCCAGCGAGGAGAGGTGAGCATTTCATTTTTTTTACGCTTGGCGCAATATATTGGACTCATATATACTGGAGCATTGTATGGGGCCCATCATATACTGGAGCATTATATGGGGCCCACGATCCTGTATGGAGAGCTATGTGGAACCCATAATACTGGAGCCCAACACCGGAACTGCTGTAACCCACCAACCTACTGTCTCCTTCCCCACCATCCTGTAGCATGTAAGCCCGAAAGGGCAGGGTCCTCTCCCCTCTGTATCAGTCTGTCATTGTTAGTTTACTGTAAGTGATATCTGTAATTTGTATGTAACCCCTTCTCATGTACAGCACCATGGAATCAATGGTGCTATATAAATAAATAATAATACTGTATAGAGGACTAAACTGTCCGGTTTCTGAGCTAAATAGTTATTACTCATGTAATGTAAGAAGTAAGTGAAATCTTTGGCATTGTTCTATACCTATATTTCTCTGCCGTATCTGTGTATCGTGGTATGTCTTAAAGGGACCCACTGAGACCATTTCCCCAGGGCCCATGAAAACCTGGAGCCGGCCCTGTACATATCAACTATTCTTTCCTGATGTATATTGATTGATCACTGATTATACAGTGTAACCTATATGTACTGTGCTTATACTCTGTGAATGTTGATGGCTTGAGAAAGGTTCACAGTTTGAAAAGTTGAAATGTCGCGCATATCTGGGTGAATAAAGACCACAGTTTATTTCACGATCTCATGCCTGGAGTGCTGCTATATTTTTTTTTTTTTGCCATGTATCTACATCAATCTATATTCATATGGTTACATTTCTATATGAAAAACAGCTGCATACATGTGTCCATATATATATATATCAGTGTATAATACACAGACTTGATTATTCTGACACAAGCATCCTGGCTGAATGTGGCATGTAATACAAGAGTGTACTATTTCTTGACCAAATGTGTAACTTTCCATGACCCTAACTGGATTCCCATGGAGTCCTGTAAATCTTTTTATTCGGCTTTACAGTACACTGCATTATATACTGATTCTGGGTTACACAATGATTTTGGCCATGGCACAGGTTGTGCAGCATAAAATCATTGTAAGCTGCTGCTACATGACATAGCAGCAGAAATAAAGTGATTAGGGTCACAACACATCCCCTGGGTACCACGACAAGCAGATTGAAAAAAAAATCAGAACTTGTCCCACCACTGCAGGGGTCGCAATGTGACCCTCCTCACCTGTATCAGAGGCATGAAGAGAAGTTTGGCAGCTTGATCTATGCTGTAACTAAACATCATTTTGCTTCAGCATGTGTTTATGGGATAACGTTCCTGCCGTGCACGTCACTGTCAGCTGCTATCTCCACGGTGCAACACACTTGGATGCACATACACCTGACGTGGGGGTCCCCCTTCAGTATGGACCCGGTTGCACCCTCTGTAATTGCAATCATTACACCCATGAGTAATAGAGGACATGTGACAGTGCTATCACCATTGTGGTGTGAGGTGTAGTGATCGGTGCTGAACTGCCACAGATGGAAGCACAGGATCACTACTCAGTCAGTTTCAGTGCTGGAATGAATGATAGTATCTGCCCCAGCACTAATCTTAAAAGCCAATGATTGTGTAGTGCGTGGGAAGAGGGCAGCGCTGGAGGAGAGTTTAGGGGAAAAAAAGCAGAGCAATTTGCCTAGTGTGGGGAGCAGCATGTAATCAAACTCCGTGCAGGCAATAAAGTGAAATTCAGGGTGTCATAAATTCAATAGAGGTGAAACTAGCTTTATTAATACATTAGAATGTTATTTTTTAATGCTGGCAGTATATCTCGGGCTGCGGCTGGCAGTATATCTCGGGCTGCGGCTGGCAGTATATCTCGGGCTGCGGCTGGCAGTATATCTCGGGCTGCGGCTGGCAGTATATCTCGGGCTGCGGCTGGCAGTATATCTCGGGCTGCGGCTGGCAGTATATCTCGGGCTGCGGCTGGCAGTATATCTCGGGCTGCGGCTGGCAGTATATCTCGGGCTGCGGCTGGCAGTATATCTCGGGCTGCGGCTGGCAGTATATCTCGGGCTGCGGCTGGCAGTATATCTCGGGCTGCGGCTGGCAGTATATCTCGGGCTGCGGCTGGCAGTATATCTCGGGCTGCGGCTGGCAGTATATCTCGGGCTGCGGCTGGCAGTATATCTCGGGCTGCGGCTGGCAGTATATCTCGGGCTGCGGCTGGCAGTATATCTCGGGCTGCGGCTGGCAGTATATCTCGGGCTGCGGCTGGCAGTATATCTCGGGCTGCGGCTGGCAGTATATCTCGGGCTGCGGCTGGCAGTATATCTCGGGCTGCGGCTGGCAGTATATCTCGGGCTGCGGCTGGCAGTATATCTCGGGCTGCGGCTGGCAGTATATCTCGGGCTGCGGCTGGCAGTATATCTCGGGCTGCGGCTGGCAGTATATCTCGGGCTGCGGCTGGCAGTATATCTCGGGCTGCGGCTGGCAGTATATCTCGGGCTGCGGCTGGCAGTATATCTCGGGCTGCGGCTGGCAGTATATCTCGGGCTGCGGCTGGCAGTATATCTCGGGCTGCGGCTGGCAGTATATCTCGGGCTGCGGCTGGCAGTATATCTCGGGCTGCGGCTGGCAGTATATCTCGGGCTGCGGCTGGCAGTATATCTCGGGCTGCGGCTGGCAGTATATCTCGGGCTGCGGCTGGCAGTATATCTCGGGCTGCGGCTGGCAGTATATCTCGGGCTGCGGCTGGCAGTATATCTCGGGCTGCGGCTGGCAGTATATCTCGGGCTGCGGCTGGCAGTATATCTCGGGCTGCGGCTGGCAGTATATCTCGGGCTGCGGCTGGCAGTATATCTCGGGCTGCGGCTGGCAGTATATCTCGGGCTGCGGCTGGCAGTATATCTCGGGCTGCGGCTGGCAGTATATCTCGGGCTGCGGCTGGCAGTATATCTCGGGCTGCGGCTGGCAGTATATCTCGGGCTGCGGCTGGCAGTATATCTCGGGCTGCGGCTGGCAGTATATCTCGGGCTGCGGCTGGCAGTATATCTCGGGCTGCGGCTGGCAGTATATCTCGGGCTGCGGCTGGCAGTATATCTCGGGCTGCGGCTGGCAGTATATCTCGGGCTGCGGCTGGCAGTATATCTCGGGCTGCGGCTGGCAGTATATCTCGGGCTGCGGCTGGCAGTATATCTCGGGCTGCGGCTGGCAGTATATCTCGGGCTGCGGCTGGCAGTATATCTCGGGCTGCGGCTGGCAGTATATCTCGGGCTGCGGCTGGCAGTATATCTCGGGCTGCGGCTGGCAGTATATCTCGGGCTGCGGCTGGCAGTATATCTCGGGCTGCGGCTGGCAGTATATCTCGGGCTGCGGCTGGCAGTATATCTCGGGCTGCGGCTGGCAGTATATCTCGGGCTGCGGCTGGCAGTATATCTCGGGCTGCGGCTGGCAGTATATCTCGGGCTGCGGCTGGCAGTATATCTCGGGCTGCGGCTGGCAGTATATCTCGGGCTGCGGCTGGCAGTATATCTCGGGCTGCGGCTGGCAGTATATCTCGGGCTGCGGCTGGCAGTATATCTCGGGCTGCGGCTGGCAGTATATCTCGGGCTGCGGCTGGCAGTATATCTCGGGCTGCGGCTGGCAGTATATCTCGGGCTGCGGCTGGCAGTATATCTCGGGCTGCGGCTGGCAGTATATCTCGGGCTGCGGCTGGCAGTATATCTCGGGCTGCGGCTGGCAGTATATCTCGGGCTGCGGCTGGCAGTATATCTCGGGCTGCGGCTGGCAGTATATCTCGGGCTGCGGCTGGCAGTATATCTCGGGCTGCGGCTGGCAGTATATCTCGGGCTGCGGCTGGCAGTATATCTCGGGCTGCGGCTGGCAGTATATCTCGGGCTGCGGCTGGCAGTATATCTCGGGCTGCGGCTGGCAGTATATCTCGGGCTGCGGCTGGCAGTATATCTCGGGCTGCGGCTGGCAGTATATCTCGGGCTGCGGCTGGCAGTATATCTCGGGCTGCGGCTGGCAGTATATCTCGGGCTGCGGCTGGCAGTATATCTCGGGCTGCGGCTGGCAGTATATCTCGGGCTGCGGCTGGCAGTATATCTCGGGCTGCGGCTGGCAGTATATCTCGGGCTGCGGCTGGCAGTATATCTCGGGCTGCGGCTGGCAGTATATCTCGGGCTGCGGCTGGCAGTATATCTCGGGCTGCGGCTGGCAGTATATCTCGGGCTGCGGCTGGCAGTATATCTCGGGCTGCGGCTGGCAGTATATCTCGGGCTGCGGCTGGCAGTATATCTCGGGCTGCGGCTGGCAGTATATCTCGGGCTGCGGCTGGCAGTATATCTCGGGCTGCGGCTGGCAGTATATCTCGGGCTGCGGCTGGCAGTATATCTCGGGCTGCGGCTGGCAGTATATCTCGGGCTGCGGCTGGCAGTATATCTCGGGCTGCGGCTGGCAGTATATCTCGGGCTGCGGCTGGCAGTATATCTCGGGCTGCGGCTGGCAGTATATCTCGGGCTGCGGCTGGCAGTATATCTCGGGCTGCGGCTGGCAGTATATCTCGGGCTGCGGCTGGCAGTATATCTCGGGCTGCGGCTGGCAGTATATCTCGGGCTGCGGCTGGCAGTATATCTCGGGCTGCGGCTGGCAGTATATCTCGGGCTGCGGCTGGCAGTATATCTCGGGCTGCGGCTGGCAGTATATCTCGGGCTGCGGCTGGCAGTATATCTCGGGCTGCGGCTGGCAGTATATCTCGGGCTGCGGCTGGCAGTATATCTCGGGCTGCGGCTGGCAGTATATCTCGGGCTGCGGCTGGCAGTATATCTCGGGCTGCGGCTGGCAGTATATCTCGGGCTGCGGCTGGCAGTATATCTCGGGCTGCGGCTGGCAGTATATCTCGGGCTGCGGCTGGCAGTATATCTCGGGCTGCGGCTGGCAGTATATCTCGGGCTGCGGCTGGCAGTATATCTCGGGCTGCGGCTGGCAGTATATCTCGGGCTGCGGCTGGCAGTATATCTCGGGCTGCGGCTGGCAGTATATCTCGGGCTGCGGCTGGCAGTATATCTCGGGCTGCGGCTGGCAGTATATCTCGGGCTGCGGCTGGCAGTATATCTCGGGCTGCGGCTGGCAGTATATCTCGGGCTGCGGCTGGCAGTATATCTCGGGCTGCGGCTGGCAGTATATCTCGGGCTGCGGCTGGCAGTATATCTCGGGCTGCGGCTGGCAGTATATCTCGGGCTGCGGCTGGCAGTATATCTCGGGCTGCGGCTGGCAGTATATCTCGGGCTGCGGCTGGCAGTATATCTCGGGCTGCGGCTGGCAGTATATCTCGGGCTGCGGCTGGCAGTATATCTCGGGCTGCGGCTGGCAGTATATCTCGGGCTGCGGCTGGCAGTATATCTCGGGCTGCGGCTGGCAGTATATCTCGGGCTGCGGCTGGCAGTATATCTCGGGCTGCGGCTGGCAGTATATCTCGGGCTGCGGCTGGCAGTATATCTCGGGCTGCGGCTGGCAGTATATCTCGGGCTGCGGCTGGCAGTATATCTCGGGCTGCGGCTGGCAGTATATCTCGGGCTGCGGCTGGCAGTATATCTCGGGCTGCGGCTGGCAGTATATCTCGGGCTGCGGCTGGCAGTATATCTCGGGCTGCGGCTGGCAGTATATCTCGGGCTGCGGCTGGCAGTATATCTCGGGCTGCGGCTGGCAGTATATCTCGGGCTGCGGCTGGCAGTATATCTCGGGCTGCGGCTGGCAGTATATCTCGGGCTGCGGCTGGCAGTATATCTCGGGCTGCGGCTGGCAGTATATCTCGGGCTGCGGCTGGCAGTATATCTCGGGCTGCGGCTGGCAGTATATCTCGGGCTGCGGCTGGCAGTATATCTCGGGCTGCGGCTGGCAGTATATCTCGGGCTGCGGCTGGCAGTATATCTCGGGCTGCGGCTGGCAGTATATCTCGGGCTGCGGCTGGCAGTATATCTCGGGCTGCGGCTGGCAGTATATCTCGGGCTGCGGCTGGCAGTATATCTCGGGCTGCGGCTGGCAGTATATCTCGGGCTGCGGCTGGCAGTATATCTCGGGCTGCGGCTGGCAGTATATCTCGGGCTGCGGCTGGCAGTATATCTCGGGCTGCGGCTGGCAGTATATCTCGGGCTGCGGCTGGCAGTATATCTCGGGCTGCGGCTGGCAGTATATCTCGGGCTGCGGCTGGCAGTATATCTCGGGCTGCGGCTGGCAGTATATCTCGGGCTGCGGCTGGCAGTATATCTCGGGCTGCGGCTGGCAGTATATCTCGGGCTGCGGCTGGCAGTATATCTCGGGCTGCGGCTGGCAGTATATCTCGGGCTGCGGCTGGCAGTATATCTCGGGCTGCGGCTGGCAGTATATCTCGGGCTGCGGCTGGCAGTATATCTCGGGCTGCGGCTGGCAGTATATCTCGGGCTGCGGCTGGCAGTATATCTCGGGCTGCGGCTGGCAGTATATCTCGGGCTGCGGCTGGCAGTATATCTCGGGCTGCGGCTGGCAGTATATCTCGGGCTGCGGCTGGCAGTATATCTCGGGCTGCGGCTGGCAGTATATCTCGGGCTGCGGCTGGCAGTATATCTCGGGCTGCGGCTGGCAGTATATCTCGGGCTGCGGCTGGCAGTATATCTCGGGCTGCGGCTGGCAGTATATCTCGGGCTGCGGCTGGCAGTATATCTCGGGCTGCGGCTGGCAGTATATCTCGGGCTGCGGCTGGCAGTATATCTCGGGCTGCGGCTGGCAGTATATCTCGGGCTGCGGCTGGCAGTATATCTCGGGCTGCGGCTGGCAGTATATCTCGGGCTGCGGCTGGCAGTATATCTCGGGCTGCGGCTGGCAGTATATCTCGGGCTGCGGCTGGCAGTATATCTCGGGCTGCGGCTGGCAGTATATCTCGGGCTGCGGCTGGCAGTATATCTCGGGCTGCGGCTGGCAGTATATCTCGGGCTGCGGCTGGCAGTATATCTCGGGCTGCGGCTGGCAGTATATCTCGGGCTGCGGCTGGCAGTATATCTCGGGCTGCGGCTGGCAGTATATCTCGGGCTGCGGCTGGCAGTATATCTCGGGCTGCGGCTGGCAGTATATCTCGGGCTGCGGCTGGCAGTATATCTCGGGCTGCGGCTGGCAGTATATCTCGGGCTGCGGCTGGCAGTATATCTCGGGCTGCGGCTGGCAGTATATCTCGGGCTGCGGCTGGCAGTATATCTCGGGCTGCGGCTGGCAGTATATCTCGGGCTGCGGCTGGCAGTATATCTCGGGCTGCGGCTGGCAGTATATCTCGGGCTGCGGCTGGCAGTATATCTCGGGCTGCGGCTGGCAGTATATCTCGGGCTGCGGCTGGCAGTATATCTCGGGCTGCGGCTGGCAGTATATCTCGGGCTGCGGCTGGCAGTATATCTCGGGCTGCGGCTGGCAGTATATCTCGGGCTGCGGCTGGCAGTATATCTCGGGCTGCGGCTGGCAGTATATCTCGGGCTGCGGCTGGCAGTATATCTCGGGCTGCGGCTGGCAGTATATCTCGGGCTGCGGCTGGCAGTATATCTCGGGCTGCGGCTGGCAGTATATCTCGGGCTGCGGCTGGCAGTATATCTCGGGCTGCGGCTGGCAGTATATCTCGGGCTGCGGCTGGCAGTATATCTCGGGCTGCGGCTGGCAGTATATCTCGGGCTGCGGCTGGCAGTATATCTCGGGCTGCGGCTGGCAGTATATCTCGGGCTGCGGCTGGCAGTATATCTCGGGCTGCGGCTGGCAGTATATCTCGGGCTGCGGCTGGCAGTATATCTCGGGCTGCGGCTGGCAGTATATCTCGGGCTGCGGCTGGCAGTATATCTCGGGCTGCGGCTGGCAGTATATCTCGGGCTGCGGCTGGCAGTATATCTCGGGCTGCGGCTGGCAGTATATCTCGGGCTGCGGCTGGCAGTATATCTCGGGCTGCGGCTGGCAGTATATCTCGGGCTGCGGCTGGCAGTATATCTCGGGCTGCGGCTGGCAGTATATCTCGGGCTGCGGCTGGCAGTATATCTCGGGCTGCGGCTGGCAGTATATCTCGGGCTGCGGCTGGCAGTATATCTCGGGCTGCGGCTGGCAGTATATCTCGGGCTGCGGCTGGCAGTATATCTCGGGCTGCGGCTGGCAGTATATCTCGGGCTGCGGCTGGCAGTATATCTCGGGCTGCGGCTGGCAGTATATCTCGGGCTGCGGCTGGCAGTATATCTCGGGCTGCGGCTGGCAGTATATCTCGGGCTGCGGCTGGCAGTATATCTCGGGCTGCGGCTGGCAGTATATCTCGGGCTGCGGCTGGCAGTATATCTCGGGCTGCGGCTGGCAGTATATCTCGGGCTGCGGCTGGCAGTATATCTCGGGCTGCGGCTGGCAGTATATCTCGGGCTGCGGCTGGCAGTATATCTCGGGCTGCGGCTGGCAGTATATCTCGGGCTGCGGCTGGCAGTATATCTCGGGCTGCGGCTGGCAGTATATCTCGGGCTGCGGCTGGCAGTATATCTCGGGCTGCGGCTGGCAGTATATCTCGGGCTGCGGCTGGCAGTATATCTCGGGCTGCGGCTGGCAGTATATCTCGGTTTTCCTTTATAGAGTTTGGATATAACAAACAATTTTAAAGCGCATTCAAGCTACAAGATATTGATATGCTATCCTCAGGACCTACAGTATATCACAAAAGTGAGTGCACTCCTTACATTTTTGTATCAACAATGTATCAAGGTGTCAAATCTTCAAAATAAAGTAGTACAGCTTGTATAAATGTGGCATTTCCTCTACATAACTCAACACGCAGCCATTAGTATCTAAATCGCTTTCAACAAAATTGAGTACGCCCCTAAGTGAAATGGCTAAGTTGTTCCTAGTTTAGTATTTTCCCTCCCCAGTTTCACGTAACTCATTAGTGTTACAAGATCTCAGGTGTGAATGGGTGACAGGTGGGTTAGATTTGGTGTTATCGCTCTCACACATTCTCATACTGGTAAATGGAAGTTCAACCTGGCTCCTCAGGGCAATGAAACTCTATGAGGATCTGTAAAAATCAATTATTGCTCTACTAAAAGATGGCCTAGGCTGTAAGAAGATTGCCAACAACCTGAAACTGAGCTGCAGCATCGTGGGCAAAACCATACAGCAGTTAAACAAGACAGGTTCCACTCAGAACTGTCCTCGCCATAGTTGAACAAACGAGTTGAGTACATGTGCTCACCATCATATCCATTAGCTGTCCTTTCAACATAGACGTATTAGTGCTGCCAGCGTTACTGCAGAGGTTACAGGAGTGGTGGGTCAGCCTGTCAGTGCTCAAACCATATGACGCACACTGCATCAAATTCGTCTGCATGGCTGTCATCCCATAAGGAAGCCTCTTCTAAACATAATGCACAAGAAAGCCTGCAAACACTGCTAAAGACAAGCAGACTAAGAGATGGATTACTGGAATTAAGTCCTGCGGGCTGAGACCAACATAAACATATTTGGTTCAGATGGTGTCAAGTGTGTGGCAGCAACCAGGTGAGGAGTACAAAGACCTACAGTCAAGCATGATGGTGGGAGTGTCATGGTTTGGGGCTGCATGAGTGCTGCCATCTGTGGGCAGCTATAGTTCACAGAGGGAACCATGGATGCCAACATGGTCAGCTTCAGTATTTCACAGTACATGATCCCCTCTCTTCAGAAACTGGGTCGCAGGGCAGTATTTCAACATGATAATTACCCCAAACACACCTCTAACATGACCACTGCCTTGCTAAAGCAACTGAGGGTAAAGGAGCTGGACTGACCAAGCATGTCACCAGACCAAAACCCTACTGAACTTCTGCATGGCATCTTCAAACAAAGGTGGAGGAGTGCAAGGTCTCCAACATCCACCAGCTCCGTTATGTTGTCATGGAGGAGTGGAAAAGGATTCCAGTGACAATCTGTGAAGTTCTAGTGAACTCCATGCCCAAGAGAGTAAAGGCAATGCTTTAAAATAATGGTGGCCACACAAAATATTGACACTTAGGGCACAATTTGGCCATTTTCACTTAGAGGTGTGCTCACTATTGTTACCAGCGGTTTACACATTAATGGCTGTGTGTGGAGTTATTTACAGGCCACACCAAATTGAAACTCTTATACAAGCTGTACCCTGACTGGCAGGGATGAGCGCAGATAACATATGCACTTGGCAGGGAAAAGTGATGAGAATATATGCACTAGGCAGACAATAGTGTGGAGAATATCTGCACTAGGCAGGGAATAGTGTGGAGAATATGTGCACTAGGCAGGGATTAGTGCAGAGAATATATGCACTAGGCAGGGAATAGTGTGGAGAATATATGCACTAGGCATGAAATCGTGTGGAGAATATGTGCACCAGGCAGGGATTAGTGCAGAGAATATATGCACTAGGCAGGTAATAGTGTGGAGAAAATGTGCACTAGGCAGGAAAGAGTGCAGAGAATATATGCACTAGGCAGGGATTAGTGCAGAGAATATATGCTCTAGGCAGGGAATAGTGAGGAGAATATATACACTAAGCAGGGAATAGTGCAGAGAATATATGCACTAGGCAGGTAATAGTGTGGAGAATATATGCACTAGGCAGGAAAGAGTGCAGAGAATAAATGCACTAGGCAGGGATTAGTGCAGAGAATATATGCACTAGGCAGGTAATAGTGTGGAGAAAATGTGCACTAGGCAGGAAAGAGTGCAGAGAATATATGCACTAACCTGACAGTGTGTGTAGGTTACTCAGCACAATTCTGCTGACAGGTTCCCTTTAAAGCATTCTCTCTCTCTCTCTCATTATTCTGACATTTGGCAAATATTAATAATTATGGTAATTCTAATTGACCTAAAATAGGAAAAGTCTATTCTGATTTCATGTTAGATATTGAGAAAAACATGTATATGTGCCTTTGTATATAGTGTATGTAAACTTCTGGTTTCAACTGTATACTCATTTATTTATATGTAATAATTGAGCTGTCAATATATACATACATAATAAGGTATATATATATATTTATCTCTCTCTATATATATATGTATATATATATATACTGTGTATATATATATATATATACACACACACTCATATTATGTATATCTATATATATGTGTGTGTATATACATCTATCGTCACGGTGCATGTGTAGATTGCCGATGAACAATGTGCAAGCGCATGTAAGAAACATACTGCGCAAGCGCAGCTCCACTCTCTGACCCGGTGGGGGTCCGACTACCATTCGTCCTCCCACAGATCCTGAGAGTGGAGAGCCCACAGTGCTGGTCAGTGCCGCATCCTCTCTATTATTCCAGGTACCACAGTGCTCTCAGCCATGTCTGTATTGGGGGCAGCACTGCCTCAGTCACCTACATGGAGCGGTGGTTAGCCCCCTGTAAAGTAGGGGGTTTTAATTGAATCTTGCTGGTCACTATTGTTCTACCCAGTCAAGTTCTGATGTTTCCCTGTAACTTAGTGTAAAGTGTAACCTAAACCCCCACTAAGTCATAGTCCACAGTGGGAGGCAGTAATTCTATATATCACTGTGCAATCTGTGAGGTTTGCTGTTATTAGCTCAATAAATCTCAGCACTTACAGAGTCAGATGTATAATCTCCATCTCCATGATCTCGGTGCTAACTTCTTCTTCCGGCCACTGTATGGTCTGCTCCCTATGGTACATGGAACATATATATCTCATATAGAAAGGTACAAATACCATTAATTGTTAGGATGTTCAATACCATTAGTGATCATGACAAATGTGGCTTCATTCCTCCCCTCCTCCCTCCATTCTAGGTACTTTCTTTGCCAACATTTTACATTGACTACATTCCAGAGATACAAAAAAATCTGTCAGCAGGTTTCTGCTGTTTAATCTGAGAACAGCATTGTGTAGGGGCAAAGAGCATGATTCCAGCAAGTTGTCACTTACTGGGCTGCTTGCTGTAGTTTCAATAAAATTATTGTTTTATTAGCAGGATATTATCATTAGAGGACTAGTTGCCTCATGCCATGTAGTCCTCCTGCTCTGTATAACTCCGTCCCCACCGATGATTAGCAGCTTTCTGGCAAAGTATAATTTACCTAGAAAGCTGTCAATCAGTAGTGTGGGAGGGGTTATACAGGGCTCAACATTCAGAGCACTGATAGATCTGTACAAGAGAAAACAGGGATTTTAATAAAACTGCACCAAGAAGCCTAGTAAGTGGCACATTGCTGGAATCATTTTCTCTGTCCCTACATCATACCATTTTCAGATTATGTAGCAAAAACTTGGTTTCAGATTCCCTTTAAAGAGAATTTGTCACCAGGATTTTGCCTCCTAATCTGAGAGTAGCATAACTTAGAGCTGGAAACCTTGCTTCCAGGGATGTGTCACTTGTTGGGTTGTTTGCTGCAACCTAAACAGGAGAAAATCCATCTCAATGAACTTGTGAACAACCTTCTTCCTTTATTCACCAAAAGTGCTCAATAGAGGATAAAATAGAATCAGCGACGCAAGTTACATGATATGTGACATCGACACGTCTCTGGTGAATGCGCATCCATAATTATGGAGCTGTTTGCTGTAGCTTTGATAAAATCACGCTTTTATCAGCAGAAGATTATCTCTAGAGGACTAGTAAACCTGCTGCCATGTAGTCCTCCTTATTTATGAGCTCTGCACCCACCCCTGATTGGCAGTCTTTTTCCTATGCACAGTGTACATTGAGCAGCCGATCAGTGGTGTGGGCGGAGTTATACAGGGCTCAACATTCAGAGCACTGCTAGATCTGCAGCAGATAAAATAATTTTATCAAAATTGTAAGCAGCCCAGTAATGAGAAACATTGCTGAAATTGTTGCTTTTAGATGCGGCAGCAAAAACCTGGTGATAGATTCTCTTGAAATCCTCAAATTCTGTCTGGCAGCAGCTGCCAATAGAGGATGTTTCTGTACGGGGATACCGAGAGAACTAGAAGATTATTGGCAGAAAAAGATCCCATGGCCTTTCTTGTCTTTATTATTTCCCTTTTTAAATTTACAATAGATGATTATTCCAAACATAATGAATTTAATTTAGTGGTGATTTTCTAACTATACACTGTTCATTGGGAAAACTGTCAGATGAGCTCTGAATACAGATCCCTAGAGAAGGTATATGTCCTTCCTTTCTAAGAAGCCATACTACCATAATGGCTCCTGTGTTTTCTCCTCCTACCATTGAACAAGTGAAGTAACAATCCCTGTGTTGTGGCATCTTTGTGCTGTAAGATACGATCCATGAGCGGTGCCCAAAACATGGCGGCTCTCTGTGTAGACAGATATTGTGTGCAGACAGGATCTACAGGGGAACATCCCTCCCAGAATATAATGACTCAGTCATCAGAGATAAGGAGACAGCTCCATCATTATGGAATCCAGAAGGTTGGTTTATATTAGAGCGTTACATTTTTATCACTTACCAAATTGTGATCCTTTCTATATATTTTATCATCAGTGTCTTAAATTTAGGGAACCCTGTGAAGTCCATCCTATAGTACAAGGAAATACATCAATGCATAGATTAGGTAAGGGTTAACTAGAAGGTATGGTAACACTAGTAATTGATGGGAGCTGTTAAAATAGATGTTCCCACTTATTTATCCCCAATCCACAGTATAGGGAATAAGCTGCTGTTTGCTGGGGCTGCGTTCCCCGGACCCTCCAGCCCTGAGATGCCCCTGTAGCATGGAGCCGAGGTGGCGCATGCGCCCCACACACTGTACAATGATGAGAAAGACTCTTACCTGCGATTTACACCTTCAGCTGAAAAAGAAACAACAGTTTACAATTGGATTTATTGAAGTATTTAATAACAGTTGCAGCGGACGACTTATTTTTGGGTTGTATTCACACGTCTTTGTTTTTCTCATCTGCACAAACCCAAACTAATTTTCATCAGTGCGCTGCTTCCAATTTTCATCTAGTTTTACTCCATGTGTCCATTTTTTACCATCAGTATCTCATCCTTTTCTATTGTATGCAAAAAGAAAACCAAAACCTGATGGAAGTTTCCCAAGTTTCTCCTAGTAGTCAGTCAGTGGGTGAGTGTGATCCACAATTCGCCCCACAGCTGACATGTTACCAGCTCCATAGAACAGAAGGGCCAGTGAAAAATACTGGCAGCACCCCTGGTACATAGACACACACGTGACTGAGCCCTTCCTTTACAACGTGATTGTACAGAGACTTCCTTACACAATATCGGATCTGATCTGGCATCCAGCTTTCGGCTATACAGTCCCTACTGGACTGCAGGGGCGTCACATCAATAGCGGGGGGCCACACGACCCGTGAGTCCTGGGGAGTGTTGGCTTTGTTTCCCCATCATCATAATTTTACCATCAGCTTCTTGTTCCACCATTCAGCCTGAGACTCGGCTCAGCAGGCGCGATAGGCAGCAATAGATCGCGCCTGCTGTAGAAAACCTCAGCCCCACACTGCACAGACCGGAGCAGGGCGCTGGGGGACACGGCCAGGCATAAATGCTATAAATGCATGTGAGAAGAATGTGATACTTACATGGGATGTCAATCACTGCAGGCTGTAAAAGTAAAACAGAGAAGTGTAAAAAGTCTATGAAATCTTTCATCTTCTTACATTGTCCTGTACATCACATACTCATAGGCTTCCATTACACCCATTACACTAGACAATGAATGTGACATTATCACACAAGATAGACTGCGCTAGTATTAATAAATCTATGAGCAGAGCGCCAGTCCGTGCCCCATGCAGCATTCATACAGTCCATAAACAGCACGCCTGCTATGTGACCCGGCATCGGCTGACAGCTATAAGATATGTGGAATATATTTATACATTAGTTGTGCATTAGGAAGCTCTGGAGCTGCGTCCATTCTGTACATATTTATTGGGTTTAAAAATGGGGGTAAACTGGCATCGCTGCGTTACTACATCTGCCGTAATGTAACAAAGAGTTGTGTGTGTTTCATGGCACTGCAGCCTTGCAGCGCTGGGGTTCAAATCCCACCAAGGACAACATCTGCAAGGAGTTTGTATGTTCTCCCCATACTGATAGGGAAAGTAGATTGTGTGCTCCATTGGGGACAGCGATGATAATGTATGCAAAGCACTGCACAATATGCTAGCGCTATATATAAGTAAACGTTATTATGCTACAAAGATTTAACTCTTTAAAAGAGTTGTCCACTACTTGGACAATTCCTTCTTGAACTAAATGTTTGGTCCCAATAAAATAATAAAGCTTAGACTCCCCTCCCATGCTGGTGCTGTTCCAGCAGTGTCAGCACTTGCGGTCCCCAGAGCTCTGGTGCCGTGTTGTGACACGTGGTGCTCGGCGCCCAATCAGCGCTGGCATCATTGTCCCCACCTTCGTACAGATTGAACATGAAGAGGAAGTCCGGGCTGCAGCTGATCTCAGTCTTCCTTCCAGCCCTGAGAACCCCTCTATACTTGATACCCAGCCTTGCTGAAGCTGACAGCTGAGCATTGGGGCCCCAAGCTGTCAGTTTTGCCTGGCAGGTTATCAAAAATACAGGGGAGCCCACACATTGTTTTTTTAATTATTTATTTAGAGAGCATGAGTCATCACCTGCTCTCAATGTTATTAGCAGCAGCTGGCGTCGGTTGATGGGAGCAGATGTCTCATCAGCCGACACCAGTGACTGGAGGTAAACTTTGTACCGCCGATCTCAGCGGTGGGTTCACGCTGTCATTTGTAGTAGTGGTGCATGGCAGACACTGGATATTCGGGCTCCCCATTCAAGTGAATGGGGTCCGGGTTTTTTAACAGTTCGGCCGAACCCGCTGGACCCAAACAACCAGGGGTCCACTCATCTCTACCCATGAAAGAAAAAAGTTTTTAAAAATGTAAAAAGATAAAAATTCAAATCAACCCCCTTTCCTCCAGTTAATATTAAAGAAAGGGAAAAATAAAAGAAAAACACATATTTGGTATCAATCTGTTCAGAAAAGTCTGACCTATGAAAATATAAAATTAACTGACCTAATCTGTAGAAACTGTAAAGCATAAAAAAGAATCAAAATGCCAACGTTGCAGGTTTTTGGTTGCTACAACTCCACAAAAAAAATACATAACAGCAATCACATAATCATAACTACCTCAAAATATTATTAATACATCAGGATACCATGCAAAAAAAGAAAGTGTATAAAGAACGGACATCAGACAACAGAAATTCATTATTACATACACGTATAGAGACAGCATTACTATCACTATTCTGAATTCCACGGCTTTTCTTATTTGGAACTTACATAGATCGGTCTCTCGTTTGTGCTCCACATTCTTCTTCTTCTTCAATCGCACAATCCTGAATAGGACAAATAGAGAAGTTTCCATATAAATAGCCTAATCTCAAATGCCAACTTTATCAACAGTAAATATTACTGTAACTAATTAACAAATAAAAGGTTTTCTTTCTAAAAATGTATGGGACATGAGAATTGGGAAATAGGGGAAGCTTATCACAAGAAATCAGAAATTTGTATAGCTAGGAAATGGGGAATACTGAGGGCAGGAGCATCAGACGCGCATACTCACTCTCATCCACAACTGCAACTCTCAAAGGAGTTCCAGTAGAGCGGCTGACAATAGCGCCGATCCTGTGATGTCACAACATTCTAGAATGGCTGCAGGAGACAATCAGATCCAGTATAATCCTGTATAATAAAGTATTGGAGGATTTATAGATATATGTAAATAATGTGATACAGCATATTATAGAAAACAGCACCCCTGCGCCCCCCCACTCCACACACACATGAACACATGTATAAAGAAGAGTATAGTCCAATTTTTTTCTTATATTGTTATTATACATATGCACATAAGTGTAGGGATACGGAATTTTATAACATGTTACTCAAAATTCATAGGCATTAATGTGGCGTTTGTCTTTTTCTCCAAGATTTTGGAGGTGTCTGTGGGGATTTTTGCCCCTTCAATCAGGATTGCATTTGTGACAGTAGACATTGATGCTGGATGGGTGGTCCTGGCTAGCAATCTTCATTCTTGTTCATCCCAAATGTGTTGGATGGGGTTGAAGTCAGGGCTCTGTCCGGCCTTAGCGGCTGCAGGTCCTTCACTGCTCCTTTGCATGGTGCTGCTCCTCTATCCTGGAAATGTTCACTGCACACTCAATTCAGTTCAAGCAAAATGGATGATTTGTATTTATTTCCATAGGTATAAGTCATGTATTCATGTATTGATTCAATGAATCTTTCTCAAATATGTCACAGGGTATTCCAGAGCCACGGTTATACAGGTGGTCCTGTAAGGACACTGTGCAGCGTCATATGTTATAGCACACCACATACTATTTGCGCACACACAAGCCACATACTATATACACACACCATATACTAGATACACACACCACATACTATATACACACATACAAGCCACATATAACATACACACAACGTACTATATACACACAACATACCATATATACACACACAAGCCACACATTATATACTCACACCATACTATATACACACACCACATACTATATACACACAAGCCACATACTATACACACACCATATACTAGATACACACATCATATACTATATACACACCACATACTATATACACACATACAAGCCACATATAACATACACACAACGTACTATATACACACAACATACCATATATACACACACAAGCCACACATTATATACTCATACCATACTATATACACACACCACATACTATATACACACAAGCCACATACTATACACACACCATATACTAGATACACACATCATATACTATAGACACACCACATACTATATACACACATACAAGCCACATATAACATACACACAACGTACTATATACACACAACATACCATATATACACACACAAGCCACACATTATATACTCATACCATACTATATGCACACACCACATACTATATACACACCATATACTATACACACATCATATACTATATACACACCACATACTATATACACACATACAGTGGGGCAAAAAAGTATTTAGTCAGTCAGCAATAGTGCAAGTTCCACCACTTAAAAAGATGAGAGGCGTCTGTAATTTACATCATAGGTAGACCTCAACTATGGGAGACAAACTGAGAAAAAAAAATCCAGAAAATCACATTGTCTGTTTTTTTTTCATTTTATTTGCATATTATGGTGGAAAATAAGTATTTGGTCAGAAACAAAATTTCATCTCAATACTTTGTGATATATCCTTTGTTGGCAATGACAGAGGTCAAACGTTTTCTGTAAGTCTTCACAAGGTTGCCACACACTGTTGTTGGTATGTTGGCCCATTCCTCCATGCAGATCTCCTCTAGAGCAGTGATGTTTTTGGCTTTTCGCTTGGCAACACGGACTTTCAACTCCCTCCAAAAGTTTTCTATAGGGTTGAGATCTGGAGACTGGCTAGGCCACTCCAGGACCTTGAAATGCTTCTTACGAAGCCACTCCTTCATTGCCCTGGCGGTGTGCTTTGGATCATTGTCATGTTGAAAGACCCAGCCACGTTTCATCTGCAATGCCCTTGCTGATGGAAGGAGGTTTGCACTCAAAATCTCACGATACATGGCCCCATTCATTCTTTCAAGTACCCGGATCAGTCGTCCTGGCCCCTTTGCAGAGAAACAGCCCCAAAGCATGATGTTTCCACCACCATGCTTTACAGTAGGTATGGTGTTTGATGGATGCAACTCAGTATTCTTTTTCCCCCAAACACGACAAGTTGTGTTTCTACCAAACAGTTCCAGTTTGGTTTCATCAGACCATAGGACATTCTCCTAAAACTCCTCTGGATCATCCAAATGCTCTCTAGCAAACTTCAGACGGGCCCGGACATGTACAGGCTTAAGCAGTGGGACACGTCTGGCACTGCAGGATCTGAGTCCATGGTGGCGTAGTGTGTTACTTATGGTAGGCCTTGTTACATTGGTCCCAGCTTTCTGCAGTTCATTCACTAGGTCCCCCCGCGTGGTTCTGGGATTTTTGCTCACCGTTCTTGTGATCATTCTGACCCCACGGGGTGGGATTTTGCGTGGAGCACCAGATCGAGGGAGATTATCAGTGGTCTTGTATGTCTTCCATTTTCTAATTATTGCTCCCACAGTTGATTTCTTCACTCCAAGCTGGTTGGCCATTGCAGATTCAGTCTTCCCAGCCTGGTGCAGGGCTACAGTTTTGTTTCTGGTGTCCTTTGACAGCTCTTTGGTCTTCACCATAGTGGAGTTTGGAGTCAGACTGTTTGAGGGTGTGCACAGGTGTCTTTTTATACTGATAACAAGTTTAAACAGGTGCCATTACTACAGGTAATGAGTGGAGGAAAGAGGAGACTCTTAAAGAAGAAGTTACAGGTCTGTGAGAGCCAGAAATCTTGATTGCTTGTTTCTGACCAAATACTTATTTTCCACCATAATATGCAAATAAAATGAAAAAAAAACCAGACATTGTGATTTTCTGGATTTTTTTTTCTCAGTTTGTCTCCCATAGTTGAGGTCTACCTATGATGTAAATTACAGACGCCTCTCGTCTTTTTAAGTGGTGGAACTTGCACTATTGCTGACTGACTAAATACTTTTTTGCCCCACTGTACAAGCCACATATAACATACACACAACATAGTATATACACACAACATACCATATATACACACACAAGCCACACATTATATACTCACACCATACTATATACACACACCACATACTATATACACACAAGCCACATACTATACACACACCATATACTATACACACACATCATATACTATATACACACCACATACTATATACACACACCACATACTATATACACACATACAAGCCACATATAACATACACACAACGTACTATATACACACAACATACCATATATACACACACAAGCCACACATTATATACTCACACCATACTATATACACACACCACATACTATATACACACAAGCCACATACTATACACACACCATATACTATACACACACATCATATACTATATACACACCACATACTATATACACACATACAAGCCACATATAACATACACACAACATACTATATACACACAACATACCATATATACACACACAAGCCACACATTATATACTCATACCATACTATATACACACACCACATACTATATACACACAAGCCACATACTATACACACACCATATACTAGATACACACATCATATACTATATACACACCACATACTATATACACACATACAAGCCACATATAACATACACACAACGCACTATATACACACAACATACCATATATACACACACAAGCCACACATTATATACTCATACCATACTATATACACACACCACATACTATATACACACCATATACTATACACACATCATATACTATATACACACCACATACTATATACACACATACAAGCCACATATAACATACACACAACATAGTATATACACACAACATACCATATATACACACACAAGCCACACATTATATACTCACACCATACTATATACACACAAGCCACATACTATACACACACCATATACTATACACACACATCATATACTATATACACACCACATACTATATACACACATACAAGCCACATATAACATACACACAACGTACTATATACACACAACATACCATATATACACACACAAGCCACACATTATATACTCACACCATACTATATACACACACCACATACTATATACACACAAGCCACATACTATACACACACCATATACTATACACACACATCATATACTATATACACACCACATACTATATACACACATACAAGCCACATATAACATACACACAACATACTATATACACACAACATACCATATATACACACACAAGCCACACATTATATACTCATACCATACTATATACACACACCACATACTATACACACATCATATACTATATACACACCACATACTATATACACACATACAAGCCACATATAACATACACACAACATACTATATACACACACCATATACTAGATACACACACCACATACTATATACACACATACAAGCCACATATGACATTCACACAACGTACTATATACACACAACATACCATATATACACACACAAGCCACACATTATATACTCATACCATACTATATACACACACCACATACTATATACACACACCACATACTATATACACACCATATACTATACACACATCATATACTATATACACACCACATACTATATACACACATACAAGCCACATATAACATACACACAACATACTATATACACACAACATACCATATATACACACACAAGCCACATATTATATACTCACACCATACTATATACACACCACATACTATATACACACAAGCCACATACTATACACACACCATATACTATACACACATCATATACTATATACACACCACATACTATATACACACATACAAGCCACATATAACATACACACAACATACTATATACACACAACATACCATATATACACACACAAGCCACACATTATATACTCACACCATACTATATACACACAAGCCACATACTATACACACACCATATACTATACACACATCATATACTATATACACACCACATACTATATACACACATACAAGCCACATATAACATACACACAACATACTATATACACACACCATATACTAGATACACACACCACATACTATATACACACATACAAGCCACATATGACATACACACAACGTACTATATACACACAACATACCATATATACACACACAAGCCACACATTATATACTCATACCATACTATATACACACACCACATACTATATACACACCATATACTATACACACATCATATACTATATACACACCACATACTATATACACACATACAAGCCACATATAACATACTCACACCATACTATATACACACACCACATACTATATACACACAAGCCACATACTATATACACACACCATATACTAGATACACACACCACATACTATATACACACATACAAGCCACATATAACATACGCACAACGTACTATATACACACAACATACCATATATACACACACAAGCCACACATTATATACTCACACCATACTATATACACACACCACATACTATACACACACCATATACTATACACACATCATATACTATACACACACATCATATACTATATACACACCACATACTATATACACACATACAAGCCACATATAACATACACACAACATACCATATATACACACACAAGCCACACATTATATACTCACACCATACTATATACACACTCCACATACTATGCACACACCATATACTATACACACATCATATACTATATACACACCACATACTATATACACACACCACATACTATATACACACATACAAGCCACATATAACATACACACAACGTACTATATACACACAACATACCATATATACACACACAAGCCACACATTATATACTCACACCATACTATATACACACACCACATACTATACACACACCATATACTATACACACATCATATACTATATACACAACACATACTATATACACACATACAAGCCACATATAACATACACACAACATACTATATACACACACCATACCATATATACACACACAAGCCACACATTATATACTCACACCATACTATATACACACACCACATACTATACACACACCATATACTATACACACATCATATACTATATACACAACACATACTATATACACACATACAAGCCACATATAACATACACACAACATACTATATACACACACCATATACTAGATACACACACCATATACTATATACACACATACAAGCCACATACGACATACACACAACGTACTATATACACACAACATACCATATATACACACACAACCACACATTATATACTCATACCATACTATATACACACACCACATACTATATACACACACCACATACTATATACATACCATATACTATACACACATCATATACTATATACACACCACATACTATATACACACATACAAGCCACATATAACATACTCACACCATACTATATACACACACCACATACTATATACACACAAGCCACACATTATATACTCACACCATACTATATATACACACCACATACTATATACACACAAGCCACATACTATACACACACCATATACTATACACACATCATATACTATATACACACCACATACTATATACACACATACAAGCCACATATAACATACACACAACATACTATATACACACACCATATACTATATACATACCATATACTATACACACATCATATACTATATACACACCACATACTATATACACACATACAAGCCACATATAACATACTCACACCATACTATATACACACACCACATACTATATACACACAAGCCACATACTATATACACACACACCATATACTAGATACACACACCACATACTATATACACACATACAAGCCACATATGACATACACACAACGTACTATATACACACAACATACCATATATACACACACAAGCCACACATTATATACTCATACCATACTATATACACACACCACATACTATATACACACACCACATACTATATACATACCATATACTATACACACATCATATACTATATACACACCACATACTATATACACACATACAAGCCACATATAACATACTCACACCATACTATATACACACACCACATACTATGCACACACCATATACTTTACACACATCATATACTATATACACACCACATACTATATACACACATACAAGCCACATATAACATACACACAACGTACTATATACACACAACATACCATATATACACACAAGCCACACATTATATACTCACACCATACTATATACACACACCACATACTATATACACACAAGCCACATACTATACACACACCATATACTATACACACACATCATATACTATATACACACCACATACTATATACACACATACAAGCCACATATAACATACACACAACATACTATATACACACACCACATACTATATACACACATACAAGCCACATATAACATACACACAACGTACTATACACACTCACCATATACTAGATACACACACCACATACTATATACACACATACAAGCCACATATAACATACGCACAACGTACTATATACACACAACATACCATATATACACACACAAGCCACACATTATATACTCACACCATACTATATATACACACCACATACTATATACACACAAGCCACATACTATACACACACCATATACTATACACACACATCATATACTATATACACACCACATACTATATACACACATACAAGCCACATATTACATACACACAACATACTATATACACACAACATACCATATATACACACACAAGCCACACATTATATACTCACACCATACTATATACACACACCACATACTATGCACACACCATATACTATACACACATCATATACTATATACACACCACATACTATATACACACATACAAGCCACATATAACATACACACAACGTACTATATACACACAACATACCATATATACACACACAAGCCACACATTATATACTCACACCATACTATATACACACACCACATACTATATACACACAAGCCACATACTATACACACACCATATACTATACACACACATCATATACTATATACACACCACATACTATATACACACATACAAGCCACATATAACATACATACAACATACTATATACACACACCATATACTAGATACACACACCACATACTATATACACACATACAAGCCACATATAACATACACACAACGTACTATATACACACACCATATAATAGATACACACACCACATACTATATACACACATACAAGCCACATATAACATACACATAACGTACTATATACACACAACATACCATATATACACACACAAGCCATACATTATATACTCACACCATACTATATACACACACCACATACTATATACACACAAGCCACATACTATACACACACCATATACTATACACACATCATATACTATATACACACCACATACTATATACACACATACAAGCCACATATAACATACACACAACATACTATATACACACACCATATACTAGATACACACACCACATACTATATACACACATACAAGCCACATATAACATACACACAACGTACTATATACACACACCATATACTAGATACACACACCACATACTATATACACACATACAAGCCACATATAACATACACACAACGTACTATATACACACAACATACCATATATACACACACAAGCCACACATTATATTCTCACACCATACTATATACACACCACATACTATATACACATCACATATTATACACACACCACATACTATATACACACATACAAGCCACATATAACATACACACAACATACTATATACACACAACATACCATATATACGCACACAAGCCACACATTATATATTCACACGATACTATATACACACAAGCCACATACTATACACACACCATATACTATATACACACCACATATTCTACACACCACATACTATATACACACATACAAGCCACATATAACATACACACAACATACCATATATACACACACAAGCCACACATTATATACTCTCACCATACTATATACACACACCACATACTATATACACACAAGCCACATACTATACACACACCACATACTATATACACACATACAAGCCACATATAACATACACACAACATACTATATACACACAACATACTATATACACACAACATACCATATATACACACACAAGCCACACATTATATACTCATACCATACTATATACACACACCACATACTATATACACACACCACATACTATATACACACAAGCCACATACTATACACACACCATATACTATATACACACCACATATTATACACACACCACATACTATATACACAAACAAGTCACATATAACATACACACACCACATACAATATACACAAGCCACATTTTATATACACACACCACATACTGTATACACACCACATATTACTGTATATACACACAAGCCACATACTATATACATGCCACATACCCACCTCATACTACACATACACAAGCCACATACTATGTATACACACCACATACTATATATACTCCACATACAATATATACACAAGCCACATCTAATATATAAAGCTCAAGTGTGTGTATGTACTGTATGTATGTATGTATGCATGTGTGTATGTCCAGGATTGGCATCCGCACCGTCGCAGCTACAGCCACAAAATTTGGCACAGTCACACGTCTGGACCCCGAGAGTGTCCTAGGCTATGTTGTGAGGTGAAATTTCAGCCCCACGCGTTCCAATTCACCAAACAATTTTGCCCCTATCTACATAATGGGGAAAAAGTGTGTGTGTGTGTGTATTAAGCCCCGCCCCTCATTATGATGTCATAATGGTTGAGTATGAGATGGAGGATGTGTGATGGGTATATGGGCACTGAACTATGGGATGGAGGATATGTATGATGGGTATATGGGCATGGGACTATGATATGAAGGATGTGTGATGGGTATATGGGCACTCGACTATGGGATGGTGAATATGTATGATGGGTATATGGGCATGGGACTATGGGATGGAGGTTGTATGATGGGTATATGGGCATGGGACTATGGGATGGAGGATGTGTGATGGGTATATGGGCACTCGACTATGGGATGGAGGATATGTATGATGGGTATATGGGCACGGGCCTATGGGATCGTGGATATGTATGATGGGTGTATGGGCACAGGACTATTGGATGGAGGATAATTATAATTTGCTATAACTAACCACAGTTAGTTACTATGCCCGGGCAGCGCCGGGCTCTTCAGCTAGTATTATATAAAAGAAAAAAGGGGTTCGGTACCATTTTAGCCAGTTGAAAAATAATGCATAGCATATTATATACACACATACACCATACTATATACACACCACATACACACCTCATACTATAAACCAGGAGCATTGCTAGAGTCCTATAAGATCAGGGGCCCAAGCCCCAAAGTGCATATTTCCCCATATAACTCCCCTAAGCCATTTAAAATATCATCTATACATACATAATTATAGTATACCAATGTTGCTAACCAAAAATACACAATGCAAAGACCAATATTATCAATATGCTACTTTAAAATATGGCTACACAATGTCCACTACCATCACCACTACACAGCGAATACATATTATAATAAGCAATATTATTATAAGAAAGCTGACTACACAGACACAAATGGAACCAAGATTAAGCTGGCTGGCTTAGTGATAGAAAACAAAGAGTGGTTATTAATGGGGCATACTCAGATTGGGCCAGGGTTACTAGTGGGGTACCACAGGGTTCTGTATTGGGCCCCCTACTATTTAATATATTTATTAATGATCTAGTGGATGGCTTACACAGTAAAATATCAGTATTTGCAGATGATACAAAACTATGGAAGGTAGTTAACACAAAGGAGGACAGTTTGCAACTACAGACAGATTTGAGTAAATTGGAGAATTGAGCTGAAAAATGGCAAATGAGGTTTAACACAGATAAGTGTAAGGTTATGCACATGGGAAGGAGAAACAGATGCTATAATTACTTACTAAATGGAAAACTGCTGGGGAAATCAGACATGGAAAAAGACTTAGGCATCTTAGTCAATAAGAAGCTAAATTGGAGTGCCCAGTGTCAGGCAGCTGCCAGCAAAGCAAATAGGGTCATGGGATGCATTAGAAGAGGTCTGGGGACACGAGATGAAAACATAATTCTCCCTCTGTACAAATCACTCGTCAGACCACACTTGGAGTATTGTGTGCTATTTTGGACGTCGGTGCTCAAGAAAGACATTACTGAACTAGAAAGGGTTCAAAGGCGGGCTACTAAAATGATAAATGGAGTTGGTTCACTACAATACCCAGAAAGGTTATCAAAATTAGGTCTATTTACTCTAGAAAAGAGAAGACTTAGGGAAGACCTAATATATATGTACAAGTATATCAGAGGGCAATACAGAGATCTCTCCAATGAACTGTTTGTACTAAGGACTGTGACAAGAACAAGGGGGCATTCTCTTCGTTTGGAGGAAAGACAATTTCTGCACCAGCATAGAAGAGGGTTCTTCACGGTAAGAGCAGTGAGGCTCTGGAATTCTCTTCCTGAGGAAGTGGTGATGGCCAACTCATTGAATGAATTTAAGAAAGGAATGGATGCTTTTCTTGTGAGTAACAGTATACAAGGTTATGAATAACATAATATTATAGGTAGATGATTGACCCAGCTTAGGGGAAGGAATTTTTTCCCTATGGAGAAAATTGGCTTCTACTCTGTGGGTTTTTTGCCTTCCCCAGGATCAACAATGCAGAACAGCTGCACTAAAAATAGGCTGAACTAGATGGACATAAGTTCTTCCTTCAGCCTTCAAAACTATGTTACTATGTTATTACTACGTAGATAAGGGAACTGAGATATGGGAGCAAAACCGATCTTACTACAAAGATAAGGGAGCAGAACCAAGCTTAATACAGAGCTATAGGAGCAGAACCGAGACTACTACAGAGCTATGGGAGCAGAATCAAGCTTACTAGAGAGATATGGGAGTGGGTCGCCGTCCCATGGCCGTGGGGTACTCGGTACCGGGCCGGTGTCAGTGGGACGTGTCACAGCAGTGGTGACCCAGACCGTGGCCCTGGTCGCCCAAGTAATAGGAAGATGTGAATAGTGAAATTTAGTTAGATGAATAGTTCGTGACGCCACCTGTGGTGTTCGGCAAGGGAGGTGTTAAGCCGACACTGCATGCAGATCCTCCAGGACAGATGGCGTGGTGCAGCAATGATGGTATAGCCCTCCACAGGCAGGGCTGTTGTCCCAGGGCGGTGTAGATGTGGAGACACTTAGGTGATGTATTGTCTGGTGCAGGGGATGTAGCAGTGTCAGGCAGACGGACGCAGGAAGGAATGGAGGACACCAGGGCATGTACTTCCAAAGCTTTACTCACAGTCTGTAGTGCCCGCTTCTGTGCCGTGTCCTTCGGGTCAGGGACTCAGTCAACCTCCAGGCAAGATGGAAAGCTCCCTTCTACACTCCGCCAACTTATGTGCCTTTCCTGAAGGTCTCCTCTAAAGCGCCTTTAAGTGTGAAGATCTCCAGTACCGTGTTACACTGGAGTTCCTCCTGACAGATGTTCCCAAGAACTCTACTTCCACGGCAGACAGCTGTAGCCTGCTTCGTGGACTCTCTACTCCTAAGTCCCGGCTCTCTATCTGTATTGCTGTTGTGCCCTTTGGTCGCCCTCGCACACCAAGGGCAGCGGGGTACTCGGTACCGGGCCGGTGTCAAGGTGGGAATGTGTCACATCAGCGGTGACCCGGTCCGTGGCCCTGGGCGCCCAATATCAATGGCGGTGATGTTAATGGTGTTAAAGTTTATTAGAATAGTTCGTGACGCCACCCGTGGTGTTTGGCAAGTAAGATGTTGAGCCAACGCTGCATGCAGATCCGCTGGGACTGATGGTGTGGTGCAGCAAAGATGGTGTAGCTCCCCACAGGTGGAGCTGTAGTCCCAGGGCAGTGTAGGTGCAATGGATGAGGAGAGGCGCAGAATGGTATGGAGGCTGGTACCCAGGTGTAGTGGTGCGGGAATAACTGGAGGACACCCGAGTATGTGGTTCCAAAGCTTTACTCACTGTTTGCAGTTCACTCCACTGCCTGCCTCCGTACTGTGTTCTCCAGGTCAGGGCTCCAGCCAACCTCCAGGCAGGATAGGATTCTCCCTTCCACACTCCGCCAACACGTACCTTACTGAATGACTCCTCCAATGCGCCTTTAGGTGCGAAGCACTCCAGTACTTAGTTACCCTGGAATGCCTCTCTCTAGGTGTTCCTAGTCTTTGCTTGTATGACAGACAGCTGTAGCCTGCTTCGGGGACTCCTCACTGCGTCCTGGCTCTCTATTCAGTTGCTGTTGTGTCCTGTTGTGAGTTCATTTTCCCCTTCGTCACTGAGGTCTGGTGAACTCTCTATTCTGGTAAAGGAAGGTAATGAGTCTGATTATCAGGCACCTGAGCCTGATGATGATGACTGGCTGAGTGGAGTCAAGGACTGGATATAAGGCTGCCGACGCCCTTCTGCCCTGCGGGTGATTTCTCTGTGGACTTCTAGGAGACCAGTCTGATTCCTGCTCCTCTAAAGCTAAGTTTTCTGCTTTGCCTGTTAGCATTTGTGTTTGTTGTTGTTTGCCTTGCTTTTCTGGATTCTGCCATTCCCTGCTGGGGTGAGCTGAATCTCCTTTTGCCGGTTGCTCTGTCTTCAGAATATTCCTGAGTACTGACATAGCTTTTTGAAGCCTAGCGTCTTCAGGGCCTTTTTCACTGTCAGTTTGTTGGCTCTTATTTTCATAGGGTTTTTCACGGATTGCAGACAGCAGCCTTCCTGTCCTTTCCTATCTAGTTAGCTTGGGCCCCGTCTTTGCTCAGTCTATCTTTCTGTCTGTGTTAGGCTATGTGCCCACGCTAGCATTTTTAAATGCTCAGGAAAAGGATCCCCTTCCCAGAAATCGCGCGTCTTTTTCCGCGCGTTTTTTGCGCGATTTTTGACGCGTTTTTGAAGCGTTTTTTTGACACGCAATTTCTGGGATCATTGGGGATGGCTAAAAATGCTCAGCAATGCGGAAATTAATGAGCATGCTGCGTTTTTAGCCGCTAAGCGATTCCTGAGCGGTTAAAAACGCATGCATTGGCACAAAAAGCCAAAAACGCATGCTAATTAATTTGATGCATCTTTTAAGCATTTCTGCAGCGTCTGAGCCGGCTCAAACGCTGCAGAAACGCTTAAAAAAACGCATTGTGTGCACACAGCCTTAGTGTTCTTTCTTCTTGCTTCACCGTCATTATATGTTGGGGGCTGCTTTATGCTTTGGGGTCTGCTCTGGGGCAGTTTAGATTTCCCTTTCTGTCTTTAGGCTTTATAGTCCTCCGGCTGTGATCGTGGGGTCTAGGGCATCGTAGGAACCCCCCACGGCTACTGCTAGTTGTGTTGATAGGTTCAGGGGTCTGCAATCCGATAGCTGCCAACTTCTCTGGTTTTCTGGACTTAGCTAGCATTTCTATTTTTGCCTCCTACGGTGACTCATTCATAACAGTGTCCCAAGTCTATGATGGAAGCAAGGTGTTAGCGGATCACTACTCCTCCGGTGTCTGTTGCCGGACATAAAGATCCAATCAACCTCGGGGACCGGGCCCCGGCCTTTGCGCTCTCTGGATTGGAAGGGTTCTCTATCTTTCTTCAACCAGCTTCCCACTGTCCTTCTATTCTCCTTCGTTCCGATCTGTTCTATCTGTCTTATGGAAGGTTAGGTTATCAATCTTATCAATCTCTTTCTCTGTTTTTCTCGTACCAGCAGCCCAGATCACTGGGACCTGCTGCAGCACATCCTTCAGACACCCATCTTCTCTCTTCTCTCTCCAACTAACCAACCAACTCCTCCCTAACTCTCACTCTTCCCACTCTTTTATATCATCTCACTCCACCCGCCTCCCAACACATCTCGTGTTATGAAGCAGGGTTCCACGAGGGGTGCTCTGCTAACCCCCAGCCTGAAGCTGTTAGGTGGCCCCATTGAACTATCCTGTGTGTGGAATGCAGGTGTGGAGGTCAGGAGTTCCCACCTTACCTGGATGGTGGGGCACTACACCTTAGGAGAAGGTGCAGTACCTCTGTGGCGACTGAAGCCTCAGGGGCGCCACATACCCCCCGTTAAACACAGCACGTCCGCGGGTTGTAAGACAACAAAAGGTACAATACAGGAACACACAAAAATTTTTAAATGCTATTCAACAATACTTATCTAATCTTCCTAATTACATTTCTTAAACATTACAAACAGCTTAACTTCCTATCTTAGTATCAAAAATTTACTTAAGTGCAATTCATAGTTCAAAGTGCAATTATTCTTTCTCTCTCTTTCTACTGGATGCAAGACACTGACTATCTGTACTTGGCCTGTCACCTGTCACTTTCAATTCTTCAGTCTTTATTCAATTCTCACATTCTATCTCAAAACTTTTCTAATTCCCTGTATCAAATATTCTATAAAAGACATTTACTTTCCACAAGACACAACATTATCAAATAGGTTATCATAAAACAATCAAAGATTCTTGCAAAGTGTGATGTGAGACTTAGGTAGATCTCCTGGAGTGGACCCGCTGGACCATGGCAACGAATCTCCCACGGGCGAGCTGGCCAGGTGGACCACCCCCTATACAGGGAGTGTTTGGGGCAGGCCCGCGGGTAACTATCACCACGGCAGCTGGTACCCAGAGAGAATACAGGAGAGCTGGCAAGGGGCCAGAGATGCTGGCGGAGGACCTCCCCAGAAACAAGAATACGGATGGCGGACAGGTCAGGAACACAGGCGATACGGAGGGAAGCAGGCACGAACTGGAGAACTCAGCCAGGGGACCAGGACAGACCGGAGCACGAGCTCAGACTTCCAGATCCTAGGAGAGAGGACAGTGGAGAAGACGGGTAAGCTACAGGCAGGGAGGCAACGGGGGTGCACACAGAGACAAGGGCCAGAATCACCGCCAGCAGGAAGAGGCCGCCTGATATAGGGAGTCATGGCAGGGACTTCCGGGTCATGACCCCTCCCAGCGCAAGGTGAGGAGAGCGCGCGGCCTCAGGAGGGGTAGAGAGCACGCGTGCTCCTGACCACAGTGTGTGCACGCACGCCCGCCGAGGAACAGGAAGCTGAACCGGGGCGCGCGCCCGACGGGACACAGGAGACCAAGCAGGAGCGAGTGCCGGGAACAAGAGACGGGGAAAGGAGGAGCGTGGAGAAGGCCGAGGCAGCTGGGACCGCGGCGTGGAGGCCGCCAGAGAGTGGGCAGACTGCCGGCAGAAGAGAAGGTATTGGTAGGGGCTGCGGCGGCAGCAGCGTGACAGTACCCCCCTCCCTACGCGCCCCCCTCCGCAGAGTGAAAAAAACTTAGCCAAAATTCGAGGAGCCCGAATATTCTCCCGAGGCTCCCAGGACCTCTCCTCAGGACCAAAGCCCTTCCAATCGACCAGAAAAAAGGTCCTCCCCCTTCGCTTCTTCATGGTCAAAATGTCTTTAACCTCAAACTCATTGTCAGCGGAGACAGGCGGCGGCGACTGAGTGGCAGAGGTTTGAGGATGACCGGTTTTAGAAGGGAGACATGAAAAGCACTGGGGATGCGAAGTGAGGCGGGAAGTCGCAGTTTGTAGGAGACGTCGTTAATACGAGCCAATACCTCAAAGGGTCCAATATAGCGGGGACCCAGTTTATGTGAAGGGATCTTGAGACGAATGAACTTGGAGGACAGCCAAACTTTAGCACCAGGGTGATATGGCAGGGAATCCAGGCGCCTTTTGTCTGCGTGTCTCTTTACCTTGTCGCGTGCTAACTCGAGAGCGGCCTTTGTCTCCTGCCAGATCCTGGAGAAATCCCCGGACAGATCAGCCGCCAGTACACCCGAGGCAGAGGGAACCGGTAGAGGTACACCCGGATGCTGCCCGTAGACAACAAAAAAAGGAGATTTGCCAGAAGACTCGCTGACGTGGTTATTATAGGCGAACTCTGCCCACGGGAGTAAGTCTGACCAGTCGTCCTGGTGGGCATTAGAAAAGTGCCGGAGATAGTTCACCAAATTCTGGTTAGTCGGCTCCGCTTGACCATTGGACTGTGGGTGGTAAGATGAGGAGAAGTCAAGTGTGACATCCATCGACTTGCATAGGGCTCTCCAAAATCGAGAGGTAAATTGGACTCCTCTGTCAAAAACAATATGTTGGGGTAGTCCATAGAGACGGAAGATGTGGTGAACGAAAACTTTTGCCAAGTCTCGTGCTGAAGGTAACCCGGGGAGAGAGATGAAATGTGCCATCTTAGAGAATCTGTCTACCACCACAAGGACGACGGTACAATCTGCAGACCTGGGTAGATCGGTAATGAAATCCATGGCAATGTGTTGCCAAGGGGACAATGGAACTGGAAGCGGATGCAGAATACCGGAAGGCAAATGCCTAGGCACCATGGTTTTAGCACAGGACGGACAGGAAGCGACAAAATCTCGGACATCCAGGGGAAGAGTCGGCCACCAGTAGTAGCGGGAGACAAGGACAAGTGTTTTTTTAAGGCCGACATGACCAGCAAGTTTGGAAGCATGCCCCCAGTGTAGGATCTGTCTTCGGTCCATCTCTGCCACGAAAGTCTTACCACGTGGCGGCGAGACGAGAGAGAGAGGTGCCACCGTGATGAGCCTGGAGGGATCGAGATATGTGTGGGTTCCTCCTCCAAATCTGCAGAAAGGAAGGACCTGGACAAAGCATCAGCCTTGAGGTTCTTGTTGCCGGGACGAAAGTGCAGATCAAAATCGAATCGGCCAAAGAACAGAGACCACCTGGCCTGCCGAGGATTGAGTCTATGCCGATTCAAGGTAAGTCAGATTTTTATGGTCCGTGTAGATTGTAAACGGATGTAGGGCTCCCTCTAATAAGTACCTCCATTCCTCCAGAGCTAATTTGATGGCAAGCAGTTCCCGGTCTCCGATGGAATAGTTTCGCTCCGAAGTGAAGAAGGACTTGGAAAAGAAACCGCACGTAACAAGTCTACCAGAGGGAGATTTTTGAGACAGAACTGCTCCGGCCCCAGTTGCGGAAGCATCCACCTCGAGGATGAAAGCTTTATTGGCTTCTGGGCGATGGAGCACGGGTGCCATGGCGAATGCGTGTTTCAGAGACAAGAAGGCGTTCTCGGCTTCAGGGGACCAGGCGTGCGGATTAGCTCCCTTACGGATCAAAGAGGAGATAGGACCAGTCAAAGAGGAAAAATGAGGAATGAACTGCCGGTAGTAATTTGCGAAGCCAAGAAATCGCTGAATGGCTTTTACCCCATGGGGACGCGGCCAGTTAAGCACGGCAGATACTTTCTCCGGGTCCATGCATAAGCCTGAGTCAGAGATGACGTATCCTAGGAATGGAAGGGTGGACTGTTCAAAGGTGCATTTCTCCAGCTTAGCATATAGGCAATTCTCCCTTAGGCGTAACAGTACTCGACGGACATCTCTCCTGTGGGCGGGCAGATCGGGAGAGAAGACGAGGATATCGTCCAGATATACGACCACACAGGAGTACAGAAGGTCTCGGAAAATGTCATTTACAAATTCCTGAAAGACTGCGGGGGCGTTGCACAAACCGAATGGCATGACGAGATACTCGTAGTGCCCATCCCTGGTGTTAAAAGCGGTATTCCATTCATCTCCGGAGCGAATACGGATGAGATTGTAGGCTCCACGGAGATCCAGTTTGGTAAAGATTTGCACCCCTCGCAGCCGGTCGAATAACTCGGGGATGAGAGGTAGGGGGTATTTGTTCTTGATAGTGATTTCATTAAGACCCCGATAGTCGATACACAGGCAAAGGGACCCATCCTTCTTCTTGACAAAAAAGAAACCTGCTCCGGCGGGTGAAGATGACTTCCGGATAAAGCCCCTGGCCAAATTCTCCTGAACGTACTCAGTCATGGCTTGGAATTCGAGCGGACTCAAAGGATAGATTCGCCCCTGGGGCGGAGTTGAACCTGGAACAAACTCGATCGGGCAATCACATGGCCAGTGCGGTGGAAGAGTCTCTGCCTCCTTTTTGTCAAAGACGTCAGCAAAGGCCCAGTAGGCCGGGGGCAGATCCGCTGGACCCAAGGCAGGTAGCGAAGTCATGAGAGGTTGTACCGGAAGAAGACATTTAGTCTGGCAGAAACGACTCCAACGAAGAATGTCTCCAGAGCGCCAATCCAAGACGGGTGTGTATCCTCAACCATGGAAGACCCAGAAGCAAGGTGTGGGACAGTGACGGCAGCACGAAGAAGGCTATCTTCTCACGGTGCAGGACCCTGATCTGTAACTCCACCTCTTCGGTGACCAAAGTGACGGTCTCGTGCAGGGGAACACGGTCGACTGAAGCTAACTGCTGGGGAACCTCCAAGGACCTGACAGGTATCTGCAATCTTTTTACCGCCTCGAGTTGGATGAAGTTCCCTGCAGCCCCTGAGTCAATATAGGCCACCTCAGAAAAACGTTTGGATCCCAGGACAAACAAAACAGAGAGGGTCAAGGGTAGAGAGGTATCACAGACACCTAGGGAGGCCTCTCTTACCTGTCCTAGGCTGAGGTGTTTCCCAGCCTCACTGGACAGGAACGCAGAAGATGGGAGGCGCTGCCACAATAGAGACAAAGACCATGTGTAAGTCTCTCCTGGCGACGCAGCTCCGCTGGTCTGAGTCAGTCCACTTGCATGGGCTCCAAAGCTGACGCCACGGTGGTAGGTCGTGGGCGAGGAGGACTGCGTGGAGAAGGGGAAAAACGAGAAGGCCTTCTCTCCCTGGCGGCTTCGCGGGAGCACTCCTGGAAACGCAGATCAATTCGCGTTGCCAGAGAGATGAGGTCCTCCAAAGACGTGGGTGTGTCTCTCCCAGCCAACTCGTCTTTGATTCGAGCCGACAAGCCGCGCCAAAAAGCCCCCACTAGAGCCTCGTTGTTCCATCCAAGCTCGGAGGACACTGTACGGAACTGGATGGCATACTGCCCCACAGAGAGAGCACCCTGGCGGAGGTTAAATAAGGACTCGGTGGCCGAGACCAGGCGACCGGGCTCATCGAAGACTCTACGAAAGGTCTCTAAGAAGGTCGCAAGCTGGGAGACTAACGGGTCGTCACGTTCCCACAAGGGATTTACCCAAGCCAGCGTCTCACCCTCCAAATGGGATACCACAAAGGGCACCTTGGCCCGGTCGGTAGGATACTGCAGGGGCGTCAACTCAAAATGCAGCTGGCATTGGCTAATGAACTGCCGCCTGAACAGGGGCAGCAGCAGCGGTCTGGAGAGCTAGTAGGAGTTTATCCACCGAGGCCATGTAATTCAGAATGTGGGCCTGGGTGTCGCGCTGCTGGGCAAGCTCCTGCTGGAGGCTGGAGATCTGAGAGGCAGTCCCTGGATCGGAGGCTTGCAAAGAGGAAAGACGGGACTCCATAGATTTGAGGAATGACATGATCCTCGCCTGATTTTCTCGGAGGAACAAAAGTTCCTTCTGGGTCGGGGTACCAGCGGGATCCATGGCCTGATTATTCTGTGATTTGAGACTTAGGTAGATCTCCTGGAGTGGACCCGCTGGACCGTGGCAACGAACCTCCCACGGGCGAGCTGGCCAGGTGGACCACCCCCTATACAGGGAGTGTTTGGGGCAGGCCCCGCGGGTAACTATCACCACGGCAGCTGGTACCCAGAGAGAATACAGGAGAGCTGGCAAGGGGCCAGAGGTGCTGGCGGTGGACCTCCCCAGAAACAGGAATACAGATGGCGGACAGGTCAGGAACACAGGCGAGACGGAGGGAAGCAGGCACGAACTGGAGAACTCAGCCAGGGGACCAGGACAGACCGGAGCATGAGCTCAGACTTCCAGATCCTAGGAGAGAGGACAGTGGAGAAGACAGGTAAGCTACAGGCAGGGAGGCAACGGGGGTGCACACAGAGACAAGGGCCAGAATCACTTAGCAGGGCACAAGTGATAATCAGGCACCGCCAGCAGGAAGAGGCGGCCTGATATAGGGAGTCGTGGCAGGGACTTCCGGGTCATGACCCCTCCCAGCGCAAGGTGAGGAGAGCGTGTGGCCTCAGGAGGGGTAGAGAGCGTGTGTGCTGCAGACCACAGTGTGCGCGCGCGCCCGCCGAGGAACAGGAAGCTGGACCGGGGCGCGCGCCTGACGGGACACAGGAGACCGAGCCGGAGCGGGCGCCGGGAACGAGAGACGGGGAAAGGAGGAGCGCGGAGAAGGCCGAGGCAGCCGGGACCGCGGTGTGGAGGCCGCCAGAGAGTGGGCAGACTGCGGCAGAAGAGAAGGTATCGGAGGAGGCTGCGGCGGCAGCAGCGTGACACAAAGGTGCTGAACATTGCTCCCAGCCAGGCTTTCTTGCTGTGTCCCTTGAGGTAGACATCATTCCTCGAAAAGTGTCCATGCAAAAACATTATCTTCGCAAAGTGTCTTTATATGTAAAACCAAGAAAGGGCACCTAAAGAGGTGCAACTATTTACAATAAAACTTTTTGGATTAATCAGTGTCTATGATCTCCACAGTTCCATTTCAAAAGCAACGCTGCCAATCAAAACTGGGCAACATGATGAACAAAAAGGCAAAGGCACAACTGGTGCAACAAACCCTCCTGGGTAACAAGATTTAGTAAATTATTTCAATTGTGGTCCCCTCCTGGGGTTCTGGTAGCTGAACTGGAACTGTTCTCAGAGGTGGTATCTTCGTCCCGTTGGCTACTTGCTAGCCGCATATACTCAATCTCCCATACAGAGGGATAGGGACTGTTGGGGCGCAGGGAAAGGGCCATGGATATTTCTACTGTCTGTGGAGATATGGGTCCCTCCAGTTCCATAGGAAGTTCAGGAGATGGTGCCGCAGCCCGAGGCCGCCAGCCAGGAACAACTTGATCATCTCCCCTATAGGCACTGCAGCCGGGGATCGTCGGCGAAGGTCAGTGGGCCCGTTCCTATCTGTGGGTTCCGCTCCCAAAACCAGGGTCAGACCGGGGGTAGCGATCATACCTGGCGTTTCCAGCCGCGGTTCCGGCTCTGCTTCCTGGTGGTAGATGGCAGCAGCCGCAACTCCCGGAGTGACTGGTGGAGTAGGCCGCAGTTGGATCCGTGCCGGGACCAGGCCGGTCTCAGCTGGGGTTGATGGTGGAGGCCGGTGCCACCGCGCCCGATCCAGGCAGAGACACGGTCCCGGTCCTCCATTCTGTTCCAGAGCCTTCATGTATCTCCTCCGGACGTGGCTCCCCCAATGACAATATCTGTTGTGAGGCGGTGGCAGACGCAGCTGAGGATGAATCAGCGGTCGCAACCTCCGCGTAGGCGGACTAGGGGCGAGTGACTTCTCCCCTCCCTGTTCTTCTGTCTTCTCATCTGCTTTCATGATGGCATTCTGGCGTTCTCCTCGCTCCGCCCTTCTGCTCACCAGAGGCTTCATCTGCCCCTCCTTCTGGGGGCGGCGTCTTCTTCCAGCGCCTCCATACCAAGCCAGTGTACGAACCCCTCGGGGGGGGTGGGCCATGCATCGGTCACATAGTAATTCAGGCAGGGATGGCCCAAGACTCTTCGCAGTCTTTTCTTAGGACCTCCCATCTCTTCACGCCCTTCTTCTCCGCACCAGTGGCCATTTCTAATGTCCATTTTACAGTCTATTTAATTTGGTCTTCTGCACATTTTCAAAAGTTGTAAATCCAAGGCACACAGAACCCGATGGCATTGGGTCTCGTCATCCTGTTCGTGACGCCAAAATTGGGTCGCCCTCGCACACCCAGGGCAGCGGGGTACTCGGTACCGGGCCGGTGTCAAGGTGGGAATGTGTCACAGCAGCGGTGACCCGGTCTGTGGCCCTGGGCGCCCAATATCAATGGCGGTGATGTTAATGGTGTTAAAGTTTATTAGAATAGTTCGTGACACCACCCGTGGTGTTTGGCAAGTAAGATGTTGAGCCAACGCTGCATGCAGATCCGCCGGGACTGATGGTGTGGTGCAGCAAAGATGGTGTAGCTCCCCACAGGTGGAGCTGTAGTCCCAGGGCAGTGTAGGTGCAATGGATGAGGAGAGGCGCAGAATGGTATGGAGGCTGGTACCCAGGTGTAGTGGTGCGGGAATAATTGGAGGACACCCGAGTATGCGGTTCCAAAGCTTTACTCACTGTTTGCAGTTCACTCCACTGCCTGCCTCCGTACTGTGTTCTCCAGGTCAGGGCTCCAGCCAACCTCCAGGCAGGATAGGATTCTCCCTTCCACACTCCGCCAACATGTACCTTACTGAACGACTCGTCCAATGCGCCTTTAGGTGCGAAGCACTCCAGTACTTGGTTACCCTGGAATGCCTCTCTCTAGGTGTTCCTAGTCTTTACTTGTATGACAGACAGCTGTAGCCTGCTTCGGGGACTCCTCACTGCGTCCCGGCTCTCTATTCAGTTGCTGTTGTGTCCCAAGTCTATGATGGGAGCAAGGAGTTAGCGGATCACTACTCCTCCGGTGTCTGTTGCCGGACATAAAGATCCAATCAACCTCGGGGACCGGCCCCGGCCTTTGCGCTCTCTGGACTGGAAGGGTTCTCTATCTTTCTTCAACCTGCTTCCCACCGTCCTTCTATTCTCCTTCATTCCGATCTGTTCTATCTCTCTTATGGAAGGTTAGGTTATCAATCTTATCAATCTCTTTTTCTGTCTTTCTCGTGCCAGCAGCCCAGATCACTGGGACCTGCTGCAGCACGTCCTTCAGACACCCATCTTCTCTCTTCTCTCTCCAACTAACCAACCAACTCCTCCATAACTCTCACTCTTCCCACTCTTTTATATCATCTCACTCCACCCGCCTCCCAGCACATCTCGTGTTACAAAGCAGGGTTCCACGAGGGGTGCTCTGCTAACCCCCAGCCTGAAGCTGTTAGGTGGCCCCACTGAACTATCCTGTGTGTGGAATGCAGGTGTGGAGCGTGGTCAGGTGTTCCCACCTTACCTGGATGGTGGGGCACTACACCTTAGGAGAAGGTGCAGTACCTCTATGGCGACTGAAGCCTCAGGGGCGCCACACCCTCAAGTCTTAGATGGGAGTAGTGCATTTATAGCCCACTACTCCACTGGTGTCTGCTGCAGAACCATTAGCGTTCGTACAACCTCGGGGACCGGGAGCCGGCCTTTCGCTTAGAACTTCTAGGCAGGGTTCTTCCTCTAACCCACGTCCTCTGTGTTCCCTTTTACTCCTACGTTCCGTGCTTGTCCTTTCCCTTCTATGGAAGCTCAGGCTTCAGGTCAACGTCCTTCTCCTTCTTTTCTTTCCTTTCCCGTGCCAGCGTCGGCAAGGGAGGCGTTAAGCCGACGCTGCATGCAGATCCTCCAGGACAGATGGTGTGGTGCAGCAATGATGGTATAGCCCTCCACAGGCAGCGCTGTTGTCCCAGAGCAGTATAGATGTGGAGACACTTAGGTGATGTAGTGTCTGGCGCAGGGGATGTAGCAGTGTCAGGCAGACGGACGCAGGAAGGAATAGAGGACACCAGGGCATGTAGTTCCAAAGCTTTACTCACAGTCTGTAGTGCCCGCTTCTGTGCCATGTTCTCCGGGTCAGGGACTCAGTCAACCTCCAGGCAAGATGGAAAGCTCCCTTCCACACTCTGCCAACTTATGTGCCTTTCCTGAACGTCTCCTCTATAGCACCTTTAAGTGTGAAGATCTCCACTACCGTGTTACACTGGAGTTCCTCCTGACAGATGTTCCCAAGAACTCTACTTGCATGGCACACAGCTGTAGCCTGCTTCGGGGACTCTCTACTCCTAAGTCCCGGCTCTCTATCCTTATTGCTGTTGTGCCCTCAAGTCGTAGATGGGAGTAGTGCATTTACAGCCCACTACTCCACCAGTGTCTGCTGCAGAACCATTAGTGTTCGTACAACCTCGGGGACCGGGCCCCGGCCTTGCACTTAGAACTTCTAGGCAGGATTCTTCCTCTAACCCACGTCCTCTGTGTTCCCTTTTACTCCTACATTCCGTGCTTGTCCTTTCCCTTCTATGGAAGCTCAGGCTTCAGGTCAACGTCCTTCTCCTTCTTTCCTTTCCTTTCCTTTCCCGTGCCAGCTGGCTCAGGTCACTGAGGCAGCTGCAGCACTTCTTCTTCCATCCCTTCTTCCAGGGATCCCCACTCCTCCCGAGTGGCTTCCTTCCTCACTGACCTCCTGTCAGACTGACTTGTCATTCTAAACCATCCCACTCATATATATATTCTGAACTCCACCCACCTCCCAGCACGTCTAGTGTTCCAAGCAGGGAACCACCAAAGGTGCTCTGCCTCTCTCTAAGCAAAGAGCCGCAATGTGGTTGTGGTGAACTACTCTATTGTGTGGGGTGCGAGTGTTGGAGCGTGGTCAAGAGCCTCCGACTTACCTGGATGGTGGGGCACCACACCTAAGGAGAAGGTGCAGTACCTCTGTGGCGACTGAGCCTCAGGGGCGCCACAGGAGCAGAACTGAGCTTATTACAGAGCTATGGGAGCAGGATCAAGCTTAATAGAGGGATATGGGAGCAGAACCGAGCTTACTACAGAGCTATGGGAGCAGTACCGAACTTACTACAGAGCTATGGGAGCAGAACCGAGCTTACTACAGAGATATAGGAGTGGGACTGAGCTTACTACAGAGCTATGGGCGCAGAACAGAGCTTACTAGAGAGATATGGGAGCAGAACCGAGCTTACTAGAGTGATATGGGAACAGCACCAAGCTTACTACAGCTCTATGGGAGCAGAATCAAGCTTACTACAAAAATAAGGGAGCAGAACCAAGCTTGCAACAGAGCTATGGAAGCAGAACCGAGATTACTACAGAGCTATGAGAACAGAACCAAGTTTACAAAAGAGCTATGGAAGCAGAACTGAGCTTACTAGAGAGATATGGAAGCAGAACCGAGCTTACTAGAGAGATATGGGAGCAGAACCAAGCTTACTAGAGTGATATGGGAACATAACAAACCTTACTAAGGATCTGTGGGAGCAGAAACAAGCTTACTACAGAGCTATGGGAGCAGAGCCGAGCTTACTACAGAGATATGGGAGCAGAACCGAGCTTACTACAGACATATGGAAGCAGACCCGAGCTTATTACCGAGATATGGGAGCAGAACCAAGCTTACTAGAGAGATATGGGGGAGGAACCGAGCTTACTACAGAGTTAAGGGAGCAGAACTGAGCTTGCTACAGTGATATCAGACCAGAACCCAGCTTACTACAGAGATATCAGTCCAGAACTGAGCTTATGGAGCGCCCACCAGGGCCGTGGGGAACTCGGTACCAGGCAGTTCTTAAAGGGGAAGTGTCACGATAGCGGTGACCTGGTCCGTGGCCCTGGGCATCCAATGAAAATGTTCAATAAAGTTTATAGTGGATGATTTAAAAGGAAATTAGTTCATGATGCTACCTGTGGTATTCGGCAAATAAGGTGTTAGCCGACCCGGCTTCAGAGTCCGATGGGGCTGATGGTGATGCAGTAGAGTTGTTACAGCTCTCCACAGGTAGAGCTAGGCCCCAGGGTAATTGTATGTGTAAGTGATGAGATGATGGTGGTTGTAGTGCAGGGCAGATGGTATAGCAAACAAATCTGAGGACACATCAGGGTTGTATTTCCTTTACCTTTACTGAATTTATAGAGGTGCCGATGGGAGCACTGGTTACAGGTGTCAATGAAGGTCCAGGCAGCCCGAAGCAACTTAGGATCCACTCAGCCAGGTGGCTTGGAGGCCTCCTTACTGCGCTGCTCTATTTGAGGTCCTTGCTGCCTAAAGCTCAGCTCAGTCCTCTGTTCCTCTCACTGTCTTTTAGAAAACGTTACTCGCATGACAGGCAGCTTGAGCTTTTCACAGGAGTCGCTCCTCGTGGCATCTCCGGGCTCTATCCTGCTGCTGTGCCTTCAGGTGTGTGATAGGGGCCAGAAGACCTGCAATCTGTCCTCCGGATTTAGCTGATGAGACTGTAGTGCTCTGCAGCTATAGACTCTGTTGTCCAGTTCTAGCACTGAGCTCTGGGATGAGCGTGGTCACAACTCCTCTTCCCAAGCTTCCCTATACTTTTATCTTCCTCTCTGACTCAGAATGCACTCTAGTCTGGGGACAAGCTTCTCACTCGTCCAGTTCCCAGCACTGACTGACTGAAACTCTAACTAACTTCCTCCTCCTGACCAGATAGAGCAGCTCCCCTCAAGTCAGGTTCAGAGTTCCCCCTGCTGGCCTAGAGCAGGATCTGTGTTGCATGCTGTGTATACCTGGCCAGGGGATCCCTCCTTGCTTCAGGCCTGACATTATCCCCTGTGAGGAAGGCAATGCCCTTGTGGCTACCGGACTCCTGTGGTGCCACACTTACAACAGAGATAAGGGAGCAGAGCCAAGCTTACTACAGAGATAAGGGAGCAGAACGGAGCTTACTAGGTCTACTACATAGATACGGGAACAGAACCAAGCATACAGCATATATATGGTCCCTGAATCTAGATTACTACATCGATAGAGTACGAGAACCAAGCTTACTAGAGAGATAATGGGAGCAGAACCAAGCTTACTAGAGAGATATGGGAGCAGAACTGAGCTTACTAGAGCTATGGTGGAAGAACTGAGCTTACTACAGAGATAAGGGAGCAGAATCAAGCTTATGTGATAATCATGTGGGAATAGTGGATGAGGGCAGGTATATCTCGCCCAGATTCCTTTCCTATGTGGCCTAGTCTGGTTAGTATCGCACCTGCTTGCTAATGAATAATGGGAGGTGGATATAAAAGGATGCCAGGTGGTTGTGTGAGTGTCTCAGCCTGGGAACACAGAGAGCCTGTCTGTGTGAGAGACACACGTGAGTGAAAGCAGTGCCCACTGCAACTGTGGTTTGGCTGGACGGGAGAAGCCCGCCAGTTGGTAGTTAGGTTGTCCATTGTTTAGTTAGTGCCGGACAGGCAAGGATTTGTTTTATGTTTTTTTTCTTTATGCATTGCTTTCACCGTTAATAAACCTGACCCAGTGTCAGTTATACCCGGACCCCGACTCTGCGCCTGAGTTTCATGCTGAACGCACGTGACCTTTGACCCCAGCAAAGCCGATCCCGGAGTGTTTTATCACACTTGCTACAGAGATATCAGACCAGAACCAACTAGGTCTGGTATATAGATACGGGAACAGAACCAAGTTTACAGCATAGATATGGTTTCAGAATCTAGATTACTACATTCATAGAGTCCCTGTTCCCACCATATGTATAGTATGATGGCTCCAGTTCCCCCATATATATAGTAGGATGGCCCCAGTTCCCCATATATATAGTAGGATAGCCCTAGTTCCTCCGTATATCTAGTAGGATGGCCCCAGTTCTCCCCATATATATAGTATCATAGCCCCAGTTCTCCCCATATATAAATTATGATCGCCCCAGTTCCTCCTTGTAACGCCGGTGTGTTTGTACTTTGCTTCCCCGGCGTTACTCTGCATGTCTGCATTAACCCTTTGCTCCTCTCCTCCTAACTAGCAGGGATACTGTTGCCTGTTACCGTTATGGATGCTGCTCAGGTCCCTGCCCCGCTGCGTAGCCGTACATGCGTGCGTGGCTCAGCTGCTTTGCAAGACCACCCGCTGGTGCGGTCCCTGGCTGCTGCTGTGGAAAGCTATCGGTGGGTTAATAGGTCCTCTACATTGTGTATGGCTTACCACGTATGTTCAGGCTTGCAGCTCTCGCCAGGTGTCCTCTGCAATGCTGATTTGTTTGGCCTTGCTTAGGGTGCGCGCGGCCACACCTCCCCTGCTTTTATGAGGAATGGGTGTGTGCTACAATTGCTGCTCCAGCCTATCACTGTGAGGCAGCTGCTATATAAAGTTCCCTCCCCCTTTGGGGCATCGCCAGAGCTTCGCATTGAGTTCCTGAACCTAGCGATGTGAGTATGTGTGTTCAGCTCCTGCTCTGCTTGTGATCAGTTCTGGGGGAGCTGGTGCTCTTTGTCCCCATGTGAACTGTGTTTTGCCACCTGCCAGGAGGCAGAATATCCTGGCCCTCGGCCCTGTCCGCCTTCCCAGGAGGCAGAATATCCTGGCCCTTGTCCGCCCTCCCAGAAGGCAGAATATCTTGGTCCCTGTGTTTGTGTGGAGTCTTGCCTTGCACCTGTGTCTTGTTCCCTGAATCCTGGATCCTGAATTTGTTCCTGCACCTGACTCTGTCTGAATTGTGTCTTGTTTCTTTGCCTGCTCTGGGGGCAGTAATACCAAGATCGCCCTTCCTGGAGGCTGCATATCCAGGCCCGTCTATGTTGTGTCTTGTTCCCTGAATTCTGGACCAGCTCCTTTACCTGACCCTGTCTGAACTATGTCCTCTGTGGGATGTTCCTGAGGTCCCTTCATGTCTTGAACCCTGTGCCCAGTGACTGTGACTCTATGCTACCTGACTTGCTGTGATTTAACCTGGGTTCATCTAGGAAGTAGGAGTCCGGTGTGTCCGCTGGGTTTCTGCCACTCTGTGCTCAGCTGGGGATTCAGTGCAATTCCCTGCCAGTTCCAGTCCAACCCGGCAGGGATTGCACCAGACCGCTGGGGTTCCTTTCTAGGTCTCTGCCAGATGACCGGAGCCTGATGACCACGGCCTGATGTCCGGTGTCTGACGACCCCTTCCAGATGTGCTGTGCCTGATGTCCTCTGCCAGATGTCCGGATCCTATGCTTCTCTGCCCGATGTCCGGAGCCTGCCGATCGCTGCCAGTGGTCCGGAGCCTGATGACTGCGGCCTGATGTCCGTAGCTGATGCCCGCAGCCTGATGTCCGGATCCTGTCGGTCGCTGCCAGATGTCTGGAGTCCGATGCCAGTGTGCTGATGCTCTATCTAAGATCCGAGTCCTGATGCCCTGCCTGTGTCCTGATGTCCAGTCCATGTTCCTGGTGTCCTGATGTCCGTGTTCCTGGTGTCCTGATGTCCGTGTTCCTGGTGTCCTGATGTCCGTGTTCCTGGTGTCCTGATGTCCGTGTTCCTGGTGTCCTGATGTCCGTGTTCCTCGTGTCCTGATGTCCGTGTTCCTGGTGGCCTGATGTCCGTGTTCCTGGTGGCCTGAGGTCCGTGTTCCTCGTGTCCTGATGTCCGTGTTCCTGGTGTCCTGATGTCCGTGTTCCTGGTGGCCTGATGTCCGTGTTCTTGGTGGCCTGAGGTCCGTGTTCCTGGTGGCCTGATGTCCGTGTTCCTGGTGGCCTGATGTCCGTGTTCCTGGTGGCCTGATGTCCGTGTTCCTGATGTCCAGTCCGTGTTCCTGATGTCCAGTCCGTGTTCCTGATGTTCTGCCCGTGTCCCGATGTTTCGCCAATTATCTGAGGTCCACCCAGTGATGACGTCCTTCTCGGATCGGTGTTTGATGTTCTCCTGCTGAGCCTGTGCTATGCCTGAGGCCTGAGAGAGAGGCCATCCTAGTATGCCCGTGCCAGAGGATCCTGGACTGCATCAACCCATGATGACTCCTGCCATCGTCTGACATCTGTCCTGGGTATGTGTCTGATGTTCTCCTGCTGAGCCAGTGCTATGCCTGAGGCCTGAGAAAGAGGCCGTCCTGATATGCCCGTGCCAGATGACCCTGGACTGCATCAACCCATGATGACCCCTGCCATTGTCTGAAGTCAGTCTGAGGTTGGTGTCTGATGTTCTCCTGCTGAGCCTGTGCTATGCCTGGGGCCTGAGGAAGAGGCCGCCCTAGTATGCCCGTGCCAGACAACCCTGGACTGCATCAACCCGTGATGTCCTCCTGCCTTCGTCTGTTATCCTGAGACATGTACCCTTCCCTGATGTGCAGAATCGAGAGCCTTGCATAACTATTTTGTTTCTGTACCATGTCTTGTTCAAGTAAACTTTGTCTATACCTGAAGTTGTGCGGTGTCGTTCTGCCTCCTCGTCCACATGCTCAGCTGCCACAGACCCCGGTCTCTACTCTTCCCTCGTCTGGGTATGCCAGGGTCCCCCTGTGGTCCAGTGGATCCACATTCCGTTCCCACCTGGGATGCTCGCCCCACGTCGGCGTGGTCGGTCGACGTGGAGGTGCCGGCTCGGCCGCGAACGCGGTCGCTAGTCGCGACACCCCTATATATAGTTGCTTCTCACAAAATTAGAATATCATCAAAAGGTTAATTAATTTCAGTGAAACACATATTATATAGAGTCATTACAAACAGAGTAATCTATGTCAAGTGTTTGTTTCTGTTAATGTTGATGATTATGGCTTACAGCCAATTAAAACCCAAAAGTCATTATCTCAGTAAATTAGAACACTTTATAACACCAGCTTGAAAAATTATCTTAAAATCCAAAATGTTGGCCTACTAAAATGTATGTTCACTAAATGCACTCAATACTTGGTCAGGGCTCCTTTTGCATCTGAATTGTTGGGCCTGGTGTCTCTCATCTTTCACTTGACAATACCCTTTAGATTCTCTATGGGTTTAAGGTCAGGCGAGTTTGCTGGCCATTCAAGCACAGTGATACTGTTGTTTTTAAACCAGGTATTGGTACTTTTGGCAGTGTAGACAGGTGCCAAGTTATGCTGGAGAATGAAATTTCCATCTCCAAAACCTTGTCGGCACAGGGATGCATGAAGTGGACCTACACCAGCTGGCGGCATGGCTCCCCAAAACATCACTGATTGTGGAAACTTCACACTGGACCTCAAGCAGTTTGGATTGTGTGCCTCTCCACTCTTCCTCCAGACTCTGGGACCTTGATTTTCAAATGAAATGCAAAATTTACTTTCATGTGAAATCAACACCTTGGACCACTGAGCAACAGTCCAGTTCTTTTTCTCCTTGGCCCAGGGAAGGCGCTTCTCGTCTTGTCTATTGTTCATGAGTGGCTTGACACAAGGAATGAGACACTTGTAGCCCATATCCTGGATACGTCTCTGTGTCCACAGCAGTCCACTCCTTGTGAATCTCCCCCCAAACTTTTAAATGGCCTTTTCTTAACAATCCTTTCAAGGCTGTGGTTATCTCAGTTGCTTGTGCACCTTTTTCTACCACACTTTTTCCTTCCATTCAACTTTCCATTAATATGCTTGGATACAGCACCCTGTGAAAAGCCACCTTCTTTAGCAATGACCTTTTGTTGCTTAGTATGTTGGTCACAGTTCCCCCCATATATATAGTAGGATGGCCCCAGTTACCGTATATATAGTAAGATGGCCCCAATTCCCCCATATATATAGTATGATGGCCCCAGTTCCCCCCATATATAGTATGATGCCCCAGTTCCCCTAAATATAGTAAGATGGCCCCAATTCCCCCATATATAAAGTATGATGGCCCCAGTTCCCCATATATATAGTATGATGGCCCCAGTTCCCCCCACACATATAGAATGATGGCCCCAGTTCACCCCATACATATAGTATGATGGCCCCAGTATACCCCATATATATAATATGATAGGCCCAGTTCTCCGATATATATGGTATGGTTGACCCAGTTCCCCCATATATACACAGTTGTGGCCAAAAGTATTGACACCCCTGCAATTCTGTCAGATAATACTCAGCTTCTTCCTGAAAATGATTGCAAACACAAATTCTTTGGTATTATTATCTTCATTTAATTTGTCTTAAATGAATAAACACAAAAAGAATTGTCCTAAAGCCACTCCCACTCCCTGCCGACTTTGCTTCCCCATTGACTTGCATTGGGTTTCTGTCAGAGACACCGCACTACACTTGCTCATAGAGCCAGTGCGCGTGTCCTGAGTACAGAAGCAGTGCTAAGAGTTACCTGGGGAGCAGGGCAGCAGAGGTGACCGGGCGTGCTTCAACTATTAGTGTCAGGGTCCAGTCAGCGCTGGAAAGTAAAGAGGCACGGGACCTGCGGACACTGAAAATGAACAAGCTTGAACGGGACCTATGGTCATGTGACTGCAAGGGGGCGTAGCTTAGCGTCCTGCTTTCAGATATGACAGTACACCATACAACAACTCAGAGTCAGGCAAAATGGAGGTCACAACAGTATGGGCAAATTAAGTACAGGAGGGACAAACAGACGGGAGGTCAGACAAAGCCAAAGGTCATACAAAGGATCACAGTACAGTACCAGGGATGAGACAGAGCGGATAATCAGGGTCAAGCAGAGATCAAGACCAAACAGACATAGGAGGTACCAGGCAGAATCCAAAGCGATATCCATGGAACAGACCGAGTCATATACAGAGAATCAAGTAACCAGAACACAGCACTAACACACTCAGGGGTCACCACACAATGCCAAGGGCAAGAGTATAACTGACAGGGATGGGAGCGTCCTGAGGCTATAAGAAGCCTCCCCAGAACCAGGGAGAGGCCGCAATCATAGCCCCAGGTGTGCAGGTAAGACTGCATCGGGATCACAACCTTTAACCCCAGAAATGCCAGTCATCAGCACTGGTTCCAAACATTAACCCCACGTGTGCGAGTCAAACCCGCACTGAGATCATGACAGTTTCGTGTTTCAGTTGGACCTCCGACTTTTCCCTATAGTCGGCCGTTTTCGTTCAACCCGACTTTTGCGAAAGTCAGGTTTCATGAAACCCGACTTGACCCTAAAAAAGGCAAAGTCGCTCATCTCTATATTAAAAAATTTTTTTACAATTCTTAACTTCTTTTGAGTACCCTAGAGTCTGCGGTTAGGCTGGTGATTCTGTTATGAATGGGTCACTGAGGAGGATGGCAGGAACAGGCTAAACCACCAGAGAACCAGAGAGGTTGGTAACTAAGGGGATTGCAGGCCCGTGATCCTATCCACATAACTAGCAGTAGCCATGGAGCGTTCCTACGATGCCCTAGACACTTCGTCACAGCCGGAGAACTATCTAAGCCTAAAGACAGAAAGGTGAAATCTAAACTGCCCTGGAGCAGATCCCCAAAGGAATAGACAGCCCCCAAACATATATTGTCGGTGAGACAAGATGAGACACAAACACAGGCAGAGAACAGACTGAGCAAACGGGGGGGGGGGGGCAAGCTGTCTAGACAGGACAGGACAGAAAAGATACTGTCTGCAATCACACACAAAACCCTAAAAAAGTCCAACACTTCTGATATACAAAAAACCTGAGGTCACATGACCTCACCCCCGCTAGATCAGCACTCTGGTATGAACTGGAAGCAAAGCAAAAAGATACTAACATGACAGGGGACTGAACAAGCTGCAACATATGAAGCAGGGCCCAGCGCTGCCCTCAGCAGGGAGCACGCTGAATCCTGGCAACAAAGCAGAAAGCAAAAAAAAGGCAAAACCAGATTAGATGCAAAGGATTAGCAAAAGAATCACTTAGCTGAACAATGCAGATCAGGCAGGGGACAAAAGAACTCCAAATGCACAGGGAGGAAATCACCAGCAACCTCAAAGAGCAGCCAGCTCAATTATATGCACCCAGCTAGTAATCCCAGGTTTCCAATTATCATCGTCAGGTGGGGATCTTCCGTCCACCTTGCCAGCTCCACTAATCTCAGTAACCACCAGAGGGAGCAGAGGGAGTTTCGGCTCAGAACTCCGATCAAGAGAATTCACAACATCTTCTGCTATAAACTGCTAATGTATGACCATTTTATGTATATTTTATAAAAGATATTAACAGTCATATCTATACATGTAATATTAAATTCAATGCGCCGTTATTTAGGAATGGAAGAATACTTATAAAAAGCTGGCATACAAATATGTAACGGAATCTTGTTCTTCTACCAATTTAAAGTACTTACAACATTTGGGTGGCATTGTGAACCTGCCTACATGCACAATCTTTGTCTCAAAGACAAGAAAATTTAATGTCTGTACATTGTGCACAGGGGATTTAAGGTGACTTCAGATCATACTAGGTTCCAGGAACACACAGATAGACATAAATGTGCAAATAGACGGTGCAAGAGTGACAACAATAGATTGAAGCACGCATTGCACTGTAACTTTAAATCGGAAAAATCTTATTTTTGCAGTAGTATTATACAGTTGTGGCCAAAAGTATTGACACCCTTGCAATTTTGTCAGATAATACTCAGTTTCTTCCTGAAAATGATTGCAAACACAAATTCTTTGGTATTATTATCTTCATTTAATTTGTCTTAAATGAAAAAACACATAAGAGAATGAAGCAAAAAGTAAAACATTGATCATTTCACACGAAACTCCAAAAATAGGCCAGACAAAAGTATTAGCACCCTCAGCCTAATGTCTTAAATTAAAAAACACAAAAAGAATTGTCCTAAAGCCAAATTGGATATAATTCCACACCAAACATAAAAAAAGAGGGTGGACAAAAGTATTGGCACTGTCTGAAAAATCATGTGATGCTTCTCTAATTTGTGTAATTAACAGCACCTGTAACTTACCTGTGGCACCTAACAGGTGTTGGCAATAACTAAATCACACTTGCAGCCAGTTGACATGGATTAAAGTTGACTCAACCTCTGTCCTGTGTCCTTGTGTGTACCACATTGAGCATGGAGAAAAGAAAGAAGACCAAAGAACTGTCTGAGGACTTGAGAAACCAAATTGTGAGGAAGCATGAGCAATCTCAAGGCTACAAGTCCATCTCCAAAGACCTGAATGTTCCTGTGTCTACCGTGCGCAGTGTCATCAAGAAGTTTAAAGCCCATGGCACTGTGGCTAACCTCCCTAGATGTGGACGGAAAAGAAAAATTGACAAGAGATTTCAACGCAAGATTGTGCGGATGTTGGATAAAAAACCTCGACTAACATCCAAACAAGTTCAAGCTGCCCTGCAGTCCGAGGGTACAACAGTGTCAACCCGTACTATCCGTCGGCGTCTGAATGAAAAGGGACTGTATGGTTGGAGACCCAGGAAGATCCCACTTCTTACCCCGAGACATAAAAAAAGCCAGGCTGGAGTTTGCCAAAACTTACCTGAAAAGCTTAAAACGTTTTGGAAGAATGTTCTCTGGTCAGATGAGAAAAAAAGTAGAGCTTTTTGGGCAAAGGCATCAACATAGAGTTTACAGGAGAAAAAAAGAGGCATTCAAAGAAAAGAACATGGTCCCTACAGTCACACATGGCGGAGGTTCCCTGATGTTTTGGGGTTGCTTTGCTGCCTCTGGCACTGGACTGCTTGACCGTGTGCATAGCATTATGAAGTCAGAAGACTACCAACAAATTTTGCAGCATAATGTAGGGCCCAGTGTGAGAAAGCTGGGTCTCCCTCAGAGGTCATGGGTCTTCCAGCAGGACAATGACCCAAAACACTTCAAAAAGCACTAGAAAATGGTTTGAGAGAAAGACTTCTAAGGTGGCCAGCAATGAGTCCAGACCTGAATCCCATAGAATACCTGTGGAGAGATCTAAAAATGGCAGTTTGGAGAAGGCACCCTTCAAATATCAGGGACCTGGAGCAATTTGCCAAAGAAGAATGGTCTAAAATTCCAGCAGAGCATTGTAAGAAACTCATTGATGGTTACCGGAAGCGGTTGGTCGCAGTTATTTTGGCTAAAGGTTGCGCAACCAAGTATTAGGCTGAGGGTGCCAATACTTTTATCTGGCCCATTTTTGGAGTTTCGTGTGAAATGATCAATGTTTTACTTTTTGCTTCATTCTCTTATGTGTTTTTTCATTTAAGACAAATTAAATGAAGATAATAATACCAAAGAATTTGTGTTTGCAATCATTTTCAGGAAGAAACTGAGTATTATCTGACAGAATTGCAGGGGTGTCAATACTTTTGGCCACAACTGTATGTTTTTCAGCTTAGTAAAAATCTTGCTAACACCCATGCTCTAGTTTCTTTTTCTCTTCCAGATTCATCAGAAACCGACACCTGTCATAATCTTAAGCCTGGTGATTTGGTAGTTGTGAAAAGGTATGTCAGAAAGCATGGACAAGAACCCTTGTATGACGGTCCCTATCAAGTCCTCCTCATCACCCAACAAGCCAATAGCAAATAAAGGGGGCAAAATGTTTTGGTTTTCCACATTTTCTGTATTATTATTGGTAGAAATTAAAGTTAAAGTTAGAAGATATTCAAAGGCTCAGAGATCAATATAATAAAGACAATGATCATAATAAGGACAGTTGGTGGTCTGACACCTTCTCCTTTCTCAATCCAGCCAATTGATTTAAGGGAATTGGGGGCTGGATAACTGGGATTTTGCAAAGCTTGCTGTATATTGCTGCCTGTATCCTTGTTGTATATGTGATACTAAAACTTGTTCTTTGGTGTATTTCTGTATGTATTAGGAAATTCTGCACTAGGATAGCTAGCGATGATACCAAAGTCATCGTTGCCCCTGCTCTTCTCTATACCGATCTCAAAAGGCTACTTGATGAAGATGTTGAAGCCAAGCGCATGGCTACCTTCAAAAGATCTCCACCACCATCATCAAAAATTGTTATTTGTAAATTGTAGCATACGGGGAGATGGGTGCGCTGCAACAGCCATGACTGATAACATGGCATCAGCCATGTGAAGACCAGTACCCCTTGAGCTTATGGCCTGGGATAGCACCTCTGATGCTGCACATTAGTTAACTAAATTTATCTAGGGGGGATTGTGAAGTACAGTATTCAGTTGTACGGGACATCTTGTTCTCCAGACCTCCATTTTAGTGCTTGCGACGCCATTTTGTTGCTTACGAGTTAAATTTTGTAGTTAGGTGAAAGTTTGCGGTTGTTAAGAAACCAGACTGTCCCAGTCTGAACAAGATATGATATATGAGACCCTGATGAATGTGCTATTGTTCTATTCTCTGCGTCACGTAGCTAGGGACATATTCCGATTTTCTTGCAATACTATTGGCTTATAAAGTAAATGTGTCATGACGATGCTATTGGTAGCTGAGTACTTTGCATATTTAAGCAAAATACTATAAAAAGGTGACATAATAAACGGGGTTAGTGATCTGCCTTGATCCTCCCATACAGAGGCATACGTCTCCGTCTGGTCATTCCCAGTTGCTAGCAACGCCCTGTGGATTAATTTGGAAATCACTTGGTCAACCGTGAGGGGTTAATTTAGCCCTCCCTCAATAGCTCCCTCATCATACGGTATTAAGAAATGGGGTATGTAAACTTTTGATCAGGGTCATTTGAATGTTTTGGGTTGTCATTATGATTTAAAACGTGAAAACACATTGGTTTGACAATAAATGGCTTCACACAACCACTAACCATGAGTGAAGAAAAAGTTTTGGTGTTATCATTCATATTCTCTGAAAAAAGGCCAAGAAAGTAAAAATTCTGCCAGGATATAAAAACTTTTGAGCACAACTGTATGTAAACTTCTGGTTTCAACTGTATGTGAGCTGAGTGCTCACAATAGTATCAAAGAGAAGAGACTAGCAGCTTACAAGAAACTGTAACCCTTTCAAAATAAACCTTTATTAGGAAATAATTAAAATCCATCAGACTAACGAAAAAATGATAATCATATATACCATGGATATATGATATAATACAAAACATATAGATATAACAGCAGACTATACAAATTTGTACCATGTGCCCACAGGTAATCCTGTAGCCAGGTGAGCAATACTATACAATCTACAATGTTAATTGCCTGGGTAATGCCATATTATGCGCATTTTGTTTTTTGAGCTATACTACCAGAGGTCTACAGCAGCATTTAAGGAGCTACAAAAATTTCTGGCAAGTACTGGTTGGGTACTGCAAGTGACAACAATCTCATGTATTCTTCATAAGTATGGCCTGTGGGGTAGGTTGGCAAGTCGCAAGCCTTTTCTTACAAAGAAAAAACACAAACGTGGCAATCTATTGCCAAAACCTACATCAAGTCTGCCAAAATCATGAGGGAAAATGTGTTGTGTGATGAGACCAAGATGTAACTTTGCACCAACCATATCGTTAACAATGTGTATCACCAAAAGAACACTATACCCACAGGGAAGCATGGTGGAGGCAGCATTGAAGCATGGTGGAGGCAGCATTTGTGACTATTTTCTTGCAGCTGGAGTTGGGGAGAATTATGGAGAGCTCTAAATATCAGTCAATTTTTCATCAAAACCTGTTAGTTGAAAATGAAGAGTAATTTCACTTTGTAGCACAACAGCGATCTTAAGAAGACCAAAGTTTTGAAAATAGCCCAGTTAGAGCCCAGACCTGTATAGAATTGAAAATTTGTGGGTTGACCTAAAGAGAGCTCTACACAAGTGATTCCCTTGCAATCTGACAAATTTGGAGCGCTATGCAAGGCAGAGTGAACAAAGATTGCAATTTCTAGGTTTGTCATGCTGAAATACTCCTACCCAACAACACTTAATGTTGTCATAAATTCAAAGGGTACATAAAAAAGTATTTGTTTAAGGCTAGTTTCACACTAGTGTATGGCTGAAGTGCGGAGGGCTGCTGGCTTCCTCCGTGAAGCTCTGCCCCTGCACCTCAAGTTGACAGACGGCACAGAGAGGCTGCAGCTTGCCGGCTCCCAGTATTCAATTGCACTCGCATCTTTCAGAGCGACTCTAGCTGCGTGATCAGGTCATGTGATCACGCTGATGATGTCACTCCCTGAGGCACAATGGTGGTAAGTGCTTCATGCTAGTGGAGCTGAAGACACCTAAGATTGGATCTATCTATCACAATAAGTGACATCACACTTTCCCCTGTACCAGGAGTCTGCTGCCTCAGAGTAACCCCTGACTCCGCCCTGTCCTTCAAACTGCACATCCAAGCTCTCGCCACCTCCTGTCACCTCTAGCTAAAAAATATTTCCAGACTCCATTCTTTCCTCAACCCTCAATCTACTAAAATGCTTGTGCATGCTCTAATCATCTCCCACCTTGACTACTGCAACATTCTTCTCTGTGGCCTACATTCTAACCCTCTTGCACCTCTCCATTCTGTCCTTAAAAGTGCTGCCAGACTAATTCATCTCTGTCCTCTCTACTTCCCTGCTTCCCCCCTTTGCAAATCCCTTCACTGGCATCCAATTTCCGAGCACATCCTGTTCAAACTACTAACACTGACCTACAAAGCCATCCATAACCTTTCTCCTCTGTATTGTTCCGAACTAATCTCCCAATATCTTCCCTCACGTAATCTCTGGTCCTCCCAAGACCTCCTTCTCTCCTTCATGCTTACTCACTCCTCACCCAATCGCTTCCAAGACTTCTCCTGAATATCCCCCATCTTCTGGAACTGTGTGCCCCAACACATCTGATTAGCCACCACAATTGGATCATTCAAGTGGAACTTGAAAACCCATCTCTTCAAGAAAGCGTACAACCTGTAATGACCACGCTGCCACATCAACACCATCGGAGCTACTGCAACCCCCAACCTTCTGTCTCCTTCCCCATAATCCTGTAGAATGTAATCAGGCAAGAGGCAGGGACTTCTTCCCTCTGTACTAGTCTGTCATTGTTTCTTTGTCTTCTGTGAGGCCTCGTTCACACGTACCGTTTTTTCGCGTTTCCGCGGCGGTATTTTCCGAGCGTTTTTGCCGCGAAAACGTGAAACATAAGCATCCCATGCATTCCTATGGGATTCCGCAATGCTGTGCTAATGCTGCGGTTTTTACCGCTGCAAAATTGCTTCGTGGTAAAAAACGCAGCATGCTCATTAATTTTGCGGAATCGCGGCGATCCCACACCCATAGGAATGCATTGTTCTGCTTACTTTCCGCATGTGGCTGTGCACACCATGCGAAAAGTAAGCAGAACATTTGCGGATGGCACCCACGGTCCGGAGGAGAGGATACTGTCCTCCGGGCTTTGGGTACCATATCCCTGTAAAAAATAGAATTTAAAATAAAAAATATTGTTATTCTCACCTTCCGACATCCCGCGCAGGCTTCCCGCCTCTCTCCACGCTCCCGGTCCCAGTAAGCCTTTGCGAGCGATGACGTCCGTTCTCACGGTCATTCGCACAACGTTATCGCGAATGACCGCGAGACGTCACGATCACGTGAGAACGGACGTCATCGCGGTAATTGTCGCAAATGATTACTGGGACCAGGAGCGTGGAGAGAGGCGGGAAGGCTGCGCGGGACATCGGAAGGTGAGAATAACAATATTTTTTTTTTATTATTATTTTTTACATTCTGTCTTTTACTATTGATGCCGCATAGGCAGCCTCAATAGTAAAAAGTTGGTCACACTCGTCAAACACTATGTTTGACGAGTGTGGCCAACCTGTCAATCAGTTCTCCAAGCGATGCTACAGATCGCTTGGAAAACGCTAGCAATTCTGCAAGCCAAATACGCTTGCAAAATGCTAGTTTTTCTGTGGGAAAATCGCCGGAATTTAAAATGCGATTTTCCCGCGGAATGGAATTCCGGAATTCTCGCGGTAATTTCCGCGAGAGTTCCGCTACGTGTGAACCCAGCCTAAGTGATATTTGTGTTTTGACGTAACTCCTTCTCATGAACAGCACCATGGAATCAATGGTGCTATATAAATAAATAATAATTGGAGGAGTAGGTGAGATTACTGTGTTTGTGTGTGTGTGGTATTTACTGTGTGTGGGGGGGTGGTATTACAGTGTGAGTGGGGAGTATTTAGTGTGGGTGGGTGTTACTATGTGTGGGGGGGTATTTTGTGTGGAGGCATAAGATAATGCTCACTGTATGGTTTGGGGTCACTCACTTGGCAACAGGATTAAGGCACACAGGAACGGTTTCTCACTTAAACAGACCATCCGGTTAATTTAGACACGGCATAAACCGGATAGACTACAGACCGTTTAGTTACATTCATGAACATAACAAGACACCAGTCTGCTCATGTAGCAGATATACCTCCCTGCCATTCTTACAACCCCCTTGTCTGAGGTTAGCTTCCAGGAGCTCAGCTCCACATGCTGTCTTTTTGTCAGTCCTGGCTTCCAGGGAAGCTGCCTAACTGGAATCCCTGTCCCGGGCAATGACTGGCTCAGCAGGTCAAACCCGACAGTTCCAGACCCTCAGAAGGGCGAAGGTCGGTAGCTTCCCCAATGCAGTTAGCCATCACAGACTGCAGGTACATGGCCTCACCATGTGCTATTCAGGAATCCAGTCCTCTTGCAGGACCTTCCAACACAGAGACCATGTGACTAAACCACAGTCTCATTATAACGTATGAGACCCACCCCTTGATTGGAGGTCTGTGACTAGCCAGATCCGCCCAGCTCTCTGGCTAACCCTGTAAGCACAATGCCTTATAAGCTAAATAAGTCTCATGGAAGTACAGGTCCCAGAGCAACAGGCTAAGAGCCCAGAGGACCTTCTCCTCTGCAACACATACCGTCCATTCACCACAACACCAGTCACTGTCTCACATACCCCCCTCTGTTCAAACTTGTGGGGTTGAACACTTGACATAAACCAGGGGCCTCGAGACATGTCACGCATGTCACCATGCCCTACCTGTCGAGAGGGCCTTCTCAGTCCCGAAAACATAGTCCATCAGTCACTAAATTCTTTGTCGCCTTACGTTTCATAGTCATCAATTTGTTAGGCCTCCCCTGCCCCCAGAGGTCCGTATGTAGGCTTTGAGCTTCAGCCCTTGAGCCCTTGAGTCACAGTCTGTCTGTGTCACCAGACCCTTTTTAGTCACCACATTTCTCAAGTATAACCTTCACCCGACCTTTCTCTCCATGACCGCTTCCAATGGTTGGTGCAGTCACGAGACTCACTTACAGTCGAACCTACTGTCTGAGTCTGACACATCTAGTATGTTACAGGGGCTATTGTCCAGGTCCTTCAGCTTTGCCCTGAGAGTAGATCTGCCATTTTCAGATTCTTGACATCCTTGTTTTCCTTCCTGAACTTCCAAGGTTTCTTCTTTCTAGATGTCTTTGGCTGTCAGCAATTCCATTATTTGGAGGGCCCCTTCAGTTCCCATTACCTTGGGTTGAAGGCGGCAGCCATCATCCACCAATGTGGCAAAGCTGTCCTGTAAGAAGCAATCTTTCGAGCCTTAACTGCTCTATCTCCTTTAGATACACCATTCAGCATTTAAGGAAACCAGGATGGATGAACACAGAACTTAAGCACATGCTAAAAAGGAAGAAAAAAATGTTTATAAAATGGAAAGAGGGAGGCATATCTAAAGAAGAATATAATGCTGTCTGCAGAACCTGCAGGGCACAAATCAGATTAGCTAAAGCTGAAAATGAATTGAGGCTTGCAAGAGATGTCAAAAGCAATAATAAAGGATTTTGGGGATATGTCAAAAGTAAAAGAAAAGTCAAAGATGCTATAGGATTTTTACAGGATGAAAATGATGAAATGGTAAGACAGGATGTTGAGAAGGCTGAACTTTTAAATTCCTATTTTGCATCTGTTTTCTCTCAGAAAGGAAATGTAACATCAACTGTTATTCACTGTCCTATTAAGGGAATAGAAGAATCCAGGATATCTATAAACAGAAAGATAGCGAGGAAACACTTAGCTAACCTAAATGAATTCAAGTCTCCAGGTCCAGATGAATTACACCCCAGAGTACTGAAGGAGATAGCAGAAGAAATTTTTGAACCCCTCTCCATAATCTTTGAAAATTCTTGGAGAACAGGAGAAGTGCCAGAAGACTGGAGAAGAGCAAATGTTGTTCCTATCTTCAAAAAGGGGAAGAAGGTGGACCCAGGCAACTATAGGCCGGTGAGTCTGACTTCTATACCAGGAAAGATCTTTGAACAAATTATTAAACAACATGTATGTCAATACCTGGATAAGAATGAAGTGATTAAACAGAGTCAGCATGGGTTTGTAACTAATAAGTCATGTCAGACTAATTTAATTTCCTTCTATGACGGTATTACTGATTGGGTGGATCAAGGAAATGCTGTAGATATAGTATATCTTGACTTCAGCAAAGCATTTGACAAAGTCTCTCATACAATCCTTATTGAAAAAATGACTAAGTATGGAATGGACAAGGCAACTGTTAGGTGGATTCATAACTGGCTTAGTGATCGGACCCAAAGAGTGGTCGTAAATGGCTGCACATCCAGTTGGAAGAATGTCTCAAGTGGGGTACCACAGGGCTCTGTCCTGGGCCCTGTATTGTTCAACATCTTTATCAACGATTTAGATGAAGGAATTGAGGGTAAACTGATTAAATTTGCTGATGACACAAAGCTAGGAGGGATAGCTAATACTAGAGAAGAGAGAGAGAGGATTCATAAAGATTTAAATAAACTGGAGAAGTGGGCAGCAACTAACAGAATGGTTTTTAACAGGGAGAAATGCAAAGTACTACATCTGGGCAATAAAAATGAAAAAAGCATATATAGAATGGGAGGAATAGGGCTAAGTGACAGCACATGTGAAAAAGACTTGGGTATACTAATAGATCACAGACTGAATATGAGTCAACAGTGTGATGCAGCAGCAAAAAAGGCAAATGCAATTCTAGGATGTATTAACAGAAGCATACAGTCTAGATCACGTGAAGTAATTATTTCCCTCTACTCCTCTTTGGTCAGACCTCATCTGGAATATTGTGTCCAATTTTGGGCACCACATTTTAAAAAAGACATCAACAAACTGGAGCAAGTTCAGAAAAGAGCGACCAGAATGGTGACCGGTCTGCAAACCCTGTCTTATGAAGAAAGGTTGCAGGATTTGGGAATGTTTAGTTTGCAAAAGAGAAGACTGAGAGGAGACTTAATAGCTGTCTACAAATATCTAAAGGGCTGTCACATTGTAGAAGGATCAACTTTATTCTCATTTGCACAAGGAAAGACTAGAAGCAATGGGATGAAGCTGAATGGGAGGAGACACAGATTAGATATTAGAAAAAACTTTTTGACAGTAAGGGTGATCAATGAGTAGAACAGGCTGCCACGAGAAGTGGTAAGTTCTCCTTCAATGGAAGTCTTCAAACAGAGGCTGGACAGACATCTAACTGGGATGATTTAGCGAATCCTGCTTTGAGCAGGGGGTTGGACCAGATGGCCCAGGAGGTCCCTTCCAACTCTACCATTCTATGATTCTATGATTCTAAAAAACCATTCGATACTCCAACAGAGTATAGCTCCGAGACTCTCCATCGTACCCAAGACGAAGAATCGAATCATACCCTTTTCTCTGGGTTTCTGGTCTTCATGGTCACCTGGAATTCTTAATCTCACCACTCCAGACTTATCCACCATCTCTTGCATGGCTCAACCATTTCTTCCAATGACTTTTTCCACCATAGGAATAGGCAGAAGACTCTGAGCTTTCCTCATATGCTCCAGCTGCCTAGCAGCGTCTTCATTCCTCAATCGAAACATCCACGTTGCACGCACACATCTCCACTCAGGATAGCTACTCTCCTCGCTGTGACATCATTTGTGGACAGTACCAGTAACTGTTTAGCTTCTGGGGGCCAGTACACCTTACACGCCCCCACAGCCTTCTTGAATTCTTCAAGCACAGACTGCCTGGCACATGCCTCTCTCAGGTCCTCGGGTACCTCAACAACTCACTTGAATTTCAAAGTGCTATTCTCTTCACGGACGGACGGCTCCTGTTTTGCCTAGGACATTTCCATCAAGACATCTGCCATGACTGGCTGATTGTCTTGTCCAGCTCTTAGTGCAAACTCTCCCTGAGCTTTACCCTCTTCAAGACCCTTTGCCAAGATGGGCCTTTACAGCTTTGCCTCATTACCACTCTGGCACTGCCGCTGTAAGTCTGCGACCACCAACTCCTTCTCTTGTAGAAGTCCTCCTAATGCTTCTCTGAGCACCACCATATCTTCAAATGTGGCCTTGTTCACGGTTTGACACTTTGACAGGTGACCTCTGAGCTCAGAGACTTCCTTCTCCAGCTCATCCACTCTGTGCCCAGGACCCTTTCTCGTTCGACATGCTCTTTTACCGTCTCTTTAAGCATCTTTATTTCATGATCCTGTTCTCTTTTGGCCAGCATGTGTCGCACCATAACTTCTTTAATTATATTTTCAGATGGGCCAGCTTGCCCACCCAAACTCTGCTGCTTGAGAGTTCTATCTGTTCCTTCATCACCAGGTTTAGCTTTCTCTTGGGTCTTCCATCCATTACCTTCGACTGCCTCTAGGGTCTCTGCTGGGCTCTCTGAAGAATCACTGTTCTTGCTCCCAGACTCAAAAACTGAGTTTTTGTCAGATTTTTGTTCCTTCAAATGCTTTACTTCGGCTTGTAAATCTGTCACTTTTTCCTACTCCCGAGACAACTCTTTGGCGAGGTCCTGGAACTCCTGCACTTTGTTCCAGCAGGTCATTTCCAGCTGAGACACGTTTTCTGCATTCTCCTGCCAAGCAGAGCACAGCTTCTCCTCGGTGGAGTGGAGGGTATGGAGCAGCTTCTGCTCCTGCGCATCCTTCTCTCTGAGCTGAGCCTTGACTACCGAGAGCTCGGACTCCAGGTGACGCACCTGATCCAGCTGCGTGGAGTTGGCAGCTTTCATACTCGACACCTTCAACCTCTCTTGAGGCTCTGCCCGGTCACCCTTAGGTACCTTTCTACTCTCTAGAACTTAAGAGAACTCCACACTCTCCAGCTCTTCAGCATCAGGTTCTCTGTAGGCTTCACCATACTCAACAGCTTGACTCTGGTGGGATCTTTTTTGCTGAGGTGCGTGTTTAGCCCGCTACGTAGCTTTGAGGTAGCTTTTGGTGCCGCCAACGCGTTCCCGAGTGCCCGACGGCCCGCCGGTACAAATTTGGCGCAAATCGTAGAACACGAAAATTTCCGTCCCTTACCAGGCACTCAACCGCCGGCCCCTTTTCACGCCCATTTCACGCAGTTTACCGGGCGCTCAATTTTGACATTGGTCTGCAGTACCGCAATGAACACCAGGTGTCATCATTGTATTTTTTTTTTAATCAGAGACCACAAGGTGGCAGGATTGCCTTATTTAATAGAATGCTAATGTCTTTCAGTAAAGCTTTGCCTTAAATGACATTTTTAAATAGCTTTTTTGAAGGAACCGGCTGCAGGAACCCGGGGGCAGGTTGTCAGAGGCTGCAGGAGACCGGGGGCAGGTTGTCAGGGGGCTGCAGGAGACCGGGGGCAGGTTGTCAGAGGCTGCAGGAGACCGGGGGCAGGTTGTCAGGGGATGCAGGAGACCGGGGGCAGGTTGTCAGGGGCTGCAGGAGACCGGGGGCAGGTTGTCAGGGGACTGCAGGAGACCGGGGGCAGGTTGTCAGGGGCTGCAGGAGACCGGGGGCAGGTTGTCAGAGGCTGCAGGAGACCGGGGGCAGGTTGTCAGGGGGCTGCAGGAGACCGGGGGCAGGTTGTCAGGGGCTGCAGGAGACCGGGGGCAGGTTGTCAGAGGCTGCAGGAGACCGGGGGCAGGTTGTCAGGGGCTGCAGGAGACCGGGGGCAGGTTGTCAGAGGCTGCAGGACACCGGGGGCAGGTTGTCAGGGGCTGCAGGAGACCGGGGGCAGGTTGTCAGGGGCTGCAGGAGACCGGGGGCAGGTTGTCAGGGGCTGCAGGACACCGGGGGCAGGTTGTCAGGGGCTGCAGGAGACCGGGGGCAGGTCTGCCAGACTGAGTGTAACATAGGGCAGTGGAGTGGTAGGGGTAGGGAGATGTGTGACGCGGCCGGGCAGCTTGTCACTCAATCCCCTGTTCTCTGCACTGTGTGGCCGGTGGGCGGGTATGGGGGCGGGGCTATTTCCTTTTGTCGCCAGACATTCATCCCATTCATCCCCCTTGTGCCATGCTGTCTGGCCGGGGTGGGAGTCAGTGGTGTGCGTCCGGAGGAGGAAGGTCGGGTGTCAGCGCTCTGTGAGCCTGTGTGTGACACAGGGCAATGGAGTGGGAGGGGCGGGGAGATGTGTGACGCGGCCGGGCAGCTTGTCACTCAATTCCCTGTTCTCTGCACAGTGTGGCCGCTGGGCGGGCACGGGGGCGGGGCCAGCGTCCTGTGAGGCCGGGTCACTGTCCATCTCGCCGGGCTCTGTGTGCTGTGGGAAATTTAAAGCTTGGAAGCCGCCTGCTGGTAAGTATGTACACCCCTATGGGCACCACCAATACATAGCTACTGTATGGGGTCAGCTGTGTGGGGCATGGTAGGGATACAGGCTGTCCCGGTGGGGTGGAGGGAGGGGAAGCTCAGCACAGTGTATGGGGTCAGCTGTGTGGGGCATGGCAGGGATACAGGCTGTCCCGGTGGGGTGAGGGGAGGGGAAGCTCAGCACAGTGTATGGGGTCAGCTGTGTGGGGCATGGCAGGGATACAGGCTGTCCCGGTGGAGTGGGGGGAGGGGAAGCTCAGCACAGTGTATGGGGTCAGCTGTGTGGGGCATGGCAGGGATACAGGCTGTCCCGGTGGGGTGGAGGGAGGGGAAGCTCAGCACAGTGTATGGGGTCAGCTGTGTGGGGCATGGCAGGGATACAGGCTGTCCCGGTGGGGTGAGGGGAAGCTCAGCACAGTGTATGGGGTCAGCTGTGTGGGGCATGGCAGGGATACAGGCTGTCCCGGTGGGGTGGGGGGAGGGGAAGCTCAGCACAGTGTATGGGGTCAGCTGTGTGGGGCATGGTAGGGATACAGGCTGTCCCGGTGGGGTGGAGGGAGGGGAAGCTCAGCACAGTGTATGGGGTCAGCTGTGTGGGGCATGGCGGGGATACAGGCTGTCCCGGTGGGGTGAGGGGAAGCTCAGCACAGTGTATGGGGTCAGCTGTGTGGGGCATGGCGGGGATACAGGCTGTCCCGGTGGGGTGGAGGGAGGGGAAGCTCAGCACAGTGTATGGGGTCAGCTGTGTGGGGCATGGCAGGGATACAGGCTGTCCCGGTGGGGTGGAGGGAGGGGAAGCTCAGCACAGTGTATGGGGTCAGCTGTGTGGGGCATGGCAGGGATACAGGCTGTCCCGGTGGAGTGGGGGGAGGGGAAGCTCAGCACAGTGTATGGGGTCAGCTGTGTGGGGCATGGCAGGGATACAGGCTGTCCCGGTGGGGTGAGGGGAAGCTCAGCACAGTGTATGGGGTCAGCTGTGTGGGGCATGGCAGGGATACAGGCTGTCCCGGTGGGGTGGGGGGAGGGGAAGCTCAGCACAGTGTATGGGGTCAGCTGTGTGGGGCATGGCAGGGATACAGGCTGTCCCGGTGGGGTGGGGGGAGGGGAAGCTCAGCACAGTGTATGGGGTCAGCTGTGTGGGGCATGGTAGGGATACAGGCTGTCCCGGTGGGGTGGAGGGAGGGGAAGCTCAGCACAGTGTATGGGGTCAGCTGTGTGGGGCATGGCGGGGATACAGGCTGTCCCGGTGGGGTGAGGGGAAGCTCAGCACAGTGTATGGGGTCAGCTGTGTGGGGCATGGCAGGGATACAGGCTGTCCCGGTGGGGTGGAGGAAGGGGAAGCTCAGCACAGTGTATGGGGTCAGCTGTGTGGGGCATGGCAGGGATACAGGCTGTCCCGGTGGGGTGGGGGGAGGGGAAGCTCAGCACAGTGTATGGGGTCAGCTGTGTGGGGCATGGCAGGGATACAGGCTGTCCCGGTGGGGTGGGGGGAGGGGAAGCTCAGCACAGTGTATGGGGTCAGCTGTGTGGGGCATGGCAGGGATACAGGCTGTCCCGGTGGGTTGGAGGGAGGGGTAGCTCAGCACAGAGTATGGGGTCAGCTGTGGGGGGCACGGCAGGGATACAGGCTGTCCAGTTGGGGTGGAGGGAGGGGATGCTCAGCACAGTATATGGGGTCAGCTGTGGGGGGCACGGCGGGGATACAGGCTGTCCCGGTGGGTGGGAGGGTGAGCTGACATGCAGGGGGCTGTGTTATCACTGCTGTGAACACTAGCAGGGCTTAGAATAGAAATAATAGTAAAATACAATAATTCGATAATTCATTTTTTTTTCTTTCCCTGTTTGTCATTAGCTAACAGAGCATAACCCACAGGTAACACTTGAGGAAGCCGCCACCGCGCGCTGTGTCTGCTGGAACCATACACTCATGGATGAAGATTCATATTTAATGTATTAATAGAATTAATAGGATTTAGAATAAAAATAATTTTAAAATTCAATAATTTCCTTTTTTTTTTCAACTAGTTAACAAGGCATCTCAGAGACTGAACTGGCTCCATGTGGCAAGGACAACAAATTTCCCTGCTGGACGACATCACGATGGAGGGACGATGCTCTCCGGCCTCCATCATAATGTGGACCAGCTAGCCTCTTCATCCTTTGTTTGGGTAAGTAAAAATCCATGTACGTATCGTCAAAGTAGCTGTCATGACACGTACATTCATGTATGTGTATACATGTATATACAGTCACCTGTCATGACACCAGAGAGCTGTGTGGCTCTGTAGCACTCTCCAGCACCACACAGCGTCCTACACAGCATTGCGGCCTGCCACAGCCTCCTGCAGCCCCTGACAACCTGCCCCCGGGCTCCTGCAGCCCCTGACAACCTACCCCCGGGCTCCTGCAGCCCCTGACAACCTGCCCCCGGGCTCCTGCAGCCCCTGACAACCTGCCCCCGGGCAGTGCCGCAGAGTCCCTGGCAGTGCCGCAGAGTCCCTGGCAGTGCCGCAGAGTCCCTGGCAGTGCCGCAGAGTCCCTGGCAGTGCCGCAGAGTCCCTGGCAGTGCCGCAGAGTCCCTGGCAGTGCCGCAGAGTCCCTGGCAGTGCCGCAGAGTCCCTGGCAGTCTCACTCAGTGCCTGTGATAAGAGTGGTCCCTAAAATGTGGGGGGGCGCCGTGCCCTCACCCTCCGAAAAATCTCCCCTTCCATGCCAATTGGCACGTCGAGGGCCCGGTAAGCGACGGCCATTTGCCACGGTCGTTACCCGGTTCTCGACATGCCAATGCCATCAGGCAAGTCGAGGTCTGGGTAAGAAACGTGGCTATACCACGTATGTTACCGGGATCTAGATACTATCCTGTGGATGGAACGTGGGGGGGAGCTCGCGGTTCTGGGTCTGTTTCTCTTGAACCACAAGTCACAGCAACCCAGTTTTGGTGTCTTTTTCGTAGTGGAGACTCTCAGCTGTCCACCCTGGGAGCGACTAATGTCTGGCTCTTACGGCACGGGAGTGGTGGTCCTCAGAGCCAGGGCCTAGGTTCTCCGGAACCGCAAGTCGCAGCCGGGCGAAACGGGTCTTAAAATCTGGGGAATTCCCTCGGTTTTCATCCCCCAAAGTGGCTCGTCACTGTGCGCTTAGGCTAGCCGGCTCTCATCCTCAGTATGTCACATTCAACAGTGAGAGCCGGCTAATGGTGCAGGCTTGAGGGGGAACAAATGCCCAACAGAGCAGCACACAGCCCCAATAAATATTTCCCCACATCAGTCTGGTAATTAGATTTCAAATGACACCCCAGTGGCCCCTCTGGCTTTACCAGAAGTCGCACCAGGGGCCCAATATCTGATTTGGACAGCAGATTTGAAAAGACATTTTGAGGCCTTGGGTCGGTTTTGAGGTTCTGAAACCCCACAACTACCCAGCAGAAGGTACCAGGCCAACCAAACTTGGCAGGAAAATTGTCCAGGATGCCTCCTACAAACAGAGACATCACTTGTCCCCCTGCTGCCCAGGGAATTTGAATTCTGGGGTCAGAGCATGGCTGTCCATTGATGAAAAGGATCCTGGTGGTGCAGGCTTGAGGGGGAACAAATGCCCAACAGAGCAGCACACAGCCGCAATAAATGTTCCCTCACATCAGTATGGTAATTAGCTTTCAAATGACACCCCAGTGGCCCCTCTGGATTTTACAGAAGTCGCACCAGGGGCCCAATATCTGATTTGGACAGCAGATTTGAAAAGACATTTTGAGGCCTTGGGTCGGTTTTGAGGTTCTGAAACCCCACAACTACCAAGCAGAAGGTACCAGGCCAACCAAACTTGGCAGGAATATTCTCCAGGATGCCTCCTTCAAACAGAGTCATAACTTGTCCCCCTGCTGCCCAGGGAATTTGAATTCAGGGGTCAGTGCATGGCTGTCCATTGATGAAAAGGATCCTGGTGGTGCAAGCTTGAGGGGGAACAAATGCCCAACAGAGCAGCACACAGCCCCAATAAATGTTCCCTCACATCAGTCTGGTAATTAGCTTTCAAACCACACCCCAATGGCCCCTCTGGCTTTACCAGATGTCGCACCAGGGGCCCAATATCTGATTTGGACAGCAGATTTGAAAAGACATTTTGAGGCCTTGGGTCGGTTTTGAGGTTCTGAAACCCCACAACTACCCAGCAGAAGGTACCAGGCCAACCAAACTTGGTAGGAATATTCTCCAGGATGCCACCTACATACAGAGACATGACTTGTCCCCCTGCTCCCCATGGAATTTGATTTCAGGGGGTCAGAGCATGGCTGTCCATGGATAAAAATGGTCCTGGTGGTGCAGGCTTGAGGGGGCACAAATGCCCAACAGAGCAGCACACAGCCCCAATAAATGTTCCCTCACATTTGTGTGGTAATTTGCTTTCAATTAACACCCCAGTGGCCCCTCTGGCTTTACCAGAAGTCGCACCAGGGGCCCAATATCTGATTTTGACAGGATGCCTCACAGAGACATCACTTTTCCCCCTGCTCCCCATCGAATTTGATTTCCTACCAAGTTTGGTTGGCCTGGTACCTTCTGCTGGGTAGTTGTGGGGTTTCAGAACCTCAAAACCGACCCAAGGCCTCAAAATGTCTTTTCAAATCTGCTGTCCAAATCAGATATTGGGCCCCTGGTGCGACTTCTGGTAAAGCCAGAGGGGCCACTGGGGTGTCATTTTAAAGCTAATTACCAGACTGATGTGAGGGAACATTTATTGGGGCTGTGTGCTGCTCTGTTAGGCATTTGTGCCCCCTCAAGCCTGCACCACCAGGATCCTTTTCATCAATGGACAGCCATGCTCTGACCCCAGAATTCAAATTCCCTGGGCAGCAGGGGGACAAGTGATGTCTCTGTTTGTAGGAGGCATCCTGGACAATTTTCCTGCCAAGTTTGGTTGGCCTGGTACCTTCTGCTGGGTAGTTGTGGGGTTTCAGAACCTCAAAACCGACCCAAGACCTCAAAATGTCTTTTCAAATCTGCTGTCCAAATCAGATATTGGGCACCTGGTGCGACCTCTGTTAAAGCCAGAGGGACCACTGGGGTGTCATTTGAAAGCTAACTACCAGACTGATGTGAGGGAACATTTATTGGGGCTGTGTGCTGCTCTGTTGGGCATTTGTTCCCCCTCAGGCCTTCACCACCTGAATCCTTTTCATCAGTGGACAGCCATCCTCTGACCCCTGAATTCAAATTCCCTGGGCAGCAGGGGGACAAGTGATGTCTCTGTTTGAAGGAGGCATCCTGGACAATATTCCTGCCAAGTTTGGTTGGCCTGGTACCTTCTGCTGGGTAATTGTGAGGTTTCAGAAGCTCAAAACCGACCCAAGGCCTCAAAATGTCTTTTCAAATCTGCTGTCCAAATCAGATATTGGGCCCCTGGTGCGACTTCTGGTAAAGCCAGAGGGGCCACTTGGGTGTCATTTGAAAGCTAATTACCAGACTGATGTGAGGGAACATTTATTGGGGCTGTGTGCTGCTCTGTTGGGCATTTGTTCCCCCTCAAGCCTGCACCACCAGGATCCTTTTTTATCAATGGACAGCCATGCACTGACCCCAGAAATCAAATTCCCTGGGCAGCAGGGGGACAAGTGATGTCTCTGTTTGTAGGAGGCATCCTGGACAATATTCCAATATGAAACGTGAATATACTACGTGTGTTACCGGGCTCTCGATACTATCCTTTGGATGGAACGTGGGGGGAGCTCGCGGTTCTGGGTCTGTTTCTCTTGAACCACAAGTCACAGCAACCCAGTTTTGGTGTCTTTTTCGTAGCGGAGACTCTCAGCAGTCCACCCTGGGAGCGACTAATGTCTGGCGCTTACGGCACGGGAGTGGTGGTCCTCAGAGCCAGGGCCTAGGTTCTCCGGAACCGCAAGTCGCAGCCGGGCGAAACGGGTCTTAAAATCTAGGGAATTCCCTCGGTTTTCATCCCCCAAAGTGGCTCGTCACTGTGCGCTTAGGCTGCGGAGCTACCCAGCAAAAAGATGAAAACGTCGGCCATTTTGACAGGGAGCGGGGGGTGCGAAACATTTTCCCCCTGGCATGTGATATGTCAATCGAATAGAGAATTTCACCCAGAAAACAATGGCGTGCTTTTTTTCCACGTTGCGTTAGTGGTTTTCGATTTAATGTGGCGTTTTACTTTTGTTTTAGGCAAAATGAATGATATTCTCCAAAAGTGCCAGCGAGAAGAGGGGGCCCTGAAATGTGTGGGGGGGCACCGTGCCCTCACCCTCCGAAAGATCTAGTGGCCGACTGCCACCGCCACGGAGATATGATCGATTTCCAATGCATGTCTACAAGAAAAACATGCCAAAACTTCGAGGGTTCAATGGTCTGATGCTAGCCCTTTTACGGGAAGAAATCCCAAGGTGTGCCCTTCAAATAGACACCAAAAGCATGTGGCTGCAAATTGTGGTTCCAGAGAAATGAGACCAAGACCTCCGGCACCCAAGGTTCAATGCAAATTGGATGGTCAAGGCCTGGTTAACGAACGGGGCGTGTATGCGGCTGTTACCCGGATCTCGATATAGTAATTTAAATGGAACGGAGATACCACTTTGATTAGGTGGTTACACTTCCTCTTGTACCTAGGTGGCACAAGAAGACGTGGAGCTGCCTTTTTCTTGCAGTGACTAGGGTTCGAATCCTTTTATTGTTTAACTCAATATTTATTTTTCTATTTCTTTAAGGGGTGTGTTCTTAAACTTGAGTAGTGACAGCACAGCCAATCATGATGAGGAGGAAGTTGAGGTGAGGATTTGAATATGGGGCATGTCTTTACTTGCTTTCAAACTGCCTACGAGGAAAGATGGCTGAGAGACAAACTGTAAGTACATAAATCAGCAACCCGGTTTTGGTGTCTATTTGAAGTGCAGTGCCTGGGCTTTCTTCCCCTAAAAGCGCTAGTGTCCAGGGCTTATGAAGGCAGAGCAGTGACCCCAGATTTTGGGCATTTTTTTTCTCATAGATATGCATTGGAAAGTGGATAAGGGTGGTCCGTTTTGGGCAAATTTCTCTGGAATTCAAGTCACTGCAGGGCAGTGAGGGTCTTAAAATTTGTGGGAGACTCTGTACTCACCCTGTTAAAGATCTAGATTCTGTGTGCATCAGCCACGGAGATATAATCGCTTAGCTCCCTATGATGAATCCCATTAATTTAGGACTTTGACAATTTTTTCACCTACAAATTACCAGAAGTCCTAAATGAATGGCATAGTAGGAAAAGCGCACTGGCAAATAGTACATGTGTTGATGAGCATGCTTCCTATAATTTATAGCATTTTTTACAGAGAGGCTTCAAAATGGCACATGCTCTGAAGTACAATTCGAATTGACCCAGATTCCTTGTCCTTAACTATGTGCACATGCTGCGGATTATGTGCGGATTCATCCGCGCGGATTTTGTAAAATCCGCAGGTGAAACCGCAGGTCAAAAGACCTGCGGTTTTACCTGCGGATTGCTCTGCGGTTTTGCCCTGCGGTTTTTCATCTCCTCAATGGAGGAGATGGCAAACCGCAGGAGAATCCGCAGAAAGAATTGACATGTCAATTCTTTCTGCGGATTGAAAACCGCAGATAATCCGCGAGGAAAATTCCGCACCGTCTGCACTGCGGTTTTTGATTCCCATAGGGAATCATGGTACTGTACACCGCAGCAAAAACTGCTGCGGGTCCGCAGCGGCCAAAACCGCTGCGGAACCGCAGCAAAATCCGCAGCGTGTGCACACAGCCTAAGATGTCTTTATTTTTTGTAGGATTTTGCACACTACAATTATGAAGAATCATTGGTCCATGTTTCCCAAAAAAGAGGTGGGTTGAATCATAAAAGAACATGAGGCTGTGGTGTCACATGCAATATTTAATAGCATTTCATATTCGGTTTCAGCTATTTCTGATGTAATGGTGAAAAAGTGAAGCGTTCCAGGGAGGTGGAGGTGTTTACCATACAGGTAATGTTCTGCTCACATATTCATCCACGTTCCCATTTGTTCTCCATCCTCTTAACCACATTACTCTCTCTGTAGGTCAGAGGTTGGCGTCGGTACAGAATGTTAAAACTGATAAACGATGCCCTGGAACATCAGGATGAAGCATACCAGTTGAAACCCAAGGTACGGAGTCCTGTTAAATTACTTTTACGCGGGATGATTTATCAGGCTATTACGCCCATCTAGCACCTCGATTGTCAATGTGACTTTACACACAACTATTAAGCAACTGTCGCTCAGTAGTCGGTGATGAGCGACTATCGTTCCAATTGTGCACGACCACACACCGGACACTAAATGATATTCCCTCAGTCACTCAGATCATGCAGTGTTGTTTTGTTTGGCTGAGTACATGCTATCGCCAGTATTTCATTAGCACACTGGCTGGGGAACAGTTCCAGTCTTTTGTCTGCACTGCATTAGCACTGTGAAGAGGTTTGTACTACACCACGATGCATGACACTTCACCAAATAGCACTCCGGTATATGATAAAAGGGTTAAACGCTCACCCGAATGCTGACCGAGGCATCCTGCAGTACTTCAGGACCTTCAACAGCATCAGAGATCATTTGATCTCCAACATCATTGAAGGTCCTGCAAGAAGCCTCATTGAGCAGCGGTGTCATTCAGGTGTGTAAAGCCAGCCCTTTGATTTAAAAAAAAAAAAAAAAGTGACAATGAACACTGAGCAACTTCTAGATCAGCAATCTTGGGCAGAAAACAAGTATTTTGCTCTGAAGGTACACAGCCTATCAGTACAGGATCCATTAAAGTTGTTCACTGACTGGGGTGGGAGGTGGTAGGGGAGGTAGTGAAGAAAAAATAAAATAAAATCAGTTGGAAAAAAAACTTGCACATCTCCACAGCCAGGTTGTCTACATTCAACCCTTCTGATTGCAGGCACAGACATCTCAGAACCTCCCATATAACAAAGGAGATAAGAGTTGGTGTGTAGAAAACATTGCTATGCGGAGGGGTAGACATTACATTTTTATAAAATAAAATGAGCAAACTCCACATAGCAAAGTTTTCTACAGCCCTTAACTTGTTATCTCCTTTCCTATCTGCTACTATTGTGACCTGACTCGCAGCCTAAGGCTATGTGCACGCGGGGAAAATCCTCCTGCGGATTTTTCTGCGCAGAATTCACGAAATCCGCAGGTCAAATGAGCTGCATTTTTCCTGCGGATTTCTTCCTTTTTTAGTGCAGTTTTGATGCGGTTTTTCAGTGCGGTTTTCCCCCTGCGGTTTTTGAGAATGGGGAGATAGAAAACCGCACAAAAGAAGTCACATGCAGTTGTTTGAAAACCGCACACCCACTTTCTGCAGCGTCTGCACAGATTTTTTTTTTTCCATAGATTTACATGCTACTGTAAATCACTGTGCGGTTCTGCGGGAAAAATGCATCGTGTGCACATGGCCTAAAAGCATCTTTGATTACAGTATATAATGTATAATATTTTGTGGGTGACAATGTTGCCGAGGTGCCATACCAGACTGTCACTATGTATAATGTTGCACTGTGCAATATTGATCAAATTTTTTTCTCTCCCCAGTTTGGATACGGTTTCACAAATTGGCAATAATGAAGATGGAGAAAGGAAGCTATGCCATTGCTGTAAAGCACAGGAATAAGACCAAATATAGTTTTATGTTTGTTTCTCTAAATAACATGACGTTTGCTTTGGTTTTGTTCCCTTTTCTATAGTATAGTGGTGATATGAATATGATATGTACATGTCAGCATACCCTGTGGACTTTTTCTACTGTGAATTTTAGGAGCTTGACACTTGCACAATGAATAATGATGAGGTGTCCGTGTGACCAGAGGTTACAGAATGCAATTGTACCCATTGTATCTGATGAGGTTATTCTCATATGTGTTTTTCTGTCACAGGCCAGAAAAAGGAGATGAAAGTAGAATGGTCCTGGATAATCAGACAGTGCATGCACTAGGGCTCATGCCTTGTCTTTCAGGCAACTAACTCACAGCTATGTGAATACAGCTACAAGCAAGCTAAAGTACTTAATGACTAGTAGGGAGTGAGAGGTGCTATAAAAGTACAGAGTACCTGAAGGCCATGAGTACAAAGATGGCTTTACAAACCCTAATACCATTAAACAAGTCTTCTATAGCCCACACACAACTACAACATAGCCAGCTTAAATAATATTTTATTGAATTAAAACGAAAGCTCAAACTGTTAAAAATATAATTCAAATAAGAGTGCATTTACTCAGGCAATTAATCCAGTGACATTGTCAAGGGATGGGCCTTAAATTTATCAGCTCAGATCCCTGTGCATAGTCCTCACTTTGGCCATGATGCCAGAGCAATTGACAGGTTTTTTTCATCATTGCTGATAGCCCTAGGCCTTAAAAGCGTACAAATTTTTATATATATATATATACTGTGACAGATCTGTCACTTCTCTGTGTGCGAAATTCACAGTAAATATGCAGGTGACTACATTGCATATTTACTGCAACGTGTACCAGTTTTACGTGCAAGAACCATCCATACGCATGTGTGGATCAGCCCTTGGAATCCCCTGTTTCTATATATATATATATATATATATATATATATATATATTACACACACACATTGGAAAGAAACAGGGGATTCCAAGGGCTGATCCACACATGCGTATGGATGGTTCTTGCACATAAAACTGGTACACGTTGCAGTAAATATGCAATGTAGTCACCTGCATATTTACTGTGAATTTTGCACACAGAGAAGTGACAGATCTGTCACTTCTGTGTTTTAACCCTGTAACATCTTATCTGATATACCAGCACAGATGTTACAGGTGGATGGGGCATCAAGGGTTAATTACTTACCTCCTTCTGCACACTTATTGCAGGATACACACGGATTTTGTGTGCATTCCACATTTGCAGAAATCACACAAAACACTTGATAACAATATGCATGTGTGGATGGGCCACAAGTTTGAAGACCCCCCCCTGAATATATATATATATAAAAAGTTTAGTTACGCTTTAACAATACACTAGAATAAAAACCATTAGTTTAATAAACAAAAACATTGCAGAGCAGCAACATGCACATTATTTAAAAGACTAAATTTCACCTGCAAAAGAGAAAAAAAAAAGTTAGAATAGACTCAATTAAAGGTGAACTATAGTATTAGAAGAACAGCTGCCTCCTTGCAAAAAACTGCCACTTCCAAACTGGCGTTAAGTGAAGTCATGATGCTCAGCTCCATTGAACTCAATAGAGCTGAGCCTCAATATCACATATTTCTGGAAGCTGTTTTTCTGTTGCTAGAGTACCCACCTAAAACGCAAACAAAAATGAACTTTAACTTCGGAGTCTCTTCAGCATGACCACAGGGTTCATATTCCATCTCCTCATCTGCGATGTACTTGTTTCTTTAGTGCTTAGAAGGAAAAAGGAATGATGTTACAACTGAAAGATATGCATAAAAAAATCCACACTTCTAGAATACTGGCACTCAGCCAAAGTACAGTAATGCTTCACAGAAATGCTGCAAAGTGTTACTATGCTTTAAGGTTTTTCCATGAGTCCTGGCTATCACATTAAAGGGTGAGCGCCGGTGGCAGGATTTTTTTTTTCTTCCAATGTTATCCCCTATCCATAGAATAGTTTTTAAAGTTCCATACAATAGAATTATCTACAGTTTCAAACTCAGTGGCTGGTGTGGCTAGTCCCTGACAAGTACAGTAAGAATTTAATATAAATAGAAGTGTTCAATAATTACCTTGAAGAGCTCCTTTTCTGGTTCTGCCTCATGGAACGTGTCTGCATGAGAAAGGACGGGGAAGGTACATGTGCCCTGAAATGAATACATTAGTATTAAAAGCTGGTAATGAGTGCATCCATTAGCTTGGCACCATGGTATTGGAGTAAAGGTATTTTCACCTTGCACTCGAAGTCTCTTCATGCTCACTCTCCAGTTCTTCGGGAATCAGTTCTGGTATCTGGGAACTGTGGACTGCAGCTGTCTGGTCTCTTCTTCCCCTGGTGTTCTCTTCTGCAACCCTTTAGGGGAATCAAAAAGAAGAAAAAAAGAAGTCTTTGTCAAGTTTATTTCAAAGCATGTATTATTTTCATTTCACAATAAAATACCTTGAAGTGCTGGCTGTGGCTTCTTGACTCGCTGACTTCCGTGCTTCCATCAGTAGGCTTTGTCCATGGCAAATGTCATCCATGTTCTTTTCCCGGTAGTTCCTGTCCGCTGTAAGATTTGAATGTGCCAAATACCTGGCGACCAGACGTTGTTGCACGTCAGTACATCTTGAGAGAGTCCAGGATTCAAGCACTTTTCTAACCATCTGGCTGGTGACTATGGGGAGATGAAACCTAAAAAAAAAAAAAAAATTTTATATATATATATATACACTACATGTAGAGACTAAGTTGTATGACTTTTAATAATCTTACTTCCTGTGAAAACGGTTCATATCATTGGTTACGTTTTTTGTAGAGGAGACTCTCGGCTGTCCACCCTGGGAGCGACTAATGTCTGGCGCTTACGGCACGGGAGTGGCGGTCCTCAGAGCCAGGGCCTAGGTTCTCCGGAACCGCAAGTCGCAGCCGGGCGAAACGGGTCTTGAAATCTGGGGAATTCCCTCGGTTTTCATCCCCCAAAGTGGCTCGTCACTGTGCGCTTAGGCTACGGAGCTACCCAGCAAAAAGATGAAAACGTTGGCCATTTTGACAGGGAGCGGGGGGTGCGAAACATTTTCCCCCTGGCGTGCGATATGTCAATCGAATAGAGAATTTCACCCAGAAAACAATGGCGTGTTTTTTTTCCACGTTGCGTTAGTGGTTTTCGATTTAATGTGGCGTTTTACTTTTGTTTTAGGCAAAATGAATGATATTCTCCACTAACAAAGTGCCAGCGAGAAGAGGGGACCCTGAAATGTGTGTGTGTGTGTGTGTGTGGGGGGTGCGCCCGTGCCCTCACCCTCCGAAAAATCTCCCCTTCCATGCCAATTGGCACGTCGAGGGCCCGGTAAGCGACGGCCATTTGCCTCGGTCGTTACCCGGTTCTCTACATGCTAATGCCATCAGGCAAGTCGAGGTCTGGGTAGGAAACGTGGCTATACCACGTGTGTTACCGGGATCTCGATACTATCCTTTGGATGGAACGTGGGGGGGAGCTTGCGGTTCTGGGTCTGTTTCTCTTGAACCACAAGTCACAGCAACCCAGTTTTGGTGTCTTTTTCGCAGAGGAGACTCTCAGCAGTCCACCCTGGGGCCGTGAAGTACTCCCCTGGAATTTTTTTACCCTTTATAGCATGTAGACAGATGATGATTTTAGCCGGTGGGAGCACGCTATGACCCCCTGATTGCCAATTCCTCTGTGTTCAGGGGCCACATTGAGGTGCCCCCTTTTAGGTAGCAGTCTGAAGAACGTGTGTGCAAAATTTGGGGTTGCTGGCACCTTCCCCTCGGGAGTTGTGGGGTCTGAGGCCCCAGAAAGCTGATCCAGGCAGATCATTCTTTAGGAGGGCTGGTTCTTTTTGAGCTTTCGGGGTCCCCTGATCGGCTTCTGGGCATGCTAGCGGGGCGCACGAGGTGGCGTTGGAAAGCTTAGGACCTGCTCTGGGCTTGATAACAGGTCCTGGGGCCGTGAAGTACTCCACTGGAATTTTTTTACCCTTTATAGCATGTAGACAGATGATGATTTTAGCCGGGGGGGAGCACGCTATGACCCCCTGATTGCCAATTCCTCTGTGTTCAGGGGCCCCATTGAGGTAGCCCCTTTTAGGTAGCAGTCTGAAGAACGTGTGTGCAAAATTTGGGGTTGCTGGCACCTTCCCCTCTGGAGTTGTGGGGTCTGAGGCCCCAGAAAGCTGATCCAGACAGATCATTCTTTAGGAGGGCTGGTTCTTTTTGAGCTTTCGGGGTCCCCTGATCGGCTTCTGGGCATGCTAGCGGGGCGCACGAGGTGGCGTTGGAAAGCTTAGGACCTGCTCTGGGCTTGATAACAGGTCCTGGGGCCGTGAAGTACTCCCCTGGAATTTTTTTACCCTTTATAGCATGTAGACAGATGATGATTTTAGCCGGGGGGAGCACGCTATGACCCCCTGATTGCCAATTTCTCTGTGTTCAGGGGCCCCATTGAGGTAGCCCCTTTTAGGTAGCAGTCTGAAGAACGTGTGTGCAAAATTTGGGGTTGCTGGCACCTTCCCCTCGGGAGTTGTGGGGTCTGAGGCCCCAGAAAGCTGATCCAGGCAGATCATACTTTAGGAGGGCTGGTTCTTTTTGCGCTTTCGGGGTCCCCTCATCGGCTTCTGCGCATGCAAGCGGGGCGCACGAGGTGACGTTGGAAAGCTTAGGACCTGCTCTGGGCTTGATAACAGGTCCTGGGGCCGTGAAGTACTCCCCTGGAATTTTTTTACCCTTTATAGCACGTAGACAGATGATGATTTTAGCCGGGGGGAGCACGCTATGACCCCCTGATTGCCAATTTCTCTGTGTTCAGGGGCCCCATTGAGGTAGCCCCTTTTAGGTAGCAGTCTGAAGAACGTGTGTGAAAAATTTGGGGTTGCTGGCACCTTCCCCTCGGGAGTTGTGGGGTCTGAGGCCCCAGAAAGCTGATCCAGGCAGATCATACTTTAGGAGGGCTGGTTCTTTTTGCGCTTTCGGGGTCCCCTGATCGGCTTCTGGGCATGCTAGCGGGGCGCACGAGGTGGCGTTGGAAAGCTTAGGACCTGCTCTGGGCTTGATAACAGGTCCTGGGGCCGTGAAGTACTCCCCTGGAATTTTTTTACCCTTTATAGCATGTAGACAGATGATGATTTTAGCCGGTGGGAGCACGCTATGACCCCCTGATTGCCAATTCCTCTGTGTTCAGGGGCCACATTGAGGTGCCCCCTTTTAGGTAGCAGTCTGAAGAACGTGTGTGCAAAATTTGGGGTTGCTGGCACCTTCCCCTCGGGAGTTGTGGGGTCTGAGGCCCCAGAAAGCTGATCCAGGCAGATCATTCTTTAGGAGGGCTGGTTCTTTTTGAGCTTTCGGGGTCCCCTGATCGGCTTCTGGGCATGCTAGCGGGGCGCACGAGGTGGCGTTGGAAAGCTTAGGACCTACTCTGGGCTTGATAACAGGTCCTGGGGCCGTGAAGTACTCCCCTGGAATATTTTTACCCTTTATAGCATGTAGACAGATGATGATTTTAGCCGGGGGGAGCACGCTATGACCCCCTGATTGCCAATTTATCTGTGTTCAGGGGCCCCATTGAGGTACCCCATTTTAGGTAGCAGTCTGAAGAACGTGTGTGCAAAATTTGGGGTTGCTGGCACCATCCCCTCGGGAGTTGTGGGGTCTGAGGCCCCAGAAAGCTGATCCAGGCAGATCATTCTTTATGAGGGCTGGTTCTTTTTGCGCTTTCGGGGTCCCCTGATCGGCTTCTGGGCATGCTAGCGGGGCGCACGAGGTGGCGTTGGAAAGCTTAGGACCTGCTCTGGGCTTGATAACAGGTCCTGGGGCCGTGAAGTACTCCCCTGGAATTTTTTTACCCTTTATAGCATGTAGACAGATGATGATTTTAGCCGGGGGGAGCACGCTATGACCCCCTGATTGCCAATTTGTCTGTGTTCAGGGGCCCCATTGAGGTACCCAATTTTAGGTAGCAGTCTGAAGAACGTGTGTGCAAAATTTGGGGTTGCTGGCACCTTCCCCTCGGGAGTTGTGGGGTCTGAGGCCCCAGAAGGCTGATCCAGGCAGATCATACTTTAGGAGGGCTGGTTCTTTTTGCGCTTTCGGGGTCCCCTGATCGGCTTCTAGAATTTCACCCAGAAAACAATGGCGTGTTTTTTTTCCACGTTGCGTTAGTGGTTTTCGATGTAATGTGGCGTTTTTCTTTTGTTTTAGGCAAAATGAATGATATTCTCCACTAACAAAGTGCCAGCGAGAAGAGGGGGCCCTGAAATGTGTTTGTGTGTGGGGGGGGGGGGGTGCGCCCGTGCCCTCACCCTCCGAAAAATCTCCCCTTCCATGCCAATTGGCACGTCGAGGGCCCGGTAAGCGACGGCCATTTGCCACGGTCGTTACCCGGTTCTCGACATGCCAATGCCATCAGGTATCTGGTCACACACGGTATCTGGTCACAGGAGCAGGACCCAAGACAGAGAAGCTGCGTCCCTCTAGACCTACCATGTGTGCGGCGTCGCTGCTGCGAACGCCAAGAAGGGCTGCAACTGCAGCACAGCGTAGGACACTGCCGCTCGACGACAAAGCCAGATAGCAAGCGCAATGTCAGAAGCTAGCATAGCGGTGCGGTGTGCACAGTAGCTTAAGGCTTGCCACTGACTGGCGCAGACTGCTAAACTAATACCCTATCACCATGCGTAATATCAGAGGGAAGGGGTTTCAAATGAGTCAGTCACCAGAATCATACATCCATCACCATTCACACATAGCAAGTATAGCCTATACTAGCGCATGGCGGAACAGCCATGTGTTCCATGAGCATGCCCAGTAAGAGGACAGAAGGACTTAGCCTCAGGAGAGATTTGCTGCAAGGCAATCTCCTCTGCAGTGGAAATATAGGAGGAGAGTGCAGAATGTGAGGATCTGTATCCCTGCTGAGTAAACGCAGAAATCCGACTCCTAACATTACCCCCCTCCTAGGGCACCCCCTCCCTGAGCCTTACGATCCACCTACTTGTGCCCGTAAGAGGTATAAGGCCTCAGACTCGTCCGCAGGCAAGTCTGATGTCCCGGTAGATGACAGAGAGGCCCGGGACATGTGGAAGGCCTCAGGGGTGGCAAGATCGCCAGGTCTGAAAAGGGGCCCGTGGGAGACAGCGGGAGCGGAAGTTACAGTGGAACGCAGTGGAACGCCACCGTGTGGCAGGCGTCTCCGATCTTCGCTTAAGGAAGCTATTCCGAGCACAAAAGGCGCAGGCCCGAATATATTTTTTAACATCCTGAGCCCTGTGCGGCCACCAGTAAGACCCTGCCAGGAGTTTTGTGGTCTGCATATAGCCACAGTGACCACCTCTCCAGGATGAGTGTGCCCAGGCAAGAACCTTTGGCCGAAGGTGGGGAGGAACAAGGGCCTTACCCGGCGGTACAGAATTTGGCCTTTGCGGGGCACTGTTGTTTTGAGACACCGCGTGTTGACAAATAAGACCACGACTGGAGTCTTGTGCCAGACACGCCTGGAGAACGGTGCGAGACACCTCCATGGGCTCTGGGGGTGGAACCTCTGGCTCGGGTAGTTCCAGAGGCTCAAAAAAATTGGGAGCCGGAGTAACCTTCCGTTTGGATTGAGCACGCTCCATACCGCGCTCCAAAAAACAGAGGTCAATGCGGGTGGAAATGGCAATCAGTTCTTCCAAACTGGCAGGAACGTCTCTAGTGGAAAGAGCATCTTTAATGTGCTCCACCAAACCTCTCCAAAACACAGAGATGAGGGCTTTATCGGACCACTCCAACTCGGAAGCAAGTGTCCGAAAACGGACGGCATACTGACTAACCGAGAGAGCACCCTGAGTCAAAGCAAGAAGCTGAAGAGAGGTATCGTGCGTGACCTGTGGACCGAGGAAGACCTGCTTAATAGCTGTTAGAAAGTGAGCAGCGGTCCGGACTTCTGGGTCACCACGCTTCCATAGTGGCGTAGCCCACACCAACGCTTTGCCCGACAGCAGGGAAACAATAAACCACACCTTGGCCCGTTGCGTAGGGAATCGCGCAGCCAGTAATTCCAGCTGAATGGAGCACTGGCTGATGAAACCCCTACAGGAGGCGCCATCGCCATAAAATTTATCAGGCAACGGGAGGCGGGTAACTGTCAGCGCGGGGGAGGACGTGGACATACGGGAAACTGCGTCTGTGATTGCCTTTACAGCAGCTTCGGTGGATTGTGCAGCTGAGAGAGCCCCCTCAAGAGTGGCCAGCCGGCCCTCAAGCTGCCGAATACACTGTAAGAGTTGCTGCTGTTCTGCCATCACTAGCCAGACCCTGGCGCTAGTATAATGTTAGGAACGGTGGAACACACTAAATAAAAATAAATAATAAAGTGCGTTCGCTGCTCAGGGTCCACCGCGCAGTAGGTGTAACAACCTGAGTGATGACAGAGGAGCAATATGGCGGTATGATACACATGGGTTCAACGTCACCCGAAGTGCGCAGAGCAGGCTCTGTTCACACACAGAGGTGCCGCAACAAAAACATACAAAACACTGAACCTGTTATTGACACAGGCTTCAGATAGCATACAAAATGCTGAACCTGTTAGTGACACAGGCTTCAGGTAAATGCACACTCGGTATCTGGTCACAGGAGCAGGACCCAAGACAGAGAAGCTGCGTCCCTCTAGACCTACCGTGTTTGTGGCATCGCTGCTGCGAACGCGAAGAAGGGCTGCAACTGCAGCGCGACGTAGGACACTGCTGCTCGACGACAAAGCCAGATAGCAAGCACGATATCGGACGCTAGCATAGCGGTGCGGTGTGCACAGTGGCTTAAGGCTTGCCTCTGATTAGCGCTGACTGCTAAACTAATACCATATCACCATGCGTAATATCAGAGGGAAGGAGTTTCAAATGAGTCAGTCACCAGAATCATACATCCATCACCATTCACACATAGCAAGTATAGCATATACTAGCGCATGGCAGAACAGCCATGTGGGTCGCCCTCCCAGGGCTGTTGGGTACTCGGTACCAGGCTGGTCTCTCAGAGGGGAATGTCACAGCAGCGGTGAACCGGTTCGTGGCCCTGGTCACCCATGTAAAAGGGATGAAGTGATGGAATAAAGTTTATGAGTGAATGATTTGTGACGCCACTTGTGGTGTTCGGCAATGAAGGTGTTAAGCCGACGCTGCAGACAGATCCTTTGGGACAGATGGTGGGGTGCAGCAAAGATGGGGTGGCCCTCTACAGTCAGGGCTGTAGTGCCATGCCAGAGCAGATGAAGAGGGTAGGTGTTGAGGAAGAGGGTGTAGTGTTTGGCACAGAGATGTAGCAGTGCTGGAGAGTTTGCAGGAAGAAGGCAAGGACACAACAGGGTGCAGTTTCTTTACCTTTACTTTGCTTGGCAAATGCAGTCCAGGGTCCAGATTACAGATGGCACAGGAGCTGGCTAGCCTGGAAGCAACTTAGGAATCTCTCTAGGCAGATGGGTTGTGTAGTCTCCTTCCTAGCGCTTAGTTTTAGGTACTTGCAGTACTGTGTTACACTGAAGTTCCACTTGCTTATTCTCTTTAGAACTCCCTCGTATGACAGACAGCTGTAGCCTTTCTCTTCTGCCTCACACGTCGCTGTTGTGCCTCCGAGTCTTATGTGGAATAGAGCATTTACAGCTTCCTATTCCTCCGGTTTCTGTTGCAGGACCATCAGTGTCCATACAGCCTTGGATACCGGACTCCATATAATGCGCTATAACTGGGAATGAGCCTGAACTCTCTGCTTAATCCCCCAGCTCTTCTCCTCATGTCCACACACATTGCCCTCCTCATACAAACTCCTAATTTCCCCTTCCTGGACCTCAGAGAGCAGCTCTTCCCCCAGTTTTGGGTTCAGAGCTCCCTCTGCTGGGCTGGAATGAGAACTGTGTTGTGTGTTGTGATTAACTGTCAGAGTGATCCTTTATTGCTTCCAAGCACGACATCACACTCCCTAGGAGGAAGGTAATGCCACTGTGGCGACCATACTCCTGGGGATGCCACATTCCCCCCTAGTGCAAGTCAGTACTCCTGGACTGAAGGGAAAACATGTAAACATATAAACAATTATAGATATAACAAGATTTTTAAAAAAATGAAAAATTACAAAAACCAAAGCTGAAAAATAGTCCTAATGATGATTAGTCCATGCGTCAATGTCCATGGTGCAATTCCTGAGCAAGATGGTGAACTATTTACAAGTAGAGTTCTGACCACACATAGTCCTGTGGTCCAATCGTCCATCAAAACAAAATAAGATCTTCAAAAAGTTTCTTGCAGAGTCTCTGTAGGCACATAAACTTCAACAGTTGCATATTTACATTTTAACAATTACAAAACTTATCTATTTGCGGAACCTTAAGGGTGGAATACCTTGGGTACTACGGACAGACCTACATAGCACTGGTGTTGTTGGGGAACTTACTGGATGCCTTGTGTTAACTACTGGTGTAGTGTGTGCTGTACTGGCTACAATACTGGTGCTTCTGCGTAGCACAGGAATACTAGATTTCCTAGGACCACTTCTACACACTGTGGGCATGACAAATTCACCACTGGCAGGGTGAGAATTCTCTTGTTCCACTGCTGGTGTAGCATCCACTGCTTGTACATGCTGGTTTTCAGGGTGGTCATGAGTAACTTCTTGCACTACCAGTTGGGGAAAGGTCAAAACTGGCACCAGTATGGCATTATTTGCTCTAGTCCAATTTGCAGGGAATTCTCCAAGTACAGTGCTGACCTTTTTTTCTTCCTCTATGGGCTGAAGGTTGTTTTGTTCTTCCATTCTGTCCTTTAGTTGGTCAGGGCACAGTTTCAGATGATCCCTCGATACTGCTGATGAGGTTTCTCCTCCATCCTTACTGATAAGGCACACTTTAGTGTTGTCGAAGTTTGATGGTAAGACGGTGTAGGGTTCAGCTTCCCATTGGTCATCCAATTTATGCATCCTTCTTTCCCTCTTTAAGACTTGTTCTCCTGGTGACAAGGGAACTGCAGGTGCATGTTGATTGTAGTTCTTTTCTGTTTTTGTCTCGCCTGAGCTACTCTTTTCTACACACTCTTGTACTCTACGGTACTGTTCTGCCGCTCCGTATCCCAGTCAGCATCTGGTGATGTTACCTCAGGTATCAGGACTCCCATATCCAAATCAATAGGCAGCTTGCCAGGCCTCGCTCTCATTAGGTAGGCTGGAGTGCAGTTGGTGGAATTCACAGAAATGTGATTGTAGAGGTCGACCAGATCTGGCAACTTCTCTGGCCACAGATTCCTCTCCTCCAAAGGCAAGGTCTTCAGTAGATCGATCACCACCTGATTCATCTTTTCACACATGCCATTGGTCTGTGGATGGTATAGTGTTGTCCTGATCTTCTTGCAACCGTACAAATTACAGAATTCCTGGAACACTTCTGCCTCAAAGGCTGGACCTTGATCTGTAAGCACTCCCTCGGGATATCAGTGTGGTCGACAAAAGTGCTGTTGGAATGCTCTGGCTGCTGTCCTGGCTGTTTGATCCTTGACAGGTACGACTACCAGGAATCTCGAGTAGTGGTCAACGATGGTAAGAGCATAAATGTAGCCTGAACGGCTTGGAACCAGCTTCACATGGTCCAGGGCGACCAACTCGAGTGGCTGTTTAGTTATTATTGGCTGCAAAGGAGCTCGCTGGCTGTTACGGTCCTTCCTGCGCAGGTTGCATTGTCCACACTCCCGGCACCAATTTTCAATGGCTTTCCTCATACCAGCCCAGTAGAATCTCTCCCGGAGCAAGGCCTTAAACTTCTTCCATCCGAAGTGTCCAGCTCCATTGTGGTATGCTTCCAAGACTATTGATGCCTCCCTCTTTGGGACTACCACTTGCCAGACCAACTCATGAGTGCGGGCGTTGATACTCCTCCAGTACAGCTTCCCTTCATAGATGAACAGCCTGCCTCTTTCCTTCCACAACTGCTGCGTTTCTTCAGGAGCATCTGGACCTGGGCGTGAGTCAGCTTGTGACAGTAGCTCCTTTACAAGGTGGACTGCGGGGTCGCTATCCTGCTTCTCTGCACAGTCCAGATGAGGCAATGGATTTAGGGTGGCCTCTTTCATGATAGACCCTCTGTTTCTCAATCCTTGGGCACATTGGGCCTCAATTGGCAGGTGGAAGGCAGGTAACTCTATTTCTTCGAGTGCCTCAGGGTCTTCTCCTGCATCTGGCAGATTGGGCATTCTGGACAGCGCATCAGCATTGGCATTCTTGTGCCCCGCTTGGTACTTGATGGTAAATTCATAGTTAGACAGCCGGGCCATCCATCGCTGCTCCAGTGCATCTAGCTTGGCAGTTTCCAAGTGAGTCAATGGGTTGTTGTCCGTGAAGATGGTAAACTTGGCTGAAGCTAGGTAATGCTTGAATCGTTCAGTCACAACCCAGACTATGGCGAGGAACTCCAGTTTGAAGGAACTGTAGTTGTCAGGGTTCCTTTCAGAGGGACAAAGCTTCCTGCTGGCGTAGGAGATCAATCTTTCTTTGCCATTCTGTACTTGTGACAGTACTGCTCCCAGTCCCACGTTGCTGGCATCAGTATACAGAACAAATGGTTGGTCATAATCTGGGTAGGCCAGAACTTCATCTCCTGTGAGAGCCATCTTCAGTCGAGTGAAAGACCTCTCCAGTTCCTCATTCCATTCAAATGTAGGACTCTTCTTCCTGGCCTTCTTGGGCTGGCCCACCAGAAGATTTTGCATAGGCGTGGCTATTTCAGTGAAGCCTTTGATGAACCTTCGGTAGTAGCCTACCAACCCGAGGAATTGACGTACTTCATGGAGGTTGCTGGGCTTCTGCCAGTACCGGATGACTGTGACTTTGTCAGGATCTGGTGCCACACCTTCTGCACTCACTACATGACCGAGGTACTGTACCTTGGGCTTCAGGAGGTGGTATTTGGAAGGCTTCACTTTCAGACCAAAGTTGGACAAGGCTTCAAACACCTCAGCCAGGTGCTTCAGATGGTCTTCATAAGTCTTGGAGAAAACAATGACATCATCAAGGTATAACAGAACTGTCTCGAAGTTTTTGTGTCCAAGACAGCATTCCATTAGCCGTTGAAATGTCCCTGGGGCAGTGCAGAGCCCGAACGGCATGTAGTTGAACTCGCAGAGACCCATTGGTGTAGTAAACGCTGTTTTCTCCTTGTCTGCCTCTGCCACGGGAACCTGCCAATACCCACTAGTGAGATCTATGGTGGAAAAATAGTTAGCAGTTTTAAGTGCAGCTAATGACTCCTCAATTCTGGGTAATGGGTAGGCATCCTTATGTGTAATGCTGTTAATTTTTCAGTAATCAACACACATTCTCATGGTACCATCTTTCTTTTTCACAAAGACTATTGGGGCTGCCCAGGGGCTACAACTGTCTCTGAGCACCCCAGCCTCCTTCGTTTCCCGCAACATACTTTTGGCACATTGATATTGTGTTAGGGGTATAGGCCGGTACCTTTCTTTAATGGGTGGATGATCTCCAGTGGGGATATGATGTTGAACCCGTTTTGCCTGCCTAAAATCTAGTGGGTGTTTACTGAATACCCGCTCATACTCCTGAGTCACTCGGTAAACCCCACACTTTTGGTATGAAGGGATGGAGTCAGTTCCCACATGCAGCTGCTGACACCACTCCTCTAGCTGCTTTACAGAGCCATTGTCCTCCACCTGGTCGGATGAGACCAAGGGCTGGTCGGATGAGACCAAGGGCTCTGCTGCCTGTATTGCATTGTTACAGACAGTAAGCAGCTTAGCAACTGGCATACCGAGGTATTGTGGCCTCCTCCTCCCCACAATTCAAGAGGCGTACAGGTACTCTCCCTTTGCGGACATCAACTACACCTCTGCCTGTCAGGACAGTGGGCCGGCTATCAAAGTACACTGGCTCTACCAATGCTTGGTAATCTTTTCCTCTGAGGCCTATGGCTGCCCGACACCAAATTAACATTTCACATCTGGGGGGTATCGCAATGGCGAAAGAATCACTCACTCTGACGCTGCCAATTTCTCTGCCAGAGAGTTCTACCTGCTGTCTTTGCATCAGGGCCTTGATCTCCTTCTGCAGGACTCGTTGTTCACTGGAACCAGCAGTCTCAGCCACCTGTTGCAACAAAACAATAACCTCGGCAAGACAATTTTCAATCACATTAGTACCTAAGGTCCTCATTAGGTTACATTCTCGTCGATCAATGTCTACAACTATCAGACCTTGAGATTTTAACTCTACTCACCCCACTTTAATGGTAATCTCTTTACATCCTACTTGCGGCAAAGACTTACCGGGCAGCATGGTGGCTCAGTGGTTAGCGCTGCAGCCTTGCAGCGCTGGGGTCCTGGGTTCGAATCCCACCAAGGACAACATCTGCAACGAGTTTGTATGTTCTCCCCGTGTTTGTGTGGGTTTCCTCCGGGTACTCCGGTTTCCTCCCACACTTCCAAAGACATACTGATAGGGAATTTAGATTGTGAGCCCCCATCGGGGACAGTGATGAAAATGTGTGCAAACTGTAAAGCGCTGCGGAATATGTTAGCGCTATATAAAAATAAAGATTATTATTTATTATTACCATTGCTGGCAACTACTGTCAGTTCATCACTTGGGTCGCGAGTAAGTTCAGAGTCAGCCCAATATCGCTTGTAAAGGATATATGGCATAGTTGTCACCTGAGAGCCAGTGTCCAGCAAAGCCTTCATGGGGATGCCGTCAATCACCACTGGGAGGACCTGTCGCCCTCCGACATACTTGGCTCGCCAGTTCTTTGGGCCTTGTGGTCCGACTCCTGGGGGTTGGCCCTCTGCCCCAGGGTAGCAGAATCTTGCGATGTGGTCTGCCTTGTAGCAGCGACGACAGTTGGGATATCCGTCCAGGTCATAGCGATCATTGTCTCTCCCTCGGCGTGGTGGGATCCTCTTCTTCCGTAGCCACGGGACATCCTCTGGACTGGAGGCCAGCTGGATCTTCTCCTTGGATGACGCCTGCAGGGACTGCACAGTTTTGACAAATGCAGCCATACTTTTGGTCAGCTCCTGGACCTGAAGACGCAGTTCGGCAGATGGGTCTTTGTCCACAGTCTGTGCATCAGCCTCCACAGGGCTGGGAGGTAAAGATGCAGCTTCTTGGTGGTATGTGATCGCTGGGCACCTAGGGGGCACTGGACGGCTGACAATTGGTTCATGCAGCACCCGGATAGCCTTTTCCTTGAAGTCTGCAAAGTCTAGGTCAGGGTTTTGTAGGGCTATAATGCGCAGCTGTGCTCTGTGGGTACTGGATAGGAGGCCCTCAATAAATTGCTCCTTTAGCAGTCTGTCTCCATCTTTCACACTGTCTGGATCAATCTGCTTGATGGCTTGCAGTGCCTCCTGCAGGTTAAGGGCATAGTCCCGTATACTGTCCTGCGCTCTCTGCTTACACCCAAAGAATCTCATCTTTATTTCAGCTGCAGGGCGGGTGTCAAAGGTGCTTCTTAGCTTAGCAAGGATCTTTTTAACAGTCTCTTTATCAGTGTCCTGCCAGGCTTTTACTTCCCTTTGCGCTGCACCAGTCAGCTGCCCAATAAGGATGTTCAATTTCTGGCTTTCATACAAACTGCACAGTCTCTCTTTAAATTCAATCAGGGTATGTGACTCCCCTGAGTACTGCGGTAGCCAGGCTGCTCCCGGTATATACGGCATGGACAGCGGCATTATGGGGACCTCTGCAGTGGGCGCTGATTCTTGTGGCGCTGTGGAGGCAGCGCTGGCTGCTGGATGCAGCGGCGCTATGGGAGTCGCAGCTGCGCTGGGCCCTGCAGCTTGTGGCACTGTGGGGTTTGCAGTGGCGTCCGCCGCTGCGTCTGCTCTCGCTTCAGACATTCTCTTCCCCCCTAGTTAATGTTTGCCAAGCCCTGAGTTTCGCTGGCTTACTGGCTGCCATTCTGCAGGCTGGAGGATCAGGGGACGCCGGGACTGCAGGCCTCGGCTTCTCACTTCTCGCGCGCTGGCCTCTTCCCGCGCCGCACTTCACTGTTTTGCGCTTTTCTGCTGGCTCCGCCCACGATGGCCCGCCCCTTTTGCTTCCTGTGCACGCCAAGCAGCGGGGTAATGGCGGCAATTGCACAAATAGTCTATGGCACAAAACACAGTCTCTGGCACACAGGACCCGGGGACACCGGGCTCCATAAATCCTGTTCATGATGCCAAAATGGGTCGCCCTCCCAGGGCTGTGGGGTACTCGGTACCGGGCCGGTCTCTCAGAGGGGAATGTCACAGCAGCGGTGACCTGGTCCAAGGCCCTGGGCACCCATGTAAAAGGGATGAAGTGATGGAATAAAGTTTATGAGTGAATGATTTGTGACGCCACCTGTGGTGTTCGGCAATGAAGGTGTTAAGCCGACGCTGCAGACAGATCCTTTGGGACAGATGGTGGGGTGCAGCAATGATGGGGTGGCCCTTCACAGGCAGTGCTGTAGTCCCAGGGCAGAGTAGATGAAGAGGGTAGATGTTGAGGAAGAGGGTGTAGTGTTTGGTACAGAGATGTAGCAGTGCTGGAGAGTTTGAAGGAAGAAATCAAGGACACAACAGGGTGCAGTTTCTTTACCTTTACTTTGCTTGGCAAATGCAGTCCAGAGTCCAGATTACAGATGGCACAGGAGCTGGCTAGCCTGGAAGCAACTTAGGAATCTCTCTAGGCAGATGGGTTGTGTAGTCTCCTTCCTAGCGCTTAGTTTTAAGGTACTTGCAGTACTGTGTTACACTGAAGTTCCACTTGCTTATTTCTCTTTAGAACTCCCTCGTATGGCAGACAGCTGTAGCCTTTCTCTTCTGGCTCACACATCGCTGTTGTGCCTCTGAGTCTTATGTGCGAATGGAGCATTTACAGCTTCCTATTCCTCCGATTTCTGTTGCAGGACCACCAGTGTCCGTACAGCCTTGGATACCGGGCTCCAAATCATGCACTACAGCTGGGAATGAGCCTGAACTCTCTGCTCAATCCCCCAGCTCTTCTCCTCACGTCCACACACGTTGCTCTCCTCACACGAACTCCTAATTTCCCCTTCCTGGCCCTCAGAGAGCAGCTCTTCCCCCAGTTTTGGGTTCAGAGCTCCCTCTGCTGGCCTGGAATGAGAACTGTGTTGTGTGTTGTGATTAACTGCAAGAGAGATCCCTAGGAGGAAGGTAATGCCACTGTGGCGACCATACTCCTGGGGGCGCCACACATGCGCGCCTTTTATAGCAAGCGGGACCTTCTGCACGCTTCCAGATCTCTGAGATGGACCAATGAGAACTGGAGCGGGACCTGAGCACATGACTCCCGCTCTCCAATAGGAGATCATCCCATGAGCATGCCCAGTAAGAGGACAGAAGGACAGCCTCAGGAGAGATTTGCTGCAAGGCAATCTCCTCTGCAATCTCTTCTGCAGTGGAAAAACAGGAGAGTGCAGAATGTGAGGATTTGGATCTCTGCTGAGTAAACACAGAAATCCGACTCCTAACACATGCGATACCGCGCTCCAACTGTTGGCCTTGACACAGGGTTCATTCCTGGTCAATAAGTATGCCATTTGGTTTCGGACACTGGCTTCCGAGCTGGAATGGTCAGACAATACCCCAATTTTTTGGAGGGGTTTGGCTGACCACGTTAAGGATGCTGTGGCCACTCGGGAGGTTCCCGGCACTCTGCAGGAGCTCATTACCAGCTCCAACCATATTAATCTCCGCTTCTTCGAGCGAGGGTTGGAGCGCTCCCAGTCCAGACAGAGGTTTAGGTTGGCTCCAACTTTCTCCAAACCTCTGGAGTCTCCCGATCGAGCGTTCAAGTTGTCGGCAGTTAGGGAGGTGCCTCACACGGGCTCTAAGTTCTGCCCAGATCGAACCTCCATAGCCCACGCTCACTGCCGACAGTCTGGTCACCTTGCCAATAGGTGCCCACAGCGTTCAGAGATGTCCGCGTCTAGTGGCAACAGCAAGAGGGTTACGAGACACCACACTGTTTTCCTCCAAGCTAACCTTTAAGGGGGTGTTGGAGTTCGGCTCCTCTCCTCTGGCGGTGGAGGTTTGCGTAGATTCTGGAGCACGCAGTCCCATTGGTTATGCTACCTCAGCTGGTCACCATCAGGGTGGTGAACGTTTCGACATTACCCTCGCAAATTACCCATCAATTACTCCATTAAAACTCTCACTGCCTCTGTCCTGTCACGAGACAGTGTCGCTCCTTATTATCGCCGAGGGCATTAACCAGGTCCTCCTAGAAGTTCCCTGGTTGCGCTGCCACTCTCCCCATATAGAGTGGTCCTTGGGGAGAATACTGGGTTGGAGCAAGTCCTGTGAGGATAGGTGTGTGAAGGACCGCGTTCAGATAGCCTCCACCGATGTCCTCATGGATCTCTCTGCACTCCCAAGTCACTACCAGCAATGCGCGGACATGTTCTTGAAAAAGTCCGCTGAGACTCTTCCGCCCCATCGCCCCTACGACTGTCCTATAGACCTCTTGCCAGGCGCAGAACCCCTCGAGGTCGCGTATATCCTCTGTCCCTTCTGGAGATGGAGGCCATGTCCCAGTACATCAGTGAGAACCTGGCAAGGGGGTTTATTAGGAAGTCGGTGTCACCAGCGGGGGTGGGATTCTTCTTCGTACAGAAGAGTGGAGAGCTGCGCCCGTGCGTTGATTACAGAGGTCTCAATGCCATAACCGTCAAAAACAAATATCCTCTTCCCCTGATCTCTGAGTTGTTCGACAGGTTGCGTGGGGCCCGGGTCTTCACTAAGCTAGACCTACGAGGGGCTTACAACCTGATCCGCATACGCGAAGGGGACGAGCAGAAGACAGCCTTTAATACCAGGGATGGCCATTATGAGTATCTGGTCATGCCCTTCAGCCTCTGTAACGCCCCAGCTGTCTTCCAGGACTTCGTAAATGATGTCTTTTGCGATATGCTCTCCACCTCGGTGGTGCTCTATCTGGATGACATCCTCATCTTCTCTCCAGATTTGGCTTCTCACCGGAGAGACGTCTGAAAGGTCTTCGACCGCTTGCGGGCGAATTCTCTCTTCGCCAAGTTGGAGAAGTGTCAGTTTGAGCAGGAGTCTTTACCTTTCCTGGGCTATATCATCTCGGCCCAGGGGTTGGCTATGGATCCTGCCAAATTGCAGGTGGTAATGTAATGGCAGGAACCCCATTCCCTTAAAGCGGTGCAGCGCTTTTTGAGGTTCGTTAATTACTACCGTCAGTTCATTCCCCACTTCTCCACACTGGTAGCTCCTTTGGTCACCCTCACCAAAAAGGGAGCCAATCCCAAGGTTTGGTCAGAACAGGTCTCCGCGGGCTTCTCGTCTTTTAAGACCCATTTTGCTGGCGCTCCTATCCTCCACCGTCCCGATGTGGATAAACCCTTTATCCTAGAGGTGGATGCCTCGTCTGTCGGTGCAGGAGCAGTCTTTTTCAAGGTCGGAAGCATCTCTGCTTCTTCTCAAAGACCTTCTCACCGGCGGAGAGAAACTACTCCATTGGGGACAGGGAGCTGCTGGCAATGAAGTTGGCCTTTTCCGAGTGGAGACATCTCCTGGTCTATTTACAAACAGCCCAGCGCTTGAACTCTCGACAAGCTAGGTGGTCGCTCTTCTTCTCCCGCTTCCATTTTACCTTGCACTATCTGTCCGGTGAGAAGAACGTCCTGGCTGATGCTCTCTCTCTCGCTCGGTAGTGTCAGTGGAGGAGGCTGAGCTTCGGCTAATCGTCCCCTCTGAGAGTCTGAGGACCGTGGCTCGGGTTGCCCTCGAGTCAGTGCCACCGGGCAAGACCTTTGTTCCTCCCCGCCTGCAGCCAGAGATTCTCGCGTGGGCAAACACGTCCAGGGTGGGTGGTCACTTTGGTGATAAGCGGATCACGGAACTTCTGGCAAGGACTTATTGGTGGCCGCATATGGCTCGGGACATGAGCGAATACATTCAGGCATGAGTCTTTTGTGCTCGGAACAGGTCCTCTAGGCAGAGGCTGGCTGGGTTATTGTTACCCTTTGCCGGTGGCAGACAGACCCTGGGAGATGGTTGGCATGGATTTTGTGGTCGGCCTCCCCAAATCCAGTGGCAGCACGGTCATCTGGGTGGTCACCGATCATTTTTCTAAAATGGTGCATCTGGTGCCACTCGTGCGGCTGCCTTCTGCCCGTGGTCTCACTGCGCTGCTCATAAAGCACGTATTTCGTTTGCACGGTATGCCGGACAAGATAGTTAGTGACCGAGGTCCCCAATTTGCGTCTCAGTTTCGGAGGGAGCTCTGCAGTCTACTCAGTATTGAGCTAAATTTGTCCTCCGCTTATCATCCCAAGATGAACGGGTTGGTTGAGAAAGCTAACCAAACTCTGGTCACATACCTGCGACATTTTGTCTCGGCCAGGCAGGATGACTGGGCATCCTTACTACGGTGGGCAGAATTTGCCCTGAATAATGCAGTGGCTGATTCCACTGGTCAGACTCCATTCCTCAATCAACTCCGCCATGCTGGAGGACTGGCCGCAAAAAATTCACAGAAAGGCGGACCCATGATACAGGAAGAATCTGATTCGTATATACAAGTGTATGGCCAGGTAGAAACAGGACAGGGCACAGCAACCAGAGCAGGACAGCTGCCGTGTCAATTTGTAATAAATGCAGTGGGACATTGATATGACCCTATCAATATTCCTAGGTCCCAACAATTGCTTACTGAGGCTGTCCAGAACGCAATCCTGTATGCCTCCTCTCTCCCCCCGATACGATGCCTCAACGTACAGTGGCTATACCATTAATCTCTGCCGGTATTTTTCAATATCCCAGGAAGGATGCTGCCATGGTCATAGTATCAGCAATAGAACGGTGCATACAGGGAAACCCCATAAAATTGGAGGAGGTCCGATTTGTCCTCTGCAGCCGCCTAACGGCCCATCAGGCAATACAATCTCTAACTGTAACAGAGCCTCCTGCCCCGCTCCCACAGCAGATGCCTCTTGTGCCCGTACTGCCGCTACCTCCTCCCTCCGAGTTGTCAGTAATATATGAATTTAAAGAAGAAAATGTGGAAACGACTCCTGACAGGTCAAAGTATACTCCCTTCACCCCATCACAAATAGACACTCTTTGCAATCAATTACCCGTTCCAGAGACTTCCCCCATGGCTTTCTACAGGCAAATGGCATCAAATCGAGAGATTTATTCTACTCCCCGAAGAGATCTATTGCACATACTTCGAGTAAAAGCTGGGGAGGGGTATTTTCCAATTATTGAGGGTGGCATAATGTATAATGTGGATCTGGATGGGGGAACCTATGAGAATGGTGTTGATTTCTGCAATGCTTTAAAGGTCTGGGCACAAGATAGATTGGCGGACCAAGCTACCTCTCTCACAGATGTCACACAGGACAAGGGGGAGACTGCCGAGAAGTTCTATGGGCGTCTTATGGTAGTATTTAGAGATCTGGGATTCTCACTGTATAATAAAGCCCATACACATCTTTTTGTGGCAGCTTTGATGTCCGGCCTTAAACCCGAATTGCAAGAGGCGATAATGTCAGTTAGACCTGATGTTGAGAATTCCACTCCGGATGATGCTTTGAAAGTAGTAAAAAGTTTTCAGAAGAATTTAACCCATTCTGCAGCGGCAGGGAAACAAAAATAAGCCTGCAGCTGCAGCTGCAGCAGCTCCAGTTCCTCCAATAACAGCAGCCCCCACCATTGCGCCCAGCGCGGCTGCGAGTACACAGCTGGTTCCTTATCACTGGAGCACACAGCAAACTCTGGCCCCCCCTCAGACTTCAGCTCCCTACTCCAATATCTCTGCTAATCCTATGAATAGGAACCTTCCTCCCCAGATCCACTGTGCCAATTCTCGTCTACAATGCTGGCGCTGCAGCCGACTCGGTCACTTTCAGAGGGACTGTCACACTCCCGCTGATAGATGCTACCCTCAAGTTCTCTCTTCCAATCGTAATCTAAATACTGGGAACCCTAGAGGATACCCCGGTTACGGACAGCCCCAAAATCCTGATAATTGTCCATACTGAAGGGTTGGCCAACCAGGGTCTTCCATCACAATGTCCTCCACCAAACCTGGGGCATGCTCATCCGTCACGCTCCCTGTAGGGGACACCCTTGTTAAGTTCATGGTAGACACTAGGGCAGTCAATTCTATAATCAAATCATCAGATGTACCTACGGATATCCCTATTCAATTCTCAGATCAAGAGCTTGTTTTAATTGGAGTAGATGGCAGACCCAATAAACATACTCTTACAAAATCCATCCCTGTGGGACCCAAGGTTACTGCTCAGTTCGTGATCTCTCTCACATGTCCAGTAAATTTACTGGGGGTAGATTTATTATCACAGTTCCGCTCCAGAATACAATTCCAAGATGATGGTCAGATGGTTCTTAGGTTACATAACCCCTATGCAGATGAAGACAGTGAGGAAATCTGTATTTTGCATGCCCTTCCCACAGTTACGATGGCCCTGATAGGCCCAGATCCACCCCCAATATTGCCTGAGGATCAACGACTCACCCCATACCTCTCAGAGGTACCATCTAAACTTTGGTCAAAAGGTCCAAATGATATAGGGAAAATGCCCGTAGAACCAGTAAAAGTATTTCTCAAACCTGGTGCCCCTTTTCCCAAAGTCCATCAATGTCCTTTGAAACATGATCAGGAGCGGGGCCTTCAGGAGCAAATACAAACATTACTTGATAACGGTGCTCTGGTACCCTGTTTTTCTCCATGTAATACGCCCTTGTTTCCCGTTAAGAAAAAGACCCCACCTGGCCAGCCCCCTGTGTACCGGCTGGTGCAAGATCTGCGGGCAGTTAATGCAGCTACTATTCTGGAAACTCCAGTGGTGCCTAATCCACATACTCTAGCAGGATGCTGCTTGGTTTACAGTCATTGACCTTGCCAATGCCTTCTTTAGCATTCCGTTAAACCCAGATTGCTAGTTTCTGTTTGCATTCAGTTTTCAGGGACGACAGTTAACATGGACAGTTATGCCACAATGGGCCCAAAACAGTCCCAACCAGTTTGCAAAAAACATGAGCGAGTGTCTCTTGCCCTGGCAGTTAGGTCACCCTCAAGTTACGCTGCTTCAGTATGTGGATGATCTTTTGTTGTGTGCACGGACGGAGCAGGAAGCCATTGCTGCCACTGTTAGCCTCCTCAAGCATCTGGCAGCACTGAACTGTCGGGTTTCAGCCTCGAAACTTCAGTTCTGCCTTGGTCAAGTGATATTCTTGGGTCACTGTCTCCTTCAGGGTGTCAGACACCGCACAGAAGAAAGAAAAATAGCTGTCAGCTTCCTTCCTTTCCCAAAAGATGAAATTGAACTCCAACGCTTTCTTGGACTGTGCACTTATTGTCGTCAGTGGATACCGGATGCATCCCACATAATGCACCCCCTTTACAATGCCTTGAAAGACGGCATAATGAACTACAAGGAAAGATCACCGGTTTGCATGGAAAGCCTTCATCATGCCTTCTCTGAGTTGAAGCGGCTTATTGCTTCCGCCCCTGCCTTGGGTATCCCGGACTATACTCGACCGTTCCATTTGTATGTGTCTGAGAATGAAGGACACGCAGCAGGGGTACTTACACAATCACATGGCAGCAGGCAACGACCAGTGGGCTATTATTCGGCCCGCCTCGACCCAGTGGCCAGAGCATCACCAAGATATGCTGACGAGTTTGATCGATTCCACACGGGATACGCTGTTACCACAGAGGACACTGTAGTGCACGCAGCTGCACTCCCGCCTTCACAGTCAGCACAAGAAGCAGACCTCCAGGCTCTGTCTACTGCATGTACTTTGGCCAAGAACAGACGGGCTAATATATATACGGACTCACAGTATGCATTTGGTATTGCTCGCGATTTTGGGGCTTTATAGGCCAATCGAGGGTTTATTACTACTGCCGGAACCCCAGTTAAAAATGCTGCTGAAGCTGTTAAAAACCTCATGGACTCGATTAAATTACCTACTCAGGTGGCTATTATCAAAGTTAAGGCGCACGGTCCTAGGAACAGTCCACAGACTGTTGGCAACGCATTTGCAGATATGCAAGCAAAAGCCGACGCTCTTTTACCCGTTGAACCAACAATACCAACTATGGTGACCACACGCTCTCAGCGTAAACAGTTACAAGAAGCATTGACCCTACGAGAACCTGATGATCTACAACAGACTGAAGTTTTCTGGTGGACCCTGCGAGACCGCTTAATGACGATGCAGAGAATGTCTCCAAAGGAAGAGGTGAAGCAATGGAAGGCTGATGGGGCACGAATAGATAATGGTCTCTGGAAAAAGGACCAACTTGTGTGTCTCCCTAAGCGGATGTACCCTGCTATTGCCACATGGGCACATGGACCTACACATCGAGGAAAGAATCAGGCCCTCACACTGGTGCGAAAATTCTACTGGGCCCTGGGAATTTCCACAGTTTTGACAGCGCTCAACCGTGCCTGTAATATCTGTCAAACTTGTAATCCCGGTCAACTTCAACGTGTACCCCCGAAGCATCTTGCTAAGCCCGACTATCCTTTCCAAAGGCTCCAGGTGGACCATATCACGTTACCTAAGTCTGGAAGGTATGAATACTGTTTGGTTGTTGTTGACATGTTCTCCAGTTGGCCGTAAGCATTCCCTGTTACCAACATGACTGCAAAAACCACAGCAAAGAAACCGGTGATGGAAGTCATATGCAGATATGGGGTTCCAGAAGTTGTTGAAAGTGACCAAGGCCCAGCCTTTTCTTCTCATGTGTACCAAGAAGTTCTGACAATGCTTGGATCCACTGTAGCCCTCCATACTCCGTACCACCCACAATCCAGTGGGAAAGTTGAGAGGTTGAATGGCACACTGAAGGGACAATTGACCAAAATGATACAGGAGACTACGGCTCCATGGCCAGAGCTCCTACCCATTGTACTATACCATATTCGTACTACCCCTATTGCAAAACATGGCCTGTCCCCATATGAGATATTGTTTGGTACTAGGCCCCCAGTTGCAAATTTCCAACCTCAGCAGTTATCAGAAGAGACTGACCGTGCTGTTCAATATGTTATTCAGCTTAGTAAAAATCTTGCTAACACCCATGCTCTAGTTTCTTCTTCTCTTCCAGATTCAGCAGAAACCGACACCTGTCATAACCTGCAGCCTGGTGATTTGTTAGTCGTGAAAAGACATGTCAGGAAGCATGGACTAGAACCCTTGTATGACGGTCCATATCAAGTCCTCCTCATCACCCCTACATCAGTGAAACTAGAAGGAAGACTGACTTGGATTCACGCATCGCACTGCAAGCTGGTTAAACAAGCCAATAGCAAATAAGGGGGCATAATGTTCTGGTCTTTCGCATTTTCGATATTATTATTGGTAACCGCATGGGACAGCCTAAATTCCCCAATGTCCTTGAATAAGTTTATACAACATCATGAAAAATTACTGAGAGATTTGTTGGGCAATTCCCAGTCTCTGGCAGACTGTTGGATCTGCATGTATTCACCAATGTCAGCCACGAGCATCCCCTTTTTGGCTATCCCTGTTCCACCTGAGGAGTTATTTGCTTGGACTAACTGTTGTGACACACTCGCTAATAATGCCACAGATAATGCTAAATTATGGAATTTAACTGTTGGTATACCTATTGTGGGATGGGTAGGATACCCCTGGTGACAAGGTAACCTTTCAGGAAGCAATACCCAACTTCAATATTTGGCCTACAAAGGAGGGGCTTGGGTCCCTAAGAATAAGACTAGTCTAACAAATCTAGGGCAAATTCCAACATATGGTTTACAAGTCAGCTTCAATGTAACTTCACACTCTACTGATGCCTTCAAACCAATGTTGCTAGAAAGAAGGTTGCATAATACGTCATGGAAATTTTCTAATTTGTTTCCCCAGGGTTCTAACGAAACCTGTGCCAGTATTCCTGGCAATATATCTTGTAATGAGTCCTCTGAATATATACTAGGAACCTCCACTTGTGGAAATCCCGATGTAGGCTATTGTAGTCCTTTAGGACAATCTCCAGCTTGGTGTATGCTTCAGAATGTATCTGCATTCATAGACTTAGTTCATAGATTGGTGCTGCAACATTAAGCCCTATGGGATTTACCTGATGATATGTTCTAGGTATGTGGAGACAATGCTTATTAATGGTTGCCAGTAGGGGTATGAGGAACTTGTTCTCTGGGTCGCTTGACCCTGGCCACCTTTGTTATTCCAAACAAACAGTTGGATACACAGGCTATACCCAAACATACATTATACAAAAGAGCTGCAGACAATTCACTCTGCCCTTCAGGGAGACCACATATAGTGCAGATGAGTGTGGCCAATAAAATTGTCAGTTCCATTTTCATTTACCCTATGATTACACAAATGCGAGATAAATTGGTTAGGGCCACAGACTATCTAGATGATCAAATTTGGAATATACTGGACATACTTAATACTACTGTTGCTGTCCAAAATCAAATTATTATAGTCACTAATCAACTTACTATAGTGCTGGACTACTTAACAGCAGCACAAGGTGGTATGTGTCAGGTCATTGGACCCGCTTGCTGTCATTATATAGATCCTAACAGTACTATGAAGTTAAAGTTAAAGTTAGAAGACATTCGAAGACGCAGAGATCATTACAATAAAGACAATGATCGTACTAAGGACAGTTGGTGGTCAGACACCTTCTCCTTTCTCAATCCAGCCAATTGGTTTAAGGGAATTGGGGGCTGGATAGCTGGGATCTTACAAAGCTTGTTACACATTGCTGCCTGTATCCTTTTTGTATATGTGATACTAAAACTTGTTTTTTGGTGTACTTCTGTATGTATTAGGAAATTCTGCACCAAGACAGCTAATGACGATACCAAAGGTGTCGTTGTCCCTGCTCTTCTCTGCACCGATCACAAAAGGCTACTTGATGAAGATGTTGAAGCCAAGCACATGGCTACCTACAAAAGATCTCCACCACCGTCATCAAAAATTGTTATTCGTGAATTGCAGCATACAGGGGCATGGGTGCGCCGCGACAGCCATGACTGGTAACACGGCATCAGTCATGTGAAGACCAGTACCCCTCAAGCTGTTAGCTTGGGATAGCACCTCTGATGCTGCATATGTGTTAAAAAAAATGTATCTAGGGGGATTGTGAAGGGTTAAAACAAAAGTCAAAGCTGAAGTTTCGTTTTATCCATTCTCTGAAGGTTTTATTTCTCCATTTTTTTTGCTGTAAGATAATTTTTTGTAATTGGCATGGGCTGTCATGAAACCTGACTGTTCCTATCAGGTGCAAGATAAGGGAACCGGGGGTGTACTACTCTGAAGAATATGCCACTATACTACTTTCAATGATGGACATATATGTAGTTTCCGGTTTTCTTGCAATATTATTGGCTTATAAAGTGAAATGATGTTATTGGTATTTGAGAACTTTGCATAATTAAGCAAAATATTATAAAAGAAGTGACTACAATAAACGGGTTACCGATCTCTTTGGATCGTCCCATACAGAGACACGTCTCCGTTTGGTCAATTGAGTTGCTAGCAACACTCTGTGGAATAATTTGGACATCACTGGCTCAACTATGAAGGGTTAATTTAACTCTCTCCCTATCAACCTGTGATCCAGTGTCCACGAGGGTGGTGAAGGGGATACCATCCACTACCACGCTCCCAGAAGAGTCAAATCGGTCTGTTCTCCTGCCGGTGCAATTCAGTTGCCACTGATGTTGCGGCATCCTCTTCGGCAATCGCCATGGGAGATCAACCGGGCTTGATGCTAGCTGGATCCTCTCTGTGGGGGGACAAGTTTGCAGAGTCTGAACAGTTTTACATAGAACAGACATATTTTTAGTCAGTTCCTGTACTTGCAGTCGTAAAGCTACAATAGAATCTTCAGCTGGAGTCTGCACATGCCGAACTGCAGGCACCTTGGGTGAGGATACTGCCCCCTGGAGGTACGTAACTGCTGGATCTTTAACTGGCTCAGTGCAGACATAAGTAGAAAGTCTTAAGATATGTATGGATCTGTCTTTAAACTGAACAAAGGGTTCTGTAATGACATCAAGCGCAGTTGTGCCTTACTGGAATCAGACAAAAGACCTTCAATGAACTGTTCTTTCAGCATTTTGTTCTCATCTCTTACACTGTCTGGATCACTTTGTTTAATGGCCTGCAGCGACTCCTGCAGGTTTAAGGCATAGTCTCCAACAGTGTCCTGTGGTTTCTGTCTGCAGCTGAAAAATCGCATCTTTATTTCTGAAGCAGTACGGGTGTCAAAAGTATCCTTTAATTTAGCAAAAATGTCTTTTACAGTCTTTTTATCAGTAGCTGGCCAAGATTTAACTTCTCTCTGAGCAACGCCACTGAGCTGACTTGTAAGTATACTGACTTTCTGCTCCTCTGACATAGGATAAATTTCACACATGCTGCGCAGCTTCCCCTTGAAGTCACTTAAGGTGTGCAATTCTCCATTGTACTGTGGCAGCCATGTCGCACCCAATAAAAAAGGCATGGTGAGAGGCAATATGGGAGCTGCAGCTGCTGCACCCTGGGTGTCACTGGGATTAGACATCTTCCCCCCTAGTTAACCCTTGCAGGGGTGCGACTCACCGCTTCGGTTGATGCAGGTCGTTGCTCCTGTAGTACTTTAGGCATGCACGGTATCCTGTTCGAATCCTGTTCGTGACACCAAAATGACGTGCCCCAGGAGCCGTGGGATGCTCGGTGCCGGGTCGGTCATCTTAAAGGGATATGTCACAGTGGCAGTGACCCGGTCTGTGGCCCCAGGTGGTCATGTAAAAGAGGTAGAATTGAATGGGAATAAAATTTATGTAGTGATTTGTTACAACAGTTGGAGTGTTCGACTATAGTATACTACTGGGGGAGTAGACGGTGATGGCAGTGCAGATATTTAACCCTCTCCAACCAGGGCAGACCCCCAGAGATTGTGATGGAAGTAAAGGGCACAGAGTAATAAGGCAGGATACAAGAAAAGTCTATCATTTACTGAAGTTCAGGTGCAGTTCAGAGGAGATATCACAACTCTCACCAGGTTACAGTCTGCTCTGGAGAATGTGAGTTATCCTTCCTCTGCTGTGACTCGGTGTAAGCTTCCTGCTGTTTTATTCCCCTGAGAAAACAGCAGGAGCGGAGCTGCAAAGATCCTTCCTGCCCGGCGCTAGAGCTTCCTGTGTCTCTCTGACACAGATAGCAGCACGGCTGAATGATGTCATCATTGTGCGGCGCGGCTGCTGTGCTAGAGACACAGGAAGCAGCCGGAGGGAGAAGACGGTGATGCTGCAGACCGGACATGTGAGGTACTGTGCTGCCTGTCACTGCTGCTGTGTGTGTGTGCGAGTGACTGTGTATGTGTGTGTATGTATGTAGTGTGATGATGGGAGTGATGGGGAGTGATGGAGAAGGCAATGATGTAATATGTAGTATGTGTGTGAAGTGGATGTGTGTGTGTATGTATGTATGTGTCGTGTGTATGTGTGTGTGTGGATCGATGTGTATGTGTAGGCGGAGAAGGCCATGATGGGGTAATGGGGAGAAGGCCATGATGGGGTGATGGGGAGAAGGCCATGATGGAGGTGATGGGGAGAAGGCCATGATGGAGCTGATGGGGAGAAGGTCATGATGGAGGAGAGGGGGAGAAGGCAATGATGGAGGTGATGGGGAAAAGGCCATGATGGAGGTGATGGGGAAAAGGCCATGATGGAGGTGATGGGGAAAAGGTCATGATGGAGGTGATGGGGAAAAGGCCATGATGGAGGTGATGAGGAAAAGGCCATGATGGAGGTGATGGGGAAAAGGCCATGATGGAGGTGATGGAGAGAAGGCCGTGATGGGGAGAAGGCCATGATGGGGAGAAGGCCTTGATGGAGGTGATGGGGAAAAGGCCATAATGGAGGTGATGGGAAGAAGGCCATGATGGAGGTGATGGGGAGAAGGCCATGATGGAGGTGATGAGGATAAGGCCATAATGGAGATGATGGGGAGAAGGCCATGATGGAGGTGATGGGGAGAAGGCCATGATGGAGGTGAGGGTGGGAGGAGACCATGATGGAGGTGATGGGGAAAAGGCCATGATGGAGGTGATGGGGAGAAGGCCATGATGGAGGTGATGGGAAAAAGGCCATGATGGAGGTGATGGTGATAAGGCCATGATGGGGGTGATGGAGAGGGCAATGATGGGGATGGTGGGGAAAGAGAAAATGATGGAAGTGGTGGAAAGGGCAATGATGGGGTGGGGGAGAAGGCAATGATGGTGGTAGTGGAAAAGACAATGATGGGAGTGATGAGGAAGGAGGCAATGATGGGGGTGGTGGAGGAGAAGGCAATGATGGAGGTGGTGGAAAAAGGAAATGATGGGGTGGCAGGGGAGAAAGCAATGATAGTGGTGGGGGAGAAGGCAATGATGGAGGTGGGAAAGAGGGCAATGATGGGGTGGGGGAGAGGACAATAATGGGATGTGGGGAGAGGAGGACAATGAGGGGTGTAGGGGATTGGGATGGGAGGAAGGGGGACCTATAATGGCCTTAGGAACAGGGGGAGGTGGAGTACGACATTATTATCGCTTATTATGTCTAACACAGTCCCTTAGTATATAGTGTACTCACTTATTATGTCTAACACAGTCCCTTAGCATATAGTAAATGTACTTATTATGTATAACACAGACCCTTAGCATATAGTGCACTCACTAATTCTGTATAACACCATCCTTAGTTACATAGTTTCCTCTTTTATTATGTATAACACCATCCCTTATTACGTACCATCCTATCTAGTTATATATGGTGCCGTCCCTTATTATATAGCTTCCTCTGCTGTTATGTACAGTGCTGTCTCTTACATAGTGTATTCTTGTTAATTTTGTAATTAACATTGCCCTCTTTTATTACATAGTCCCCACTCATTTAGATATAAAGTGACTGTTGATGGAGGAGCCGGTGACCAGACGACTAGTCCACCATCTCCTCCATTAGAAAGGAAGCTTTCCTAGCCATCATTGCATTATACAGCTAACAAGACGGTATGTAATAAAAAACAGGGATCTATATAATACAATATGCAGGGAACGGTGCTGTACATAACAAGAGAGGGCACTGCATAATAAGGGACAGCAATATACATAATAAAGGAGACTATGTAATATATATATGTATGTGTGTGGCGCAATATATATATATATACAGTATATATATATATATATATATATATATAGCTTTGTCGCCATAAAAGGAAGAGGGCCCAGACACATTTCTTGCACAGGGGCTCCAAGCTGTCAGTGTCCGCCCCTGGATTGAACCCCAGGTGGAAGATTCCCTATAATGAGGCAGATGGAGGCACTGTGGGTGCTATAGAAGGACCTGTGATCCAGTGGTGTCCATCTTTTTAGGATTGCATAAACGTGCTCTCAGCCACAGTTTTGTGCACTTCTGAAAAGAATACCACTGAACAGAGGCCAGACGGAGTCCAGAGTAACTCTGCTGCCTCATTATAGTGAATAGATCAATCGCAGGCCAGGATTGATAATCTGCCCAACTGGGCATTTTCCCTCTGGGCCACGATGTTTCCATTCATAGTGGGTGCGGGCCGGTAATGCCCACTGATCTTGCCGACCGACTGGCCGCTAATCTGGCCACCGACCCGTTTTTCCGGCCACTGGCCCTTTAAATCTGCTGGCACGGTGGTTCTAGAAGGGTTGCAACAAGAATGGAGTTGATTTTTTGAGGTAATTATGCCACCGGAAGGGGCGGGCCTAGAGCTGTTTAGACCAGAGTTGATTTTTGTGATCCTCATTTTAGCCACTCTAATCAATATGGCTCTAGTCCCCGCCCCTTCTGGTGACATCATTACCTCAAAAAATCGTTCTAGTCGCTACTGTGCCGGAAGAGGAGCTGCTGCTGCCAGAGAGATATCTGTGCTTGCAGCTTTGTGCCTGTCTGCTGGTGATCTGTGCCCCTCAGCTATGTGCCGCCCAGTGATCTATGTGTCCCCCCTGTGATCTCTGTGGCTCCAGCTATGTGCCCACCCTGCGATTTCTGTAGCCCCAGCTATGTGCCCCCCAGATTTGTGCCCCATGTGATATCTGTGTTCCCTTCCAACTATATGCCCCCATGTGATCTGTGCCTCCCAGCAATGTGCCCCCCATGATCTCTGTGGTCCCAGCTATGTGCCCCCCTGTGATCTGTGCACATAGCTATATGGACCCCTGTGATCCCTGTGCCCCCCAGCTATGTGTCCCCTGTGATCTCTGCTCCCCCTGTGATTTCTGTGCCCTTCAGTTATGTGCCCTCCTGTGATCTCTGTGGCCCCAGTTATATGCCCCTTTGTGATCATTGTGGCCCTAGCCATGTGCCCCCATGATCTCTGTGGCCCCAGCTATGTGCCTCCCTGTGATCTCTGTGACCCCAGCTATGTGCCTTCTCTATGATCTCTGTGGCTCTAGCTATGTGCCCCCCTGTGATCTCTGTACCCCCTGTGATTTGTGTGCCCTCCATCTATATGCCCCCCGGTAATCTCTGTGGCCCCAGCTATGTGTTCCTCGTGATCTCTGTTCCCCCACTGATATCTGTGCCCTTCAGCTATGTGCCCTCCCGTGATCTCTGTGGCCCCAGCTATGTGCCTCCCTGTGATCTCTGTGGCCCCAGCTATGTGGCTTCTCTGTGATCTCTGTGGCTCTAGCTAAGTGCCCCCTGTGATCTCTGTACCCCCTGTGATTTGTGTGCCCTCCATCTATATGCCCCCTGTGATCTCTTGCCCCAGCTATGTGCCCCCCAGCTATGTGCCCCAATATGATCTCTGTGCACCCATGTGATCTCTGTCCCCCCAACTATATGCCCCCTGTGATCTCTGTGCCTCCCAGCTATGTACCCCTGTGATCTCTGTGCTCTCGGCTATGTGCCCCCTGTGATCTGTTCCCCATGTGATCTCTCTGCTCCCCCAGCTATATGCCCGCTGTGATCTCTGTGGCACCAGCTATGCACCCCTCTGTGATCTCTGGCCCCAGCTATGTGCCCCCCAGCTATGTTCCCCAATATGATCTCTGTGCACCCATGTGATCTCTGTCCCCCAACTATATGCCCCCCGTGATCTCTGTGCTCCCAGCTATGAGCCCCTGTGATCTCTGTGGCCCTAGCTATATGCCACCCTGTAATCTCTGTTGCCCCAGCTATGTGCCCCCTTGATCTCTGTGGCACCAGCTATGTGCCCCCCTGTGATTTCTGTCCCCCATAGCTATATGTCCTCCTGTGATCTCTGTGCCTCCCAGCTATGTGCACCTGTGATCTCTGTGCTCCCAGCTATGTGCCCCACTCTGATGTCTGTGGCCCTAGCTATGTGCCCCCTGTGATCTCTGTTGCCCCAGCTATGTGCCCCCTGTGATTTCTGTGTCCCATAGCTAAATGTCCTCCTGTGATCCCTGTGCCCCCAGCTATGTGCCCCCTTCTGATCTGTTCCCCATGTGATCTCTCTGCTCCCCCAGCTTTATGCCCCCTGTGATCTGTGCCCCCCAGCTATGTACACCCCTGTGATCTTAGTGGCTCCCAGCTTTGTGACCCCTGTGATCGCTGTGCCCCCCTGCTATGTACCCCCTGTGATATTTGTGCTACCATGTGATCTCTGTGCCCCCTGTGATCTTTGTCCCCCCCAGCTATGTGCCCCCCAGCTATGTGCCCTCCTGTGATCTTTGTATCCCCCTGTGATTTCTGTGCCCCCTGTGATCTTCGTGCCCCCCAGGTGATCTCTGTCCCCCCCGGTGATCTATGAGCCCTACCCGGTAATTTATGTGCCTGCCTGGCAATACCTGTACCCCCCAGTGCTGTATATCCCCCCTCCCCCAGTGCTGTAAATCCTCCCCAGGGCTGTATGTGCCCCTAACTGATATGTATATTCACCAGTGCTGCATTTACCCCAGAAGTGCTGTATATCCCCCCAGTGCTGTATATCCCCCATCTGTGATGTATGTAGCCCCCACCAGTGATGTATATTCTCCCAAGGGACATATATACCCCCAGGGCTGACGATGCTTCCTAGTGATGTATATAGCCCCTCAGTGATGTCTATTCCTCCCAGCCTCCCCAGTGATGAATATGTCCCAGCCTCTCCTGTGACATCTATGCCCCCAGTCCCTCCTGTAATTTATATGACCCCAGAGGTTCCTGTGATGCAGCAGTCTCAATGTTATGTATGTACAGCAGTCCCAGCGTCTCCTATGTGACGTATATACAGCAGTCCCATCGTCTCCTATGTGATGCATGTACAGCTGTCTCAGCGTCTCCTATGTGATATATACAGCAGTCCCAGCATCTCCTATGTGATGTATAGACAGCTGTCACAGTGTTTCCTATGTGATGTATATACAGCTGTCTCAGTGTTACCTATGTGATGTATATACAGTAGTCTCGGCGTCTCCCATGATTTACAAAACTTATTATGACAAAAAGTTGACTGCGCTCCTGGCCGTCACAAACCTGGAAAAGCAGCTGTGAGAAGCAACATGATCAATACCACCTAACATTACAAATGCACCAAAGAGAAGCAGCTCCAGCCGTCACATTAAGGGTGAGTTACCGCAATTGATTGTTTGACTAAATATACCGGGGTAATTTTCAAGGTGGTCATTTTTGTGTGGCCCCTGAATGATGGTACAAATTTCCCCCACCAAGAAACGGGTTACCCACCCCTGCTCTAGTGCATTCCATACTGAGACAGCTAGAATGTATGGTTGTAGTCAGGATCTGGAAGGAGCCCATACGTTCTAACTACAACCCTGCTGTTAGTCGAGCCCTGCAGTGCAGCACCAGGACGTATCAGGGACAGCTGGAGCTCCTACCTGCATGCCTGATCTCGGCTGCTGCCTGCTTCCATTTAAGTTCGGGTCTGGGTGAGTGTTCCCAGCCCTGAAACAAGTATACAGCCAGGGTCATACTTGTAGTGGGCACGGATCTGATTAAGGAAAGTGCCACTGACTGGGTGTGCCTTTCCTACCCTCCCCTTACCCCTGATTGGTTCGGGCATGACAGCTGCCCTTCCATGATTTAGTGAGGTGGGGTTTAAGTATGGGGGGGCCAATTGGGATGAAGAAGGGATTAGCACAGCCCCTTCCTACGTATATAAAGTCCTTGGACGTTAGCAGCCCTTCCTCTTCCTCCGTTCACTGCGGTCCTGGAAGTGCTTTTCCCACCCTCCCTCCCCTTTTTGTTACAAATTTGCTGATGTTATGTTATTTCGTTCTTTTATTCGTAGTTATTACAAGTCACGGCGGTGGAGAAGTTATGGCACGAAGCTACGGCTTGCCGGCTGACTTGCCTGCGTCTATGGAGCAGGGCATTGAGCGGCTAGCGCGTTTTAAGAAAGCTAAGTGCCTGTTTACAAAAGGTTGTTAAATTTTATAAAAGAAGTTTAATAAAGCTGTGACCGACTTTCACCCATCATTTGATCTCAGTGTTTGATTAATAGTGGTTAAGAGGGGCTGAGGAAATGCGTTAAGGGGTTACCTTCCCCTCCTTTTAGGTCGACACAGTCTGAGAAACTCGCACGAGACTGGCACCTCAATACTAGGCACTGCCACCGGAGCTTCAGACCAGAGCGTTCAGCTGCATAGAAAAACATGCAGCTGCACACTCCAGTCCAGAGCAGTGCCGGGTATTGAGGTGCGAGTCTCGTGTGAGTTTCTCGCAAGTGTGACCCCGGCCTACATGAAAATATGTTCTGATTCCCTTGCCTTTTCCCTTCCCTGGTCCAGAACTGGCTGCAGGCTGCCTACTGGGACTGGGGATATGAGTTATCATAATTAGATTTTCCCCTTCTTAAAGTGGCCAGTCCTCCAGCAAGTTTTGCACCAGGAGCTTATTTGTCAAAGAGATGCTATGATTTCTATAGGGACTGATTTTCCAGAGGTCATATCACAATAAGCCCCTGCAAAGATCACCATTCTTTTTTTGGATGCTGTATGTGATGGAACCGCGTGAGGACAGTGTGAAACAGTAATACTGCTTGTATACTGAAGGGTAGTTATGAACAATTATTTTTTAGGGTATGTGCACACTATCAGTAAACACTGCAGCTTGGACGCTGTGTACAGCCGCAGCATCCAGATGTTAAAGCATAGTGGATGGGATTTCAAGAAATCCCATGTTCACTATATGTCCGTAGACGGCTGCAGAGACGCACATGTCTCTCCAGACCGCAGCATGTCTATTTATCTTGCGTAGACACGAGTCTCCGCAAGATAAATTTCACCAGTACAACGTATTGGACACAGGCGGAATCACCTGCGTTCAATAGCCGGCAGCGCTTTGGATGCAGCGGACATCTGCTGTGTCCAAAGTGCTGCTAATTACTGACCATGTGCACATACCCATAACGGGGTTGTCCAGGCCTATGGCAAAGTCTGCACTCTATATGACTAGACAAGCTGTGAGGATTCTCCATCGCCGGCGGGAACAGGCGTTCACGTGACTGTTAATATGCGGTATGCATGCGGACAGCCATATTCTGACCAGTCTGCATAACCTCACTCAATATACAGTACTTGTATTGAACGAGGCCAGATGTGTCTCACAATGTGGCCTGATATATGCGTATCGCATATGGCCGCTTGGTCTCAGCACCGTAAAATCCTGACAGCTGCACCTGCTGGGAGGATTCCCAAATCTGCAGTCATATAGAGTGACACACTGTGAAAAATGTTGACAACCCCTTTTAAGAATGCTGGTTTCACAATAATATTTCAGTTAGACAGGCTTCTGATCAAAGGTGAAAAAAGATAATAATAATAATAATAATAAATTTTATTTCTATAGCGTCGACATATTCCGCAGCATTTTACATTTCAGAGGGGACTTGTACAGACAATATACATTACAGCATAACAATAATCACATAGATCATAACAGATACCAAGGGGAATGAGGGCCCTGCTCGCAAGCTTACAATCTATGAGGAAAAAAGGGGAGACACGAAAGGTGGGTGGTAACAGTTACCCTGATTGTATGTGGGTCGCCCCTCACACCCAGGGCAGCGGGGTACTCGGTACCGGGCTGGTGTCAGGGGGAATGTGTCACAGCAGTGGTGACCCGTTCCGTGGCCCTGGGTGACCAATATCAATGGCGGTGATGTTAATGATGTTAAAGTTTATTGGAATAGTTCGTGACGCCACCTGTGGTGTTTGGCAAGCAAGATGTTAAGCCAACGCTGCGTGCAGATCCACTGGGACTGATGGTGTGGTGCAGCAAAGATGATGTAGCTCTCCACAGGTGGAGCTGTAGTCCCAGGGCAGTGTAGGTGCAATGGATGAGGAGAGGCGCAGAATAGTATAGATGCTGGTACCCAGGTGTAGCGGTGCTGGAATAACTGGAGGACACCAGAGTATGCGGTTCCAAAGCTTTACTCACTGCTTGCAGTTCACACAACTGCCTGCCTCCGCACTGTGTTCTTCAGGTCAGGGCCCCAGTCAACCTCCAGGCAGGATAGTATTCTCCTCTCCACACTCCGCCAATATGTGCCTTACTGAACGACTCCTCAAATGCGCCTTTAGGTTCGAAGCACTCCAGTACTTAGTTACCCTGGAATGCCTCTCTCTAGGTGTTCCTAGTCTCTACTTGTATGACAGACAGCTGTAGCCTGCTTGGGGGGCTCCGCTCTGCGTCCCGGCTCACTATCCAAGTGCTGTTGTGTCCCAAGTCTGCGATGGGAGTAAGGCGTTGGTGGCTCACTACTCCTCCGGTGTCTGTTGCCGGACATAAAGATCCAATCAACCTCGGGGACCGGGCCCCTGCCTTTGCGCTCTGGACTGGAAGGGTTCTCTCTCTTTCTCAACCTGCTTCCCACCATCCTTCTATTCTCCTTCGTTCCGATCTGTTCTATCTCTCTTATGGAATCTGTAGTCTCCAGTCTACATCTCTTTCTCCTTCTCTTCCTTCACTGCCCCAGTTCACTGGGGCAGCTGCAGCACTCCTTCCTCCATTCCTTCTTCCAGGGATCCCCACTCTTCACCGAGTGGCTGTTCTCTCCTACTCTGCCTGCCTTCTTCTGCGGACTGACCTGAAATCCTACACCCTCTCTTTTATATCTAACTCCACCCGCCTCCCCAGCACCTTTCGTGTTACGAAGCAAGGAACAACAAAAGGCACCCTATGACCTTTCCAGCATAAAGCATGGATGGGTCCCTGCTGAACTATCCTGTGTGTGGGGTGCAGGTGTGGGAATGTGGAAGGGAGTTCCCACCCTACCTGGATGGTGGGGTACCACACCTTAGGAGAAGGTGCAGTACCTCTGTGGCGACTGAAGCCTCAGGGGCGCCACATATGGACCAGCCATAATGTTAAGTGTGTAACAGTTCAGATGCAGAGGGCTAATGGAAGCATAAAGCATGTGGGAACATGATGCGGGGAACCTGGTTATGGTAAAAAACTTTTGGCTGTGCCACATAGGGATAGATTAGGTTAATGTGTTGAGGCGGTAGGCCAGTCTGAATAAATGAGTTTTCAGGGCACGCTTAAAATTGTGGGGATTGGGGACTAATCGTATTGACCAGGGAAGTGCATTCCAAAGAATTGGCGCAGCACGTGTATAGTCTTGAAGACGGGAGTAGGAGGTTCTGAGTATTGAGGATGCTAACCTCAGGTCATGAGCAGAATGGAGGGCGCGGGTAGGATGGTATACTGAAACAAGGAAGGAGATGTAGGGTGATGCTGAGCCATGAAGAGCTTTGTGGGTGAGGGTAATAAGTTTGTACTGGATTCTGGAGTGAATGGGTAGCCAGTGTAATGACTGGCACAAGGTAGAGGCATCGGTGTAACGATTGGTGAGAAATATGATCCTGGCAGCAGCATTCAAGACAGATTGGAGGGGGGGAGAGTTTGGTAAGAGGGAGACCGATTAGAAGGGAGTTACAATAGTCGAGACGAGAATGAATAAGAGAAACAGTCAGAGTTTTTGCAGAGTCAAAAGTAAGAAAGGGTCGAATTCTTGAAATGTTTTTGAGGTGCAGATAACAAGAGCGAGCCAGTGATCGGATGTGGGGGACAAAGGAAAACTCAGAGTCAAGTATGACCCCAAGACAGCGGGCATGTTGCTGGGGAGTAATAGTAGAACCACACACGGAAATGGCAATGTCGGGTATAGGTACATTAGTAGCGGGAGGAAACACAAGGAGTTCAGTCTTTGACAGGTTCAGTTTCAGACATAGTGAGGACATGATGTTATACACAGCATTTAGAAAATTGTTGGTGTTTTCTAGAAAGGCTGGCGTGATGTCAGGAGAAGAAGCGTATAATTGGGTGTCGTCAGCATAGAGATGGTACTGGAAACCAAATCTACTGATTGTTTGACCAATAGGGGCAGTATACAAAGAGAAGAGGAGGGGGCCTAGGACTGATCCTTGAGGAACCCCAACAGTAAGGGGAAGATGAGAGGAAGAGGAGCCAGCAAAAGATACAGTAAAGGAGTGGTCAGAGAGATAGGAGGAGAACCAGGAGAGAACGGTGTCCTTGAGGCCAATGGAATGGAGCATAGTGAGGAGAAGCTGATGATCCACAGTGTTGAATGCTGCAGAGAGATCCAAGAGAATTAGCATGGAGTAATGACCCTTTGATTTAGCTGTTAGTAGATCATTAGAGACTTTATTGAGGGCAGTTTCAGTAGAGTGTAAAGAGCGGAAACCGGATTGGAGAGGGTCGAGAAGAGAGTTTTCTGAGAGATAGCGGATAAGACGGGAGTGGACCAGGCGTTCCAGGAGTTTAGAGATGAAGGGAAGATTAGAAACAGGTCTATAGTTAGCGGCACAGTTTTGGTCAAGGGATGGTTTTTTAACTAGTGGATGTATGATGGCATGCTTAAATGAGGAGGAAAAGATAAGAGAAGAGAGAGAGAGGTTAAATATTTTAGTTAGGTGAGGGGTGACAGCAGGGGAAAGGGGCTGGAGTAGATGTGACGGAAATGGGTCACTGGTGCAAGTGGTTGGGCGAGAAGATGCAAGGAGCCTGCTTACTTCTTCTTCTGTGACTGGTTCAAAATCAGAGAGTGAGCTAGATGCAGTGGGGGAGGGAGGACAGTGCATGGTATGAGGTGATTGGGAGATAATTTCCTGTTGGATCTGGTCAATTTCTTCATTGAAGTAATTGGCCAGATCGTCAGCTCGAAGCTCCGTGGTTGGGGCCTGTACTCTTGGGTTGAGTAGAGAATGAAAAGTGTCAAAGAGAACTTTAGGGTTATTGGACAGTGAAGTGATGAGGGTGTTGAAGTAGGTTTGTTTTGAGAGGTGAAGGGCAGTGTTGTATGTTCGAAGCATAAACTTATGATGGATGAAATCTTCGGGTAGGTTGGATTTTCTCCACAGACTTTCGGCGCACCTGGAGCACCGCTGCAGGAAACGTGTTTGCAGGGTGTGCCAGGGTTGTCGCCGTCTGTGTTGTGGTGTTCTAGGTATAGGAGGAGCAAATTCATCCAGGGCACTTTGAAGTGTTTCATTGTAATGCTTCAATGCAGAATCAGGACATGAGAGGGAGGAGATAGGGGCCAATGAAGACTGCAAGTTCTTCATAAGTTTCTGGGTGTTAATGGCCTGTATGTTTCTATAAATATGGACAGTGGGGGTGACCTGAGCAGCCTGGCGGTTCTTGATAGAGAATGAAAGAAGGTTGTGGTCAGAGAGCGGGAGAGGGGAGTTTGCAAAATCATCCACTGCACAAAGCCGAGAGAAGACCAAGTCGAGGGAGTTTCCATCTTCATGCGTTGGAGAATTAGTAAGCTGCAAAAGGCCAAATGAGGAGGTTAGAGATAAAAGGTGAGTAGCAGATGGGGAGAGTGGAAGAGCAATGGGGATATTGAAATCTCCCATTATGAGGGTAGGGATGTCACAGGAGAGAAAATGTGGAAGCCAAGTGGCAAAATGATCCAGGAACTGAAGGGAGGGGCCGGGAGGACGATATACCACCGCCACTCGCATGGAGAAGGGGGTGAAGAGTCTGACGGCATGGACCTCAAAAGAAGGAAAGACAAGTGAGGGTACTTGAGGGATAACCTGAAAGGTACATTTTGATGATAGGAGCAGACCAACGCCTCCACCTGCTCTATTGTCTGATCTTGGGGATCATCCTAAAGGACGAATAATCACAGTCATCCATCTAGTCCATGTAACAGAGCCCAAGTTAGACGTGTTGTCTAGTCAGGTAATACTGATCACCCCTCTGCAGGTTAAATAATCATTCTGAGACTTGAGTAGAGTAATGTTTGGATTCAGCTTTACTGGGAGCTCAAGCAGTTGACACATGACTGTAAGTATGCTTTTACCAACCAGATTCTCATCCATTTTTCTCAAAGGGGTTATCTAGTCTAAATCCACGAGTCTGCATTCACGCTATATGTCACTAGTAAGTATATTGCAAGTGTGAATATGGCCGGGTCAGAGCTGGACTGGCCATCTGGCAATTCTAGCAAATAGCAGAATGGCCTGTCTGGTCATGGGCCAACATTGCCTGCTACGTTGTAAACAGAATTGGTGTTCTCAAGACACCCATACTGTTAAGAGTTGTGACGGAGCACAAAGTCGCCGACTCCGTCGCTTATCCCAGCAGGCCACGGGTATCATTAGAAATATTGGTCATGTTGTAATTCTTGCTTTGCTCCATCCAGGGGAATATTAGTAATATATTCCATCTGGTGCTTGGGGATATGAACAGCATGGGCCTGTATGATTTCAAATGCCAGGGCTGAATTTCAGTCCCAGTCTGTACCTGGGCCGGGTGTATGCATATTGACTACTCGCAGTCACGAGACCAACTGACCGTCATTCCCAGCTCTGAACCAAAGAATCCACAAAGTGTGCAGTGTGTACAGTGTGAGGATTCACAAGTCTGCGGTCATATAGAGTGACAAAGAGTAAATGCAGACTTGGGGATTTAGACAACCCCTTTAAGGCTTCTTTCACACTTCAGTCTTTTGGCGTCAGTCAAAATCCTTCAAAGTGTGAAAAAATGGATCCAGTGAAGATTGGCTAAAAACTGAAGCACCGGATCTGTTTTTTTGACGGATCCGTCGAAGTTGCAGATTTTGGAATTTAAAGGAGGAGAGAGAGAGACAATTTTGCTGTGCCAGAACGGCTTTTTGAGTTAAATTAAATGAATGAAAAATCTTGTGGGCATGCTCAGTTTAAAAAACGGAATCCATCACTTGATTCCGTCATGTGACGGACGGTGACGGATCTGCCGCCCATAGTCATCCATTATAGCAAACAACGGACTGCGACGGATCCGTCACCATCCGTCTTTTCAACGCAGACAAAAAACGTTACTATGTCCGTTGTATCCAGGCGACGGATGCTGAAATTTCGAAGGAACGGTCAAATGACGGATGCAATGAATGGCCATCCATTGCAATCCGTCCTTAATGCAAGTCTATGAGAAAAAAAACGGATTCCGCTAAAAAAAGATCCGTTTTTTTCAAAAAAGGGCAGATTTCGACTGACGTCAAAAGACTGAAGTGTGACAAGTGCTTGAACCACCTAATAAAGTCCAATCTGAAGATTGCATTCTTTTAGTAATCAGCACTGGTGACTAAACATTTTCACTGGGTGGAAAACCCCTATAATAAGGATGTGCTGAGTATAAACTATAACTATTAGGCCAGGATAACACTACCGTATGTGATGCGAGAAACTCGCATGAGTCTCTCGCATTAACACCAGGCGCTGCCGCCGGCACACAGGAGCGGAGCAGCTGCTGCATAGAAATACATAAAGTCACACTATTGTTTAATCTGGATGTGAACCTGCTTTTCATCTTGTTCTTGATTACCACACACCAACTGCTTGATCAATACTGTTTACATTATTATCACCATATCCTATATTGACCAGTTTTTTCGGCTTTACAGCTAAGGTGTATATTATGCTTTTCTGTATCAGCTTAGTGCATTGTGAGGTTTTACAGGCAGCTAAGAATAATGTAACCATATGAATAACGACTGATACAGATCCATATTCACTTACAGTGAGTATTGTAGCACAGCCAGATAGGACAGGGTTAAACCCAAACTCTGCAGGCTCTGATTATTAGCACCTGGCTGCTCTGCATATAATCGGGCTAGGTGCTCACATTAGTCAATCTGCTTGGGAAAAGCTGACCAGAGTGGGTGATAGTGGAGCTGAAGAGAAACTGCACAGGCTGTGTGCACCAAACTGCAAGTATCACTGGTTACTGTGGACAATAGCTGTTTTGTTTGACCGAACTGAGACTAGCTCAGCCGTGCCTGAGTAGCCAGGGTATATATTGTGTAGTCAGCCCCTGGATAAGGCTAGGGATTTATGCTTATGGTTTTGTTTTTTTGGTCCTTTACAACCTGTGGAAAAAATGTCACATTATTCCACAAGAAACCTGTGCCTGTGTGCAGAGCCACCATAAGAGCATTACTGCCCTTACTAGTGTATGGAGCATGGTGAGCAGAAGCAAAGAGAGGGGCGGTGTACTTCTTCTTACTGGGCTCCAGGGGCAGGATTCGGCCAGGTCAGTAAAGGAACGCATGTCCGAGGACACACAATAAGTTAAAATCTATGCACAGCTATAGCTTTCTGCACGGCAATAGTTTAAAGCTGCCAGTCAATCAGAGGCCGGCAGCTGATGTCAGCATGTTATGTCATTGCCATGCACTGGCGCATCAAATGAATGAGGAAGAGGATGCTGCTGGACCGCGGCCAGGTAAAAAGAAGCTTTTATTCTACTGAAAGCTGCCATATGGGGGCTGGGATAGTAGAGTAGAAGTTGGGGAATGTGCTATGGAAGTGATCAGCTATTGAGCACTGTGTGCTTATTTTCTGCAGAGACGAGTCCTGGCTGGAAGAAGTGATGTCAGTCTGCACTGGATGAAGAAGAAAAAGAGAAGTTGAAGGACTTCAAAAACAAATTTCACTGATGAGTCAGTGTATTGCATACAACATACAGAGCTCCTGTTTATAATGTCACTGCTGATCACCATTACCTGCACACCGACACTATATACAGAGCTCCTGTGTATAATGTCACTGGTGATCACTGTATTACTTGTACACTGTATACTATATACAGAGCCCCTGTGCATAATGTCACTAGTGATCCCTGTATTAACTGTACACTTACACTATACACTGCATACTATGTATAGAGTTCCTGTGTATAATGGTAATATTAGTATTGTGGTTTTTTTTTTTTAATTAATGATGAGTTTTGTAGTATTCGGTCACTGTGGTCTGGTCATGGTGTGGCGATATTTATCCCTTGTATGTAATATTATTCGGACATTACAGTGCCTTGTGAAAGTATTCAGCCCCCTGGAACTTTTCCCACATATCATGCTTAAAACATAAAGATACCAAATATACATTTTTGGTGAAGAATCAACAACAAGTGGGACACAATGATGAAATTTATTGGTTATTTTAAATTTTTGGGGAAATTCAAAAACTGAAAAGTGGGGCGTGCAATATTATTAGGCCCCTTTACTTTCAGTGCAGCAAACTCACTCCAGAAGTTCATTGTGGATCCCTGAATGATCCAATGTTCTCCTAAAATGATTAATGATGATAAATATAATCCACCTGTGTGTAAACAAGTCTCCGTATAAATGCACCTGCTCTGTGATAATCTCAGGGTTCTGTTTGAAGCACAGAGAGCATCATGAAGACCAAGAAACACAACAGGCAGGTCCATGATACTATTGTGGAGAAGTTTAAAGCTGGATTTGGATACAAAATGATTTCCAAAACGTTAAACATCCCAAGGAGCACTGTGCAAGCGATCATATTGAAATGGAAGGAGTATCATACCACTGCAAATCTACCAAGACCCGGCTATCCCTCTAAACTTTCATCTCAAACAAGGAGAAGACTGATCAGAGATGCAGCCAAGAGTCCCATGATCACTCTGGATGAACTGCAGAGATCTATAGCGGAGGTGGGACAGTCTGTCCATAGGACAACAATCAGTCATACACTGCACAAATCTAGCCTTTATGGAGTGGCAAGAAGAGAGCCATTTCTCAAAGATATCCATAAAAAGTGTCATTTAAAGTTTGCAACAAGCCACCTGGGAGACACACCAAACATGTGGAAGAAGGTGCTCTGGTCAGATGAAACCAAAATTGAACATTTTGGCATAAAGGCAACACAGCTCATCACCATGAACACACCATCCTAACCGTCAAACATGGTGGTGGCAGGATCATGGCTTGTGGTGGTAGCATCATGGTTTGGGCCTGCTTTTCTTCAGCAGGGACAGGAAAGATGGTTAAATTTGATGGGAAGATGGATGGAGCCAAATACAGGACCATTCTTGAAGAAAACCTGTTGGGAGTCTGAAAAGACCTGAGACTGTGACGGAGATTTGTCTTCCCACAAGACAATGATCCCAAACATGAAGCAAAATCTACAATGGAAAGGTTTACAAATAAACGTATCCAGGTGTTAGAATGTCAAAATCGAGACCTGAAAACAATCGAGAATCTATGGAAAGAGCTGAAAACTACTGTTCACAAACGATCTCCATCAAAGCTCACTGAGCGCAAGCTGTTTGCCAAGGAAGAATGGGCAAGAATTTCAGTCTCTCGATGTACCAAAACTGATACAGACATACCCCAAGCAACTTGCAGCTGTAATCGCAGCAAAAGGTGGCGCAACAATGTATTAAGTTAAAGGGGCCAAATAATATTGCACGCCCCACTTTTCAGTTTCTGAATCTTAACAAAAAATTAAAATAACCAATAACTTTCGTTCAACTTCACAATTGTGTCCCACTTGTTGTTGATTCTTCACCAAAAATTTACATTTGGTATCTTTATGTTTTGAAGCATGATATGTGGGAAAAGGTTGAAAAGTTCCAGGGGGCTGAATACTTTCGCAAGGCACTGTATGTGGTTCGGCTATTGTAATACAGTATTTGTTCCTTTTATGTGGTATTATTCGGTCACTACGTGGTTTCGTCATAGTGTGATGGTATTTGTCCTTTGAATGTGGTATTATTAGTAATTTTAAAAAATGTTTGACACATACTTACAGAAAAATAAATAAAATGTACCTAAAAAGATTATTAGGTATTTTAAGAAATGTTTAATAGTTTAGAGTAGGGTCCGGCCAAAACAGTTTACCTTGCTGTTTGTGGTGGCGGCTTAAAAAAATCTTTTGGCCAAAACAAAAGCTGCTGGCTGTGAATGTGATATGGTGTTAGATGGTAACTGTTATAAGGTATGTCTCCACGGGGCATACTGGCTGCACTTTGGGCAAAGCGGAAACATGCTCTGCCCAAAGTGCCGCCCCCCTTTGTATGCGACTTGATACCGCATGTGTTCATTGAACATATGCAGAATCACCGCATCGTACCCATAGACAGGGTTATTTACAGTCATATGTTAAAGTTTGGGCACCCCTATTAATGTTAACCTTTTTTCTTTATAACAATTTTGGTTTTTGCAACAGCTATTTCAGTTTCATATATCTAATAACTGATGGACTCAGTTATATTTCTGGATTCAAATGAGGTTTATTGTACAGAAAATGTGCAATCTGCATTTTAACAAAATTTGACCGGTGCAAAAGTATGGGCACCTCAACATAAAAGTGACATTAATATTTCGTAGATCCTCCTTTTGCAAAAATAACAGCCTCTAGTCGCTTCCTGTAGCTATTAATGAGTTCCTGGATGAAGGTATTTGTGACCATTCCTGTTTACAAAACAATTCCAGTTAAGTTTGATGGTCGCCGAGCATGGACAGCCCGCTTCAAATCATCCCACAGATGTTCAATGATATTCAGGTCTGGGGACTGGGATGGCCATTCCAGAACATTGTAATTGTTCCTCTGCATGAATGCCTGAGTAGATTTGGAGCGGTGTTTTGGATCATTGTCTTGCTGAAATATCCATCCCCTGCATAACTTCAACTTTGTTGCACATTATTGTCAAGAATCTGCTGATACTGAGTTGAATCCATGCGACCCTCAACTTTAACAAGATTCCCAGTGTCAGCATTGGCCACACAGCCCCAAAGCATGATGGAACCTCCACCAAATTTTACTGTGGGTAGCAAGTGTTTTCTTGGAATGCTGTGTTTTTTAGCCTCCATGCATAACGCCTTTTTGTATGACCAAACAACTCAATCTTTGTTTCATCAGTCCACAGGACCTTCTTCCAAAATGTAACTGGCTTGTCCAAATGTGCTTTTGCATACCTCAGGCGACTGTGCTTGTGGCGTGCTTGCAGAAACGGCTTCTTTTGCATCACTCTCCCATACAGCTTCTCCTTGTGCAAAGTGGCTGTATTGTTGACCGATGCACAGTGACACCATCTGCAGCAAGATGATGCTGCAGGTCTTTGGAGGTGGTCTGTGGATTGTCCTTGACTGTTCTCACCATTCTTCTTCTCTGCCTTTCTGATATTTTTCTTGGCCTGCCACTTCTGGGCTTAACAAGAACTGTACCTGTGTTCTTCCATTTCCTTACTATGTTCCTCACAGTGGAAATTGACAGGTTAAATCTCTGAGACAACTTTTTGTATCCTTCCCCTGAAAAGCTATGTTGAATAATCTTTGTTTTCAGATCATTTGAGAGTTGTTTTGAGGAGCCCATGATGCCACTCTTCACAGGAGAATCAAATAGGAGAACTACTTGCAAGTGGCCACCTTAAATACCTTTTCTCATGATTTGATACACCTGGCTATGAAGTTCAAAGCTCAATGAGGTTACAAAACCAATTTAGTGCTTCAGTAAGTCAGTAAAAAGTAGTTAGGAGTGTTCAAATCAAGAAAATGATAAGGGTGCCCATACTTTTGCACCGGTCAAATTTTGTTTAAATGCAGATTGCACATTTTCTGTTAGAACAATAAACCTCATTTGAATCCAGAAATATAACTGAGTCCATCAGTTATTAGATATATGAAACTGAAATAGCTGTTGCAAAAACCAAAATTGTTATAAAGAAAAAAGGTTAACATTAATAGGGGTGCCCAAACTTTAACACATGACTGTATCTTGCGGAGATGGAGCGTCTCCACAAGATAAATAGACATGCTGCGGTCAGGAAAGACGCACTGCATGTCCATATACGCAGGGCCGCCGGATGCAGCCCTGCACGCATAGTGGAGACAGGATTTCATAAAATCCCCCTCCAATATGCTGTAACATTTGGATGCTGCAGCTGTACGCAGCGTCCAATCCACAGCAAATAGTGAATGTTTCCGGACCATGGAAACATACCCTAAAAGTGTGAATGGTGAGGACATGGTGCAGAAGTGGAGTTTTTCCAAGACTAGACAGTGGGACTGTGTATAATGTCACTGGTGATCCCTGTATTACCTGTATACTTACACTACTGTATATACAGAGCTCTTTGGTATAATGGCCCTTATGGTAATATTAGTATTGTGTTTTTTTAAATTAATGATCAGTATTGTAGTATCTGGTCACTATGTGGTCTGGTCATGGTGCGGTGGTATTTATCCCTTGTATGTAATATTATTTGGTCATTATATTGTGGTAATATGTGGTCCAGCCATGGTATGACAGAATTTGTTCCTTGTATGTGGTATTAGTCATTTTTAAAAATGTACCTAAAGAGCATTGAATATTTTAAGAAATGTTTAATAGAGTAGGGCCCGATCAAAAGAGTCTTCCTTGTGGTGGGGCTTAAAAAATCGATGGCTGTATGTGATCTGGTGTTCGATGGGAACTACTAATGTGTGATTGGTGAGGACGTGATGCAGAAGTGGAGTTTTTCCAAGACTGGGCAGGGGACTGTAGAATATGGGGCTCCAAAATTCCTGGTGACAGCCCTGCCTGTGTGAATGCTACCTAATGTCTGATAGTAAGAAATCCTTCATTGTGTGGGTTTATATAATAGTATTTATGCACTCATAGAAATATAGATCTATATCGCTTAAAGTATCCTCTAAAGAAAGCAGCACTATACAAAACTGACACTGCAAACGAGAGCACGCTTCAGAGTATCGACCCAGTATCCTCCATATATACATGGCCCATCCTTTGTCACACTGGAGGGATGAGACCCATAGATGGGTGTCTGTCAATTTGGTAGACAGCACTAAATTATAATACATATAATGGGTGAGAGATACAGACAACCATCTGGATACTAACTAGTAGTCTGCCACGAATGGCACCCATTTCTTCTTATACCAGAAACAGACTGGATAGATTCAATGTATCTGCAGTTTCCATCTGCTATGTGGCCATTGCCCTTTGTTCACATAGGTCCCTGTTCAAACAAGGTGGCTCTTCTTCCTATACTATTATTTATTACTTCCATACCATCTTTTTTATATACTAGATATATCTGTAATTCTGCTTATTTTGCCTATATTTTACTATTGAGAAACCAGAGCAATCTTCAAATTATCTACAAGCTTATACAGCCTGTGCCGGAGTGTGAGCATTCCCCACTCCAATATGGCAGGTACATATAACTGAGTGCAGTAGACATGCACAGATTGAGGGCAGCTCCCTGATCTAATATGGCGCCACACAACTTGATGGAGAGAAGAGAGCATGTGCAAATCAGTCAGTGCCGGGGTGTACACTGACAGCTTGGGGCCCCTGTGCAAAAAAAATGTTTGGGCCCCTCTATGTTTATGGCAACCAAGCTACAGATATTTGTCTCCTCTCAATATGAATATTACTGTCCCCTATTACATGATGCCCTCTTATGTACAGCACCATCCCTTACATATCGGAATCTCGTTATTTAGAGCATCCTGTTTTATTATAGTATCCACTCTTGTTATATAAAAACTGAAGTGATTGCTGATGGAAGTTGGTAAAGCTTCTTTTCTGATAGCAAAGTATGATTAACTGGTGAGATGTTGCACCATCAGCAGTCATGTTATATCTAACAAGAGAGGACACTGTAGTAAAGAGAGAGCGCTGTGATTAACAAAAATAACAAGAAAGCAATATGTAAAGAACGGTGCTATATATAAGAAGATATAATACTTTGTAATAATGGGACAATAATGTACATAAAAACAGAGGACGCAACATATTAGGGGACTGTCCCATACATAACTAAAGAGGATGGTACGTAATCAGGGATGCCCCTTCCTGGGATAATGTCCCCCATACTGGGTCCATTCCTGGGATAGTGTGCCCCTTCCTGGGATAATGTCCCCCATACTGGGACCATTCCTGGGATAGTGTGCCCCTTCCTGGGATAATGTCCCCCATACTGGGACCATTCCTGGGATAGTGTGCCCCTTCCTGGGATAATGTCCCCCATACTGGGACCATTCCTGGGATAGTGTGCCCCTTCCTGGGATAATGTGTTCTGTTCTCCAATACATAAAAAAATACTACTCGTCTTCCCCCTACGCTGCCTGGTGTTCGCTTCTACAGCCGCTGCAGTTGACTTCAGCATCCTCGCCATGGTGCATGATGTCGATGCCATGTGTCACCAGTCACGGGCACGCCGACGTCAGCTACCAGTCTCTGATAGGCCACTGGCATGTATTGCAGCTCAGTGAGCCAGCGGGTCCCCTGCACCACAAAACATTTCAGCAGAATGTGGCTCCAAGGACTTGCATCCAGCTGATATAGTCGTTGGTGTTGGCGTGCCCCCTCCACCTCTAGGCCCCTGGTGTAGTGAGTAGCTGGGATCACTGACATCACACTTGAGCCTAGAGCACATTCTATGTATATTACTACCGTCAGCAGTTATATGAGCAATCATTAATTATAACACTTGTGTTATCACATTATCTCTATCAAGCAATTAAGGTTTTAATATTATATGCACAATACCTGTGAACTGGCACAGGATGAAAATCAGTTATTGTTATATGCTTAATGACTCATGAGGAGATTGATATTATTGCACTGTATACATATGCAGGGCCAGCGTCAGCTCTTGGGTAAGTGTCAGGGCCCTGAGCAGGCTGGGGGGCCCACTCACCATTGGGGACACCAGCACGCTATGGGGACCGGTGCCAGCACCCACAAGTTGGCCCCCCCGCTTGCTTAGGGCCCAAGTACTAGTAATACTTACCTCTCCCTGTTCTTCCGCTGCAGTGTCTTCCACATCTTCTCACTCTGGGATGTTTCAGGTCAGATGGTGCGATGATGTGACTAGTGTGCTCCCTCTTCTCTGAACAGTCACAGTGCAAAAAGCCGGACGACTGCAATGCTGAGGAGTCTGGAGCAGAGCAGCGGCCAGCGAGGAGAGGTGAGCATTTCATTTTTTTTACGCTTGGTGCAATATATTGGACTCATATATACTGGAGCATTGTATGGGGCCCATCATATACTGGAGCATTATATGGGGCCCACGATCCTGTATGGAGAGCTATGTGGAACCCATAATACTGGAGCCCAACACCGGAACTGCTGTAACCCACCAACCTACTGTCTCCTTCCCCACCATCCTGTAGCATGTAAGCCCGAAAGGGCAGGGTCCTCTCCCCTCTGTATCAGTCTGTCATTGTTAGTTTACTGTAAGTGATATCTGTAATTTGTATGTAACCCCTTCTCATGTACAGCACCATGGAATCAATGGTGCTATATAAATAAATAATAATACTGTATAGAGGACTAAACTGTCCGGTTTCTGAGCTAAATAGTTATTACTCATGTAATGTAAGAAGTAAGTGAAATCTTTGGCATTGTTCTATACCTATATTTCTCTGCCGTATCTGTGTATCGTGGTATGTCTTAAAGGGACCCACTGAGACCATTTCCCCAGGGCCCATGAAAACCTGGAGCCGGCCCTGTACATATCAACTATTCTTTCCTGATATATATTGATTGATCACTGATTATACAGTGTAACCTATATGTACTGTGCTTATACTCTGTGAATGTTGATGGCTTGAGAAAGGTTCACAGTTTGAAAAGTTGAAATGTCGCGCATATCTGGGTGAATAAAGACCACAGTTTATTTCACGATCTCATGCCTGGAGTGCTGCTATATTTTTTTTTTTTTTTGCCATGTATCTACATCAATCTATATTCATATGGTTACATTTCTATATGAAAAACAGCTGCATACATGTGTCCATATATATATATATATATATCAGTGTATAATACACAGACTTGATTATTCTGACACAAGCATCCTGGCTGAATGTGGCATGTAATACAAGAGTGTACTATTTCTTGACCAAATGTGTAACTTTCCATGACCCTAACTGGATTCCCATGGAGTCCTGTAAATCTTTTTATTCGGCTTTACAGTACACTGCATTATATACTGATTCTGGGTTACACAATGATTTTGGCCATGGCACAGGTTGTGCAGCATAAAATCATTGTAAGCTGCTGCTACATGACATAGCAGCAGAAATAAAGTGATTAGGGTCACAACACATCCCCTGGGTACCACGACAAGCAGATTGAAAAAAAAATCAGAACTTGTCCCACCACTGCAGGGGTCGCAATGTGACCCTCCTCACCTGTATCAGAGGCATGAAGAGAAGTTTGGCAGCTTGATCTATGCTGTAACTAAACATCATTTTGCTTCAGCATGTGTTTATGGGATAACGTTCCTGCCGTGCACGTCACTGTCAGCTGCTATCTCCACGGTGCAACACACTTGGATGCACATACACCTGACGTGGGGGTCCCCCTTCAGTATGGACCCGGTTGCACCCTCTGTAATTGCAATCATTACACCCATGAGTAATAGAGGACATGTGACAGTGCTATCACCATTGTGGTGTGAGGTGTAGTGATCGGTGCTGAACTGCCACAGATGGAAGCACAGGATCACTACTCAGTCAGTTTCAGTGCTGGAATGAATGATAGTATCTGCCCCAGCACTAATCTTAAAAGCCAATGATTGTGTAGTGCGTGGGAAGAGGGCAGCGCTGGAGGAGAGTTTAGGGGAAAAAAAGCAGAGCAATTTGCCTAGTGTGGGGAGCAGCATGTAATCAAACTCCGTGCAGGCAATAAAGTGAAATTCAGGGTGTCATAAATTCAATAGAGGTGAAACTAGCTTTATTAATACATTAGAATGTTATTTTTTAATGCTGGCAGTATATCTCGGGCTGCGGCTGGCAGTATATCTCGGGCTGCGGCTGGCAGTATATCTCGGGCTGCGGCTGGCAGTATATCTCGGGCTGCGGCTGGCAGTATATCTCGGGCTGCGGCTGGCAGTATATCTCGGGCTGCGGCTGGCAGTATATCTCGGGCTGCGGCTGGCAGTATATCTCGGGCTGCGGCTGGCAGTATATCTCGGGCTGCGGCTGGCAGTATATCTCGGGCTGCGGCTGGCAGTATATCTCGGGCTGCGGCTGGCAGTATATCTCGGGCTGCGGCTGGCAGTATATCTCGGGCTGCGGCTGGCAGTATATCTCGGGCTGCGGCTGGCAGTATATCTCGGGCTGCGGCTGGCAGTATATCTCGGGCTGCGGCTGGCAGTATATCTCGGGCTGCGGCTGGCAGTATATCTCGGGCTGCGGCTGGCAGTATATCTCGGGCTGCGGCTGGCAGTATATCTCGGGCTGCGGCTGGCAGTATATCTCGGGCTGCGGCTGGCAGTATATCTCGGGCTGCGGCTGGCAGTATATCTCGGGCTGCGGCTGGCAGTATATCTCGGGCTGCGGCTGGCAGTATATCTCGGGCTGCGGCTGGCAGTATATCTCGGGCTGCGGCTGGCAGTATATCTCGGGCTGCGGCTGGCAGTATATCTCGGGCTGCGGCTGGCAGTATATCTCGGGCTGCGGCTGGCAGTATATCTCGGGCTGCGGCTGGCAGTATATCTCGGGCTGCGGCTGGCAGTATATCTCGGGCTGCGGCTGGCAGTATATCTCGGGCTGCGGCTGGCAGTATATCTCGGGCTGCGGCTGGCAGTATATCTCGGGCTGCGGCTGGCAGTATATCTCGGGCTGCGGCTGGCAGTATATCTCGGGCTGCGGCTGGCAGTATATCTCGGGCTGCGGCTGGCAGTATATCTCGGGCTGCGGCTGGCAGTATATCTCGGGCTGCGGCTGGCAGTATATCTCGGGCTGCGGCTGGCAGTATATCTCGGGCTGCGGCTGGCAGTATATCTCGGGCTGCGGCTGGCAGTATATCTCGGGCTGCGGCTGGCAGTATATCTCGGGCTGCGGCTGGCAGTATATCTCGGGCTGCGGCTGGCAGTATATCTCGGGCTGCGGCTGGCAGTATATCTCGGGCTGCGGCTGGCAGTATATCTCGGGCTGCGGCTGGCAGTATATCTCGGGCTGCGGCTGGCAGTATATCTCGGGCTGCGGCTGGCAGTATATCTCGGGCTGCGGCTGGCAGTATATCTCGGGCTGCGGCTGGCAGTATATCTCGGGCTGCGGCTGGCAGTATATCTCGGGCTGCGGCTGGCAGTATATCTCGGGCTGCGGCTGGCAGTATATCTCGGGCTGCGGCTGGCAGTATATCTCGGGCTGCGGCTGGCAGTATATCTCGGGCTGCGGCTGGCAGTATATCTCGGGCTGCGGCTGGCAGTATATCTCGGGCTGCGGCTGGCAGTATATCTCGGGCTGCGGCTGGCAGTATATCTCGGGCTGCGGCTGGCAGTATATCTCGGGCTGCGGCTGGCAGTATATCTCGGGCTGCGGCTGGCAGTATATCTCGGGCTGCGGCTGGCAGTATATCTCGGGCTGCGGCTGGCAGTATATCTCGGGCTGCGGCTGGCAGTATATCTCGGGCTGCGGCTGGCAGTATATCTCGGGCTGCGGCTGGCAGTATATCTCGGGCTGCGGCTGGCAGTATATCTCGGGCTGCGGCTGGCAGTATATCTCGGGCTGCGGCTGGCAGTATATCTCGGGCTGCGGCTGGCAGTATATCTCGGGCTGCGGCTGGCAGTATATCTCGGGCTGCGGCTGGCAGTATATCTCGGGCTGCGGCTGGCAGTATATCTCGGGCTGCGGCTGGCAGTATATCTCGGGCTGCGGCTGGCAGTATATCTCGGGCTGCGGCTGGCAGTATATCTCGGGCTGCGGCTGGCAGTATATCTCGGGCTGCGGCTGGCAGTATATCTCGGGCTGCGGCTGGCAGTATATCTCGGGCTGCGGCTGGCAGTATATCTCGGGCTGCGGCTGGCAGTATATCTCGGGCTGCGGCTGGCAGTATATCTCGGGCTGCGGCTGGCAGTATATCTCGGGCTGCGGCTGGCAGTATATCTCGGGCTGCGGCTGGCAGTATATCTCGGGCTGCGGCTGGCAGTATATCTCGGGCTGCGGCTGGCAGTATATCTCGGGCTGCGGCTGGCAGTATATCTCGGGCTGCGGCTGGCAGTATATCTCGGGCTGCGGCTGGCAGTATATCTCGGGCTGCGGCTGGCAGTATATCTCGGGCTGCGGCTGGCAGTATATCTCGGGCTGCGGCTGGCAGTATATCTCGGGCTGCGGCTGGCAGTATATCTCGGGCTGCGGCTGGCAGTATATCTCGGGCTGCGGCTGGCAGTATATCTCGGGCTGCGGCTGGCAGTATATCTCGGGCTGCGGCTGGCAGTATATCTCGGGCTGCGGCTGGCAGTATATCTCGGGCTGCGGCTGGCAGTATATCTCGGGCTGCGGCTGGCAGTATATCTCGGGCTGCGGCTGGCAGTATATCTCGGGCTGCGGCTGGCAGTATATCTCGGGCTGCGGCTGGCAGTATATCTCGGGCTGCGGCTGGCAGTATATCTCGGGCTGCGGCTGGCAGTATATCTCGGGCTGCGGCTGGCAGTATATCTCGGGCTGCGGCTGGCAGTATATCTCGGGCTGCGGCTGGCAGTATATCTCGGGCTGCGGCTGGCAGTATATCTCGGGCTGCGGCTGGCAGTATATCTCGGGCTGCGGCTGGCAGTATATCTCGGGCTGCGGCTGGCAGTATATCTCGGGCTGCGGCTGGCAGTATATCTCGGGCTGCGGCTGGCAGTATATCTCGGGCTGCGGCTGGCAGTATATCTCGGGCTGCGGCTGGCAGTATATCTCGGGCTGCGGCTGGCAGTATATCTCGGGCTGCGGCTGGCAGTATATCTCGGGCTGCGGCTGGCAGTATATCTCGGGCTGCGGCTGGCAGTATATCTCGGGCTGCGGCTGGCAGTATATCTCGGGCTGCGGCTGGCAGTATATCTCGGGCTGCGGCTGGCAGTATATCTCGGGCTGCGGCTGGCAGTATATCTCGGGCTGCGGCTGGCAGTATATCTCGGGCTGCGGCTGGCAGTATATCTCGGGCTGCGGCTGGCAGTATATCTCGGGCTGCGGCTGGCAGTATATCTCGGGCTGCGGCTGGCAGTATATCTCGGGCTGCGGCTGGCAGTATATCTCGGGCTGCGGCTGGCAGTATATCTCGGGCTGCGGCTGGCAGTATATCTCGGGCTGCGGCTGGCAGTATATCTCGGGCTGCGGCTGGCAGTATATCTCGGGCTGCGGCTGGCAGTATATCTCGGGCTGCGGCTGGCAGTATATCTCGGGCTGCGGCTGGCAGTATATCTCGGGCTGCGGCTGGCAGTATATCTCGGGCTGCGGCTGGCAGTATATCTCGGGCTGCGGCTGGCAGTATATCTCGGGCTGCGGCTGGCAGTATATCTCGGGCTGCGGCTGGCAGTATATCTCGGGCTGCGGCTGGCAGTATATCTCGGGCTGCGGCTGGCAGTATATCTCGGGCTGCGGCTGGCAGTATATCTCGGGCTGCGGCTGGCAGTATATCTCGGGCTGCGGCTGGCAGTATATCTCGGGCTGCGGCTGGCAGTATATCTCGGGCTGCGGCTGGCAGTATATCTCGGGCTGCGGCTGGCAGTATATCTCGGGCTGCGGCTGGCAGTATATCTCGGGCTGCGGCTGGCAGTATATCTCGGGCTGCGGCTGGCAGTATATCTCGGGCTGCGGCTGGCAGTATATCTCGGGCTGCGGCTGGCAGTATATCTCGGGCTGCGGCTGGCAGTATATCTCGGGCTGCGGCTGGCAGTATATCTCGGGCTGCGGCTGGCAGTATATCTCGGGCTGCGGCTGGCAGTATATCTCGGGCTGCGGCTGGCAGTATATCTCGGGCTGCGGCTGGCAGTATATCTCGGGCTGCGGCTGGCAGTATATCTCGGGCTGCGGCTGGCAGTATATCTCGGGCTGCGGCTGGCAGTATATCTCGGGCTGCGGCTGGCAGTATATCTCGGGCTGCGGCTGGCAGTATATCTCGGGCTGCGGCTGGCAGTATATCTCGGGCTGCGGCTGGCAGTATATCTCGGGCTGCGGCTGGCAGTATATCTCGGGCTGCGGCTGGCAGTATATCTCGGGCTGCGGCTGGCAGTATATCTCGGGCTGCGGCTGGCAGTATATCTCGGGCTGCGGCTGGCAGTATATCTCGGGCTGCGGCTGGCAGTATATCTCGGGCTGCGGCTGGCAGTATATCTCGGGCTGCGGCTGGCAGTATATCTCGGGCTGCGGCTGGCAGTATATCTCGGGCTGCGGCTGGCAGTATATCTCGGGCTGCGGCTGGCAGTATATCTCGGGCTGCGGCTGGCAGTATATCTCGGGCTGCGGCTGGCAGTATATCTCGGGCTGCGGCTGGCAGTATATCTCGGGCTGCGGCTGGCAGTATATCTCGGGCTGCGGCTGGCAGTATATCTCGGGCTGCGGCTGGCAGTATATCTCGGGCTGCGGCTGGCAGTATATCTCGGGCTGCGGCTGGCAGTATATCTCGGGCTGCGGCTGGCAGTATATCTCGGGCTGCGGCTGGCAGTATATCTCGGGCTGCGGCTGGCAGTATATCTCGGGCTGCGGCTGGCAGTATATCTCGGGCTGCGGCTGGCAGTATATCTCGGGCTGCGGCTGGCAGTATATCTCGGGCTGCGGCTGGCAGTATATCTCGGGCTGCGGCTGGCAGTATATCTCGGGCTGCGGCTGGCAGTATATCTCGGGCTGCGGCTGGCAGTATATCTCGGGCTGCGGCTGGCAGTATATCTCGGGCTGCGGCTGGCAGTATATCTCGGGCTGCGGCTGGCAGTATATCTCGGGCTGCGGCTGGCAGTATATCTCGGGCTGCGGCTGGCAGTATATCTCGGGCTGCGGCTGGCAGTATATCTCGGGCTGCGGCTGGCAGTATATCTCGGGCTGCGGCTGGCAGTATATCTCGGGCTGCGGCTGGCAGTATATCTCGGGCTGCGGCTGGCAGTATATCTCGGGCTGCGGCTGGCAGTATATCTCGGGCTGCGGCTGGCAGTATATCTCGGGCTGCGGCTGGCAGTATATCTCGGGCTGCGGCTGGCAGTATATCTCGGGCTGCGGCTGGCAGTATATCTCGGGCTGCGGCTGGCAGTATATCTCGGGCTGCGGCTGGCAGTATATCTCGGGCTGCGGCTGGCAGTATATCTCGGGCTGCGGCTGGCAGTATATCTCGGGCTGCGGCTGGCAGTATATCTCGGGCTGCGGCTGGCAGTATATCTCGGGCTGCGGCTGGCAGTATATCTCGGGCTGCGGCTGGCAGTATATCTCGGGCTGCGGCTGGCAGTATATCTCGGGCTGCGGCTGGCAGTATATCTCGGGCTGCGGCTGGCAGTATATCTCGGGCTGCGGCTGGCAGTATATCTCGGGCTGCGGCTGGCAGTATATCTCGGGCTGCGGCTGGCAGTATATCTCGGGCTGCGGCTGGCAGTATATCTCGGGCTGCGGCTGGCAGTATATCTCGGGCTGCGGCTGGCAGTATATCTCGGGCTGCGGCTGGCAGTATATCTCGGGCTGCGGCTGGCAGTATATCTCGGGCTGCGGCTGGCAGTATATCTCGGGCTGCGGCTGGCAGTATATCTCGGGCTGCGGCTGGCAGTATATCTCGGGCTGCGGCTGGCAGTATATCTCGGGCTGCGGCTGGCAGTATATCTCGGGCTGCGGCTGGCAGTATATCTCGGGCTGCGGCTGGCAGTATATCTCGGGCTGCGGCTGGCAGTATATCTCGGGCTGCGGCTGGCAGTATATCTCGGGCTGCGGCTGGCAGTATATCTCGGGCTGCGGCTGGCAGTATATCTCGGGCTGCGGCTGGCAGTATATCTCGGGCTGCGGCTGGCAGTATATCTCGGGCTGCGGCTGGCAGTATATCTCGGGCTGCGGCTGGCAGTATATCTCGGGCTGCGGCTGGCAGTATATCTCGGGCTGCGGCTGGCAGTATATCTCGGGCTGCGGCTGGCAGTATATCTCGGGCTGCGGCTGGCAGTATATCTCGGGCTGCGGCTGGCAGTATATCTCGGGCTGCGGCTGGCAGTATATCTCGGGCTGCGGCTGGCAGTATATCTCGGGCTGCGGCTGGCAGTATATCTCGGGCTGCGGCTGGCAGTATATCTCGGGCTGCGGCTGGCAGTATATCTCGGGCTGCGGCTGGCAGTATATCTCGGGCTGCGGCTGGCAGTATATCTCGGGCTGCGGCTGGCAGTATATCTCGGGCTGCGGCTGGCAGTATATCTCGGGCTGCGGCTGGCAGTATATCTCGGGCTGCGGCTGGCAGTATATCTCGGGCTGCGGCTGGCAGTATATCTCGGGCTGCGGCTGGCAGTATATCTCGGGCTGCGGCTGGCAGTATATCTCGGGCTGCGGCTGGCAGTATATCTCGGGCTGCGGCTGGCAGTATATCTCGGGCTGCGGCTGGCAGTATATCTCGGGCTGCGGCTGGCAGTATATCTCGGGCTGCGGCTGGCAGTATATCTCGGGCTGCGGCTGGCAGTATATCTCGGGCTGCGGCTGGCAGTATATCTCGGGCTGCGGCTGGCAGTATATCTCGGGCTGCGGCTGGCAGTATATCTCGGGCTGCGGCTGGCAGTATATCTCGGTTTTCCTTTATAGAGTTTGGATATAACAAACAATTTTAAAGCGCATTCAAGCTACAAGATATTGATATGCTATCCTCAGGACCTACAGTATATCACAAAAGTGAGTGCACTCTTTACATTTTTGTAAATACTTTGTTTTCATGGGACAACAATGTATCAAGGTGTCAAATCTTCAAAATAAAGTAGTACAGCTTGTATAAATGTGGCATTTCCTCTACATAACTCAACACGCAGCCATTAGTATCTAAATCGCTTTCAACAAAATTGAGTACGCCCCTAAGTGAAATGGCTAAGTTGTTCCTAGTTTAGTATTTTCCCTCCCCAGTTTCACGTAGCTCATTAGTGTTACAAGATCTCAGGTGTGAATGGGTGACAGGTGGGTTAGATTTGGTGTTATCGCTCTCACACATTCTCATACTGGTAAATGGAAGTTCAACCTGGCTCCTCAGGGCAATGAAACTCTATGAGGATCTGTAAAAATCAATTATTGCTCTACTAAAAGATGGCCTAGGCTGTAAGAAGATTGCCAACAACCTGAAACTGAGCTGCAGCATCGTGGGCAAAACCATACAGCAGTTAAACAAGACAGGTTCCACTCAGAACTGTCCTCGCCATAGTTGAACAAACGAGTTGAGTACATGTGCTCACCATCATATCCATTAGCTGTCCTTTCAACATAGACGTATTAGTGCTGCCAGCGTTACTGCAGAGGTTACAGGAGTGGTGGGTCAGCCTGTCAGTGCTCAAACCATATGACGCACACTGCATCAAATTCGTCTGCATGGCTGTCATCCCATAAGGAAGCCTCTTCTAAAGATAATGCACAAGAAAGCCTGCAAACACTGCTAAAGACAAGCAGACTAAGAGATGGATTACTGGAATTAAGTCCTGCGGGCTGAGACCAACATAAACATATTTGGTTCAGATGGTGTCAAGTGTGTGGCAGCAACCAGGTGAGGAGTACAAAGACCTACAGTCAAGCATGATGGTGGGAGTGTCATGGTTTGGGGCTGCATGAGTGCTGCCATCTGTGGGCAGCTATAGTTCACAGAGGGAACCATGGATGCCAACATGGTCAGCTTCAGTATTTCACAGTACATGATCCCCTCTCTTCAGAAACTGGGTCGCAGGGCAGTATTTCAACATGATAATTACCCCAAACACACCTCTAACATGACCACTGCCTTGCTAAAGAAACTGAGGGTAAAGGAGCTGGACTGACCAAGCATGTCACCAGACCAAAACCCTACTGAACTTCTGCATGGCATCTTCAAACAAAGGTGGAGGAGTGCAAGGTCTCCAACATCCACCAGCTCCGTTATGTTGTCATGGAGGAGTGGAAAAGGATTCCAGTGACAATCTGTGAAGTTCTAGTGAACTCCATGCCCAAGAGAGTAAAGGCAATGCTTTAAAATAATGGTGGCCACACAAAATATTGACACTTAGGGCACAATTTGGCCATTTTCACTTAGAGGTGTGCTCACTATTGTTACCAGCGGTTTACACATTAATGGCTGTGTGTGGAGTTATTTACAGGCCACACCAAATTGAAACTCTTATACAAGCTGTACCCTGACTGGCAGGGATGAGCGCAGATAACATATGCACTTGGCAGGGAAAAGTGATGAGAATATATGCACTAGGCAGACAATAGTGTGGAGAATATCTGCACTAGGCAGGGAATAGTGTGGAGAATATGTGCACTAGGCAGGGATTAGTGCAGAGAATATATGCACTAGGCAGGGAATAGTGTGGAGAATATATGCACTAGGCATGAAATCGTGTGGAGAATATGTGCACCAGGCAGGGATTAGTGCAGAGAATATATGCACTAGGCAGGTAATAGTGTGGAGAAAATGTGCACTAGGCAGGAAAGAGTGCAGAGAATATATGCACTAGGCAGGGATTAGTGCAGAGAATATATGCTCTAGGCAGGGAATAGTGAGGAGTTTATATACACTAAGCAGGGAATAGTGCAGAGAATATATGCACTAGGCAGGTAATAGTGTGGAGAATATATGCACTAGGCAGGAAAGAGTGCAGAGAATATATGCACTAGGCAGGGATTAGTGCAGAGAATATATGCACTAGGCAGGTAATAGTGTGGAGAAAATGTGCACTAGGCAGGAAAGAGTGCAGAGAATATATGCACTAGGCAGGGATTAGTGCAGAGAATATATGCTCTAGGCAGGGAATAGTGAGGAGAATATATACACTAAGCAGGGAATAGTGCAGAGAATATATGCACTAGGCAGGTAATAGTGTGGAGAATATATGCACTAGGCAGGAAAGAGTGCAGAGAATATATGCTCTAGGCAGGGAATAGTGTGGAGAATATGTGCACTAGGTAGCAAAGCGTGTTGACAATATATGCTCTAGGCAGGGATTAGTGCAGAGAATATATGCACTTGGCAGGTAATAGTGTGGAGAATATATGCACTAGGCAGGAAAGAATGCAGAGAATATATGCACTAGGCAGGGATTAGTGCGGAGAATATATGCACTAGGCAGGTAATAGTGTGGAGAAAATGTGCACTAGGCAGGAAAGAGTGCAGAGAATATATGCACTAGGCAGGGATTAGTGCAGAGAATATATGCTCTAGGCAGGGAATAGTGAGGAGAATATATACACTAAGCAGGGAATAGTGCAGAGAATATATGCACTAGGCAGGTAATAGTGTGGAGAATATATGCACTAGGCAGGAAAGAGTGCAGAGAATATATGCTCTAGGCAGGGAATAGTGTGGAGAATATGTGCACTAGGTAGCAAAGAGTGTTGAGAATATATGCTCTAGGCAGGGATTAGTGCAGAGAATATATGCACTTGGCAGGTAATAGTGTGGAGAATATATGCACTAGGCAGGAAAGAGTGCAGAGAATATATGCACTAGGCAGGGAATAGTGCAGAGAATATATGCACTAGGCAGGGATTAGTGCAGATAAAATATGCTCTAGGCAGGGAATAGTGAGGAGAATATATGCACTAAGCAGGGAATAGTGCAAAGAATATATTCAATAAGCAGGGAATAGTGTGGAGAATATATGCAACAGGCAGACAATAGTGTGGAGAATATATGCACTAAGCAGGGAATAGTACAGAGAATGTATGCAATAGGCACGAAATAGTACGGAACATATATACTGTACATTATGCAGGGATTAGTGCACATATTCATAGCACTGTGTGAGCAAGGCCACTTACAAACCTGGATCAGTTAAACTAGTTTTGTCAGGAGGAATGGGCCCAAATTCCAACCAACTATTGGGAAAAGCTTGTGGAACGATATCCCAAATATTTGATCTAAGTCATTTAGTTTAAGGGCAATGGTACCAAATACTAATTAAATGTATATAAACTTTTGACTTTGCAGTAAGCAATAAAAATGCCTTAAAGGTAACCTGTCAGCAGGATTGTGCTCAGTAACCTACAGACAGTGTCAAGTCTGCACCATTAGGCCGGGGTCACACTAACCGATGCAAAATACGGTCCGTAGTTTACATGCGTAATACGGATGAATGACCCCTAAATAGTGCTCCGTATGTCATCTGTAAGCAAGGTGTGGTTGCATATTTTGTGCATGTCTGCATCTGTATGTAATCCGTATGGCATCCGTATGCAATCCGTATGGCGAGATTTTCTCGCCGCCTTGCAAAATGGACATATAATGGAGCCCTATGACAGAGTTTCTAACAGAAACAAAATAATAGATATAGACACATAGAATACATATATATATATATATATACACACAAGTCATTGAGACAAACATATATATATATATATATTTATATTTCACAGAGTTCTTCATAGCAGAATAGCCGCTAATTAAATTGCCGGCTTCTTTCAAATCATTCCCCAACCCGACATGAAATGACACCTGGTTTACATTCAGTAAAGCATTTCATTTCATGTTTTTGAATATGTCCCAGACTAATAATTAGATGAGGGTTTGTGTGCAAAATTTGTGAGTTGTAGTTGTTATTTAAAGGGGTTAATTCGTTGTTAAAAAATGTGTGGGCTTCCCTTTGCCCTGTAGCGGTGGCGAATGGGTTAATCTAACAAAGGGTTAATGTCACCTTACAATCGAATGGTGACATTAACCCTTTGTTAGATTAAACCACTCGCCACCACTATAGGGCAATGGGAAGCCCACGCATTTTTTAACAACGAATTAACTTCTTAAAATAACAACTAGAACTCCCAAATTTTGCACACAAACCCTCATCTAATTATTAGTCAGGGACATATAAAAATACATGAAATGAAATGCTTTACTGAATGTAAACCATGTGTAATTTCATGTCGGGTTGGTGAATGATTTGATAGAAGCCGCCAATTTAATTAGCGGCTATTCTGCTATGAAGAACTCTGTGAAATATAAATATATATATATATATATATATATATATATATATATATATATATATATATATGTTTGTCACAATGACATGTATGTTTGTATGTATATATATGTATTCTATGTGTATATACTGTATCTATTCTTTCATTTCTTTATTAAACCTGTCAGTGTGAGTTTACTGTATAGCGCACTGAATTGCCAGCTTTTATAAAAGACACCGGGTGCGTATTTCTCGCAAGTCACATGTGTGGTCCATGTGTAATCCTTTTTTTTGTGCACTCATAGACTTGCATTGGCGTATTACGGGCGTAGTACGCTGACAATCGCAGCATGCTGCTATTGGCACGGACAGTAGAATACGCCCAAGAAATATACGGCTGTTGGGAGCAAACCCATAGAGAATAATTTGTCCATGTGTAATGCGTGCTTTTAACGCCTCTCACTCGTCCGTATTCCTCGCCAGTGTGACCCCGGCCTTATACTTAATAAAATGATGCCTTGGTTGATGAAATCCGTCTTGTGCTTCTTTTTGCCGTCTAGTTTGCTTAGTGAATATATTAATGTGTATATTTAAAAAGACATGTCACTTCATCAAAATGGTGGCGTCTACGGGGCCTGTGCACTTGTCAGTTAGTGCCTATTATTTTGCTGTGTTGAAAAAAAAAAATTTACCATCAAAATGGCGCCGCTGGCTGCGCCTGCACATTGGCATCTATCGCATACCAATAGATAGTACTGTGCAAACGCCTCCGCCCACCCCTTGTTGCTACAGCCAAAAAATTTTACACTACAACAAAATGGCGCAGGAGGCGACTCTTTTACAGTAGTATCTATTGGTACACGATAGGTGCAAATGCACAGGCGCAGCCGACGGTGCCATTTTGATGGTGTTTTTTTTTCTTTTCAACACCACAATATAATAGGCACTAACTGACAAGTGATAATGTGCAGATGCTGGAGGCACCGCCTTTTTGATGAAGTAACATTTTTTTTTCAAATACACACATTAGTATATTCATTATGCAAACTAGGGGGCAGGTCAGTGAGGGATCAGTGACCTGTTAGGTATTCATAATGCAGACTGCTATCAGAGCACCATAAACACCAACCCCGTCTTAGAGCAGAAGCATATCATAAACACAAAACTAAAAATAAGGATTAAAAAAGTACAAGATGGATTTCATCAACCAAGGTATAAATTTATTAAGTTTAACAGCACCAACCTGACAGTGTGTGTAGGTTACTCAGCACAATTCTGCTGACAGGTTCCCTTTAAAGCATTCTCTCTCTCTCTCTCATTATTCTGACATTTGGCAAATATTAATAATTATGGTAATTCTAATTGACCTAAAATAGGAAAAGTCTATTCTGATTTCATGTTAAATATTGAGAAAAACATGTATATGTGCCTTTGTATATAGTGTATGTAAACTTCTGGTTTCAACTGTATACTCATTTATTTATATGTAATAATTGAGCTGTCAATATATACATACATAATAAGGTATATATATATATTTATCTCTCTCTCTATATATATATATGTATATATATATATACTGTATATATATATATATACACACACACTCATATTATGTATATCTATATATATGTGTGTGTATATACATCTATCGTCACGGTGCATGTGTAGATTGCCGATGAACAATGTGCAAGCGCATGTAAGAAACATACTGCGCAAGCGCAGCTCCACTCTCTGACCCGGTGGGGGTCCGACTACCATTCGTCCTCCCACAGATCCTGAGAGTGGAGAGCCCACAGTGCTGGTCAGTGCCGCATCCTCTCTATTATTCCAGGTACCACAGTGCTCTCAGCCATGTCTGTATTGGGGGCAGCACTGCCTCAGTCACCTACATGGAGCGGTGGTTAGCCCCCTGTAAAGTAGGGGGTTTTAATTGAATCTTGCTGGTCACTATTGTTCTACCCAGTCAAGTTCTGATGTTTCCCTGTAACTTAGTGTAAAGTGTAACCTAAACCCCCACTAAGTCATAGTCCACAGTGGGAGGCAGTAATTCTATATATCACTGTGCAATCTGTGAGGTTTGCTGTTATTAGCTCAATAAATCTCAGCACTTACAGAGTCAGATGTATAATCTCCATCTCCATGATCTCGGTGCTAACTTCTTCTTCCGGCCACTGTATGGTCTGCTCCCTATGGTACATGGAACATATATATCTCATATAGAAAGGTACAAATACCATTAATTGTTAGGATGTTCAATACCATTAGTGATCATGACAAATGTGGCTTCATTCCTCCCCTCCTCCCTCCATTCTAGGTACTTTCTTTGCCAACATTTTACATTGACTACATTCCAGAGATACAAAAAAATCTGTCAGCAGGTTTCTGCTGTTTAATCTGAGAACAGCATTGTGTAGGGGCAAAGAGCATGATTCCAGCAAGTTGTCACTTACTGGGCTGCTTGCTGTAGTTTCAATAAAATTATTGTTTTATTAGCAGGATATTATCATTAGAGGACTAGTTGCCTCATGCCATGTAGTCCTCCTGCTCTGTATAACTCCGTCCCCACCGATGATTAGCAGCTTTCTGGCAAAGTATAATTTACCTAGAAAGCTGTCAATCAGTAGTGTGGGAGGGGTTATACAGGGCTCAACATTCAGAGCACTGATAGATCTGTACAAGAGAAAACAGGGATTTTAATAAAACTGCACCAAGAAGCCTAGTAAGTGGCACATTGCTGGAATCATTTTCTCTGTCCCTACATCATACCATTTTCAGATTATGTAGCAAAAACTTGGTTTCAGATTCCCTTTAAAGAGAATTTGTCACCAGGATTTTGCCTCCTAATCTGAGAGTAGCATAACTTAGAGCTGGAAACCTTGCTTCCAGGGATGTGTCACTTGTTGGGTTGTTTGCTGCAACCTAAACAGGAGAAAATCCATCTCAATGAACTTGTGAACAACCTTCTTCCTTTATTCACCAAAAGTGCTCAATAGAGGATAAAATAGAATCAGCGACGCAAGTCACATGATATGTGACATCGACACGTCTCTGGTGAATGCGCATCCATAATTATGGAGCTGTTTGCTGTAGCTTTGATAAAATCACGCTTTTATCAGCAGAAGATTATCTCTAGAGGACTAGTAAACCTGCTGCCATGTAGTCCTCCTTATTTATGAGCTCTGCACCCACCCCTGATTGGCAGTCTTTTTCCTATGCACAGTGTACATTGAGCAGCCGATCAGTGGTGTGGGCGGAGTTATACAGGGCTCAACATTCAGAGCACTGCTAGATCTGCAGCAGATAAAATAATTTTATCAAAATTGTAAGCAGCCCAGTAATGAGAAACATTGCTGAAATTGTTGCTTTTAGATGCGGCAGCAAAAACCTGGTGATAGATTCTCTTGAAATCCTCAAATTCTGTCTGACAGCAGCTGCCAATAGAGGATGTTTCTGTACGGGGATACCGAGAGAACTAGAAGATTATTGGCAGAAAAAGATCCCATGGCCTTTCTTGTCTTTATTATTTCCCTTTTTAAATTTACAATAGATGATTATTCCAAACATAATGAATTTAATTTAGTGGTGATTTTCTAACTATACACTGTTCATTGGGAAAACTGTCAGATGAGCTCTGAATACAGATCCCTAGAGAAGGTATATGTCCTTCCTTTCTAAGAAGCCATACTACCATAATGGCTCCTGTGTTTTCTCCTCCTACCATTGAACAAGTGAAGTAACAATCCCTGTGTTGTGGCATCTTTGTGCTGTAAGATACGATCCATGAGCGGTGCCCAAAACATGGCGGCTCTCTGTGTAGACAGATATTGTGTGCAGACAGGATCTACAGGGGAACATCCCTCCCAGAATATAATGACTCAGTCATCAGAGATAAGGAGACAGCTCCATCATTATGGAATCCAGAAGGTTGGTTTATATTAGAGCGTTACATTTTTATCACTTACCAAATTGTGATCCTTTCTATATATTTTATCATCAGTGTCGTAAATTTAGGGAACCCTGTGAAGTCCATCCTGTAAGGTAAGGGTTAACTAGAAGGTATGGTAACACTAGTAATTGATGGGAGCTGTTAAAATAGATGTTCCCACTTATTTATCCCCAATCCACAGTATAGGGAATAAGCTGCTGTTTGCTGGGGCTGCGTTCCCCGGACCCTCCAGCCCTGAGATGCCCCTGTAGCATGGAGCCGAGGTGGCGCATGCGCCCCACACACTGTACAATGATGAGAAAGACTCTTACCTGCGATTTACACCTTCAGCTGAAAAAGAAACAACAGTTTACAATTGGATTTATTGAAGTATTTAATAACAGTTGCAGCGGACGACTTATTTTTGGGTCGTATTCACACGTCTTTGTTTTTCTCATCTGCACAAACCCAAACTAATTTTCATCAGTGCGCTGCTTCCAATTTTCATCTAGTTTTACTCCATGTGTCCATTTTTTACCATCAGTATCTCATCCTTTTCTATTGTATGCAAAAAGAAAACCAAAACCTGATGGAAGTTTCCCAAGTTTCTCCTAGTAGTCAGTCAGTGGGTGAGTGTGATCCACAATTCGCCCCACAGCTGACATGTTACCAGCTCCATAGAACAGAAGGGCCAGTGAAAAATACTGGCAGCACCCCTGGTACATAGACACACACGTGACTGAGCCCTTCCTTTACAACGTGATTGTACAGAGACTTCCTTACACAATATCGGATCTGATCTGGCATCCAGCTTTCGGCTATACAGTCCCTACTGGACTGCAGGGGCGTCACATCAATAGCGGGGGGCCACACGACCCGTGAGTCCTGGGGAGTGTTGGCTTTGTTTCCCCATCATCATAATTTTACCATCAGCTTCTTGTTCCACCATTCAGCCTGAGACTCGGCTCAGCAGGCGCGATAGGCAGCAATAGATCGCGCCTGCTGTAGAAAACCTCAGCCCCACACTGCACAGACCGGAGCAGGGCGCTGGGGGACACGGCCAGGCATAAATGCTATAAATGCATGTGAGAAGAATGTGATACTTACATGGGATGTCAATCACTGCAGGCTGTAAAAGTAAAACAGAGAAGTGTAAAAAGTCTATGAAATCTTTCATCTTCTTACATTGTCCTGTACATCACATACTCATAGGCTTCCATTACACCCATTACACTAGACAATGAATGTGACATTATCACACAAGATAGACTGCGCTAGTATTAATAAATCTATGAGCAGAGCGCCAGTCCGTGCCCCATGCAGCATTCATACAGTCCATAAACAGCACGCCTGCTATGTGACCCGGCATCGGCTGACAGCTATAAGATATGTGGAATATATTTATACATTAGTTGTGCATTAGGAAGCTCTGGAGCTGCGTCCATTCTGTACATATTTATTGGGTTTAAAAATGGGGGTAAACTGGCATCGCTGCGTTACTACATCTGCCGTAATGTAACAAAGAGTTGTGTGTGTTTCATGGCACTGCAGCCTTGCAGCGCTGGGGTTCAAATCCCACCAAGGACAACATCTGCAAGGAGTTTGTATGTTCTCCCCATACTGATAGGGAAAGTAGATTGTGTGCTCCATTGGGGACAGCGATGATAATGTATGCAAAGCACTGCACAATATGCTAGCGCTATATATAAGTAAACGTTATTATGCTACAAAGATTTAACTCTTTAAATGAGTTGTCCACTACTTGGACAATTCCTTCTTGAACTAAATGTTTGGTCCCAATAAAATAATAAAGCTTAGACTCCCCTCCCATGCTGGTGCTGTTCCAGCAGTGTCAGCACTTGCGGTCCCCAGAGCTCTGGTGCCGTGTTGTGACACGTGGTGCTCGGCGCCCAATCAGCGCTGGCATCATTGTCCCCACCTTCGTACAGATTGAACATGAAGAGGAAGTCCGGGCTGCAGCTGATCTCAGTCTTCCTTCCAGCCCTGAGAACCCCTCTATACTTGATACCCAGCCTTGCTGAAGCTGACAGCTGAGCATTGGGGCCCCAAGCTGTCAGTTTTGCCTGGCAGGTTATCAAAAATACAGGGGAGCCCACACATTGTTTTTTTAATTATTTATTTAGAGAGCATGAGTCATCACCTGCTCTCAATGTTATTAGCAGCAGCTGGCGTCGGTTGATGGGAGCAGATGTCTCATCAGCCGACACCAGTGACTGGAGGTAAACTTTGTACCGCCGATCTCAGCGGTGGGTTCACGCTGTCATTTGTAGTAGTAGTGCATGGCAGACACTGGATATTCGGGCTCCCCATTCAAGTGAATGGGGTCCGGGTTTTTTAACAGTTCGTCCGAACCCGCTGGACCCAAACAACCAGGGGTCCACTCATCTCTACCCATGAAAGAAAAAAGTTTTTAAAAATGTAAAAAGATAAAAATTCAAATCAACCCCCTTTCCTCCAGTTAATATTAAAGAAAGGGAAAAATAAAAGAAAAACACATATTTGGTATCAATCTGTTCAGAAAAGTCTGACCTATGAAAATATAAAATTAACTGACCTAATCTGTAAAGCATAAAAAAGAATCAAAATGCCAACGTTGCAGGTTTTTGGTTGCTACAACTCCTCAAAAAAAATACATAAACGCAATCACATAATCATAACTACCTCAAAATATTATTAATACATCAGGATACCATGCAAAAAAAGAAAGTGTATAAAGAACGGACATCAGACAACAGAAATTCATTATTACATACACGTATAGAGACAGCATTACTATCACTATTCTGAATTCCACGGCTTTTCTTATTTGGAACTTACATAGATCGGTCTCTCGTTTGTGCTCCACATTCTTCTTCTTCTTCAATCGCACAATCCTGAATAGGACAAATAGAGAAGTTTCCATATAAATAGCCTAATCTCAAATGCCAACTTTATCAACAGTAAATATTACTGTAACTAATTAACAAATAAAAGGTTTTCTTTCTAAAAATGTATGGGACATGAGAATTGGGAAATAGGGGAAGCTTATCACAAGAAATCAGAAATTTGTATAGCTAGGAAATGGGGAATACTGAGGGCAGGAGCATCAGACGCGCATACTCACTCTCATCCACAACTGCAACTCTCAAAGGAGTTCCAGTAGAGCGGCTGACAATAGCGCCGATCCTGTGATGTCACAACATTCTAGAATGGCTGCAGGAGACAATCAGATCCAATATAATCCTGTATAATAAAGTATTGGAGGATTTATAGATATATGTAAATAATGTGATACAGCATATTATAGAAAACAGCACCCCTGCGCCCCCCCACTCCACACACACATGAACACATGTATAAAGAAGAGTATAGTCCAATTTTTTTCTTATATTGTTATTATACATATGCACATAAGTGTAGGGATACGGAATTTTATAACATGTTACTCAAAATTCATAGGCATTAATGTGGCGTTTGTCTTTTTCTCCAAGATTTTGGCGGTGTCTGTGGGGATTTTTGCCCCTTCAATCAGGATTGCATTTGTGACAGTAGACATTGATGCTGGATGGGTGGTCCTGGCTAGCAATCTTCATTCTTGTTCATCCCAAATGTGTTGGATGGGGTTGAAGTCAGGGCTCTGTCCGGCCTTAGCGGCTGCAGGTCCTTCACTGCTCCTTTGCATGGTGCTGCTCCTCTATCCTGGAAATGTTCACTGCACACTCAATTCAGTTCAAGCAAAATGGATGATTTGTATTTATTTCCATAGGTATAAGTCATGTATTCATGTATTGATTCAATGAATCTTTCTCAAATATGTCACAGGGTATTCCAGAGCCACGGTTATACAGGTGGTCCTGTAAGGACACTGTGCAGCGTCATATGTTATAGCACACCACATACTATTTGCGCACACACAAGCCACATACTATATACACACACCATATACTAGATACACACACCACATACTATATACACACATACAAGCCACATATAACATACACACAACGTACTATATACACACAACATACCATATATACACACACAAGCCACACATTATATACTCACACCATACTATATACACACACCACATACTATACACACACCATATACTAGATACACACATCATATACTATATACACACCACATACTATATACACACATACAAGCCACATATAACATACACACAATGTACTATATACACACAACATACCATATATACACACACAAGCCACACATTATATACTCACACCATACTATATACACACACCACATACTATATACACACAAGCCACATACTATACACACACCATATACTATACACACACATCATATACTATATACACACCACATACTATATACACACATACAAGCCACATATAACATACACACAACGTACTATATACACACAACATACCATATATACACACACAAGCCACACATTATATACTCATACCATACTATATACACACACCACATACTATATACACACCATATACTATACACACATCATATACTATATACACACCACATACTATATACACACATACAAGCCACATATAACATACACACAACATAGTATATACACACAACATACCATATATACACACACAAGCCACACATTATATACTCACACCATACTATATACACACACCACATACTATATACACACAAGCCACATACTATACACACACCATATACTATACACACACATCATATACTATATACACACCACATACTATATACACACACCACATACTATATACACACATACAAGCCACATATAACATACACACAACGTACTATATACACACAACATACCATATATACACACACAAGCCACACATTATATACTCACACCATACTATATACACACACCACATACTATATACACACATACAAGCCACATATAACATACACACAACGTACTATATACACACAACATACCATATATACACACACAAGCCACACATTATATACTCACACCATACTATATACACACACCACATACTATATACACACAAGCCACATACTATACACACACCATATACTATACACACACATCATATACTATATACACACATACAAGCCACATATAACATACACACAACATACTATATACACACAACATACCATATATACACACACAAGCCACACATTATATACTCATACCATACTATATACACACACCACATACTATATACACACAAGCCACATACTATACACACACCATATACTAGATACACACATCATATACTATATACACACCACATACTATATACACACATACAAGCCACATATAACATACACACAACGTACTATATACACACAACATACCATATATACACACACAAGCCACACATTATATACTCATACCATACTATATACACACACCACATACTATATACACACCATATACTATACACACATCATATACTATATACACACCACATACTATATACACACATACAAGCCACATATAACATACACACAACATAGTATATACACACAACATACCATATATACACACACAAGCCACACATTATATACTCACACCATACTATATACACACACCACATACTATATACACACAAGCCACATACTATACACACACCATATACTATACACACACATCATATACTATATACACACCACATACTATATACACACACCACATACTATATACACACATACAAGCCACATATAACATACACACAACGTACTATATACACACAACATACCATATATACACACACAAGCCACACATTATATACTCACACCATACTATATATACACACCACATACTATATACACACAAGCCACATACTATACACACACCATATACTATACACACACATCATATACTATATACACACCACATACTATATACACACATACAAGCCACATATAACATACACACAACATACTATATACACACAACATACCATATATACACACACAAGCCACACATTATATACTCATACCATACTATATACACACACCACATACTATACACACATCATATACTATATACACACCACATACTATATACACACATACAAGCCACATATAACATACACACAACATACTATATACACACACCATATACTAGATACACACACCACATACTATATACACACATACAAGCCACATATGACATTCACACAACGTACTATATACACACAACATACCATATATACACACACAAGCCACACATTATATACTCATACCATACTATATACACACACCACATACTATATACACACACCACATACTATATACACACCATATACTATACACACATCATATACTATATACACACCACATACTATATACACACATACAAGCCACATATAACATACTCACACCATACTATATACACACACCACATACTATATACACACAAGCCACATACTATATACACACACCATATACTAGATACACACACCACATACTATATACACACATACAGCCACATATAACATACGCACAACATACTATATACACACAACATACCATATATACACACACAAGCCACACATTATATACTCACACCATACTATATACACACACCACATACTATACACACACCATATACTATACACACACCATATACTATACACACACATCATATACTATATACACACCACATACTATATACACACATACAAGCCACATATAACATACACACAACATACTATATACACACAACATACCATATATACACACACAAGCCACACATTATATACTCACACCATACTATATACACACCACATACTATATACACACAAGCCACATACTATACACACACCATATACTATACACACATCATATACTATATACACACCACATACTATATACACACATACAAGCCACATATAACATACACACAACATACTATATACACACAACATACCATATATACACACACAAGCCACACATTATATACTCACACCATACTATATACACACAAGCCACATACTATACACACACCATATACTATACACACATCATATACTATATACACACCACATACTATATACACACATACAAGCCACATATAACATACACACAACATACTATATACACACACCATATGCTAGATACACACACCACATACTATATACACACATACAAGCCACATATGACATACACACAACGTACTATATACACACAACATACCATATATACACACACAAGCCACACATTATATACTCATACCATACTATATACACACACCACATACTATATACACACCACATACTATATACACACATACAAGCCACATATAACATACTCACACCATACTATATACACACACCACATACTATATACACACAAGCCACATACTATATACACACACCATATACTAGATACACACACCACATACTATATACACACATACAAGCCACATATAACATACGCACAACGTACTATATACACACAACATACCATATATACACACACAAGCCACACATTATATACTCACACCATACTATATACACACACCACATACTATACACACACCATATACTATACACACATCATATACTATACACACACATCATATACTATATACACACCACATACTATATACACACATACAAGCCACATATAACATACACACAACATACCATATATACACACACAAGCCACACATTATATACTCACACCATACTATATACACACACCACATACTATGCACACACCATATACTATACACACATCATATACTATATACACACCACATACTATATACACACACCACATACTATATACACACATACAAGCCACATATAACATACACACAACGTACTATATACACACAACATACCATATATACACACACAAGCCACACATTATATACTCACACCATACTATATACACACACCACATACTATATACACACAAGCCACATACTACATACACACACCACATATTATACACACACCACATACTATATACACACATACAAGCCACATATAACATACGCACAATGTACTATATACACACAACATACCATATATACACACACAAGCCACACATTATATACTCACACCATACTATATACACACCACATACTATATACACACAAGCCACATACTATACACACACCATATACTATACACACATCATATACTATATACACACCACATACTATATACACATACAAGCCACATATAACATACACACAACATACTATATACACACAACATACCATATATACACACACAAGCCACACATTATATACTCACACCATACTATATACACACACCACATACTATACACACACCATATACTATACACACATCATATACTATATACACAACACATACTATATACACACATACAAGCCACATATAACATACACACAACATACTATATACACACACCATATACTAGATACACACACCACATACTATATACACACATACAAGCCACATACGACATACACACAACGTACTATATACACACAACATACCATATATACACACACAACCACACATTATATACTCATACCATACTATATACACACACCACATACTATATACACACACCACATACTATATACATACCATATACTATACACACATCATATACTATATACACACCACATACTATATACACACATACAAGCCACATATAACATACTCACACCATACTATATACACACACCACATACTATATACACACAAGCCACATACTATATACACACACCATATACTAGATACACACACCACATACTATATACACATACAAGCCACATATAACATACGCACAACATACTATATACACACAACATACCATATATACACACACAAGTCACACATTATATACTCACACCATACTATATACACACACCACATACTATACACACATCATATACTATACACACACATCATATACTATGTACACACCACATACTATATACACACATACAAGCCACATATAACATACACACAACATACTATATACACACAACATACCATATATACACACACAAGCCACACATTATATACTCACACCATACTATATACACACACCACATACTATGCACACACCATATACTATACACACATCATATACTATATACATACCACATACTATATACACACACCACATACTATATACACACATACAAGCCACATATAACATACACACAACGTACTATATACACACAACATACCATATATACACACACAAGCCACACATTATATACTCACACCATACTATATACACACACCACATACTATATACACACAAGCCACATACTATACACACACCATATACTATACACACACATCATATACTATATACACACCACATACTATATACACACATACAAGCCACATATAACATACACACAACATACTATATACACACACCATATACTAGATACACACACCACATACTATATACACACATACAAGCCACATATAACATACACACAACGTACTATACACACACACCATATACTAGATACACACACCACATACTATATACACACATACAAGCCACATATAACATACGCACAACGTACTATATACACACAACATACCATATATACACACACAAGCCACACATTATATACTCACACCATACTATATATACACACCACATACTATATACACACAAGCCACATACTATACACACACCATATACTATACACACATCATATACTATATACACACCACATACTATATACACACATACAAGCCACATATAACATACACACAACATACTATATACACACAACATACCATATATACACACACAAGCCACACATTATATACTCACACCATACTATATACACACACCATATACTATACACACATCATATACTATATACACACCACATACTATATACACACATACAAGCCACATATAACATACACACAACATACTATATACACACACCATATACTATATACATACCATATACTATACACACATCATATACTATATACACACCACATACTATATACACACATACAAGCCACATATAACATACTCACAACGTACTATATACACACAACATACCATATATACACACACAAGCCACACATTATATACTCATACCATACTATATACACACACCACATACTATATACACACACCACATACTATATACATACCATATACTATACACACATCATATACTATATACACACCACATACTATATACACACATACAAGCCACATATAACATACTCACACCATACTATATACACACACCACATACTATGCACACACCATATACTTTACACACATCATATACTATATACACACCACATACTATATACACACACCACATACTATATACACACATACAAGCCACATATAACATACACACAACGTACTATATACACACAACATACCATATATACACACACAAGCCACACATTATATACTCACACCATACTATATACACACACCACATACTATATACACACAAGCCACATACTATACACACACATCATATACTATATACACACCACATACTATACACACATACAAGCCACATATAACATACACACAACATACTATATACACACACCATATACTAGATACACACACCACATACTATATACACACATACAAGCCACATATAACATACACACAACGTACTATACACACTCACCATATACTAGATACACACACCACATACTATATACACACATACAAGCCACATATAACATACGCACAACGTACTATATACACACAACATACCATATATACACACACAAGCCACACATTATATACTCACACCATACTATATATACACACCACATACTATATACACACAAGCCACATACTATACACACACCATATACTATACACACACATCATATACTATATACACACCACATACTATATACACACATACAAGCCACATATTACATACACACAACATACTATATACACAACATACCATATATACACACACAAGCCACACATTATATACTCACACCATACTATATACACACACCACATACTATATACACACAAGCCACATACTATACACACACCATATACTATACACACACATCATATACTATATACACACCACATACTATATACACACATACAAGCCACATATAACATACATACAACATACTATATACACACACCATATACTAGATACACACACCACATACTATATACACACATACAAGCCACATATAACATACACACAACGTACTATATACACACACCATATAATAGATACACACACCACATACTATATACACACATACAAGCCACATATAACATACACATAACGTACTATATACACACAACATACCATATATACACACACAAGCCACACATTATATACTCACACCATACTATATACACACACCACATACTATATACACACAAGCCACATACTACATACACACACCACATATTATATACACACCACATACTATATACACACAAGCCACATACTATACACACACCATATACTATATACACATCACATATTATACACACACCACATACTATATACACACATACAAGCCACATATAACATACACACAACATACCATATATACGCACACAAGCCACACATTATATATTCACACGATACTATATACACACAAGCCACATACTATACACACACCATATACTATATACACACCACATATTCTACACACCACATACTATATACACACATACAAGCCACATATAACATACACACAACATACCATATATACACACACAAGCCACACATTATATACTCTCACCATACTATATACACACACCACATACTATATACACACAAGCCACATACTATACACACACCACATACTATATACACACATACAAGCCACATATAACATACACACAACATACTATATACACACAACATACCATATATACACACACAAGCCACACATTATATACTCATACCATACTATATACACACACCACATACTATATACACACACCACATACTATATACACACAAGCCACATACTATACACACACCATATACTATATACACACCACATATTATACACACACCACATACTATATACACAAACAAGTCACATATAACATACACACACCACATACAATATACACAAGCCACATTTTATATACACACACCACATACTGTATACACACCACATATTACTGTATATACACACAAGCCACATACTATATACATGCCACATACCCACCTCATACTACACATACACAAGCCACATACTATGTATACACACCACATACTATATATACTCCACATACAATATATACACAAGCCACATCTAATATATAAAGCTCAAGTGTGTGTATGTACTGTATGTATGTATGTATGCATGTGTGTATGTCCAGGATTGGCATCCGCACCGTCGCAGCTACAGCCACAAAATTTGGCACAGTCACACGTCTGGACCCCGAGAGTGTCCTAGGCTATGTTGTGAGGTGAAATTTCAGCCCCACGCGTTCCAATTCACCAAACAATTTTGCCCCTATCTACATAATGGGGAAAAAGTGTGTGTGTGTGTATTAAGCCCCGCCCCTCATTATGATGTCATAATGGTTGAGTATGAGATGGAGGATGTGTGATGGGTATATGGGCACTGAACTATGGGATGGAGGATATGTATGACGGGTATATGGGCAAGGGACTATGGGATGGAGGATGTGTGATTGGTATATGGGCACGGGACTATGGGATGGAGGATATGTATGATGGGTATATGGGCACGGGACTATGGGATGGCGGATATGTATGATGGGTATATGGGCACGGGACTATGGGATGGAGGATATGTATGATGGGTATATGGGCATGGGACTATGATATGAAGGATGTGTGATGGGTATATGGGCACTCGACTATGGGATGGTGAATATGTATGATGGGTATATGGGCATGGGACTATGGGATGGAGGTTGTATGATGGGTATATGGGCATGGGACTATGGGATGGAGGATGTGTGATGGGTATATGGGCACTCGACTATGGGATGGAGGATATGTATAATGGGTATATGGGCACGGGCCTATGGGATCGTGGATATGTATGATGGGTGTATGGGCACAGGACTATTGGATGGAGGATAATTATAATTTGCTATAACTAACCACAGTTAGTTACTATGCCCGGGCAGCGCCGGGCTCTTCAGCTAGTATTATATAAAAGAAAAAAGGGGTTCGGTACCATTTTAGCCAGTTGAAAAATAATGCATAGCATATTATATACACACACACACCATACTATATACACACCACATACACACCTCATACTATAAACCAGGAGCATTGCTAGAGTCCTATAAGATCAGGGGCCCAAGCCCCAAAGTGCATATTTCCCCATATAACTCCCCTAAGCCATTTAAAATATCATCTATACATACATAATTATAGTATACCAATGTTGCTAACCAAAAATACACAATGCAAAGACCAATATTATCAATATGCTACTTTAAAATATGGCTACACAATGTCCACTACCATCACCACTACACAGCGAATACATATTATAATAAGCAATATTATTATAAGAAAGCTGACTACACAGACACAAATGGAACCAAGATTAAGCTGGCTGGCTTAGTGATAGAAAACAAAGAGTGGTTATTAATGGGGCATACTCAGATTGGGCCAGGGTTACTAGTGGGGTACCACAGGGTTCTGTATTGGGCCCCCTACTATTTAATATATTTATTAATGATCTAGTGGATGGCTTACACAGTAAAATATCAGTATTTGCAGATGATACAAAACTATGGAAGGTAGTTAACACAAAGGAGGACAGTTTGCAACTACAGACAGATTTGAGTAAATTGGAGAATTGAGCTGAAAAATGGCAAATGAGGTTTAACACAGATAAGTGTAAGGTTATGCACATGGGAAGGAGAAACAGATGCTATAATTACTTACTAAATGGAAAACTGCTGGGGAAATCAGACATGGAAAAAGACTTAGGCATCTTAGTCAATAAGAAGCTAAATTGGAGTGCCCAGTGTCAGGCAGCTGCCAGCAAAGCAAATAGGGTCATGGGATGCATTAGAAGAGGTCTGGGGACACGAGATGAAAACATAATTCTCCCTCTGTACAAATCACTCGTCAGACCACACTTGGAGTATTGTGTGCTATTTTGGACGTCGGTGCTCAAGAAAGACATTACTGAACTAGAAAGGGTTCAAAGGCGGGCTACTAAAATGATAAATGGAGTTGGTTCACTACAATACCCAGAAAGGTTATCAAAATTAGGTCTATTTACTCTAGAAAAGAGAAGACTTAGGGAAGACCTAATATATATGTACAAGTATATCAGAGGGCAATACAGAGATCTCTCCAATGAACTGTTTGTACTAAGGACTGTGACAAGAACAAGGGGGCATTCTCTTCGTTTGGAGGAAAGACAATTTCTGCACCAGCATAGAAGAGGGTTCTTCACGGTAAGAGCAGTGAGGCTCTGGAATTCTCTTCCTGAGGAAGTGGTGATGGCCAACTCATTGAATGAATTTAAGAAAGGAATGGATGCTTTTCTTGTGAGTAACAGTATACAAGGTTATGAATAACATAATATTATAGGTAGATGATTGACCCAGCTTAGGGGAAGGAATTTTTTCCCTATGGAGAAAATTGGCTTCTACTCTGTGGGTTTTTTGCCTTCCCCAGGATCAACAATGCAGAACAGCTGCACTAAAAATAGGCTGAACTAGATGGACATAAGTTCTTCCTTCAGCCTTCAAAACTATGTTACTATGTTATTACTACGTAGATAAGGGAACTGAGATATGGGAGCAAAACCGATCTTACTACAAAGATAAGGGAGCAGAACCAAGCTTAATACAGAGCTATAGGAGCAGAACCGAGACTACTACAGAGCTATGGGAGCAGAATCAAGCTTACTAGAGAGATATGGGAGTGGGTCGCCGTCCCATGGCCGTGGGGTACTCGGTACCGGGCCGGTGTCAGTGGGACGTGTCACAGCAGTGGTGACCCAGACCGTGGCCCTGGTCGCCCAAGTAATAGGAAGATGTGAATAGTGAAATTTAGTTAGATGAATAGTTCGTGACGCCACCTGTGGTGTTCGGCAAGGGAGGTGTTAAGCCGACACTGCATGCAGATCCTCCAGGACAGATGGCGTGGTGCAGCAATGATGGTATAGCCCTCCACAGGCAGGGCTGTTGTCCCAGGGCGGTGTAGATGTGGAGACACTTAGGTGATGTATTGTCTGGCGCAGGGGATGTAGCAGTGTCAGGCAGACGGACGCAGGAAGGAATGGAGGACACCAGGGCATGTACTTCCAAAGCTTTACTCACAGTCTGTAGTGCCCGCTTCTGTGCCGTGTCCTTCGGGTCAGGGACTCAGTCAACCTCCAGGCAAGATGGAAAGCTCCCTTCTACACTCCGCCAACTTATGTGCCTTTCCTGAAGGTCTCCTCTAAAGCGCCTTTAAGTGTGAAGATCTCCAGTACCGTGTTACACTGGAGTTCCTCCTGACAGATGTTCCCAAGAACTCTACTTGCACGGCAGACAGCTGTAGCCTGCTTCGTGGACTCTCTACTCCTAAGTCCCGGCTCTCTATCTGTATTGCTGTTGTGCCCTTTGGTCGCCCTCGCACACCAAGGGCAGCGGGGTACTCGGTACCGGGCCGGTGTCAAGGTGGGAATGTGTCACATCAGCGGTGACCCGGTCCGTGGCCCTGGGCGCCCAATATCAATGGCGGTGATGTTAATGGTGTTAAAGTTTATTAGAATAGTTCGTGACGCCACCCGTGGTGTTTGGCAAGTAAGATGTTGAGCCAACGCTGCATGCAGATCCGCTGGGACTGATGGTGTGGTGCAGCAAAGATGGTGTAGCTCCCCACAGGTGGAGCTGTAGTCCCAGGGCAGTGTAGGTGCAATGGATGAGGAGAGGCGCAGAATGGTATGGAGGCTGGTACCCAGGTGTAGTGGTGCGGGAATAACTGGAGGACACCCGAGTATGTGGTTCCAAAGCTTTACTCACTGTTTGCAGTTCACTCCACTGCCTGCCTCCGTACTGTGTTCTCCAGGTCAGGGCTCCAGCCAACCTCCAGGCAGGATAGGATTCTCCCTTCCACACTCCGCCAACACGTACCTTACTGAATGACTCCTCCAATGCGCCTTTAGGTGCGAAGCACTCCAGTACTTAGTTACCCTGGAATGCCTCTCTCTAGGCGTTCCTAGTCTTTGCTTGTATGACAGACAGCTGTAGCCTGCTTCGGGGACTCCTCACTGCGTCCTGGCTCTCTATTCAGTTGCTGTTGTGTCCTGTTGTGAGTTCATTTTCCCCTTCGTCACTGAGGTCTGGTGAACTCCCTATTCTGGTAAAGGAAGGTAATGAGTCTGATTATCAGGCACCTGAGCCTGATGATGATGACTGGCTGAGTGGAGTCAAGGACTGGATATAAGGCTGCCGACGCCCTTCTGCCCTGCGGGTGATTTCTCTGTGGACTTCTAGGAGACCAGTCTGATTCCTGCTCCTCTAAAGCTAAGTTTTCTGCTTTGCCTGTTAGCATTTGTGTTTGTTTTTGTTTGCCTTGCTTTTCTGGATTCTGCCATTCCCTGCTGGGGTGAGCTGAATCTCCTTTTGCCGGTTGCTCTGTCTTCAGAATATTCCTGAGTACTGACATAGCTTTTTGAAGCCTAGCGTCTTCAGGGCCTTTTTCACTGTCAGTTTGTTGGCTCTTATTTTCATAGGGTTTTTCACGGATTGCAGACAGCAGCCTTCCTGTCCTTTCCTATCTAGTTAGCTTGGGCCCCGTCTTTACTCAGTCTATCTTTCTGTCTGTGTTAGGCTATGTGCCCACGCTAGCATTTTTAAACGCTCAGGAAAAGGATCCCCTTCCCAGAAATCGCGCGTCTTTTTCCGCGCGTTTTTTGCGCGATTTTTGACGCGTTTTTGACGCGTTTTTTTGACACGCAATTTCTGGGATCATTGGGGATGGCTAAAAATGCTCAGCAATGCGGAAATTAATGAGCATGCTGCGTTTTTAGCCGCTAAGCGATTCCTGAGCGGTTAAAAACGCATGCATTGGCACAAAAAGCCAAAAACACATGCTAATTAATTTGATGCATCTTTTAAGCATTTCTGCAGCGTCTGAGCCGGCTCAAACGCTGCAGAAACGCTTAAAAAAACGCATTGTGTGCACACAGCCTTAGTGTTCTTTCTTCTTGCTTCACCGTCATTATATGTTGGGGGCTGCTTTATGCTTTGGGGTCTGCTCTGGGGCAGTTTAGATTTCCCTTTCTGTCTTTAGGCTTTATAGTCCTCCGGCTGTGATCGTGGGGTCTAGGGCATCGTAGGAACCCCCCACGGCTACTGCTAGTTGTGTTGATAGGTTCAGGGGTCTGCAATCCGATAGCTGCCAACTTCTCTGGTTTTCTGGACTTAGCTAGCATTTCTATTTTTGCCTCCTACGGTGACTCATTCATAACAGTGTCCCAAGTCTATGATGGAAGCAAGGTGTTAGCGGATCACTACTCCTCCGGTGTCTGTTGCCGGACATAAAGATCCAATCAACCTCGGGGACCGGGCCCCGGCCTTTGCGCTCTCTGGATTGGAAGGGTTCTCTATCTTTCTTCAACCAGCTTCCCACTGTCCTTCTATTCTCCTTCGTTCCAATCTGTTCTATCTGTCTTATGGAAGGTTAGGTTATCAATCTTATCAATCTCTTTCTCTGTTTTTCTCGTACCAGCAGCCCAGATCACTGGGACCTGCTGCAGCACATCCTTCAGACACCCATCTTCTCTCTTCTCTCTCCAACTAACCAACCAACTCCTCCCTAACTCTCACTCTTCCCACTCTTTTATATCATCTCACTCCACCCGCCTCCCAACACATCTCGTGTTATGAAGCAGGGTTCCACGAGGGGTGCTCTGCTAACCCCCAGCCTGAAGCTGTTAGGTGGCCCCATTGAACTATCCTGTGTGTGGAATGCAGGTGTGGAGGTCAGGAGTTCCCACCTTACCTGGATGGTGGGGCACTACACCTTAGGAGAAGGTGCAGTACCTCTGTGGCGACTGAAGCCTCAGGGGCGCCACATACCCCCCGTTAAACACAGCACGTCCGCGGGTTGTAAGACAACAAAAGGTACAATACAGGAACACACAAAAATTTTTAAATGCTATTCAACAATACTTATCTAATCTTCCTAATTGCATTTCTTAAACATTACAAACAGCTTAACTTCCTATCTTAGTATCAAAAATTTACTTAAGTGCAATTCATAGTTCAAAGTGCAATTATTCTTTCTCTCTCTTTCTACTGGATGCAAGACACTGACTATCTGTACTTGGCCTGTCACCTGTCACTTTCAATTCTTCAGTCTTTATTCAATTCTCACATTCTATCTCAAAACTTTTCTAATTCCCTGTATCAAATATTCTATAAAAGACATTTACTTTCCACAAGACACAACATTATCAAATAGGTTATCATAAAACAATCAAAGATTCTTGCAAAGTGTGATGTGAGACTTAGGTAGATCTCCTGGAGTGGACCCGCTGGACCATGGCAACGAATCTCCCACGGGCGAGCTGGCCAGGTGGACCACCCCCTATACAGGGAGTGTTTGGGGCAGGCCCGCGGGTAACTATCACCACGGCAGCTGGTACCCAGAGAGAATACAGGAGAGCTGGCAAGGGGCCAGAGATGCTGGCGGAGGACCTCCCCAGAAACAAGAATACGGATGGCGGACAGGTCAGGAACACAGGCGATACGGAGGGAAGCAGGCACGAACTGGAGAACTCAGCCAGGGGACCAGGACAGACCGGAGCACGAGCTCAGACTTCCAGATCCTAGGAGAGAGGACAGTGGAGAAGACGGGTAAGCTACAGGCAGGGAGGCAACGGGGGTGCACACAGAGACAAGGGCCAGAATCACCGCCAGCAGGAAGAGGCCGCCTGATATAGGGAGTCATGGCAGGGACTTCCGGGTCATGACCCCTCCCAGCGCAAGGTGAGGAGAGCGCGCGGCCTCAGGAGGGGTAGAGAGCACGCGTGCTCCTGACCACAGTGTGTGCACGCACGCCCGCCGAGGAACAGGAAGCTGAACCGGGGCGCGCGCCCGACGGGACACAGGAGACCAGGCAGGAGCGAGTGCCGGGAACAAGAGACGGGGAAAGGAGGAGCGCGGAGAAGGCCGAGGCAGCTGGGACCGCGGCGTGGAGGCCGCCAGAGAGTGGGCAGACTGCCGGCAGAAGAGAAGGTATTGGTAGGGGCTGCGGCGGCAGCAGCGTGACAGTACCCCCCTCCCTACGCGCCCCCCTCCGCAGAGTGGAAAAAACTTAGCCAAAATTCGAGGAGCCCGAATATTCTCCCGAGGCTCCCAGGACCTCTCCTCAGGACCAAAGCCCTTCCAATCGACCAGAAAAAAGGTCCTCCCCCTTCGCTTCTTCATGGTCAAAATGTCTTTAACCTCAAACTCATTGTCAGCGGAGACAGGCGGCGGCGACTGAGTGGCAGAGGTTTGGAAGCGATTGAGGATGACCGGTTTTAGAAGGGAGACATGAAAAGCACTGGGGATGCGAAGTGAGGCGGGAAGTCGCAGTTTGTAGGAGACGTCGTTAATACGAGCCAATACCTCAAAGGGTCCAATATAGCGGGGACCCAGTTTATGTGAAGGGATCTTGAGACGAATGAACTTGGAGGACAGCCAAACTTTAGCACCAGGGTGATATGGCAGGGAATCCAGGCGCCTTTTGTCTGCGTGTCTCTTTACCTTGTCGCGTGCTAACTCGAGAGCGGCCTTTGTCTCCTGCCAGATCCTGGAGAAATCCCCGGACAGATCAGCCGCCAGTACACCCGAGGCAGAGGGAACCGGTAGAGGTACACCCGGATGCTGCCCGTAGACAACAAAAAAAGGAGATTTGCCAGAAGACTCGCTGACGTGGTTATTATAGGCGAACTCTGCCCACGGGAGTAAGTCTGACCAGTCGTCCTGGTGGGCATTAGAAAAGTGCCGGAGATAGTTCACCAAATTCTGGTTAGTCGGCTCCGCTTGACCATTGGACTGTGGGTGGTAAGATGAGGAGAAGTCAAGTGTGACATCCATCGACTTGCATAGGGCTCTCCAAAATCGAGAGGTAAATTGGACTCCTCTGTCAAAAACAATATGTTGGGGTAGTCCATAGAGACGGAAGATGTGGTGAACGAAAACTTTTGCCAAGTCTCGTGCTGAAGGTAACCCGGGGAGAGAGATGAAATGTGCCATCTTAGAGAATCTGTCTACCACCACAAGGACGACGGTACAATCTGCAGACCTGGGTAGATCGGTAATGAAATCCATGGCAATGTGTTGCCAAGGGGACAATGGAACTGGAAGCGGATGCAGAATACCGGAAGGCAAATGCCTAGGCACCATGGTTTTAGCACAGGACGGACAGGAAGCGACAAAATCTCGGACATCCAGGGGAAGAGTCGGCCACCAGTAGTAGCGGGAGACAAGGACAAGTGTTTTTTTAAGGCCGACATGACCAGCAAGTTTGGAAGCATGCCCCCAGTGTAGGATCTGTCTTCGGTCCATCTCTGCCACGAAAGTCTTACCACGTGGCGGCGAGACGAGAGAGAGAGGTGCCACCGTGATGAGCCTGGAGGGATCGAGATATGTGTGGGTTCCTCCTCCAAATCTGCAGAAAGGAAGGACCTGGACAAAGCATCAGCCTTGAGGTTCTTGTTGCCGGGACGAAAGTGCAGATCAAAATCGAATCGGCCAAAGAACAGAGACCACCTGGCCTGCCGAGGATTGAGTCTGTGCCGATTGAAGGTAAGTCAGATTTTTATGGTCCGTGTAGATTGTAAACGGATGTAGGGCTCCCTCTAATAAGTACCTCCATTCCTCCAGAGCTAATTTGATGGCAAGCAGTTCCCGGTCTCCGATGGAATAGTTTCGCTCCGAAGTGAAGAAGGACTTGGAAAAGAAACCGCACGTAACAAGTCTACCAGAGGGAGATTTTTGAGACAGAACTGCTCCGGCCCCAGTTGCGGAAGCATCCACCTCGAGGATGAAAGCTTTATTGGCTTCTGGGCGATGGAGCACGGGTGCCATGGCGAATGCGTGTTTCAGAGACAAGAAGGCGTTCTCGGCTTCAGGGGACCAGGCGTGCGGATTAGCTCCCTTACGGATCAAAGAGGAGATAGGACCAGTCAAAGAGGAAAAATGAGGAATGAACTGCCGGTAGTAATTTGCGAAGCCAAGAAATCGCTGAATGGCTTTTACCCCATGGGGATGCGGCCAGTTAAGCACGGCAGATACTTTCTCCGGGTCCATGCATAAGCCTGAGTCAGAGATGACGTATCCTAGGAATGGAAGGGTGGACTGTTCAAAGGTGCATTTCTCCAGCTTAGCATATAGGCAATTCTCCCTTAGGCGTAACAGTACTCGACGGACATCTCTCCTGTGGGCGGGCAGATCGGGAGAGAAGACGAGGATATCGTCCAGATATACGACCACACAGGAGTACAGAAGGTCTCGGAAAATGTCATTTACAAATTCCTGAAAGACTGCGGGGGCGTTGCACAAACCGAATGGCATGACGAGATACTCGTAGTGCCCATCCCTGGTGTTAAAAGCGGTATTCCATTCATCTCCGGAGCGAATACGGATGAGATTGTAGGCTCCACGGAGATCCAGTTTGGTAAAGATTTGCACCCCTCGCAGCCGGTCGAATAACTCGGGGATGAGAGGTAGGGGGTATTTGTTCTTGATAGTGATTTCATTAAGACCCCAATAGTCGATACACGGGCAAAGGGACCCATCCTTCTTCTTGACAAAAAAGAAACCTGCTCCGGCGGGTGAAGATGACTTCCGGATAAAGCCCCTGGCCAAATTCTCCTGAACGTACTCAGTCATGGCTTGGGATTCGAGCGGACTCAAAGGATAGATTCGCCCCTGGGGCGGAGTTGAACCTGGAACAAACTCGATCGGGCAATCACATGGCCAGTGCGGTGGAAGAGTCTCTGCCTCCTTTTTGTCAAAGACGTCAGCAAAGGCCCAGTAGGCCGGGGGCAGATCCGCTGGACCCAAGGCAGGTAGCGAAGTCATGAGAGGTTGTACCGGAAGAAGACATTTAGTCTGGCAGAAACGACTCCAACGAAGAATGTCTCCAGAGCGCCAATCCAAGACGGGTGTGTATCCTCAACCATGGAAGACCCAGAAGCAAGGTGTGGGACAGTGACGGCAGCACGAAGAAGGCTATCTTCTCACGGTGCAGGACCCTGATCTGTAACTCCACCTCTTCGGTGACCAAAGTGACGGTCTCGTGCAGGGGAACACGGTCGACTGAAGCTAACTGCTGGGGAACCTCCAAGGACCTGACAGGTATCTGCAATCTTTTTACCGCCTCGAGTTGGATGAAGTTCCCTGCAGCCCCTGAGTCAATATAGGCCACCTCAGAAAAACGTTTGGATCCCAGGACAAACAAAACAGAGAGGGTCAAGGGTAGAGAGGTATCACAGACACCTAGGGAGGCCTCTCTTACCTGTCCTAGGCTGAGGTGTTTCCCAGCCTCACTGGACAGGAACGCAGAAGATGGGAGGCGCTGCCACAATAGAGACAGAAAAATATTCAGGATTGAGAGTCCTCAGTAGTTGATACCTTTTAATGGCTAACTGAAAAGATGGTAACACATTGCACACAATAGAGACAAAGACCATGTGTAAGTCTCTCCTGGCGACGCAGCTCCGCTGGTCTGAGTCAGTCCACTTGCATGGGCTCCAAAGCTGACGCCACGGTGGTAGGTCGTGGGCGAGGAGGACTGCGTGGAGAAGGGGAAAAACGAGAAGGCCTTCTCTCCCTGGCGGCTTCGCGGGAGCGCTCCTGGAAACGCAGATCAATTCGCGTTGCCAGAGAGATGAGGTCCTCCAAAGACGTGGGTGTGTCTCTCCCAGCCAACTCGTCTTTGATTCGAGCCGACAAGCCGCGCCAAAAAGCCCCCACTAGAGCCTCGTTGTTCCATCCAAGCTCGGAGGACACTGTACGGAACTGGATGGCATACTGCCCCACAGAGAGAGCACCCTGGCGGAGGTTAAATAAGGACTCGGTGGCCGAGACCAGGCGACCGGGCTCATCGAAGACTCTACGAAAGGTCTCTAAGAAGGTCGCAAGCTGGGAGACTAACGGGTCGTCACGTTCCCACAAGGGATTTACCCAAGCCAGCGTCTCACCCTCCAAATGGGATACCACAAAGGGCACCTTGGCCCGGTCGGTAGGATACTGCAGGGGCGTCAACTCAAAATGCAGCTGGCATTGGCTAATGAACTGCCGCCTGAACAGGGGCAGCAGCAGCGGTCTGGAGAGCTAGTAGGAGTTTATCCACCGAGGCCATGTAATTCAGAATGTGGGCCTGGGTGTCGCGCTGCTGGGCAAGCTCCTGCTGGAGGCTGGAGATCTGAGAGGCAGTCCCTGGATCGGAGGCTTGCAAAGAGGAAAGACGGGACTCCATAGATTTGAGGAATGACATGATCCTCGCCTGATTTTCTCGGAGGAACAAAAGTTCCTTCTGGGTCGGGGTACCAGCGGGATCCATGGCCTGATTATTCTGTGATTTGAGACTTAGGTAGATCTCCTGGAGTGGACCCGCTGGACCGTGGCAACGAACCTCCCACGGGCGAGCTGGCCAGGTGGACCACCCCCTATACAGGGAGTGTTTGGGGCAGGCCCCGCGGGTAACTATCACCACGGCAGCTGGTACCCAGAGAGAATACAGGAGAGCTGGCAAGGGGCCAGAGGTGCTGGCGGTGGACCTCCCCAGAAACAGGAATACAGATGGCGGACAGGTCAGGAACACAGGCGAGACGGAGGGAAGCAGGCACGAACTGGAGAACTCAGCCAGGGGACCAGGACAGACCGGAGCATGAGCTCAGACTTCCAGATCCTAGGAGAGAGGACAGTGGAGAAGACAGGTAAGCTACAGGCAGGGAGGCAACGGGGGTGCACACAGAGACAAGGGCCAGAATCACTTAGCAGGGCACAAGTGATAATCAGGCACCGCCAGCAGGAAGAGGCGGCCTGATATAGGGAGTCGTGGCAGGGACTTCCGGGTCATGACCCCTCCCAGCGCAAGGTGAGGAGAGCGTGTGGCCTCAGGAGGGGTAGAGAGCGTGTGTGCTGCAGACCACAGTGTGCGCGCGCGCCCGCCGAGGAACAGGAAGCTGGACCGGGGCGCGCGCCTGACGGGACACAGGAGACCGAGCCGGAGCGGGAGCCGGGAACGAGAGACGGGGAAAGGAGGAGCGCGGAGAAGGCCGAGGCAGCCGGGACCGCGGTGTGGAGGCCGCCAGAGAGTGGGCAGACTGCGGCAGAAGAGAAGGTATCGGAGGAGGCTGCGGCGGCAGCAGCGTGACACAAAGGTGCTGAACATTGCTCCCAGCCAGGCTTTCTTGCTGTGTCCCTTGAGGTAGACATCATTCCTCGAAAAGTGTCCATGCAAAAACATTATCTTCGCAAAGTGTCTTTATATGTAAAACCAAGAAAGGGCACCTAAAGAGGTGCAACTATTTACAATAAAACTTTTTGGATTAATCAGTGTCTATGATCTCCACAGTTCCATTTCAAAAGCAACGCTGCCAATCAAAACTGGGCAACATGATGAACAAAAAGGCAAAGGCACAACTGGTGCAACAAACCCTCCTGGGTAACAAGATTTAGTAAATTATTTCAATTGTGGTCCCCTCCTGGGGTTCTGGTAGCTGAACTGGAACTGTTCTCAGAGGTGGTATCTTCGTCCCGTTGGCTACTTGCTAGCCGCATATACTCAATCTCCCATACAGAGGGATAGGGACTGTTGGGGCGCAGGGAAAGGGCCATGGATATTTCTACTGTCTGTGGGGATATGGGTCCCTCCAGTTCCATAGGAAGTTCAGGAGATGGTGCCGCAGCCCGAGGCCGCCAGCCAGGAACAACTTGATCATCTCCCCTATAGGCACTGCAGCCGGGGATCGTCGGCGAAGGTCAGTGGGCCCGTTCCTATCTGTGGGTTCCGCTCCCAAAACCAGGGTCAGACCGGGGGTAGCGATCATACCTGGCGTTTCCAGCCGCGGTTCCGGCTCTGCTTCCTGGTGGTAGATGGCAGCAGCCGCAACTCCCGGAGTGACTGGTGGAGTAGGCCGCAGTTGGATCCGTGCCGGGACCAGGCCGGTCTCAGCTGGGGTTGATGGTGGAGGCCGGTGCCACCGCGCCCGATCCAGGCAGAGACACGGTCCCGGTCCTCCATTCTGTTCCAGAGCCTTCATGTATCTCCTCCGGACGGGGCTCCCCCAATGACAATATCTGTTGTGAGGCGGTGGCAGACGCAGCTGAGGATGAATCAGCGGTCGCAACCTCCGCGTAGGCGGACTAGGGGCGAGTGACTTCTCCCCTCCCTGTTCTTCTGTCTTCTCATCTGCTTTCATGATGGCATTCTGGCGTTCTCCTCGCTCCGCCCTTCTGCTCACCAGAGGCTTCATCTGCCCCTCCTTCTGGGGGCGGCGTCTTCTTCCAGCGCCTCCATACCAAGCCAGTGTACGAACCCCTCGGGGGGGTGGGCCATGCATCGGTCACATAGTAATTCAGGCAGGGATGGCCCAAGACTCTTCGCAGTCTTTTCTTAGGACCTCCCATCTCTTCACGCCCTTCTTCTCCGCACCAGTGGCCATTTCTAATGTCCATTTTACAGTCTATTTAATTTGGTCTTCTGCACATTTTCAAAAGTTGTAAATCCAAGGCACACAGAACCCGATGGCATTGGGTCTCGTCATCCTGTTCGTGACGCCAAAATTGGGTCGCCCTCGCACACCCAGGGCAGCGGGGTACTCGGTACCGGGCCGGTGTCAAGGTGGGAATGTGTCACAGCAGCGGTGACCCGGTCTGTGGCCCTGGGCGCCCAATATCAATGGCGGTGATGTTAATGGTGTTAAAGTTTATTAGAATAGTTCGTGACACCACCCGTGGTGTTTGGCAAGTAAGATGTTGAGCCAACGCTGCATGCAGATCCGCCGGGACTGATGGTGTGGTGCAGCAAAGATGGTGTAGCTCCCCACAGGTGGAGCTGTAGTCCCAGGGCAGTGTAGGTGCAATGGATGAGGAGAGGCGCAGAATGGTATGGAGGCTGGTACCCAGGTGTAGTGGTGCGGGAATAATTGGAGGACACCCGAGTATGCGGTTCCAAAGCTTTACTCACTGTTTGCAGTTCACTCCACTGCCTGCCTCCGTACTGTGTTCTCCAGGTCAGGGCTCCAGCCAACCTCCAGGCAGGATAGGATTCTCCCTTCCACACTCCGCCAACATGTACCTTACTGAACGACTCGTCCAATGCGCCTTTAGGTGCGAAGCACTCCAGTACTTGGTTACCCTGGAATGCCTCTCTCTAGGTGTTCCTAGTCTTTACTTGTATGACAGACAGCTGTAGCCTGCTTCGGGGACTCCTCACTGCGTCCCGCCTCTCTATTCAGTTGCTGTTGTGTCCCAAGTCTATGATGGGAGCAAGGAGTTAGCGGATCACTACTCCTCCGGTGTCTGTTGCCGGACATAAAGATCCAATCAACCTCGGGGACCGGCCCCGGCCTTTGCGCTCTCTGGACTGGAAGGGTTCTCTATCTTTCTTCAACCTGCTTCCCACCGTCCTTCTATTCTCCTTCATTCCGATCTGTTCTATCTCTCTTATGGAAGGTTAGGTTATCAATCTTATCAATCTCTTTTTCTGTCTTTCTCGTGCCAGCAGCCCAGATCACTGGGACCTGCTGCAGCACGTCCTTCAGACACCCATCTTCTCTCTTCTCTCTCCAACTAACCAACCAACTCCTCCATAACTCTCACTCTTCCCACTCTTTTATATCATCTCACTCCACCCGCCTCCCAGCACATCTCGTGTTACGAAGCAGGGTTCCACGAGGGGTGCTCTGCTAACCCCCAGCCTGAAGCTGTTAGGTGGCCCCACTGAACTATCCTGTGTGTGGAATGCAGGTGTGGAGCGTGGTCAGGTGTTCCCACCTTACCTGGATGGTGGGGCACTACACCTTAGGAGAAGGTGCAGTACCTCTATGGCGACTGAAGCCTCAGGGGCGCCACACCCTCAAGTCTTAGATGGGAGTAGTGCATTTACAGCCCACTACTCCACTGGTGTCTGCTGCAGAACCATTAGCGTTCATACAACCTCGGGGACCGGGAGCCGGCCTTTCGCTTAGAACTTCTAGGCAGGGTTCTTCCTCTAACCCACGTCCTCTGTGTTCCCTTTTACTCCTACGTTCCGTGCTTGTCCTTTCCCTTCTATGGAAGCTCAGGCTTCAGGTCAACGTCCTTCTCCTTCTTTTCTTTCCTTTCCCGTGCCAGCGTCGGCAATGGAGGCGTTAAGCCGACGCTGCATGCAGATCCTCCAGGACAGATGGTGTGGTGCAGCAATGATGGTATAGCCCTCCACAGGCAGCGCTGTTGTCCCAGAGCAGTATAGATGTGGAGACACTTAGGTGATGTAGTGTCTGGCGCAGGGGATGTAGCAGTGTCAGGCAGACGGACGCAGGAAGGAATAGAGGACACCAGGGCATGTAGTTCCAAAGCTTTACTCACAGTCTGTAGTGCCCGCTTCTGTGCCGTGTTCTCCGGGTCAGGGACTCAGTCAACCTCCAGGCAAGATGGAAAGCTCCCTTCCACACTCTGCCAACTTATGTGCCTTTCCTGAACGTCTCCTCTATAGCACCTTTAAGTGTGAAGATCTCCACTACCGTGTTACACTGGAGTTCCTCCTGACAGATGTTCCCAAGAACTCTACTTGCATGGCACACAGCTGTAGCCTGCTTCGGGGACTCTCTACTCCTAAGTCCCGGCTCTCTATCCTTATTGCTGTTGTGCCCTCAAGTCGTAGATGGGAGTAGTGCATTTACAGCCCACTACTCCACCAGTGTCTGCTGCAGAACCATTAGCGTTCGTACAACCTCGGGGACCGGGCCCCGGCCTTGCACTTAGAACTTCTAGGCAGGATTCTTCCTCTAACCCACGTCCTCTGTGTTCCCTTTTACTCCTACATTCCGTGCTTGTCCTTTCCCTTCTATGGAAGCTCAGGCTTCAGGTCAACGTCCTTCTCCTTCTTTCCTTTCCTTTCCTTTCCTTTCCCGTGCCAGCTGGCTCAGGTCACTGAGGCAGCTGCAGCACTTCTTCTTCCATCCCTTCTTCCAGGGATCCCCACTCCTCCCGAGTGGCTTCCTTCCTCACTGACCTCCTGTCAGACTGACTTGTCATTCTAAACCATCCCACTCATATATATATTCTGAACTCCACCCACCTCCCAGCACGTCTAGTGTTCCAAGAAGGGAACCACCAAAGGTGCTCTGCCTCTCTCTAAGCAAAGAGCCGCAATGTGGTTGTGGTGAACTACTCTATTGTGTGGGGTGCGAGTGTTGGAGCGTGGTCAAGAGCCTCCGACTTACCTGGATGGTGGGGCACCACACCTAAGGAGAAGGTGCAGTACCTCTGTGGCGACTGAGCCTCAGGGGCGCCACAGGAGCAGAACTGAGCTTATTACAGAGCTATGGGAGCAGGATCAAGCTTAATAGAGGGATATGGGAGCAGAACCGAGCTTACTACAGAGCTATGGGAGCAGTACCGAACTTACTACAGAGCTATGGGAGCAGAACCGAGCTTACTACAGAGATATAGGAGTGGGACTGAGCTTACTACAGAGCTATGGGCGCAGAACAGAGCTTACTAGAGAGATATGGGAGCAGAACCGAGCTTACTAGAGTGATATGGGAACAGCACCAAGCTTACTACAGCTCTATGGGAGCAGAATCAAGCTTACTACAAAAATAAGGGAGCAGAACCAAGCTTGCAACAGAGCTATGGAAGCAGAACCGAGATTACTACAGAGCTATGAGAACAGAACCAAGTTTACAAAAGAGCTATGGAAGCAGAACTGAGCTTACTAGAGAGATATGGAAGCAGAACCGAGCTTACTAGAGAGATATGGGAGCAGAACCAAGCTTACTAGAGTGATATGGGAACATAACAAACCTTACTAAGGATCTGTGGGAGCAGAAACAAGCTTACTACAGAGCTATGGGAGCAGAGCCGAGCTTACTACAGAGATATGGGAGCAGAACCGAGCTTACTACAGACATATGGAAGCAGACCCGAGCTTATTACCGAGATATGGGAGCAGAACCAAGCTTACTAGAGAGATATGGGGGAGGAACCGAGCTTACTACAGAGTTAAGGGAGCAGAACTGAGCTTGCTACAGTGATATCAGACCAGAACCCAGCTTACTACAGAGATATCAGTCCAGAACTGAGCTTATGGAGCGCCCACCAGGGCCGTGGGGAACTCGGTACCAGGCAGTTCTTAAAGGGGAAGTGTCACGATAGCGGTGACCTGGTCCGTGGCCCTGGGCATCCAATGAAAATGTTCAATAAAGTTTATAGTGGATGATTTAAAAGGAAATTCGTTCATGATGCTACCTGTGGTATTCGGCAAATAAGGTGTTAGCCGACCCGGCTTCAGAGTCCGATGGGGCTGATGGTGATGCAGTAGAGTTGTTACAGCTCTCCACAGGTAGAGCTAGGCCCCAGGGTAATTGTATGTGTAAGTGATGAGATGATGGTGGTTGTAGTGCAGGGCAGATGGTATAGCAAACAAATCTGAGGACACATCAGGGTTGTATTTCCTTTACCTTTACTGAATTTATAGAGGTGCCGATGGGAGCACTGGTTACAGGTGTCAATGAAGGTCCAGGCAGCCCGAAGCAACTTAGGATCCACTCAGCCAGGTGGCTTGGAGGCCTCCTTACTGCGCTGCTCTATTTGAGGTCCTTGCTGCCTAAAGCTCAGCTCAGTCCTCTGTTCCTCTCACTGTCTTTTAGAAAACGTTACTCGCATGACAGGCAGCTTGAGCTTTTCACAGGAGTCGCTCCTCGTGGCATCTCCGGGCTCTATCCTGCTGCTGTGCCTTCAGGTGTGTGATAGGGGCCAGAAGACCTGCAATCTGTCCTCCGGATTTAGCTGATGAGACTGTAGTGCTCTGCAGCTATAGACTCTGTTGTCCAGTTCTAGCACTGAGCTCTGGGATGAGCGTGGTCACAACTCCTCTTCCCAAGCTTCCCTATACTTTTATCTTCCTCTCTGACTCAGAATGCACTCTAGTCTGGGGACAAGCTTCTCACTCGTCCAGTTCCCAGCACTGACTGACTGAAACTCTAACTAACTTCCTCCTCCTGACCAGATAGAGCAGCTCCCCTCAAGTCAGGTTCAGAGTTCCCCCTGCTGGCCTAGAGCAGGATCTGTGTTGCATGCTGTGTATACCTGGCCAGGGGATCCCTCCTTGCTTCAGGCCTGACATTATCCCCTGTGAGGAAGGCAATGCCCTTGTGGCTACCGGACTCCTGTGGTGCCACACTTACAACAGAGATAAGGGAGCAGAGCCAAGCTTACTACAGAGATAAGGGAGCAGAACGGAGCTTACTAGGTCTACTACATAGATACGGGAACAGAACCAAGCATACAGCATATATATGGTCCCTGAATCTAGATTACTACATTGATAGAGTACGAGAACCAAGCTTACTAGAGAGATAATGGGAGCAGAACCAAGCTTACTAGAGAGATATGGGAGCAGAACTGAGCTTACTAGAGCTATGGTGGAAGAACTGAGCTTACTACAGAGATAAGGGAGCAGAATCAAGCTTATGTGATAATCATGTGGGAATAGTGGATGAGGGCAGGTATATCTCGCCCAGATTCCTTTCCTATGTGGCCTAGTCTGGTTAGTATCGCACCTGCTTGCTAATGAATAATGGGAGGTGGATATAAAAGGATGCCAGGTGGTTGTGTGAGTGTCTCAGCCTGGGAACACAGAGAGCCTGTCTGTGTGAGAGACACACGTGAGTGAAAGCAGTGCCCACTGCAACTGTGGTTTGGCTGGACGGGAGAAGCCCGCCTGTTGGTAGTTAGGTTGTCCATTGTTTAGTTAGTGCCGGACAGGCAAGGATTTGTTTTATGTTTTTTTTCTTTATGCATTGCTTTCACCGTTAATAAACCTGACCCAGTGTCAGTTATACCCGGACCCCGACTCTGCGCCTGAGTTTCATGCTGAACGCACGTGACCTTTGACCCCAGCAAAGCCGATCCCGGAGTGTTTTATCACACTTGCTACAGAGATATCAGACCAGAACCAACTAGGTCTGGTATATAGATACGGGAACAGAACCAAGTTTACAGCATAGATATGGTTTCAGAATCTAGATTACTACATTCATAGAGTCCCTGTTCCCACCATATGTATAGTATGATGGCTCCAGTTCCCCCATATATATAGTAGGATGGCCCCAGTTCCCCATATATATAGTAGGATAGCCCTAGTTCCTCCGTATATCTAGTAGGATGGCCCCAGTTCTCCCCATATATATAGTATCATAGCCCCAGTTCTCCCCATATATAAATTATGATCGCCCCAGTTCCTCCTTGTAACGCCGGTGTGTTTGTACTTTGCTTCCCCGGCGTTACTCTGCATGTCTGCATTAACCCTTTGCTCCTCTCCTCCTAACTAGCAGGGATACTGTTGCCTGTTACCGTTATGGATGCTGCTCAGGTCCCTGCCCCGCTGCGTAGCCGTACATGCGTGCGTGGCTCAGCTGCTTTGCAAGACCACCCGCTGGTGCGGTCCCTGGCTGCTGCTGTGGAAAGCTATCGGTGGGTTAATAGGTCCTCTACATTGTGTATGGCTTACCACGTATGTTCAGGCTTGCAGCTCTCGCCAGGTGTCCTCTGCAATGCTGATTTGTTTGGCCTTGCTTAGGGTGCGCGCGGCCACACCTCCCCTGCTTTTATGAGGAATGGGTGTGTGCTACAATTGCTGCTCCAGCCTATCACTGTGAGGCAGCTGCTATATAAAGTTCCCTCCCCCTTTGGGGCATCGCCAGAGCTTCGCATTGAGTTCCTGAACCTAGCGATGTGAGTATGTGTGTTCAGCTCCTGCTCTGATTGTGATCAGTTCTGGGGGAGCTGGTGCTCTTTGTCCCCATGTGAACTGTGTTTTGCCACCTGCCAGGAGGCAGAATATCCTGGCCCTCGGCCCTGTCCGCCTTCCCAGGAGGCAGAATATCCTGGCCCTTGTCCGCCCTCCCAGAAGGCAGAATATCTTGGTCCCTGTGTTTGTGTGGAGTCTTGCCTTGCACCTGTGTCTTGTTCCCTGAATCCTGGATCCTGAATTTGTTCCTGCACCTGACTCTGTCTGAATTGTGTCTTGTTTCTTTGCCTGCTCTGGGGGCAGTAATACCAAGATCGCCCTTCCTGGAGGCTGCATATCCAGGCCCGTCTATGTTGTGTCTTGTTCCCTGAATTCTGGACCAGCTCCTTTACCTGACCCTGTCTGAACTATGTCCTCTGTGGGATGTTCCTGAGGTCCCTTCATGTCTTGAACCCTGTGCCCAGTGACTGTGACTCTATGCTACCTGACTTGCTGTGATTTAACCTGGGTTCATCTAGGAAGTAGGAGTCCGGTGTGTCCGCTGGGTTTCTGCCACTCTGTGCTCAGCTGGGGATTCAGTGCAATTCCCTGCCAGTTCCAGTCCAACCCGGCAGGGATTGCACCAGACCGCTGGGGTTCCTTTCTAGGTCTCTGCCAGATGACCGGAGCCTGATGACCACGGCCTGATGTCCGGTGTCTGACGACCCCTTCCAGATGTGCTGTGCCTGATGTCCTCTGCCAGATGTCCGGATCCTATGCTTCTCTGCCCGATGTCCGGAGCCTGCCGATCGCTGCCAGTGGTCCGGAGCCTGATGACTGCGGCCTGATGTCCGTAGCTGATGCCCGCAGCCTGATGTCCGGATCCTGTCGGTCGCTGCCAGATGTCTGGAGTCCGATGCCAGTGTGCTGATGCTCTATCTAAGATCCGAGTCCTGATGCCCTGCCTGTGTCCTGATGTCCAGTCCATGTTCCTGGTGTCCTGATGTCCGTGTTCCTGGTGTCCTGATGTCCGTGTTCCTGGTGTCCTGATGTCCGTGTTCCTGGTGTCCTGATGTCCGTGTTCCTGGTGTCCTGATGTCCGTGTTCCTGGTGGCCTGATGTCCGTGTTCCTGGTGGCCTGATGTCCGTGTTCCTGGTGGCCTGATGTCCGTGTTCTTGGTGGCCTGATGTCCGTGTTCCTGGTGGCCTGATGTCCGTGTTCCTGGTGGCCTGATGTCCGTGTTCCTGGTGGCCTGATGTCCGTGTTCCTGGTGGCCTGATGTCCGTGTTCCTGATGTCCAGTCCGTGTTCCTGATGTTCTGCCCGTGTCCCGATGTTCCGCCAATTATCTGAGGTCCACCCAGTGATGACGTCCTTCTCGGATCGGTGTTTGATGTTCTCCTGCTGAGCCTGTGCTATGCCTGAGGCCTGAGAGAGAGGCCATCCTAGTATGCCCGTGCCAGAGGATCCTGGACTGCATCAACCCATGATGACTCCTGCCATCGTCTGACATCTGTCCTGGGTATGTGTCTGATGTTCTCCTGCTGAGCCAGTGCTATGCCTGAGGCCTGAGAAAGAGGCCGTCCTGATATGCCCGTGCCAGATGACCCTGGACTGCATCAACCCATGATGACCCCTGCCATTGTCTGAAGTCAGTCTGAGGTTGGTGTCTGATGTTCTCCTGCTGAGCCTGTGCTATGCCTGGGGCCTGAGGAAGAGGCCGCCCTAGTATGCCCGTGCCAGACAACCCTGGACTGCATCAACCCGTGATGTCCTCCTGCCTTCGTCTGTTATCCTGAGACGTGTACCCTTCCCTGATGTGCAGAATCGAGAGCCTTGCATAACTATTTTGTTTCTGTACCATGTCTTGTTCAAGTAAACTTTGTCTATACCTGAAGTTGTGCGGTGTCGTTCTGCCTCCTCGTCCACATGCTCAGCTGCCACAGACCCCGGTCTCTACTCTTCCCTCGTCTGGGTATGCCAGGGTCCCCCTGTGGTCCAGTGGATCCACATTCCGTTCCCACCTGGGATGCTCGCCCCACGTCGGCGTGGTCGGTCGACGTGGAGGTGCCGGCTCGGCCGCGAACGCGGTCGCTAGTCGCGACACCCCTATATATAGTTGCTTCTCACAAAATTAGAATATCATCAAAAGGTTAATTAATTTCAGTGAAACACATATTATATAGAGTCATTACAAACAGAGTAATCTATGTCAAGTGTTTGTTTCTGTTAATGTTGATGATTATGGCTTACAGCCAATTAAAACCCAAAAGTCATTATCTCAGTAAATTAGAACACTTTATAACACCAGCTTGAAAAATTATCTTAAAATCCAAAATGTTGGCCTACTAAAATGTATGTTCACTAAATGCACTCAATACTTGGTCAGGGCTCCTTTTGCATCTGAATTGTTGGGCCTGGTGTCTCTCATCTTTCACTTGACAATACCCTTTAGATTCTCTATGGGTTTAAGGTCAGGCGAGTTTGCTGGCCATTCAAGCACAGTGATACTGTTGTTTTTAAACCAGGTATTGGTACTTTTGGCAGTGTAGACAGGTGCCAAGTTATGCTGGAGAATGAAATTTCCATCTCCAAAACCTTGTCGGCACAGGGATGCATGAAGTGGACCTACACCAGCTGGCGGCATGGCTCCCCAAAACATCACTGATTGTGGAAACTTCACACTGGACCTCAAGCAGTTTGGATTGTGTGCCTCTCCACTCTTCCTCCAGACTCTGGGACCTTGATTTTCAAATGAAATGCAAAATTTACTTTCATGTGAAATCAACACCTTGGACCACTGAGCAACAGTCCAGTTCTTTTTCTCCTTGGCCCAGGGAAGGCGCTTCTCGTCTTGTCTATTGTTCATGAGTGGCTTGACACAAGGAATGAGACACTTGTAGCCCATATCCTGGATACGTCTCTGTGTCCACAGCAGTCCACTCCTTGTGAATCTCCCCCCAAACTTTTAAATGGCCTTTTCTTAACAATCCTTTCAAGGCTGTGGTTATCTCAGTTGCTTGTGCACCTTTTTCTACCACACTTTTTCCTTCCATTCAACTTTCCATTAATATGCTTGGATACAGCACCCTGTGAAAAGCCACCTTCTTTAGCAATGACCTTTTGTTGCTTAGTATGTTGGTCACAGTTCCCCCCCATATATATAGTAGGATGGCCCCAGTTACCGTATATATAGTAAGATGGCCCCAATTCCCCCATATATATAGTATGATGGCCCCAGTTCCCCCCATATATAGTATGATGCCCCAGTTCCCCTAAATATAGTAAGATGGCCCCAATTCCCCCATATATAAAGTATGATGGCCCCAGTTCCCCATATATATAGTATGATGGCCCCAGTTCACCCCATACATATAGTATGATGGCCCCAGTATACCCCATATATATAATATGATAGGCCCAGTTCTCCGATATATATGGTATGGTTGACCCAGTTCCCCCATATATACACAGTTGTGGCCAAAAGTATTGACACCCCTGCAATTCTGTCAGATAATACTCAGCTTCTTCCTGAAAATGATTGCAAACACAAATTCTTTGGTATTATTATCTTCATTTAATTTGTCTTAAATGAATAAACACAAAAAGAATTGTCCTAAAGCCACTCCCACTCCCTGCCGACTTTGCTTCCCCATTGACTTGCATTGGGTTTCTGTCAGAGACACCGCACTACACTTGCTCATAGAGCCAGTGCGCGTGTCCTGAGTACAGAAGCAGTGCTAAGACTTACCTGGGGAGCAGGGCAGCAGATGTGACCGGGCGTGCTTCAACTATTAGTGTCAGGGTCCAGTCAGCGCTGGAAAGTAAAGAGGCACGGGACCTGCGGACACTGAAAATGAACAAGCTTGAACGGGACCTATGGTCATGTGACTGCAAGGGGGCGTAGCTTAGCGTCCTGCTTTCAGATATGACAGTACACCATACAACAACTCAGAGTCAGGCAAAATGGAGGTCACAACAGTATGGGCAAATGAAGTACAGGAGGGACAAACAGACGGGAGGTCAGACAAAGCCAAAGGTCATACAAAGGATCACAGTACAGTACCAGGGATGAGACAGAGCGGATAATCAGGGTCAAGCAGAGATCAAGACCAAACAGACATAGGAGGTACCAGGCAGAATCCAAAGCGATATCCAGGGAACAGACCGAGTCATATACAGAGAATCAAGTAACCAGAACACAGCACTAACACACTCAGGGGTCACCACACAATGCCAAGGGCAAGAGTATAACTGACAGGGATGGGAGCGTCCTGAGGCTATAAGAAGCCTCCCCCAGAACCAGGGAGAGGCCGCAATCATAGCCCCAGGTGTGCAGGTAAGACTGCATCGGGATCACAACCTTTAACCCCAGAAATGCCAGTCATCAGCACTGGTTCCAAACATTAACCCCACGTGTGCGAGTCAAACCCGCACTGAGATCATGACAGTTTCGTGTTTCAGTTGGACCTCCGACTTTTCCCTATAGTCGGCCGTTTTCGTTCAACCCGACTTTTGCGAAAGTCGGGTTTCATGAAACCCGACTTGACCCTAAAAAAGGCAAAGTCGCTCATCTCTATATTAAAAATTTTTTTTACAATTCTTAACTTCTTTTGAGTACCCTAGAGTCTGCGGTTAGGCTGGTGATTCTGTTATGAATGGGTCACTGAGGAGGATGGCAGGAACAGGCTAAACCACCAGAGAACCAGAGAGGTTGGTAACTAAGCGGATTGCAGGCCCGTGATCCTATCCACATAACTAGCAGTAGCCATGGAGCGTTCCTACGATGCCCTAGACACTTCGTCACAGCCGGAGAACTATCTAAGCCTAAAGACAGAAAGGTGAAATCTAAACTGCCCTGGAGCAGATCCCCAAAGGAATAGACAGCCCCCAAACATATATTGTCGGTGAGACAAGATGAGACACAAACACAGGCAGAGAACAGACTGAGCAAACGGGGGGGGGGGGGCAAGCTGTCTAGACAGGACAGGACAGAAAAGATACTGTCTGCAATCACACACAAAACCCTAAAAAAGTCCAACACTTCTGATATACAAAAAACCTGAGGTCACATGACCTCACCCCCGCTAGATCAGCACTCTGGTATGAACTGGAAGCAAAGCAAAAAGATACTAACATGACAGGGGACTGAACAAGCTGCAACATATGAAGCAGGGCCCAGCGCTGCCCTCAGCAGGGAGCACGCTGAATCCTGGCAACAAAGCAGAAAGCAAAAAAAAGGCAAAACCAGATTAGATGCAAAGGATTAGCAAAAGAATCACTTAGCTGAACAATGCAGATCAGGCAGGGGACAAAAGAACTCCAAATGCACAGGGAGGAAATCACCAGCAACCTCAAAGAGCAGCCAGCTCAATTATATGCACCCAGCTAGTAATCCCAGGTTTCCAATTATCATCGTCAGGTGGGGATCTTCCGTCCACCTTGCCAGCTCCACTAATCTCAGTAACCACCAGAGGGAGCAGAGGGAGTTTCGGCTCAGAACTCCGATCAAGAGAATTCACAACATCTTCTGCTATAAACTGCTAATGTATGACCATTTTATGTATATTTTATAAAAGATATTAACAGTCATATCTATACATGTAATATTAAATTCAATGCGCCGTTATTTAGGAATGGAAGAATACTTATAAAAAGCTGGCATACAAATATGTAACGGAATCTTGTTCTTCTACCAATTTAAAGTACTTACAACATTTGGGTGGCATTGTGAACCTGCCTACATGCACAATCTTTGTCTCAAAGACAAGAAAATTTAATGTCTGTACATTGTGCACAGGGGATTTAAGGTGACTTCAGATCATACTAGGTTCCAGGAACACACAGATAGACATAAATGTGCAAATAGACGGTGCAAGAGTGACAACAATAGATTGAAGCACGCATTGCACTGTAACTTTAAATCGGAAAAATCTTATTTTTGCAGTAGTATTATACAGTTGTGGCCAAAAGTATTGACACCCTTGCAATTTTGTCAGATAATACTCAGTTTCTTCCTGAAAATGATTGCAAACACAAATTCTTTGGTATTATTATCTTCATTTAATTTGTCTTAAATGAAAAAACACATAAGAGAATGAAGCAAAAAGTAAAACATTGATCATTTCACACGAAACTCCAAAAATGGGCCAGACAAAAGTATTAGCACCCTCAGCCTAATGTCTTAAATTAAAAAACACAAAAAGAATTGTCCTAAAGCCAAATTGGATATAATTCCACACCAAACATAAAAAAAGAGGGTGGACAAAAGTATTGGCACTGTCTGAAAAATCATGTGATGCTTCTCTAATTTGTGTAATTAACAGCACCTGTAACTTACCTGTGGCACCTAACAGGTGTTGGCAATAACTAAATCACACTTGCAGCCAGTTGACATGGATTAAAGTTGACTCAACCTCTGTCCTGTGTCCTTGTGTGTACCACATTGAGCATGGAGAAAAGAAAGAAGACCAAAGAACTGTCTGAGGACTTGAGAAACCAAATTGTGAGGAAGCATGAGCAATCTCAAGGCTACAAGTCCATCTCCAAAGACCTGAATGTTCCTGTGTCTACCGTGCGCAGTGTCATCAAGAAGTTTAAAGCCCATGGCACTGTGGCTAACCTCCCTAGATGTGGACGGAAAAGAAAAATTGACAAGAGATTTCAACGCAAGATTGTGCGGATGTTGGATAAAAAACCTCGACTAACATCCAAACAAGTTCAAGCTGCCCTGCAGTCCGAGGGTACAACAGTGTCAACCCGTACTATCCGTCGGCGTCTGAATGAAAAGGGACTGTATGGTTGGAGACCCAGGAAGATCCCACTTCTTACCCCGAGACATAAAAAAAGCCAGGCTGGAGTTTGCCAAAACTTACCTGAAAAGCTTAAAACGTTTTGGAAGAATGTTCTCTGGTCAGATGAGAAAAAAAGTAGAGCTTTTTGGGCAAAGGCATCAACATAGAGTTTACAGGAGAAAAAAAGAGGCATTCAAAGAAAAGAACATGGTCCCTACAGTCACACATGGCGGAGGTTCCCTGATGTTTTGGGGTTGCTTTGCTGCCTCTGGCACTGGACTGCTTGACCGTGTGCATGGCATTATGAAGTCAGAAGACTACCAACAAATTTTGCAGCATAATGTAGGGCCCAGTGTGAGAAAGCTGGGTCTCCCTCAGAGGTCATGGGTCTTCCAGCAGGACAATGACCCAAAACACTTCAAAAAGCACTAGAAAATGGTTTGAGAGAAAGACTTCTAAGGTGGCCAGCAATGAGTCCAGACCTGAATCCCATAGAATACCTGTGGAGAGATCTAAAAATGGCAGTTTGGAGAAGGCACCCTTCAAATATCAGGGACCTGGAGCAATTTGCCAAAGAAGAATGGTCTAAAATTCCAGCAGAGCATTGTAAGAAACTCATTGATGGTTACCGGAAGCGGTTGGTCGCAGTTATTTTGGCTAAAGGTTGCGCAACCAAGTATTAGGCTGAGGGTGCCAATACTTTTATCTGGCCCATTTTTGGAGTTTCGTGTGAAATGATCAATGTTTTACTTTTTGCTTCATTCTCTTATGTGTTTTTTCATTTAAGACAAATTAAATGAAGATAATAATACCAAAGAATTTGTGTTTGCAATCATTTTCAGGAAGAAACTGAGTATTATCTGACAGAATTGCAGGGGTGTCAATACTTTTGGCCACAACTGTATGTTTTTCAGCTTAGTAAAAATCTTGCTAACACCCATGCTCTAGTTTCTTTTTCTCTTCCAGATTCATCAGAAACCGACACCTGTCATAATCTTAAGCCTGGTGATTTGGTAGTTGTGAAAAGGTATGTCAGAAAGCATGGACAAGAACCCTTGTATGACGGTCCCTATCAAGTCCTCCTCATCACCCAACAAGCCAATAGCAAATAAAGGGGGCAAAATGTTTTGGTTTTCCACATTTTCTGTATTATTATTGGTAGAAATTAAAGTTAAAGTTAGAAGATATTCAAAGGCTCAGAGATCAATATAATAAAGACAATGATCATAATAAGGACAGTTGGTGGTCTGACACCTTCTCCTTTCTCAATCCAGCCAATTGATTTAAGGGAATTGGGGGCTGGATAACTGGGATTTTACAAAGCTTGCTGTATATTGCTGCCTGTATCCTTGTTGTATATGTGATACTAAAACTTGTTCTTTGGTGTATTTCTGTATGTATTAGGAAATTCTGCACTAGGATAGCTAGCGATGATACCAAAGTCATCGTTGCCCCTGCTCTTCTCTATACCGATCTCAAAAGGCTACTTGATGAAGATGTTGAAGCCAAGCGCATGGCTACCTTCAAAAGATCTCCACCACCATCATCAAAAATTGTTATTTGTAAATTGTAGCATACGGGGAGATGGGTGCGCTGCAACAGCCATGACTGATAACATGGCATCAGCCATGTGAAGACCAGTACCCCTTGAGCTTATGGCCTGGGATAGCACCTCTGATGCTGCACATTAGTTAACTAAATTTATCTAGGGGGGATTGTGAAGTACAGTATTCAGTTGTACGGGACATCTTGTTCTCCAGACCTCCATTTTAGTGCTTGCGACGCCATTTTGTTGCTTACGAGTTAAATTTTGTAGTTAGGTGAAAGTTTGCGGTTGTTAAGAAACCAGACTGTCCCAGTCTGAACAAGATATGATATATGAGACCCTGATGAATGTGCTATTGTTCTATTCTCTGCGTCACGTAGCTAGGGACATATTCCGATTTTCTTGCAATACTATTGGCTTATAAAGTAAATGTGTCACGACGATGCTATTGGTAGCTGAGTACTTTGCATATTTAAGCAAAATACTATAAAAAGGTGACATAATAAACGGGGTTAGTGATCTGCCTTGATCCTCCCATACAGAGGCATACGTCTCCGTCTGGTCATTCCCAGTTGCTAGCAACGCCCTGTGGATTAATTTGGAAATCACTTGGTCAACCGTGAGGGGTTAATTTAGCCCTCCCTCAATAGCTCCCTCATCATACGGTATTAAGAAATGGGGTATGTAAACTTTTGATCAGGGTCATTTGAATGTTTTGGGTTGTCATTATGATTTAAAACGTGAAAACACATTGGTTTGACAATAAATGGCTTCACACAACCACTAACCATGAGTGAAGAAAAAGTTTTGGTGTTATCATTCATATTCTCTGAAAAAAGGCCAAGAAAGTAAAAATTCTGCCAGGATATAAAAACTTTTGAGCACAACTGTATGTAAACTTCTGGTTTCAACTGTATGTGAGCTGAGTGCTCACAATAGTATCAAAGAGAAGAGACTAGCAGCTTACAAGAAACTGTAACCCTTTCAAAATAAACCTTTATTAGGAAATAATTAAAATCCATCAGACTAACGAAAAAATGATAATCATATATACCATGGATATATGATGTAATACAAAACATATAGATATAACAGCAGACTATACAAATTTGTACCATGTGCCCACAGGTAATCCTGTAGCCAGGTGAGCAATACTATACAATCTACAATGTTAATTGCCTGGGTAATGCCATATTATGCGCATTTTGTTTTTTGAGCTATACTACCAGAGGTCTACAGCAGCATTTAAGGAGCTACAAAAATTTCTGGCAAGTACTGGTTGGGTACTGCAAGTGACAACAATCTCATGTATTCTTCATAAGTATGGCCTGTGGGGTAGGTTGGCAAGTCGCAAGCCTTTTCTTACAAAGAAAAAACACAAACGTGGCAATCTATTGCCAAAACCTACATCAAGTCTGCCAAAATCATGAGGGAAAATGTGTTGTGTGATGAGACCAAGATGTAACTTTGCACCAACCATATCGTTAACAATGTGTATCACCAAAAGAACACTATACCCACAGGGAAGCATGGTGGAGGCAGCATTGAAGCATGGTGGAGGCAGCATTTGTGACTATTTTCTTGCAGCTGGAGTTGGGGAGAATTATGGAGAGCTCTAAATATCAGTCAATTTTTCATCAAAACCTGTTAGTTGAAAATGAAGAGTAATTTCACTTTGTAGCACAACAGCGATCTTAAGAAGACCAAAGTTTTGAAAATAGCCCAGTTAGAGCCCAGACCTGTATAGAATTGAAAATTTGTGGGTTGACCTAAAGAGAGCTCTACACAAGTGATTCCCTTGCAATCTGACAAATTTGGAGCGCTATGCAAGGCAGAGTGAACAAAGATTGCAATTTCTAGGTTTGTCATGCTGAAATACTCCTACCCAACAACACTTAATGTTGTCATAAATTCAAAGGGTACATAAAAAAGTATTTGTTTAAGGCTAGTTTCACACTAGTGTATGGCTGAAGTGCGGAGGGCTGCTGGCTTCCTCCGTGAAGCTCTGCCTCTGCACCTCAAGTTGACAGATGGCACAGAGAGGCTGCAGCTTGCCGGCTCCCAGTATTCAATTGCACTCGCATCTTTCAGAGCGACTCTAGCTGCGTGATCAGGTCATGTGATCACGCTGATGATGTCACTCCCTGAGGCACAATGGTGGTAAGTGCTTCATGCTAGTGGAGCTGAAGACACCTAAGATTGGATCTATCTATCACAATAAGTGACATCACACTTTCCCCTGTACCAGGAGTCTGCTGCCTCGGAGTAACCCCTGACTCCGCCCTGTCCTTCAAACTGCACATCCAAGCTCTCGCCACCTCCTGTCACCTCTAGCTAAAAAATATTTCCAGACTACATTCTTTCCTCAACCCTCAATCTACTAAAATGCTTGTGCATGCCCTAATCATCTCCCACCTTGACTACTGCAACATTCTTCTCTGTGGCCTACATTCTAACCCTCTTGCACCTCTCCATTCTGTCCTTAAAAGTGCTGCCAGACTAATTCATCTCTGTCCTCTCTACTTCCCTGCTTCCCCCCTTTGCAAATCCCTTCACTGGCATCCAATTTCCGAGCACATCCTGTTCAAACTACTAACACTGACCTGCAAAGCCATCCATAACCTTTCTCCTCTGTATTGTTCCAAACTAATCTCCCAATATCTTCCCTCACGTAATCTCTGGTCCTCCCAAGACCTCCTTCTCTCCTTCATGCTTACTCACTCCTCACCCAATCGCTTCCAAGACTTCTCCTGAATATCCCCCATCTTCTGGAACTGTGTGCCCCAACACATCTGATTAGCCACCACAATTGGATCATTCAAGTGGAACTTGAAAACCCATCTCTTCAAGAAAGCGTACAACCTGTAATGACCACGCTGCCACATCAACACCATCGGAGCTACTGCAACCCCCAACCTTCTGTCTCCTTCCCCATAATCCTGTAGAATGTAATCAGGCAAGAGGCAGGGACCTCTTCCCTCTGTACTAGTCTGTCATTGTTTCTTTGTCTTCTGTGAGGCCTCGTTCACACGTACCGTTTTTTCGCGTTTCCGCGGCGGTATTTTCCGAGCGTTTTTGCCGCGAAAACGTGAAACATAAGCATCCCATGCATTCCTATGGGATTCCGCAATGCTGTGCTAATGCTGCGGTTTTTACCGCTGCAAAATTGCTTCGTGGTAAAAAACGCAGCATGCTCATTAATTTTGCGGAATCGCGGCGATCCCACACCCATAGGAATGCATTGTTCTGCTTACTTTCCGCATGTGGCTGTGCACACCATGCGAAAAGTAAGCAGAACATTTGCGGATGGCACCCACGGTCCGGAGGAGAGGATACTGTCCTCCGGGCTTTGGGTACCATATCCCTGTAAAAAATAGAATTTAAAATAAAAAATATTGTTATTCTCACCTTCCGACATCCCGCGCAGGCTTCCCGCCTCTCTCCACGCTCCCGGTCCCAGTAAGCCTTTGCGAGCGATGACGTCCGTTCTCACGGTCATTCGCACAACGTTATCGCGAATGACCGCGAGACGTCACGATCACGTGAGAACGGACGTCATCGCGGTAATTGTCGCAAATGATTACTGGGACCAGGAGCGTGGAGAGAGGCGGGAAGGCTGCGCGGGACATCGGAAGGTGAGAATAACAATATTTTTTTTTTATTATTATTTTTTACATTCTGTCTTTTACTATTGATGCCGCATAGGCAGCCTCAATAGTAAAAAGTTGGTCACACTCGTCAAACACTATGTTTGACGAGTGTGGCCAACCTGTCAATCAGTTCTCCAAGCGATGCTACAGATCGCTTGGAAAACGCTAGCAATTCTGCAAGCCAAATACGCTTGCAAAATGCTAGTTTTTCTGTGGGAAAATCGCCGGAATTTAAAATGCGATTTTCCCGCGGAATGGAATTCCGGAATTCTCGCGGTAATTTCCGCGAGAGTTCCGCTACGTGTGAACCCAGCCTAAGTGATATTTGTGTTTTGACGTAACTCCTTCTCATGAACAGCACCATGGAATCAATGGTGCTATATAAATAAATAATAATTGGAGGAGTAGGTGAGATTACTGTGTTTGTGTGTGTGTGGTATTTACTGTGTGTGGGGGGGTGGTATTACAGTGTGAGTGGGGAGTATTTAGTGTGGGTGGGTGTTACTATGTGTGGGGGGGTATTTTGTGTGGAGGCATAAGATAATGCTCACTGTATGGTTTGGGGTCACTCACTTGGCAACAGGATTAAGGCACACAGGAACGGTTTCTCACTTAAACAGACCATCCGGTTAATTTAGACACGGCATAAACCGGATAGACTACAGACCGTTTAGTTACATTCATGAACATAACAAGACACCAGTCTGCTCATGTAGCAGATATACCTCCCTGCCATTCTTACAACCCCCTTGTCTGAGGTTAGCTTCCAGGAGCTCAGCTCCACATGCTGTCTTTTTGTCAGTCCTGGCTTCCAGGGAAGCTGCCTAACTGGAATCCCTGTCCCGGGCAATGACTGGCTCAGCAGGTCAAACCCGACAGTTCCAGACCCTCAGAAGGGCGAAGGTCGGTAGCTTCCCCAATGCAGTTAGCCATCACAGACTGCAGGTACATGGCCTCACCATGTGCTATTCAGGAATCCAGTCCTCTTGCAGGACCTTCCAACACAGAGACCATGTGACTAAACCACAGTCTCATTATAACGTATGAGACCCACCCCTTGATTGGAGGTCTGTGACTAGCCAGATCCGCCCAGCTCTCTGGCTAACCCTGTAAGCACAATGCCTTATAAGCTAAATAAGTCTCATGGAAGTACAGGTCCCAGAGCAACAGGCTAAGAGCCCAGAGGACCTTCTCCTCTGCAACACATACTGTCCATTCACCACAACACCAGTCACTGTCTCACATACCCCCCTCTGTTCAAACTTGTGGGGTTGAACACTTGACATAAACCAGGGGCCTCGAGACATGTCACGCATGTCACCATGCCCTACCTGTCGAGAGGGCCTTCTCAGTCCCGAAAACATAGTCCATCAGTCACTAAATTCTTTGTCGCCTTACGTTTCATAGTCATCAATTTGTTAGGCCTCCCCTGCCCCCAGAGGTCCGTATGTAGGCTTTGAGCTTCAGCCCTTGAGCCCTTGAGTCACAGTCTGTCTGTGTCACCAGACCCTTTTTAGTCACCACATTTCTCAAGTATAACCTTCACCCGACCTTTCTCTCCATGACCGCTTCCAAGGGTTGGTGCAGTCACGAGACTCACTTACAGTCGAACCTACTGTCTGAGTCTGACACATCTAGTATGTTACAGGGGCTATTGTCCAGGTCCTTCAGCTTTGCCCTGAGAGTAGATCTGCCATTTTCAGATTCTTGACATCCTTGTTTTCCTTCCTGAACTTCCAAGGTTTCTTCTTTCTAGATGTCTTTGGCTGTCAGCAATTCCATTATTTGGAGGGCCCCTTCAGTTCCCATTACCTTGGGTTGAAGGCGGCAGCCATCATCCACCAATGTGGCAAAGCTGTCCTGTAAGAAGCAATCTTTCGAGCCTTAACTGCTCTATCTCCTTTAGATACACCATTCGATACTCCAACAGAGTATAGCTCCGAGACTCTCCATCGTACCCAAGACGAAGAATCGAATCATACCCTTTTCTCTGGGTTTCTGGTCTTCATGGTCACCTGGAATTCTTAATCTCACCACTCCAGACTTATCCACCATCTCTTGCATGGCTCAACCATTTCTTCCAATGACTTTTTCCACCATAGGAATAGGCAGAAGACTCTGAGCTTTCCTCATATGCTCCAGCTGCCTAGCAGCGTCTTCATTCCTCAATCGAAACATCCACGTTGCACGCACACATCTCCACTCAGGATAGCTACTCTCCTCGCTGTGACATCATTTGTGGACAGTACCACTAACTGTTTAGCTTCTGGGGGCCAGTACACCTTACACGCCCCCACAGCCTTCTTGAATTCTTCAAGCACAGACTGCCTGGCACATGCCTCTCTCAGGTCCTCGGGTACCTCAACAACTCACTTGAATTTCAAAGTGCTATTCTCTTCACGGACGGACGGCTCCTGTTTTGCCTAGGACATTTCCATCAAGACATCTGCCATGACTGGCTGATTGTCTTGTCCAGCTCTTAGTGCAAACTCTCCCTGAGCTTTACCCTCTTCAAGACCCTTTGCCAAGATGGGCATTTACAGCTTTGCCTCATTACCGCTCTGGCACTGCCGCTGTAAGTCTGCGACCACCAACTCCTTCTCTTGTAGAAGTCCTCCTAATGCTTCTCTGAGCACCACCATATCTTCAAATGTGGCCTTGTTCACGGTTTGACACTTTGACAGGTGACCTCTGAGCTCAGAGACTTCCTTCTCCAGCTCATCCACTCTGTGCCCAGGACCCTTTCTCGTTCGACATGCTCTTTTACCGTCTCTTTAAGCATCTTTATTTCATGATCCTGTTCTCTTTTGGCCAGCATGTGTCGCACCATAACTTCTTTAATTATATTTTCAGATGGGCCAGCTTGCCCACCCAAACTCTGCTGCTTGAGAGTTCTATCTGTTCCTTCATCACCAGGTTTAGCTTTCTCTTGGGTCTTCCATCCATTACCTTCGACTGCCTCTAGGGTCTCTGCTGGGCTCTCTGAAGAATCACTGTTCTTGCTCCCAGACTCAAAAACTGAGTTTTTGTCAGATTTTTGTTCCTTCAAATGCTTTACTTCGGCTTGTAAATCTGTCACTTTTTCCTACTCCCGAGACAACTCTTTGGCGAGGTCCTGGAACTCCTGCACTTTGTTCCAGCAGGTCATTTCCAGCTGAGACACGTTTTCTGCATTCTCCTGCCAAGCAGAGCACAGCTTCTCCTCGGTGGAGTGGAGGGTATGGAGCAGCTTCTGCTCCTGCACATCCTTCTCTCTGAGCTGAGCCTTGACTACCGAGAGCTCGGACTCCAGGTGACGCACCTGATCCAGCTGCGTGGAGTTGGCAGCTTTCATACTCGACACCTTCAACCTCTCTTGAGGCTCTGCCCGGTCACCCTTAGGTACCTTTCTACTCTCTAGAACTTAAGAGAACTCCACACTCTCCAGCTCTTCAGCATCAGGTTCTCTGGAGGCTTCACCATACTCAACAGCTTGACTCTGGTGGGATCTTTTTTGCTGAGGTGCGTGTTTAGCCCGCTACGTAGCTTTGAGGTAGCTTTTGGTGCCGCCAACGCGTTCCCGAGTGCCCGACGGCCCGCCGGTACAAATTTGGCGCAAATCGTAGAACACGAAAATTTCCGTCCCTTACCAGGCACTCAACCGCCGGCCCCTTTTCACGCCCATTTCACGCAGTTTACCGGGCGCTCAATTTTGACATTGGTCTGCAGTACCGCAATGAACACCAGGTGTCATCATTGTATTTTTTTTTTAATCAGAGACCACAAGGTGGCAGGATTGCCTTATTTAATAGAATGCTAATGTCTTTCAGTAAAGCTTTGCCTTAAATGACATTTTTAAATAGCTTTTTTGAAGGAACCGGCTGCAGGAACCCGGGGGCAGGTTGTCAGGGGACTGCAGGAGACCGGGGGCAGGTTGTCAGGGGCTGCAGGAGACCGGGGGCAGGTTGTCAGAGGCTGCAGGAGACCGGGGGCAGGTTGTCAGGGGGCTGCAGGAGACCGGGGGCAGGTTGTCAGGGGCTGCAGGAGACCGGGGGCAGGTTGTCAGAGGCTGCAGGAGACCGGGGGCAGGTTGTCAGGGGCTGCAGGAGACAGGGGGCAGGTCTGCCAGACTGAGTGTAACATAGGGCAGTGGAGTGGTAGGGGTAGGGAGATGTGTGACGCGGCCGGGCAGCTTGTCACTCAATCCCCTGTTCTCTGCACTGTGTGGCCGGTGGGCGGGTATGGGGGCGGGGCTATTTCCTTTTGTCGCCAGACATTCATCCCATTCATCCCCCTTGTGCCATGCTGTCTGGCCGGGGTGGGAGTCAGTGGTGTGCGTCCGGAGGAGGAAGGTCGGGTGTCAGCGCTCTGTGAGCCTGTGTGTGACACAGGGCAATGGAGTGGGAGGGGCGGGGAGATGTGTGACGCGGCCGGGCAGCTTGTCACTCAATCCCCTGTTCTCTGCACAGTGTGGCCGCTGGGCGGGCACGGGGGCGGGGCCAGCGTCCTGTGAGGCCGGGTCACTGTCCATCTCGCCGGGCTCTGTGTGCTGTGGGAAATTTAAAGCTTGGAAGCCGCCTGCTGGTAAGTATGTACACCCCTATGGGCACCACCAATACATAGCTACTGTATGGGGTCAGCTGTGTGGGGCATGGTAGGGATACAGGCTGTCCCGGTGGGGTGGAGGGAGGGGAAGCTCAGCACAGTGTATGGGGTCAGCTGTGTGGGGCATGGCAGGGATACAGGCTGTCCCGGTGGGGTGGAGGGAGGGGAAGCTCAGCACAGTGTATGGGGTCAGCTGTGTGGGGCATGGCGGGGATACAGGCTGTCCCGGTGGGGGGAGGGGAAGCTCAGCACAGTGTATGGGGTCAGCTGTGTGGGGCATGGTAGGGATACAGGCTGTCCCGGTGGGGTGGAGGGAGGGGAAGCTCAGCACAGTGTATGGGGTCAGCTGTGTGGGGCATGGCAGGGATACAGGCTGTCCCGGTGGGGTGGGGGGAGGGGAAGCTCAGCACAGTGTTTGGGGTCAGCTGTGTGGGGCATGGTAGGGATACAGGCTGTCCCGGTGGGGTGGAGGGAGGGGAAGCTCAGCACAGTGTATGGGGTCAGCTGTGTGGGGCATGGCAGGGATACAGGCTGTCCCGGTGGGGTGGAGGGAGGGGAAGCTCAGCACAGTGTTTGGGGTCAGCTGTGTGGGGCATGGTAGGGATACAGGCTGTCCCGGTGGGGTGGAGGAAGGGGAAGCTCAGCACAGTGTATGGGGTCAGCTGTGTGGGGCATGGCGGGGATACAGGCTGTCCCGGTGGGGTGGAGGGAGGGGAAGCTCAGCACAGTGTTTGGGGTCAGCTGTGTGGGGCATGGCAGGGATACAGGCTGTCCCGGTGGGGGGAGGGGAAGCTCAGCACAGTGTATGGGGTCAGCTGTGTGGGGCATGGCGGGGATACAGGCTGTCCCGGTGGGGTGGAGGGAGGGGAAGCACAGCACAGTGTATGGGGTCAGCTGTGTGGGGCATGGTAGGGATACAGGCTGTCCCGGTGGGGTGGAGGGAGGGGAAGCTCAGCACAGTGTATGGGGTCAGCTGTGTGGGGCATGGTAGGGATACAGGCTGTCCCGGTGGGGGGAGGGGAAGCTCAGCACAGTGTATGGGGTCAGCTGTGTGGGGCATGGTAGGGATACAGGCTGTCCCGGTGGGGTGGAGGGAGGGGAAGCTCAGCACAGTGTTTGGGGTCAGCTGTGTGGGGCATGGCAGGGATACAGGCTGTCCCGGTGGGGGGAGGGGAAGCTCAGCACAGTGTATGGGGTCAGCTGTGTGGGGCATGGCGGGGATACAGGCTGTCCCGGTGGGGTGGAGGGAGGGGAAGCACAGCACAGTGTATGGGGTCAGCTGTGTGGGGCATGGTAGGGATACAGGCTGTCCCGGTGGGGTGGAGGGAGGGGAAGCTCAGCACAGTGTATGGGGTCAGCTGTGTGGGGCATGGTAGGGATACAGGCTGTCCCGGTGGGGTGGAGGAAGGGGAAGCTCAGCACAGTGTATGGGGTCAGCTGTGTGGGGCATGGCGGGGATACAGGCTGTCCCGGTGGGGTGGAGGGAGGGGAAGCACAGCACAGTGTATGGGGTCAGCTGTGTGGGGCATGGTAGGGATACAGGCTGTCCCGGTGGGGTGGAGGGAAGGGAAGCTCAGCACAGTGTATGGGGTCAGCTGTGTGGGGCATGGCAGGGATACAGGCTGTCCCGGTGGGGTGGAGGGAGGGGAAGCTCAGCACAGTGTATGGGGTCAGCTGTGTGGGGCATGGCAGGGATACAGGCTGTCCCGGTGGGGTGGAGGGAGGGGAAGCTCAGCACAGTGTATGGGGTCAGCTGTGTGGGGCATGGCAGGGATACAGGCTGTCCCGGTGGGGTGGAGGAAGGGGAAGCTCAGCACAGTGTATGGGGTCAGCTGTGTGGGGCATGGCGGGGATACAGGCTGTCCCGGTGGGGTGGAGGGAGGGGAAGCACAGCACAGTGTATGGGGTCAGCTGTGTGGGGCATGGTAGGGATACAGGCTGTCCCGGTGGGGTGGAGGGAGGGGAAGCTCAGCACAGTGTATGGGGTCAGCTGTGTGGGGCATGGCGGGGATACAGGCTGTCCCGGTGGGGTGGAGGGAGGGGAAGCACAGCACAGTGTATGGGGTCAGCTGTGTGGGGCATGGTAGGGATACAGGCTGTCCCGGTGGGGTGGAGGGAGGGGAAGCTCAGCACAGTGTATGGGGTCAGCTGTGTGGGGCATGGTAGGGATACAGGCTGTCCCGGTGGGGTGGAGGAAGGGGAAGCTCAGCACAGTGTATGGGGTCAGCTGTGTGGGGCATGGCGGGGATACAGGCTGTCCCGGTGGGGTGGAGGGAGGGGAAGCACAGCACAGTGTATGGGGTCAGCTGTGTGGGGCATGGTAGGGATACAGGCTGTCCCGGTGGGGTGGAGGGAGGGGAAGCTCAGCACAGTGTATGGGGTCAGCTGTGTGGGGCATGGCAGGGATACAGGCTGTCCCGGTGGGGTGGAGGGAGGGGAAGCTCAGCACAGTGTATGGGGTCAGCTGTGTGGGGCATGGCAGGGATACAGGCTGTCCCGGTGGGGTGGAGGGAGGGGAAGCTCAGCACAGTGTATGGGGTCAGCTGTGTGGGGCATGGCAGGGATACAGGCTGTCCCGGTGGGGTGGAGGGAGGGGAAGCTCAGCACAGTGTATGGGGTCAGCTGTGTGGGGCATGGCAGGGATACAGGCTGTCCCGGTGGGGTGGAGGGAGGGGAAGCTCAGCACAGTGTATGGGGTCAGCTGTGTGGGGCATGGCAGGGATACAGGCTGTCCCGGTGGGGTGGAGGAAGGGGAAGCTCAGCACAGTGTATGGGGTCAGCTGTGTGGGGCATGGCGGGGATACAGGCTGTCCCGGTGGGGTGGAGGGAGGGGAAGCACAGCACAGTGTATGGGGTCAGCTGTGTGGGGCATTGTAGGGATACAGGCTGTCCCGGTGGGGTGGAGGGAGGGGAAGCTCAGCACAGTGTATGGGGTCAGCTGTGTGGGGCATGGCAGGGATACAGGCTGTCCCGGTGGGGTGAGGGGAAGCTCAGCACAGTGTATGGGGTCAGCTGTGTGGGGCATGGCAGGGATACAGGCTGTCCCGGTGGGGTGAGGGGAAGCTCAGCACAGTGTATGGGGTCAGCTGTGTGGGGCATGGCAGGGATACAGGCTGTCCCGGTGGGGTGGGGGGAAGCTCAGCACAGTGTATGGGGTCAGCTGTGTGGGGCATGGCAGGGATACAGGCTGTCCCGGTGGGGTGGAGGGAGGGGAAGCTCAGCACAGTGTATGGGGTCAGCTGTGTGGGGCATGGCAGGGATACAGGCTGTCCCGGTGGGGTGGGGGGAGGGGAAGCTCAGCACAGTGTATGGGGTCAGCTGTGTGGGGCATGGCAGGGATACAGGCTGTCCCGGTGGGGTGGGGGGAGGGGAAGCTCAGCACAGTGTATGGGGTCAGCTGTGTGGGGCATGGTAGGGATACAGGCTGTCCCGGTGGGGTGGGGGGAGGGGAAGCTCAGCACAGTGTATGGGGTCAGCTGTGTGGGGCATGGCAGGGATACAGGCTGTCCCGGTGGGGTGGGGGGAGGGGAAGCTCAGCACAGTGTATGGGGTCAGCTGTGTGGGGCATGGCAGGGATACAGGCTGTCCCGGTGGGGTGGGGGGAGGGGAAGCTCAGCACAGTGTATGGGGTCAGCTGTGTGGGGCATGGCAGGGATACAGGCTGTCCCGGTGGGGTGGAGGGAGGGGTAGCTCAGCACAGAGTATGGGGTCAGCTGTGGGGGGCACGGCAGGGATACAGGCTGTCCAGTTGGGGTGGAGGGAGGGGATGCTCAGCACAGTATATGGGGTCAGCTGTGGGGGGCACGGCGGGGATACAGGCTGTCCCGGTGGGTGGGAGGGTGAGCTGACATGCAGGGGGCTGTGTTATCACTGCTGTGAACACTAGCAGGGCTTAGAATAGAAATAATAGTAAAATACAATAATTCGATAATTCATTTTTTTTTCTTTCCCTGTTTGTCATTAGCTAACAGAGCATAACCCACAGGTAACACTTGAGGAAGCCGCCACCGCGCGCTGTGTCTGCTGGAACCATACACTCATGGATGAAGATTCATATTTAATGTATTAATAGAATTAATAGGATTTAGAATAAAAATAATTTTAAAATTCAATAATTTCCTTTTTTTTTTCAACTAGTTAACAAGGCATCTCAGAGACTGAACTGGCTCCATGTGGCAAGGACAACAAATTTCCCTGCTGGACGACATCACGATGGAGGGACGATGCTCTCCGGCCTCCATCATAATGTGGACCAGCTAGCCTCTTCATCCTTTGTTTGGGTAAGTAAAAATCCATGTACGTATCGTCAAAGTAGCTGTCATGACACGTACATTCATGTATGTGTATACATGTATATACAGTCACCTGTCATGACACCAGAGAGCTGTGTGGCTCTGTAGCACTCTCCAGCACCACACAGCGTCCTACACAGCATTGCGGCCTGCCACAGCCTCCTCCGCCCTCTGACAACCTGCCCCCGGGCTCCTGCAGCCCCTGACAACCTGCCCCCGGGCTCCTGCAGCCCCTGACAACCTGCCCCCGGGCTCCTGCAGCCCCTGACAACCTGCCCCCGGGCTCCTGCAGCCCCTGACAACCTGCCCCCGGGCTCCTGCAGCCCCTGACAACCTGCCCCCGGGCTCCTGCAGCCCCTGACAACCTGCCCCCGGGCTCCTGCAGCCCCTGACAACCTGCCCCCGGGCTCCTGCAGCCCCTGACAACCTGCCCCCTGGCAGTGCCGCAGAGTCCCTGGCAGTGCCGCAGAGTCCCTGGCAGTGCCGCAGAGTCCCTGGCAGTCTCACTCAGTGCCTGTGATAAGAGTGGTCCCTAAAATGTGGGGGGGCGCCGTGCCCTCACCCTCCGAAAAATCTCCCCTTCCATGCCAATTGGCACTTCGAGGGCCCGGTAAGCGACGGCCATTTGCCACGGTCGTTACCCGGTTCTCGACATGCCAATGCCATCAGGCAAGTCGAGGTCTGGGTAAGAAACGTGGCTATACCACGTATGTTACCGGGATCTCGATACTATCCTGTGGATGGAACGTGGGGGGGAGCTCGCGGTTCTGGGTCTGTTTCTCTTGAACCACAAGTCACAGCTAACCAGTTTTGGTGTCTTTTTCGTAGTGGAGACTCTCAGCTGTCCACCCTGGGAGCGACTAATGTCTGGCTCTTACGGCACGGGAGTGGTGGTCCTCAGAGCCAGGGCCTAGGTTCTCCGGAACCGCAAGTCGCAGCCGGGCGAAACGGGTCTTAAAATCTGGGGAATTCCCTCGGTTTTCATCCCCCAAAGTGGCTCGTCACTGTGCGCTTAGGCTAGCCGGCTCTCAACCTCAGTATGTCACATTCAACAGTGAGAGCCGGCTAATGGTGCAGGCTTGAGGGGGAACAAATGCCCAACAGAGCAGCACACAGCCCCAATAAATATTTCCCCACATCAGTCTGGTAATTAGATTTCAAATGACACCCCAGTGGCCCCTCTGGCTTTACCAGAAGTCGCACCAGGGGCCCAATATCTGATTTGGACAGCAGATTTGAAAAGACATTTTGAGGCCTTGGGTCGGTTTTGAGGTTCTGAAACCCCACAACTACCCAGCAGAAGGTACCAGGCCAACCAAACTTGGCAGGAAAATTGTCCAGGATGCCTCCTACAAACAGAGACATCACTTGTCCCCCTGCTGCCCAGGGAATTTGAATTCTGGGGTCAGAGCATGGCTGTCCATTGATGAAAAGGATCCTGGTGGTGCAGGCTTGAGGGGGAACAAATGCCCAACAGAGCAGCACACAGCCGCAATAAATGTTCCCTCACATCAGTATGGTAATTAGCTTTCAAATGACACCCCAGTGGCCCCTCTGGATTTTACAGAAGTCGCACCAGGGGCCCAATATCTGATTTGGACAGCAGATTTGAAAAGACATTTTGAGGCCTTGGGTCGGTTTTGAGGTTCTGAAACCCCACAACTACCAAGCAGAAGGTACCAGGCCAACCAAACTTGGCAGGAATATTCTCCAGGATGCCTCCTTCAAACAGAGTCATAACTTGTCCCCCTGCTGCCCAGGGAATTTGAATTCAGGGGTCAGTGCATGGCTGTCCATTGATGAAAAGGATCCTGGTGGTGCAAGCTTGAGGGGGAACAAATGCCCAACAGAGCAGCACACAGCCCCAATAAATGTTCCCTCACATCAGTCTGGTAATTAGCTTTCAAACCACACCCCAATGGCCCCTCTGGCTTTACCAGATGTCGCACCAGGGGCCCAATATCTGATTTGGACAGCAGATTTGAAAAGACATTTTGAGGCCTTGGGTCGGTTTTGAGGTTCTGAAACCCCACAACTACCCAGCAGAAGGTACCAGGCCAACCAAACTTGGTAGGAATATTCTCCAGGATGCCACCTACATACAGAGACATGACTTGTCCCCCTGCTCCCCATGGAATTTGATTTCAGGGGGTCAGAGCATGGCTGTCCATGGATAAAAATGGTCCTGGTGGTGCAGGCTTGAGGGGGCACAAATGCCCAACAGAGCAGCACACAGCCCCAATAAATGTTCCCTCACATTTGTGTGGTAATTTGCTTTCAATTAACACCCCAGTGGCCCCTCTGGCTTTACCAGAAGTCGCACCAGGGGCCCAATATCTGATTTTGACAGGATGCCTCACAGAGACATCACTTTTCCCCCTGCTCCCCATCGAATTTGATTTCCTACCAAGTTTGGTTGGCCTGGTACCTTCTGCTGGGTAGTTGTGGGGTTTCAGAACCTCAAAACCGACCCAAGGCCTCAAAATGTCTTTTCAAATCTGCTGTCCAAATCAGATATTGGGCCCCTGGTGCGACTTCTGGTAAAGCCAGAGGGGCCACTGGGGTGTCATTTTAAAGCTAATTACCAGACTGATGTGAGGGAACATTTATTGGGGCTGTGTGCTGCTCTGTTAGGCATTTGTGCCCCCTCAAGCCTGCACCACCAGGATCCTTTTCATCAATGGACAGCCATGCTCTGACCCCAGAATTCAAATTCCCTGGGCAGCAGGGGGACAAGTGATGTCTCTGTTTGTAGGAGGCATCCTGGACAATTTTCCTGCCAAGTTTGGTTGGCCTGGTACCTTCTGCTGGGTAGTTGTGGGGTTTCAGAACCTCAAAACCGACCCAAGACCTCAAAATGTCTTTTCAAATCTGCTGTCCAAATCAGATATTGGGCACCTGGTGCGACCTCTGTTAAAGCCAGAGGGACCACTGGGGTGTCATTTGAAAGCTAACTACCAGACTGATGTGAGGGAACATTTATTGGGGCTGTGTGCTGCTCTGTTGGGCATTTGTTCCCCCTCAGGCCTTCACCACCTGAATCCTTTTCATCAGTGGACAGCCATCCTCTGACCCCTGAATTCAAATTCCCTGGGCAGCAGGGGGACAAGTGATGTCTCTGTTTGAAGGAGGCATCCTGGACAATATTCCTGCCAAGTTTGGTTGGCCTGGTACCTTCTGCTGGGTAATTGTGAGGTTTCAGAAGCTCAAAACCGACCCAAGGCCTCAAAATGTCTTTTCAAATCTGCTGTCCAAATCAGATATTGGGCCCCTGGTGCGACTTCTGGTAAAGCCAGAGGGGCCACTTGGGTGTCATTTGAAAGCTAATTACCAGACTGATGTGAGGGAACATTTATTGGGGCTGTGTGCTGCTCTGTTGGGCATTTGTTCCCCCTCAAGCCTGCACCACCAGGATCCTTTTTTATCAATGGACAGCCATGCACTGACCCCAGAAATCAAATTCCCTGGGCAGCAGGGGGACAAGTGATGTCTCTGTTTGTAGGAGGCATCCTGGACAATATTCCAATATGAAACGTGAATATACTACGTGTGTTACCGGGCTCTCGATACTATCCTTTGGATGGAACGTGGGGGGAGCTCGCGGTTCTGGGTCTGTTTCTCTTGAACCACAAGTCACAGCAACCCAGTTTTGGTGTCTTTTTCGTAGCGGAGACTCTCAGCAGTCCACCCTGGGAGCGACTAATGTCTGGCGCTTACGGCACGGGAGTGGTGGTCCTCAGAGCCAGGGCCTAGGTTCTCCGGAACCGCAAGTCGCAGCCGGGCGAAACGGGTCTTAAAATCTGGGGAATTCCCTCGGTTTTCATCCCCCAAAGTGGCTCGTCACTGTGCGCTTAGGCTGCGGAGCTACCCAGCAAAAAGATGAAAACGTCGGCCATTTTGACAGGGAGCGGGGGGTGCGAAACATTTTCCCCCTGGCATGTGATATGTCAATCGAATAGAGAATTTCACCCAGAAAACAATGGCGTGCTTTTTTTCCACGTTGCGTTAGTGGTTTTCGATTTAATGTGGCGTTTTACTTTTGTTTTAGGCAAAATGAATGATATTCTCCAAAAGTGCCAGCGAGAAGAGGGGGCCCTGAAATGTGTGGGGGGGCACCGTGCCCTCACCCTCCGAAAGATCTAGTGGCCGACTGCCACCGCCACGGAGATATGATCGATTTCCAATGCATGTCTACAAGAAAAACATGCCAAAACTTCGAGGGTTCAATGGTCTGATGCTAGCCCTTTTACGGGAAGAAATCCCAAGGTGTGCCCTTCAAATAGACACCAAAAGCATGTGGCTGCAAATTGTGGTTCCAGAGAAATGAGACCAAGACCTCCGGCACCCAAGGTTCAATGCAAATTGGATGGTCAAGGCCTGGTTAACGAACGGGGCGTGTATGCGGCTGTTACCCGGATCTCGATATAGTAATTTAAATGGAACGGAGATACCACTTTGATTAGGTGGTTACACTTCCTCTTGTACCTAGGTGGCACAAGAAGACGTGGAGCTGCCTTTTTCTTGCAGTGACTAGGGTTCGAATCCTTTTATTGTTTAACTCAATATTTATTTTTCTATTTCTTTAAGGGGTGTGTTCTTAAACTTGAGTAGTGACAGCACAGCCAATCATGATGAGGAGGAAGTTGAGGTGAGGATTTGAATATGGGGCATGTCTTTACTTGCTTTCAAACTGCCTACGAGGAAAGATGGCTGAGAGACAAACTGTAAGTACATAAATCAGCAACCCGGTTTTGGTGTCTATTTGAAGTGCAGTGCCTGGGCTTTCTTCCCCTAAAAGCGCTAGTGTCCAGGGCTTATGAAGGCAGAGCAGTGACCCCAGATTTTGGGCATTTTTTTTCTCATAGATATGTATTGGAAAGTGGATAAGGGTGGTCCGTTTTGGGCAAATTTCTCTGGAATTCAAGTCACTGCAGGGCAGTGAGGGTCTTAAAATTTGTGGGAGACTCTGTACTCACCCTGTTAAAGATCTAGATTCTGTGTGCATCAGCCACGGAGATATAATCGCTTAGCTCCCTATGATGAATCCCATTAATTTAGGACTTTGACAATTTTTTCACCTACAAATTACCAGAAGTCCTAAATGAATGGCATAGTAGGAAAAGCGCACTGGCAAATAGTACATGTGTTGATGAGCATGCTTCCTATAATTTATAGCATTTTTTACAGAGAGGCTTCAAAATGGCACATGCTCTGAAGTACAATTCGAATTGACCCAGATTCCTTGTCCTTAACTATGTGCACATGCTGCGGATTATGTGCGGATTCATCCGCGCGGATTTTGTAAAATCCGCAGGTGAAACCGCAGGTCAAAAGACCTGCGGTTTTACCTGCGGATTGCTCTGCGGTTTTGCCCTGCGGTTTTTCATCTCCTCAATGGAGGAGATGGCAAACCGCAGGAGAATCCGCAGAAAGAATTGACATGTCAATTCTTTCTGCGGATTGAAAACCGCAGATAATCCGCGCGGAAAATTCCGCACCGTCGGCACTGCGGTTTTTGATTCCCATAGGGAATCATGGTACTGTACACCGCAGCAAAAACTGCTGCGGGTCCGCCGCGGCCAAAACCGCTGCGGAACCGCAGCAAAATCCGCAGCGTGTGCACACAGCCTAAGATGTCTTTTATTTTTTCTAGGATTTTGCACACTACAATTATGAAGAATCATTGGTCCCTGTTTCCCAAAAAAGAGGTGGGTTGAATCATAAAAGAACATGAGGCTGTGGTGTCACATGCAATATTTAATAGCATTTCATATTCGGTTTCAGCTATTTCTGATGGTAATGGTGAAAAAGTGAAGCGTTCCAGGGAGGTGGAGGTGTTTACCATACAGGTAATGTTCTGCTCACATATTCATCCACGTTCCCATTTGTTCTCCATCCTCTTAACCACATTACTCTCTCTGTAGGTCAGAGGTTGGCGTCGGTACAGAATGTTAAAACTGATAAACGATGCCCTGGAACATCAGGATGAAGCATACCAGTTGAAACCCAAGGTACGGAGTCCTGTTAAATTACTTTTACGCGGGATGATTTATCAGGCTATTACGCCCATCTAGCACCTCGATTGTCAATGTGACTTTACACACAACTATTAAGCAACTGTCGCTCAGTAGTCGGTGATGAGCGACTATCGTTCCAATTGTGCACGACCACACACCGGACACTAAATGATATTCCCTCAGTCACTCAGATCATGCAGTGTTGTTTTGTTTGGCTGAGTACATGCTATCGCCAGTATTTCATTAGCACACTGGCTGGGGAACAGTTCCAGTCTTTTGTCTGCACTGCATTAGCACTGTGAAGAGGTTTGTACTACACCACGATGCATGACACTTCACCAAATAGCACTCCGGTATATGATAAAAGGGTTAAACGCTCACCCGAATGCTGACCGAGGCATCCTGCAGTACTTCAGGACCTTCAACAGCATCAGAGATCATTTGATCTCCAACATCATTGAAGGTCCTGCAAGAAGCCTCATTGAGCAGCGGTGTCATTCAGGTGTGTAAAGCCAGCCCTTTGATTTAAAAAAAAAAAAAAAAGTGACAATGAACACTGAGCAACTTCTAGATCAGCAATCTTGGGCAGAAAACAAGTATTTTGCTCTGAAGGTACACAGCCTATCAGTACAGGATCCATTAAAGTTGTTCACTGACTGGGGTGGGAGGTGGTAGGGGAGGTAGTGAAGAAAAAATAAAATAAAATCAGTTGGAAAAAAAACTTGCACATCTCCACAGCCAGGTTGTCTACATTCAACCCTTCTGATTGCAGGCACAGACATCTCAGAACCTCCCATATAACAAAGGAGATAAGAGTTGGTGTGTAGAAAACATTGCTATGCGGAGGGGTAGACATTACATTTTTATAAAATAAAATGAGCAAACTCCACATAGCAAAGTTTTCTACAGCCCTTAACTTGTTATCTCCTTTCCTATCTGCTACTATTGTGACCTGACTCGCAGCCTAAGGCTATGTGCACACGGGGAAAATCCTCCTGCGGATTTTTCTGCGCAGAATTCACGAAATCCGCAGGTCAAATGAGCTGCATTTTTCCTGCGGATTTCTTCCTTTTTTAGTGCAGTTTTGATGCGGTTTTTCAGTGCGGTTTTCCCCCTGCGGTTTTTGAGAATGGGGAGATAGAAAACCGCACAAAAGAAGTCACATGCAGTTGTTTGAAAACCGCACACCCACTTTCTGCAGCGTCTGCACAGATTTTTTTTTTTCCATAGATTTACATGCTACTGTAAATCACTGTGCGGTTCTGCGGGAAAAATGCATCGTGTGCACATGGCCTAAAAGCATCTTTGATTACAGTATATAATGTATAATATTTTGTGGGTGACAATGTTGCCGAGGTGCCATACCAGACTGTCACTATGTATAATGTTGCACTGTGCAATATTGATCAAATTTTTTTCTCTCCCCAGTTTGGATACGGTTTCACAAATTGGCAATAATGAAGATGGAGAAAGGAAGCTATGCCATTGCTGTAAAGCACAGGAATAAGACCAAATATAGTTTTATGTTTGTTTCTCTAAATAACATGACGTTTGCTTTGGTTTTGTTCCCTTTTCTATAGTATAGTGGTGATATGAATATGATATGTACATGTCAGCATACCCTGTGGACTTTTTCTACTGTGAATTTTAGGAGCTTGACACTTGCACAATGAATAATGATGAGGTGTCCGTGTGACCAGAGGTTACAGAATGCAATTGTACCCATTGTATCTGATGAGGTTATTCTCATATGTGTTTTTCTGTCACAGGCCAGAAAAAGGAGATGAAAGTAGAATGGTCCTGGATAATCAGACAGTGCATGCACTAGGGCTCATGCCTTGTCTTTCAGGCAACTAACTCACAGCTATGTGAATACAGCTACAAGCAAGCTAAAGTACTTAATGACTAGTAGGGAGTGAGAGGTGCTATAAAAGTACAGAGTACCTGAAGGCCATGAGTACAAAGATGGCTTTACAAACCCTAATACCATTAAACAAGTCTTCTATAGCCCACACACAACTACAACATAGCCAGCTTAAATAATATTTTATTGAATTAAAACGAAAGCTCAAACTGTTAAAAATATAATTCAAATAAGAGTGCATTTACTCAGGCAATTAATCCAGTGACATTGTCAAGGGATGGGCCTTAAATTTATCAGCTCAGATCCCTGTGCATAGTCCTCACTTTGGCCATGATGCCAGAGCAATTGACAGGTTTTTTTCATCATTGCTGATAGCCCTAGGCCTTAAAAGCGTACAAATTTTTATATATATATATATACTGTGACAGATCTGTCACTTCTCTGTGTGCGAAATTCACAGTAAATATGCAGGTGACTACATTGCATATTTACTGCAACGTGTACCAGTTTTACGTGCAAGAACCATCCATACGCATGTGTGGATCAGCCCTTGGAATCCCCTGTTTCTATATATATATATATATATATATATATATATATATATATATATATATATATATATATTACACACACACATTGGAAAGAAACAGGGGATTCCAAGGGCTGATCCACACATGCGTATGGATGGTTCTTGCACATAAAACTGGTACACGTTGCAGTAAATATGCAATGTAGTCACCTGCATATTTACTGTGAATTTTGCACACAGAGAAGTGACAGATCTGTCACTTCTGTGTTTTAACCCTGTAACATCTTATCTGATATACCAGCACAGATGTTACAGGTGGATGGGGCATCAAGGGTTAATTACTTACCTCCTTCTGCACACTTATTGCAGGATACACACGGATTTTGTGTGCATTCCACATTTGCAGAAATCACACAAAACACTTGATAACAATATGCATGTGTGGATGGGCCACAAGTTTGAAGACCCCCCCCTGAATATATATATATATAAAAAGTTTAGTTACGCTTTAACAATACACTAGAATAAAAACCATTAGTTTAATAAACAAAAACATTGCAGAGCAGCAACATGCACATTATTTAAAAGACTAAATTTCACCTGCAAAAGAGAAAAAAAAAAGTTAGAATAGACTCAATTAAAGGTGAACTATAGTATTAGAAGAACAGCTGCCTCCTTGCAAAAAACTGCCACTTCCAAACTGGCGTTAAGTGAAGTCATGATGCTCAGCTCCATTGAACTCAATAGAGCTGAGCCTCAATATCACATATTTCTGGAAGCTGTTTTTCTGTTGCTAGAGTACCCACCTAAAACGCAAACAAAAATGAACTTTAACTTCGGAGTCTCTTCAGCATGACCACAGGGTTCATATTCCATCTCCTCATCTGCGATGTACTTGTTTCTTTAGTGCTTAGAAGGAAAAAGGAATGATGTTACAACTGAAAGATATGCATAAAAAAATCCACACTTCTAGAATACTGGCACTCAGCCAAAGTACAGTAATGCTTCACAGAAATGCTGCAAAGTGTTACTATGCTTTAAGGTTTTTCCATGAGTCCTGGCTATCACATTAAAGGGTGAGCGCCGGTGGCAGGATTTTTTTTTTCTTCCAATGTTATCCCCTATCCATAGAATAGTTTTTAAAGTTCCATACAATAGAATTATCTACAGTTTCAAACTCAGTGGCTGGTGTGGCTAGTCCCTGACAAGTACAGTAAGAATTTAATATAAATAGAAGTGTTCAATAATTACCTTGAAGAGCTCCTTTTCTGGTTCTGCCTCATGGAACGTGTCTGCATGAGAAAGGACGGGGAAGGTACATGTGCCCTGAAATGAATACATTAGTATTAAAAGCTGGTAATGAGTGCATCCATTAGCTTGGCACCATGGTATTGGAGTAAAGGTATTTTCACCTTGCACTCGAAGTCTCTTCATGCTCACTCTCCAGTTCTTCGGGAATCAGTTCTGGTATCTGGGAACTGTGGACTGCAGCTGTCTGGTCTCTTCTTCCCCTGGTGTTCTCTTCTGCAACCCTTTAGGGGAATCAAAAAGAAGAAAAAAATAAGTCTTTGTCAAGTTTATTTCAAAGCATGTATTATTTTCATTTCACAATAAAATACCTTGAAGTGCTGGCTGTGGCTTCTTGACTCGCTGACTTCCGTGCTTCCATCAGTAGGCTTTGTCCATGGCAAATGTCATCCATGTTCTTTTCCCGGTAGTTCCTGTCCGCTGTAAGATTTGAATGTGCCAAATACCTGGCGACCAGACGTTGTTGCACGTCAGTACATCTTGAGAGAGTCCAGGATTCAAGCACTTTTCTAACCATCTGGCTGGTGACTATGGGGAGATGAAACCTAAAAAAAAAAAAAAAATTTTATATATATATATATACACTACATGTAGAGACTAAGTTGTATGACTTTTAATAATCTTACTTCCTGTGAAAACGGTTCATATCATTGGTTACGTTTTTTGTAGAGGAGACTCTCGGCTGTCCACCCTGGGAGCGACTAATGTCTGGCGCTTACGGCACGGGAGTGGCGGTCCTCAGAGCCAGGGCCTAGGTTCTCCGGAACCGCAAGTCGCAGCCGGGCGAAACGGGTCTTGAAATCTGGGGAATTCCCTCGGTTTTCATCCCCCAAAGTGGCTCGTCACTGTGCGCTTAGGCTACGGAGCTACCCAGCAAAAAGATGAAAACGTTGGCCATTTTGACAGGGAGCGGGGGGTGCGAAACATTTTCCCCCTGGCGTGCGATATGTCAATCGAATAGAGAATTTCACCCAGAAAACAATGGCGTGTTTTTTTTCCACGTTGCGTTAGTGGTTTTCGATTTAATGTGGCGTTTTACTTTTGTTTTAGGCAAAATGAATGATATTCTCCACTAACAAAGTGCCAGCGAGAAGAGGGGACCCTGAAATGTGTGTGTGTGTGTGTGTGTGGGGGGTGCGCCCGTGCCCTCACCCTCCGAAAAATCTCCCCTTCCATGCCAATTGGCACGTCGAGGGCCCGGTAAGCGACGGCCATTTGCCTCGGTCGTTACCCGGTTCTCTACATGCTAATGCCATCAGGCAAGTCGAGGTCTGGGTAGGAAACGTGGCTATACCACGTGTGTTACCGGGATCTCGATACTATCCTTTGGATGGAACGTGGGGGGGAGCTTGCGGTTCTGGGTCTGTTTCTCTTGAACCACAAGTCACAGCAACCCAGTTTTGGTGTCTTTTTCGCAGAGGAGACTCTCAGCAGTCCACCCTGGGGCCGTGAAGTACTCCCCTGGAATTTTTTTACCCTTTATAGCATGTAGACAGATGATGATTTTAGCCGGTGGGAGCACGCTATGACCCCCTGATTGCCAATTCCTCTGTGTTCAGGGGCCACATTGAGGTGCCCCCTTTTAGGTAGCAGTCTGAAGAACGTGTGTGCAAAATTTGGGGTTGCTGGCACCTTCCCCTCGGGAGTTGTGGGGTCTGAGGCCCCAGAAAGCTGATCCAGGCAGATCATTCTTTAGGAGGGCTGGTTCTTTTTGAGCTTTCGGGGTCCCCTGATCGGCTTCTGGGCATGCTAGCGGGGCGCACGAGGTGGCGTTGGAAAGCTTAGGACCTGCTCTGGGCTTGATAACAGGTCCTGGGGCCGTGAAGTACTCCACTGGAATTTTTTTACCCTTTATAGCATGTAGACAGATGATGATTTTAGCCGGGGGGGAGCACGCTATGACCCCCTGATTGCCAATTCCTCTGTGTTCAGGGGCCCCATTGAGGTAGCCCCTTTTAGGTAGCAGTCTGAAGAACGTGTGTGCAAAATTTGGGGTTGCTGGCACCTTCCCCTCTGGAGTTGTGGGGTCTGAGGCCCCAGAAAGCTGATCCAGACAGATCATTCTTTAGGAGGGCTGGTTCTTTTTGAGCTTTCGGGGTCCCCTGATCGGCTTCTGGGCATGCTAGCGGGGCGCACGAGGTGGCGTTGGAAAGCTTAGGACCTGCTCTGGGCTTGATAACAGGTCCTGGGGCCGTGAAGTACTCCCCTGGAATTTTTTTACCCTTTATAGCATGTAGACAGATGATGATTTTAGCCGGGGGGAGCACGCTATGACCCCCTGATTGCCAATTTCTCTGTGTTCAGGGGCCCCATTGAGGTAGCCCCTTTTAGGTAGCAGTCTGAAGAACGTGTGTGCAAAATTTGGGGTTGCTGGCACCTTCCCCTCGGGAGTTGTGGGGTCTGAGGCCCCAGAAAGCTGATCCAGGCAGATCATACTTTAGGAGGGCTGGTTCTTTTTGCGCTTTCGGGGTCCCCTCATCGGCTTCTGCGCATGCAAGCGGGGCGCACGAGGTGACGTTGGAAAGCTTAGGACCTGCTCTGGGCTTGATAACAGGTCCTGGGGCCGTGAAGTACTCCCCTGGAATTTTTTTACCCTTTATAGCACGTAGACAGATGATGATTTTAGCCGGGGGGAGCACGCTATGACCCCCTGATTGCCAATTTCTCTGTGTTCAGGGGCCCCATTGAGGTAGCCCCTTTTAGGTAGCAGTCTGAAGAACGTGTGTGAAAAATTTGGGGTTGCTGGCACCTTCCCCTCGGGAGTTGTGGGGTCTGAGGCCCCAGAAAGCTGATCCAGGCAGATCATACTTTAGGAGGGCTGGTTCTTTTTGCGCTTTCGGGGTCCCCTGATCGGCTTCTGGGCATGCTAGCGGGGCGCACGAGGTGGCGTTGGAAAGCTTAGGACCTGCTCTGGGCTTGATAACAGGTCCTGGGGCCGTGAAGTACTCCCCTGGAATTTTTTTACCCTTTATAGCATGTAGACAGATGATGATTTTAGCCGGTGGGAGCACGCTATGACCCCCTGATTGCCAATTCCTCTGTGTTCAGGGGCCACATTGAGGTGCCCCCTTTTAGGTAGCAGTCTGAAGAACGTGTGTGCAAAATTTGGGGTTGCTGGCACCTTCCCCTCGGGAGTTGTGGGGTCTGAGGCCCCAGAAAGCTGATCCAGGCAGATCATTCTTTAGGAGGGCTGGTTCTTTTTGAGCTTTCGGGGTCCCCTGATCGGCTTCTGGGCATGCTAGCGGGGCGCACGAGGTGGCGTTGGAAAGCTTAGGACCTACTCTGGGCTTGATAACAGGTCCTGGGGCCGTGAAGTACTCCCCTGGAATATTTTTACCCTTTATAGCATGTAGACAGATGATGATTTTAGCCGGGGGGAGCACGCTATGACCCCCTGATTGCCAATTTATCTGTGTTCAGGGGCCCCATTGAGGTACCCCATTTTAGGTAGCAGTCTGAAGAACGTGTGTGCAAAATTTGGGGTTGCTGGCACCATCCCCTCGGGAGTTGTGGGGTCTGAGGCCCCAGAAAGCTGATCCAGGCAGATCATTCTTTATGAGGGCTGGTTCTTTTTGCGCTTTCGGGGTCCCCTGATCGGCTTCTGGGCATGCTAGCGGGGCGCACGAGGTGGCGTTGGAAAGCTTAGGACCTGCTCTGGGCTTGATAACAGGTCCTGGGGCCGTGAAGTACTCCCCTGGAATTTTTTTACCCTTTATAGCATGTAGACAGATGATGATTTTAGCCGGGGGGAGCACGCTATGACCCCCTGATTGCCAATTTGTCTGTGTTCAGGGGCCCCATTGAGGTACCCAATTTTAGGTAGCAGTCTGAAGAACGTGTGTGCAAAATTTGGGGTTGCTGGCACCTTCCCCTCGGGAGTTGTGGGGTCTGAGGCCCCAGAAGGCTGATCCAGGCAGATCATACTTTAGGAGGGCTGGTTCTTTTTGCGCTTTCGGGGTCCCCTGATCGGCTTCTAGAATTTCACCCAGAAAACAATGGCGTGTTTTTTTTCCACGTTGCGTTAGTGGTTTTCGATGTAATGTGGCGTTTTTCTTTTGTTTTAGGCAAAATGAATGATATTCTCCACTAACAAAGTGCCAGCGAGAAGAGGGGGCCCTGAAATGTGTTTGTGTGTGGGGGGGGGGGGTGCGCCCGTGCCCTCACCCTCCGAAAAATCTCCCCTTCCATGCCAATTGGCACGTCGAGGGCCCGGTAAGCGACGGCCATTTGCCACGGTCGTTACCCGGTTCTCGACATGCCAATGCCATCAGGTATCTGGTCACACACGGTATCTGGTCACAGGAGCAGGACCCAAGACAGAGAAGCTGCGTCCCTCTAGACCTACCATGTGTGCGGCGTCGCTGCTGCGAACGCCAAGAAGGGCTGCAACTGCAGCACAGCGTAGGACACTGCCGCTCGACGACAAAGCCAGATAGCAAGCGCAATGTCAGAAGCTAGCATAGCGGTGCGGTGTGCACAGTAGCTTAAGGCTTGCCACTGACTGGCGCAGACTGCTAAACTAATACCCTATCACCATGCGTAATATCAGAGGGAAGGGGTTTCAAATGAGTCAGTCACCAGAATCATACATCCATCACCATTCACACATAGCAAGTATAGCCTATACTAGCGCATGGCGGAACAGCCATGTGTTCCATGAGCATGCCCAGTAAGAGGACAGAAGGACTTAGCCTCAGGAGAGATTTGCTGCAAGGCAATCTCCTCTGCAGTGGAAATATAGGAGGAGAGTGCAGAATGTGAGGATCTGTATCCCTGCTGAGTAAACGCAGAAATCCGACTCCTAACATTACCCCCCTCCTAGGGCACCCCCTCCCTGAGCCTTACGATCCACCTACTTGTGCCCGTAAGAGGTATAAGGCCTCAGACTCGTCCGCAGGCAAGTCTGATGTCCCGGTAGATGACAGAGAGGCCCGGGACATGTGGAAGGCCTCAGGGGTGGCAAGATCGCCAGGTCTGAAAAGGGGCCCGTGGGAGACAGCGGGAGCGGAAGTTACAGTGGAACGCAGTGGAACGCCACCGTGTGGCAGGCGTCTCCGATCTTCGCTTAAGGAAGCTATTCCGAGCACAAAAGGCGCAGGCCCGAATATATTTTTTAACATCCTGAGCCCTGTGCGGCCACCAGTAAGACCCTGCCAGGAGTTTTGTGGTCTGCATATAGCCACAGTGACCACCTCTCCAGGATGAGTGTGCCCAGGCAAGAACCTTTGGCCGAAGGTGGGGAGGAACAAGGGCCTTACCCGGCGGTACAGAATTTGGCCTTTGCGGGGCACTGTTGTTTTGAGACACCGCGTGTTGACAAATAAGACCACGACTGGAGTCTTGTGCCAGACACGCCTGGAGAACGGTGCGAGACACCTCCATGGGCTCTGGGGGTGGAACCTCTGGCTCGGGTAGTTCCAGAGGCTCAAAAAAATTGGGAGCCGGAGTAACCTTCCGTTTGGATTGAGCACGCTCCATACCGCGCTCCAAAAAACAGAGGTCAATGCGGGTGGAAATGGCAATCAGTTCTTCCAAACTGGCAGGAACGTCTCTAGTGGAAAGAGCATCTTTAATGTGCTCCACCAAACCTCTCCAAAACACAGAGATGAGGGCTTTATCGGACCACTCCAACTCGGAAGCAAGTGTCCGAAAACGGACGGCATACTGACTAACCGAGAGAGCACCCTGAGTCAAAGCAAGAAGCTGAAGAGAGGTATCGTGCGTGACCTGTGGACCGAGGAAGACCTGCTTAATAGCTGTTAGAAAGTGAGCAGCGGTCCGGACTTCTGGGTCACCACGCTTCCATAGTGGCGTAGCCCACACCAACGCTTTGCCCGACAGCAGGGAAACAATAAACCACACCTTGGCCCGTTGCGTAGGGAATCGCGCAGCCAGTAATTCCAGCTGAATGGAGCACTGGCTGATGAAACCCCTACAGGAGGCGCCATCGCCATAAAATTTATCAGGCAACGGGAGGCGGGTAACTGTCAGCGCGGGGGAGGACGTGGACATACGGGAAACTGCGTCTGTGATTGCCTTTACAGCAGCTTCGGTGGATTGTGCAGCTGAGAGAGCCCCCTCAAGAGTGGCCAGCCGGCCCTCAAGCTGCCGAATACACTGTAAGAGTTGCTGCTGTTCTGCCATCACTAGCCAGACCCTGGCGCTAGTATAATGTTAGGAACGGTGGAACACACTAAATAAAAATAAATAATAAAGTGCGTTCGCTGCTCAGGGTCCACCGCGCAGTAGGTGTAACAACCTGAGTGATGACAGAGGAGCAATATGGCGGTATGATACACATGGGTTCAACGTCACCCGAAGTGCGCAGAGCAGGCTCTGTTCACACACAGAGGTGCCGCAACAAAAACATACAAAACACTGAACCTGTTATTGACACAGGCTTCAGATAGCATACAAAATGCTGAACCTGTTAGTGACACAGGCTTCAGGTAAATGCACACTCGGTATCTGGTCACAGGAGCAGGACCCAAGACAGAGAAGCTGCGTCCCTCTAGACCTACCGTGTTTGTGGCATCGCTGCTGCGAACGCGAAGAAGGGCTGCAACTGCAGCGCGACGTAGGACACTGCTGCTCGACGACAAAGCCAGATAGCAAGCACGATATCGGACGCTAGCATAGCGGTGCGGTGTGCACAGTGGCTTAAGGCTTGCCTCTGATTAGCGCTGACTGCTAAACTAATACCATATCACCATGCGTAATATCAGAGGGAAGGAGTTTCAAATGAGTCAGTCACCAGAATCATACATCCATCACCATTCACACATAGCAAGTATAGCATATACTAGCGCATGGCAGAACAGCCATGTGGGTCGCCCTCCCAGGGCTGTTGGGTACTCGGTACCAGGCTGGTCTCTCAGAGGGGAATGTCACAGCAGCGGTGAACCGGTTCGTGGCCCTGGTCACCCATGTAAAAGGGATGAAGTGATGGAATAAAGTTTATGAGTGAATGATTTGTGACGCCACTTGTGGTGTTCGGCAATGAAGGTGTTAAGCCGACGCTGCAGACAGATCCTTTGGGACAGATGGTGGGGTGCAGCAAAGATGGGGTGGCCCTCTACAGTCAGGGCTGTAGTGCCATGCCAGAGCAGATGAAGAGGGTAGGTGTTGAGGAAGAGGGTGTAGTGTTTGGCACAGAGATGTAGCAGTGCTGGAGAGTTTGCAGGAAGAAGGCAAGGACACAACAGGGTGCAGTTTCTTTACCTTTACTTTGCTTGGCAAATGCAGTCCAGGGTCCAGATTACAGATGGCACAGGAGCTGGCTAGCCTGGAAGCAACTTAGGAATCTCTCTAGGCAGATGGGTTGTGTAGTCTCCTTCCTAGCGCTTAGTTTTAGGTACTTGCAGTACTGTGTTACACTGAAGTTCCACTTGCTTATTCTCTTTAGAACTCCCTCGTATGACAGACAGCTGTAGCCTTTCTCTTCTGCCTCACACGTCGCTGTTGTGCCTCCGAGTCTTATGTGGAATAGAGCATTTACAGCTTCCTATTCCTCCGGTTTCTGTTGCAGGACCATCAGTGTCCATACAGCCTTGGATACCGGACTCCATATAATGCGCTATAACTGGGAATGAGCCTGAACTCTCTGCTTAATCCCCCAGCTCTTCTCCTCATGTCCACACACATTGCCCTCCTCATACAAACTCCTAATTTCCCCTTCCTGGACCTCAGAGAGCAGCTCTTCCCCCAGTTTTGGGTTCAGAGCTCCCTCTGCTGGGCTGGAATGAGAACTGTGTTGTGTGTTGTGATTAACTGTCAGAGTGATCCTTTATTGCTTCCAAGCACGACATCACACTCCCTAGGAGGAAGGTAATGCCACTGTGGCGACCATACTCCTGGGGATGCCACATTCCCCCCTAGTGCAAGTCAGTACTCCTGGACTGAAGGGAAAACATGTAAACATATAAACAATTATAGATATAACAAGATTTTTAAAAAAATGAAAAATTACAAAAACCAAAGCTGAAAAATAGTCCTAATGATGATTAGTCCATGCGTCAATGTCCATGGTGCAATTCCTGAGCAAGATGGTGAACTATTTACAAGTAGAGTTCTGACCACACATAGTCCTGTGGTCCAATCGTCCATCAAAACAAAATAAGATCTTCAAAAAGTTTCTTGCAGAGTCTCTGTAGGCACATAAACTTCAACAGTTGCATATTTACATTTTAACAATTACAAAACTTATCTATTTGCGGAACCTTAAGGGTGGAATACCTTGGGTACTACGGACAGACCTACATAGCACTGGTGTTGTTGGGGAACTTACTGGATGCCTTGTGTTAACTACTGGTGTAGTGTGTGCTGTACTGGCTACAATACTGGTGCTTCTGCGTAGCACAGGAATACTAGATTTCCTAGGACCACTTCTACACACTGTGGGCATGACAAATTCACCACTGGCAGGGTGAGAATTCTCTTGTTCCACTGCTGGTGTAGCATCCACTGCTTGTACATGCTGGTTTTCAGGGTGGTCATGAGTAACTTCTTGCACTACCAGTTGGGGAAAGGTCAAAACTGGCACCAGTATGGCATTATTTGCTCTAGTCCAATTTGCAGGGAATTCTCCAAGTACAGTGCTGACCTTTTTTTCTTCCTCTATGGGCTGAAGGTTGTTTTGTTCTTCCATTCTGTCCTTTAGTTGGTCAGGGCACAGTTTCAGATGATCCCTCGATACTGCTGATGAGGTTTCTCCTCCATCCTTACTGATAAGGCACACTTTAGTGTTGTCGAAGTTTGATGGTAAGACGGTGTAGGGTTCAGCTTCCCATTGGTCATCCAATTTATGCATCCTTCTTTCCCTCTTTAAGACTTGTTCTCCTGGTGACAAGGGAACTGCAGGTGCATGTTGATTGTAGTTCTTTTCTGTTTTTGTCTCGCCTGAGCTACTCTTTTCTACACACTCTTGTACTCTACGGTACTGTTCTGCCGCTCCGTATCCCAGTCAGCATCTGGTGATGTTACCTCAGGTATCAGGACTCCCATATCCAAATCAATAGGCAGCTTGCCAGGCCTCGCTCTCATTAGGTAGGCTGGAGTGCAGTTGGTGGAATTCACAGAAATGTGATTGTAGAGGTCGACCAGATCTGGCAACTTCTCTGGCCACAGATTCCTCTCCTCCAAAGGCAAGGTCTTCAGTAGATCGATCACCACCTGATTCATCTTTTCACACATGCCATTGGTCTGTGGATGGTATAGTGTTGTCCTGATCTTCTTGCAACCGTACAAATTACAGAATTCCTGGAACACTTCTGCCTCAAAGGCTGGACCTTGATCTGTAAGCACTCCCTCGGGATATCAGTGTGGTCGACAAAAGTGCTGTTGGAATGCTCTGGCTGCTGTCCTGGCTGTTTGATCCTTGACAGGTACGACTACCAGGAATCTCGAGTAGTGGTCAACGATGGTAAGAGCATAAATGTAGCCTGAACGGCTTGGAACCAGCTTCACATGGTCCAGGGCGACCAACTCGAGTGGCTGTTTAGTTATTATTGGCTGCAAAGGAGCTCGCTGGCTGTTACGGTCCTTCCTGCGCAGGTTGCATTGTCCACACTCCCGGCACCAATTTTCAATGGCTTTCCTCATACCAGCCCAGTAGAATCTCTCCCGGAGCAAGGCCTTAAACTTCTTCCATCCGAAGTGTCCAGCTCCATTGTGGTATGCTTCCAAGACTATTGATGCCTCCCTCTTTGGGACTACCACTTGCCAGACCAACTCATGAGTGCGGGCGTTGATACTCCTCCAGTACAGCTTCCCTTCATAGATGAACAGCCTGCCTCTTTCCTTCCACAACTGCTGCGTTTCTTCAGGAGCATCTGGACCTGGGCGTGAGTCAGCTTGTGACAGTAGCTCCTTTACAAGGTGGACTGCGGGGTCGCTATCCTGCTTCTCTGCACAGTCCAGATGAGGCAATGGATTTAGGGTGGCCTCTTTCATGATAGACCCTCTGTTTCTCAATCCTTGGGCACATTGGGCCTCAATTGGCAGGTGGAAGGCAGGTAACTCTATTTCTTCGAGTGCCTCAGGGTCTTCTCCTGCATCTGGCAGATTGGGCATTCTGGACAGCGCATCAGCATTGGCATTCTTGTGCCCCGCTTGGTACTTGATGGTAAATTCATAGTTAGACAGCCGGGCCATCCATCGCTGCTCCAGTGCATCTAGCTTGGCAGTTTCCAAGTGAGTCAATGGGTTGTTGTCCGTGAAGATGGTAAACTTGGCTGAAGCTAGGTAATGCTTGAATCGTTCAGTCACAACCCAGACTATGGCGAGGAACTCCAGTTTGAAGGAACTGTAGTTGTCAGGGTTCCTTTCAGAGGGACAAAGCTTCCTGCTGGCGTAGGAGATCAATCTTTCTTTGCCATTCTGTACTTGTGACAGTACTGCTCCCAGTCCCACGTTGCTGGCATCAGTATACAGAACAAATGGTTGGTCATAATCTGGGTAGGCCAGAACTTCATCTCCTGTGAGAGCCATCTTCAGTCGAGTGAAAGACCTCTCCAGTTCCTCATTCCATTCAAATGTAGGACTCTTCTTCCTGGCCTTCTTGGGCTGGCCCACCAGAAGATTTTGCATAGGCGTGGCTATTTCAGTGAAGCCTTTGATGAACCTTCGGTAGTAGCCTACCAACCCGAGGAATTGACGTACTTCATGGAGGTTGCTGGGCTTCTGCCAGTACCGGATGACTGTGACTTTGTCAGGATCTGGTGCCACACCTTCTGCACTCACTACATGACCGAGGTACTGTACCTTGGGCTTCAGGAGGTGGTATTTGGAAGGCTTCACTTTCAGACCAAAGTTGGACAAGGCTTCAAACACCTCAGCCAGGTGCTTCAGATGGTCTTCATAAGTCTTGGAGAAAACAATGACATCATCAAGGTATAACAGAACTGTCTCGAAGTTTTTGTGTCCAAGACAGCATTCCATTAGCCGTTGAAATGTCCCTGGGGCAGTGCAGAGCCCGAACGGCATGTAGTTGAACTCGCAGAGACCCATTGGTGTAGTAAACGCTGTTTTCTCCTTGTCTGCCTCTGCCACGGGAACCTGCCAATACCCACTAGTGAGATCTATGGTGGAAAAATAGTTAGCAGTTTTAAGTGCAGCTAATGACTCCTCAATTCTGGGTAATGGGTAGGCATCCTTATGTGTAATGCTGTTAATTTTTCAGTAATCAACACACATTCTCATGGTACCATCTTTCTTTTTCACAAAGACTATTGGGGCTGCCCAGGGGCTACAACTGTCTCTGAGCACCCCAGCCTCCTTCGTTTCCCGCAACATACTTTTGGCACATTGATATTGTGTTAGGGGTATAGGCCGGTACCTTTCTTTAATGGGTGGATGATCTCCAGTGGGGATATGATGTTGAACCCGTTTTGCCTGCCTAAAATCTAGTGGGTGTTTACTGAATACCCGCTCATACTCCTGAGTCACTCGGTAAACCCCACACTTTTGGTATGAAGGGATGGAGTCAGTTCCCACATGCAGCTGCTGACACCACTCCTCTAGCTGCTTTACAGAGCCATTGTCCTCCACCTGGTCGGATGAGACCAAGGGCTGGTCGGATGAGACCAAGGGCTCTGCTGCCTGTATTGCATTGTTACAGACAGTAAGCAGCTTAGCAACTGGCATACCGAGGTATTGTGGCCTCCTCCTCCCCACAATTCAAGAGGCGTACAGGTACTCTCCCTTTGCGGACATCAACTACACCTCTGCCTGTCAGGACAGTGGGCCGGCTATCAAAGTACACTGGCTCTACCAATGCTTGGTAATCTTTTCCTCTGAGGCCTATGGCTGCCCGACACCAAATTAACATTTCACATCTGGGGGGTATCGCAATGGCGAAAGAATCACTCACTCTGACGCTGCCAATTTCTCTGCCAGAGAGTTCTACCTGCTGTCTTTGCATCAGGGCCTTGATCTCCTTCTGCAGGACTCGTTGTTCACTGGAACCAGCAGTCTCAGCCACCTGTTGCAACAAAACAATAACCTCGGCAAGACAATTTTCAATCACATTAGTACCTAAGGTCCTCATTAGGTTACATTCTCGTCGATCAATGTCTACAACTATCAGACCTTGAGATTTTAACTCTACTCACCCCACTTTAATGGTAATCTCTTTACATCCTACTTGCGGCAAAGACTTACCGGGCAGCATGGTGGCTCAGTGGTTAGCGCTGCAGCCTTGCAGCGCTGGGGTCCTGGGTTCGAATCCCACCAAGGACAACATCTGCAACGAGTTTGTATGTTCTCCCCGTGTTTGTGTGGGTTTCCTCCGGGTACTCCGGTTTCCTCCCACACTTCCAAAGACATACTGATAGGGAATTTAGATTGTGAGCCCCCATCGGGGACAGTGATGAAAATGTGTGCAAACTGTAAAGCGCTGCGGAATATGTTAGCGCTATATAAAAATAAAGATTATTATTTATTATTACCATTGCTGGCAACTACTGTCAGTTCATCACTTGGGTCGCGAGTAAGTTCAGAGTCAGCCCAATATCGCTTGTAAAGGATATATGGCATAGTTGTCACCTGAGAGCCAGTGTCCAGCAAAGCCTTCATGGGGATGCCGTCAATCACCACTGGGAGGACCTGTCGCCCTCCGACATACTTGGCTCGCCAGTTCTTTGGGCCTTGTGGTCCGACTCCTGGGGGTTGGCCCTCTGCCCCAGGGTAGCAGAATCTTGCGATGTGGTCTGCCTTGTAGCAGCGACGACAGTTGGGATATCCGTCCAGGTCATAGCGATCATTGTCTCTCCCTCGGCGTGGTGGGATCCTCTTCTTCCGTAGCCACGGGACATCCTCTGGACTGGAGGCCAGCTGGATCTTCTCCTTGGATGACGCCTGCAGGGACTGCACAGTTTTGACAAATGCAGCCATACTTTTGGTCAGCTCCTGGACCTGAAGACGCAGTTCGGCAGATGGGTCTTTGTCCACAGTCTGTGCATCAGCCTCCACAGGGCTGGGAGGTAAAGATGCAGCTTCTTGGTGGTATGTGATCGCTGGGCACCTAGGGGGCACTGGACGGCTGACAATTGGTTCATGCAGCACCCGGATAGCCTTTTCCTTGAAGTCTGCAAAGTCTAGGTCAGGGTTTTGTAGGGCTATAATGCGCAGCTGTGCTCTGTGGGTACTGGATAGGAGGCCCTCAATAAATTGCTCCTTTAGCAGTCTGTCTCCATCTTTCACACTGTCTGGATCAATCTGCTTGATGGCTTGCAGTGCCTCCTGCAGGTTAAGGGCATAGTCCCGTATACTGTCCTGCGCTCTCTGCTTACACCCAAAGAATCTCATCTTTATTTCAGCTGCAGGGCGGGTGTCAAAGGTGCTTCTTAGCTTAGCAAGGATCTTTTTAACAGTCTCTTTATCAGTGTCCTGCCAGGCTTTTACTTCCCTTTGCGCTGCACCAGTCAGCTGCCCAATAAGGATGTTCAATTTCTGGCTTTCATACAAACTGCACAGTCTCTCTTTAAATTCAATCAGGGTATGTGACTCCCCTGAGTACTGCGGTAGCCAGGCTGCTCCCGGTATATACGGCATGGACAGCGGCATTATGGGGACCTCTGCAGTGGGCGCTGATTCTTGTGGCGCTGTGGAGGCAGCGCTGGCTGCTGGATGCAGCGGCGCTATGGGAGTCGCAGCTGCGCTGGGCCCTGCAGCTTGTGGCACTGTGGGGTTTGCAGTGGCGTCCGCCGCTGCGTCTGCTCTCGCTTCAGACATTCTCTTCCCCCCTAGTTAATGTTTGCCAAGCCCTGAGTTTCGCTGGCTTACTGGCTGCCATTCTGCAGGCTGGAGGATCAGGGGACGCCGGGACTGCAGGCCTCGGCTTCTCACTTCTCGCGCGCTGGCCTCTTCCCGCGCCGCACTTCACTGTTTTGCGCTTTTCTGCTGGCTCCGCCCACGATGGCCCGCCCCTTTTGCTTCCTGTGCACGCCAAGCAGCGGGGTAATGGCGGCAATTGCACAAATAGTCTATGGCACAAAACACAGTCTCTGGCACACAGGACCCGGGGACACCGGGCTCCATAAATCCTGTTCATGATGCCAAAATGGGTCGCCCTCCCAGGGCTGTGGGGTACTCGGTACCGGGCCGGTCTCTCAGAGGGGAATGTCACAGCAGCGGTGACCTGGTCCAAGGCCCTGGGCACCCATGTAAAAGGGATGAAGTGATGGAATAAAGTTTATGAGTGAATGATTTGTGACGCCACCTGTGGTGTTCGGCAATGAAGGTGTTAAGCCGACGCTGCAGACAGATCCTTTGGGACAGATGGTGGGGTGCAGCAATGATGGGGTGGCCCTTCACAGGCAGTGCTGTAGTCCCAGGGCAGAGTAGATGAAGAGGGTAGATGTTGAGGAAGAGGGTGTAGTGTTTGGTACAGAGATGTAGCAGTGCTGGAGAGTTTGAAGGAAGAAATCAAGGACACAACAGGGTGCAGTTTCTTTACCTTTACTTTGCTTGGCAAATGCAGTCCAGAGTCCAGATTACAGATGGCACAGGAGCTGGCTAGCCTGGAAGCAACTTAGGAATCTCTCTAGGCAGATGGGTTGTGTAGTCTCCTTCCTAGCGCTTAGTTTTAAGGTACTTGCAGTACTGTGTTACACTGAAGTTCCACTTGCTTATTTCTCTTTAGAACTCCCTCGTATGGCAGACAGCTGTAGCCTTTCTCTTCTGGCTCACACATCGCTGTTGTGCCTCTGAGTCTTATGTGCGAATGGAGCATTTACAGCTTCCTATTCCTCCGATTTCTGTTGCAGGACCACCAGTGTCCGTACAGCCTTGGATACCGGGCTCCAAATCATGCACTACAGCTGGGAATGAGCCTGAACTCTCTGCTCAATCCCCCAGCTCTTCTCCTCACGTCCACACACGTTGCTCTCCTCACACGAACTCCTAATTTCCCCTTCCTGGCCCTCAGAGAGCAGCTCTTCCCCCAGTTTTGGGTTCAGAGCTCCCTCTGCTGGCCTGGAATGAGAACTGTGTTGTGTGTTGTGATTAACTGCAAGAGAGATCCCTAGGAGGAAGGTAATGCCACTGTGGCGACCATACTCCTGGGGGCGCCACACATGCGCGCCTTTTATAGCAAGCGGGACCTTCTGCACGCTTCCAGATCTCTGAGATGGACCAATGAGAACTGGAGCGGGACCTGAGCACATGACTCCCGCTCTCCAATAGGAGATCATCCCATGAGCATGCCCAGTAAGAGGACAGAAGGACAGCCTCAGGAGAGATTTGCTGCAAGGCAATCTCCTCTGCAATCTCTTCTGCAGTGGAAAAACAGGAGAGTGCAGAATGTGAGGATTTGGATCTCTGCTGAGTAAACACAGAAATCCGACTCCTAACACATGCGATACCGCGCTCCAACTGTTGGCCTTGACACAGGGTTCATTCCTGGTCAATAAGTATGCCATTTGGTTTCGGACACTGGCTTCCGAGCTGGAATGGTCAGACAATACCCCAATTTTTTGGAGGGGTTTGGCTGACCACGTTAAGGATGCTGTGGCCACTCGGGAGGTTCCCGGCACTCTGCAGGAGCTCATTACCAGCTCCAACCATATTAATCTCCGCTTCTTCGAGCGAGGGTTGGAGCGCTCCCAGTCCAGACAGAGGTTTAGGTTGGCTCCAACTTTCTCCAAACCTCTGGAGTCTCCCGATCGAGCGTTCAAGTTGTCGGCAGTTAGGGAGGTGCCTCACACGGGCTCTAAGTTCTGCCCAGATCGAACCTCCATAGCCCACGCTCACTGCCGACAGTCTGGTCACCTTGCCAATAGGTGCCCACAGCGTTCAGAGATGTCCGCGTCTAGTGGCAACAGCAAGAGGGTTACGAGACACCACACTGTTTTCCTCCAAGCTAACCTTTAAGGGGGTGTTGGAGTTCGGCTCCTCTCCTCTGGCGGTGGAGGTTTGCGTAGATTCTGGAGCACGCAGTCCCATTGGTTATGCTACCTCAGCTGGTCACCATCAGGGTGGTGAACGTTTCGACATTACCCTCGCAAATTACCCATCAATTACTCCATTAAAACTCTCACTGCCTCTGTCCTGTCACGAGACAGTGTCGCTCCTTATTATCGCCGAGGGCATTAACCAGGTCCTCCTAGAAGTTCCCTGGTTGCGCTGCCACTCTCCCCATATAGAGTGGTCCTTGGGGAGAATACTGGGTTGGAGCAAGTCCTGTGAGGATAGGTGTGTGAAGGACCGCGTTCAGATAGCCTCCACCGATGTCCTCATGGATCTCTCCGCACTCCCAAGTCACTACCAGCAATGCGCGGACATGTTCTTGAAAAAGTCCGCTGAGACTCTTCCGCCCCATCGCCCCTACGACTGTCCTATAGACCTCTTGCCAGGCGCAGAACCCCTCGAGGTCGCGTATATCCTCTGTCCCTTCTGGAGATGGAGGCCATGTCCCAGTACATCAGTGAGAACCTGGCAAGGGGGTTTATTAGGAAGTCGGTGTCACCAGCGGGGGTGGGATTCTTCTTCGTACAGAAGAGTGGAGAGCTGCGCCCGTGCGTTGATTACAGAGGTCTCAATGCCATAACCGTCAAAAACAAATATCCTCTTCCCCTGATCTCTGAGTTGTTCGACAGGTTGCGTGGGGCCCGGGTCTTCACTAAGCTAGACCTACGAGGGGCTTACAACCTGATCCGCATACGCGAAGGGGACGAGCAGAAGACAGCCTTTAATACCAGGGATGGCCATTATGAGTATCTGGTCATGCCCTTCAGCCTCTGTAACGCCCCAGCTGTCTTCCAGGACTTCGTAAATGATGTCTTTTGCGATATGCTCTCCACCTCGGTGGTGCTCTATCTGGATGACATCCTCATCTTCTCTCCAGATTTGGCTTCTCACCGGAGAGACGTCTGAAAGGTCTTCGACCGCTTGCGGGCGAATTCTCTCTTCGCCAAGTTGGAGAAGTGTCAGTTTGAGCAGGAGTCTTTACCTTTCCTGGGCTATATCATCTCGGCCCAGGGGTTGGCTATGGATCCTGCCAAATTGCAGGTGGTAATGTAATGGCAGGAACCCCATTCCCTTAAAGCGGTGCAGCGCTTTTTGAGGTTCGTTAATTACTACCGTCAGTTCATTCCCCACTTCTCCACACTGGTAGCTCCTTTGGTCACCCTCACCAAAAAGGGAGCCAATCCCAAGGTTTGGTCAGAACAGGTCTCCGCGGGCTTCTCGTCTTTTAAGACCCATTTTGCTGGCGCTCCTATCCTCCACCGTCCCGATGTGGATAAACCCTTTATCCTAGAGGTGGATGCCTCGTCTGTCGGTGCAGGAGCAGTCTTTTTCAAGGTCGGAAGCATCTCTGCTTCTTCTCAAAGACCTTCTCACCGGCGGAGAGAAACTACTCCATTGGGGACAGGGAGCTGCTGGCAATGAAGTTGGCCTTTTCCGAGTGGAGACATCTCCTGGTCTATTTACAAACAGCCCAGCGCTTGAACTCTCGACAAGCTAGGTGGTCGCTCTTCTTCTCCCGCTTCCATTTTACCTTGCACTATCTGTCCGGTGAGAAGAACGTCCTGGCTGATGCTCTCTCTCTCGCTCGGTAGTGTCAGTGGAGGAGGCTGAGCTTCGGCTAATCGTCCCCTCTGAGAGTCTGAGGACCGTGGCTCGGGTTGCCCTCGAGTCAGTGCCACCGGGCAAGACCTTTGTTCCTCCCCGCCTGCAGCCAGAGATTCTCGCGTGGGCAAACACGTCCAGGGTGGGTGGTCACTTTGGTGATAAGCGGATCACGGAACTTCTGGCAAGGACTTATTGGTGGCCGCATATGGCTCGGGACATGAGCGAATACATTCAGGCATGAGTCTTTTGTGCTCGGAACAGGTCCTCTAGGCAGAGGCTGGCTGGGTTATTGTTACCCTTTGCCGGTGGCAGACAGACCCTGGGAGATGGTTGGCATGGATTTTGTGGTCGGCCTCCCCAAATCCAGTGGCAGCACGGTCATCTGGGTGGTCACCGATCATTTTTCTAAAATGGTGCATCTGGTGCCACTCGTGCGGCTGCCTTCTGCCCGTGGTCTCACTGCGCTGCTCATAAAGCACGTATTTCGTTTGCACGGTATGCCGGACAAGATAGTTAGTGACCGAGGTCCCCAATTTGCGTCTCAGTTTCGGAGGGAGCTCTGCAGTCTACTCAGTATTGAGCTAAATTTGTCCTCCGCTTATCATCCCAAGATGAACGGGTTGGTTGAGAAAGCTAACCAAACTCTGGTCACATACCTGCGACATTTTGTCTCGGCCAGGCAGGATGACTGGGCATCCTTACTACGGTGGGCAGAATTTGCCCTGAATAATGCAGTGGCTGATTCCACTGGTCAGACTCCATTCCTCAATCAACTCCGCCATGCTGGAGGACTGGCCGCAAAAAATTCACAGAAAGGCGGACCCATGATACAGGAAGAATCTGATTCGTATATACAAGTGTATGGCCAGGTAGAAACAGGACAGGGCACAGCAACCAGAGCAGGACAGCTGCCGTGTCAATTTGTAATAAATGCAGTGGGACATTGATATGACCCTATCAATATTCCTAGGTCCCAACAATTGCTTACTGAGGCTGTCCAGAACGCAATCCTGTATGCCTCCTCTCTCCCCCCGATACGATGCCTCAACGTACAGTGGCTATACCATTAATCTCTGCCGGTATTTTTCAATATCCCAGGAAGGATGCTGCCATGGTCATAGTATCAGCAATAGAACGGTGCATACAGGGAAACCCCATAAAATTGGAGGAGGTCCGATTTGTCCTCTGCAGCCGCCTAACGGCCCATCAGGCAATACAATCTCTAACTGTAACAGAGCCTCCTGCCCCGCTCCCACAGCAGATGCCTCTTGTGCCCGTACTGCCGCTACCTCCTCCCTCCGAGTTGTCAGTAATATATGAATTTAAAGAAGAAAATGTGGAAACGACTCCTGACAGGTCAAAGTATACTCCCTTCACCCCATCACAAATAGACACTCTTTGCAATCAATTACCCGTTCCAGAGACTTCCCCCATGGCTTTCTACAGGCAAATGGCATCAAATCGAGAGATTTATTCTACTCCCCGAAGAGATCTATTGCACATACTTCGAGTAAAAGCTGGGGAGGGGTATTTTCCAATTATTGAGGGTGGCATAATGTATAATGTGGATCTGGATGGGGGAACCTATGAGAATGGTGTTGATTTCTGCAATGCTTTAAAGGTCTGGGCACAAGATAGATTGGCGGACCAAGCTACCTCTCTCACAGATGTCACACAGGACAAGGGGGAGACTGCCGAGAAGTTCTATGGGCGTCTTATGGTAGTATTTAGAGATCTGGGATTCTCACTGTATAATAAAGCCCATACACATCTTTTTGTGGCAGCTTTGATGTCCGGCCTTAAACCCGAATTGCAAGAGGCGATAATGTCAGTTAGACCTGATGTTGAGAATTCCACTCCGGATGATGCTTTGAAAGTAGTAAAAAGTTTTCAGAAGAATTTAACCCATTCTGCAGCGGCAGGGAAACAAAAATAAGCCTGCAGCTGCAGCTGCAGCAGCTCCAGTTCCTCCAATAACAGCAGCCCCCACCATTGCGCCCAGCGCGGCTGCGAGTACACAGCTGGTTCCTTATCACTGGAGCACACAGCAAACTCTGGCCCCCCCTCAGACTTCAGCTCCCTACTCCAATATCTCTGCTAATCCTATGAATAGGAACCTTCCTCCCCAGATCCGCTGTGCCAATTCTCGTCTACAATGCTGGCGCTGCAGCCGACTCGGTCACTTTCAGAGGGACTGTCACACTCCCGCTGATAGATGCTACCCTCAAGTTCTCTCTTCCAATCGTAATCTAAATACTGGGAACCCTAGAGGATACCCCGGTTACGGACAGCCCCAAAATCCTGATAATTGTCCATACTGAAGGGTTGGCCAACCAGGGTCTTCCATCACAATGTCCTCCACCAAACCTGGGGCATGCTCATCCGTCACGCTCCCTGTAGGGGACACCCTTGTTAAGTTCATGGTAGACACTAGGGCAGTCAATTCTATAATCAAATCATCAGATGTACCTACGGATATCCCTATTCAATTCTCAGATCAAGAGCTTGTTTTAATTGGAGTAGATGGCAGACCCAATAAACATACTCTTACAAAATCCATCCCTGTGGGACCCAAGGTTACTGCTCAGTTCGTGATCTCTCTCACATGTCCAGTAAATTTACTGGGGGTAGATTTATTATCACAGTTCCGCTCCAGAATACAATTCCAAGATGATGGTCAGATGGTTCTTAGGTTACATAACCCCTATGCAGATGAAGACAGTGAGGAAATCTGTATTTTGCATGCCCTTCCCACAGTTACGATGGCCCTGATAGGCCCAGATCCACCCCCAATATTGCCTGAGGATCAACGACTCACCCCATACCTCTCAGAGGTACCATCTAAACTTTGGTCAAAAGGTCCAAATGATATAGGGAAAATGCCCGTAGAACCAGTAAAAGTATTTCTCAAACCTGGTGCCCCTTTTCCCAAAGTCCATCAATGTCCTTTGAAACATGATCAGGAGCGGGGCCTTCAGGAGCAAATACAAACATTACTTGATAACGGTGCTCTGGTACCCTGTTTTTCTCCATGTAATACGCCCTTGTTTCCCGTTAAGAAAAAGACCCCACCTGGCCAGCCCCCTGTGTACCGGCTGGTGCAAGATCTGCGGGCAGTTAATGCAGCTACTATTCTGGAAACTCCAGTGGTGCCTAATCCACATACTCTAGCAGGATGCTGCTTGGTTTACAGTCATTGACCTTGCCAATGCCTTCTTTAGCATTCCGTTAAACCCAGATTGCTAGTTTCTGTTTGCATTCAGTTTTCAGGGACGACAGTTAACATGGACAGTTATGCCACAATGGGCCCAAAACAGTCCCAACCAGTTTGCAAAAAACATGAGCGAGTGTCTCTTGCCCTGGCAGTTAGGTCACCCTCAAGTTACGCTGCTTCAGTATGTGGATGATCTTTTGTTGTGTGCACGGACGGAGCAGGAAGCCATTGCTGCCACTGTTAGCCTCCTCAAGCATCTGGCAGCACTGAACTGTCGGGTTTCAGCCTCGAAACTTCAGTTCTGCCTTGGTCAAGTGATATTCTTGGGTCACTGTCTCCTTCAGGGTGTCAGACACCGCACAGAAGAAAGAAAAATAGCTGTCAGCTTCCTTCCTTTCCCAAAAGATGAAATTGAACTCCAACGCTTTCTTGGACTGTGCACTTATTGTCGTCAGTGGATACCGGATGCATCCCACATAATGCACCCCCTTTACAATGCCTTGAAAGACGGCATAATGAACTACAAGGAAAGATCACCGGTTTGCATGGAAAGCCTTCATCATGCCTTCTCTGAGTTGAAGCGGCTTATTGCTTCCGCCCCTGCCTTGGGTATCCCGGACTATACTCGACCGTTCCATTTGTATGTGTCTGAGAATGAAGGACACGCAGCAGGGGTACTTACACAATCACATGGCAGCAGGCAACGACCAGTGGGCTATTATTCGGCCCGCCTCGACCCAGTGGCCAGAGCATCACCAAGATATGCTGACGAGTTTGATCGATTCCACACGGGATACGCTGTTACCACAGAGGACACTGTAGTGCACGCAGCTGCACTCCCGCCTTCACAGTCAGCACAAGAAGCAGACCTCCAGGCTCTGTCTACTGCATGTACTTTGGCCAAGAACAGACGGGCTAATATATATACGGACTCACAGTATGCATTTGGTATTGCTCGCGATTTTGGGGCTTTATAGGCCAATCGAGGGTTTATTACTACTGCCGGAACCCCAGTTAAAAATGCTGCTGAAGCTGTTAAAAACCTCATGGACTCGATTAAATTACCTACTCAGGTGGCTATTATCAAAGTTAAGGCGCACGGTCCTAGGAACAGTCCACAGACTGTTGGCAACGCATTTGCAGATATGCAAGCAAAAGCCGACGCTCTTTTACCCGTTGAACCAACAATACCAACTATGGTGACCACACGCTCTCAGCGTAAACAGTTACAAGAAGCATTGACCCTACGAGAACCTGATGATCTACAACAGACTGAAGTTTTCTGGTGGACCCTGCGAGACCGCTTAATGACGATGCAGAGAATGTCTCCAAAGGAAGAGGTGAAGCAATGGAAGGCTGATGGGGCACGAATAGATAATGGTCTCTGGAAAAAGGACCAACTTGTGTGTCTCCCTAAGCGGATGTACCCTGCTATTGCCACATGGGCACATGGACCTACACATCGAGGAAAGAATCAGGCCCTCACACTGGTGCGAAAATTCTACTGGGCCCTGGGAATTTCCACAGTTTTGACAGCGCTCAACCGTGCCTGTAATATCTGTCAAACTTGTAATCCCGGTCAACTTCAACGTGTACCCCCGAAGCATCTTGCTAAGCCCGACTATCCTTTCCAAAGGCTCCAGGTGGACCATATCACGTTACCTAAGTCTGGAAGGTATGAATACTGTTTGGTTGTTGTTGACATGTTCTCCAGTTGGCCGTAAGCATTCCCTGTTACCAACATGACTGCAAAAACCACAGCAAAGAAACCGGTGATGGAAGTCATATGCAGATATGGGGTTCCAGAAGTTGTTGAAAGTGACCAAGGCCCAGCCTTTTCTTCTCATGTGTACCAAGAAGTTCTGACAATGCTTGGATCCACTGTAGCCCTCCATACTCCGTACCACCCACAATCCAGTGGGAAAGTTGAGAGGTTGAATGGCACACTGAAGGGACAATTGACCAAAATGATACAGGAGACTACGGCTCCATGGCCAGAGCTCCTACCCATTGTACTATACCATATTCGTACTACCCCTATTGCAAAACATGGCCTGTCCCCATATGAGATATTGTTTGGTACTAGGCCCCCAGTTGCAAATTTCCAACCTCAGCAGTTATCAGAAGAGACTGACCGTGCTGTTCAATATGTTATTCAGCTTAGTAAAAATCTTGCTAACACCCATGCTCTAGTTTCTTCTTCTCTTCCAGATTCAGCAGAAACCGACACCTGTCATAACCTGCAGCCTGGTGATTTGTTAGTCGTGAAAAGACATGTCAGGAAGCATGGACTAGAACCCTTGTATGACGGTCCATATCAAGTCCTCCTCATCACCCCTACATCAGTGAAACTAGAAGGAAGACTGACTTGGATTCACGCATCGCACTGCAAGCTGGTTAAACAAGCCAATAGCAAATAAGGGGGCATAATGTTCTGGTCTTTCGCATTTTCGATATTATTATTGGTAACCGCATGGGACAGCCTAAATTCCCCAATGTCCTTGAATAAGTTTATACAACATCATGAAAAATTACTGAGAGATTTGTTGGGCAATTCCCAGTCTCTGGCAGACTGTTGGATCTGCATGTATTCACCAATGTCAGCCACGAGCATCCCCTTTTTGGCTATCCCTGTTCCACCTGAGGAGTTATTTGCTTGGACTAACTGTTGTGACACACTCGCTAATAATGCCACAGATAATGCTAAATTATGGAATTTAACTGTTGGTATACCTATTGTGGGATGGGTAGGATACCCCTGGTGACAAGGTAACCTTTCAGGAAGCAATACCCAACTTCAATATTTGGCCTACAAAGGAGGGGCTTGGGTCCCTAAGAATAAGACTAGTCTAACAAATCTAGGGCAAATTCCAACATATGGTTTACAAGTCAGCTTCAATGTAACTTCACACTCTACTGATGCCTTCAAACCAATGTTGCTAGAAAGAAGGTTGCATAATACGTCATGGAAATTTTCTAATTTGTTTCCCCAGGGTTCTAACGAAACCTGTGCCAGTATTCCTGGCAATATATCTTGTAATGAGTCCTCTGAATATATACTAGGAACCTCCACTTGTGGAAATCCCGATGTAGGCTATTGTAGTCCTTTAGGACAATCTCCAGCTTGGTGTATGCTTCAGAATGTATCTGCATTCATAGACTTAGTTCATAGATTGGTGCTGCAACATTAAGCCCTATGGGATTTACCTGATGATATGTTCTAGGTATGTGGAGACAATGCTTATTAATGGTTGCCAGTAGGGGTATGAGGAACTTGTTCTCTGGGTCGCTTGACCCTGGCCACCTTTGTTATTCCAAACAAACAGTTGGATACACAGGCTATACCCAAACATACATTATACAAAAGAGCTGCAGACAATTCACTCTGCCCTTCAGGGAGACCACATATAGTGCAGATGAGTGTGGCCAATAAAATTGTCAGTTCCATTTTCATTTACCCTATGATTACACAAATGCGAGATAAATTGGTTAGGGCCACAGACTATCTAGATGATCAAATTTGGAATATACTGGACATACTTAATACTACTGTTGCTGTCCAAAATCAAATTATTATAGTCACTAATCAACTTACTATAGTGCTGGACTACTTAACAGCAGCACAAGGTGGTATGTGTCAGGTCATTGGACCCGCTTGCTGTCATTATATAGATCCTAACAGTACTATGAAGTTAAAGTTAAAGTTAGAAGACATTCGAAGACGCAGAGATCATTACAATAAAGACAATGATCGTACTAAGGACAGTTGGTGGTCAGACACCTTCTCCTTTCTCAATCCAGCCAATTGGTTTAAGGGAATTGGGGGCTGGATAGCTGGGATCTTACAAAGCTTGTTACACATTGCTGCCTGTATCCTTTTTGTATATGTGATACTAAAACTTGTTTTTTGGTGTACTTCTGTATGTATTAGGAAATTCTGCACCAAGACAGCTAATGACGATACCAAAGGTGTCGTTGTCCCTGCTCTTCTCTGCACCGATCACAAAAGGCTACTTGATGAAGATGTTGAAGCCAAGCACATGGCTACCTACAAAAGATCTCCACCACCGTCATCAAAAATTGTTATTCGTGAATTGCAGCATACAGGGGCATGGGTGCGCCGCGACAGCCATGACTGGTAACACGGCATCAGTCATGTGAAGACCAGTACCCCTCAAGCTGTTAGCTTGGGATAGCACCTCTGATGCTGCATATGTGTTAAAAAAATGTATCTAGGGGGATTGTGAAGGGTTAAAACAAAAGTCAAAGCTGAAGTTTCGTTTTATCCATTCTCTGAAGGTTTTATTTCTCCATTTTTTTTGCTGTAAGATAATTTTTTGTAATTGGCATGGGCTGTCATGAAACCTGACTGTTCCTATCAGGTGCAAGATAAGGGAACCGGGGGTGTACTACTCTGAAGAATATGCCACTATACTACTTTCAATGATGGACATATATGTAGTTTCCGGTTTTCTTGCAATATTATTGGCTTATAAAGTGAAATGATGTTATTGGTATTTGAGAACTTTGCATAATTAAGCAAAATATTATAAAAGAAGTGACTACAATAAACGGGTTACCGATCTCTTTGGATCGTCCCATACAGAGACACGTCTCCGTTTGGTCAATTGAGTTGCTAGCAACACTCTGTGGAATAATTTGGACATCACTGGCTCAACTATGAAGGGTTAATTTAACTCTCTCCCTATCAACCTGTGATCCAGTGTCCACGAGGGTGGTGAAGGGGATACCATCCACTACCACGCTCCCAGAAGAGTCAAATCGGTCTGTTCTCCTGCCGGTGCAATTCAGTTGCCACTGATGTTGCGGCATCCTCTTCGGCAATCGCCATGGGAGATCAACCGGGCTTGATGCTAGCTGGATCCTCTCTGTGGGGGGACAAGTTTGCAGAGTCTGAACAGTTTTACATAGAACAGACATATTTTTAGTCAGTTCCTGTACTTGCAGTCGTAAATCTACAATAGAATCTTCAGCTGGAGTCTGCACATGCCGAACTGCAGGCACCTTGGGTGAGGATACTGCCCCCTGGAGGTACGTAACTGCTGGATCTTTAACTGGCTCAGTGCAGACATAAGTAGAAAGTCTTAAGATATGTATGGATCTGTCTTTAAACTGAACAAAGGGTTCTGTAATGACATCAAGCGCAGTTGTGCCTTACTGGAATCAGACAAAAGACCTTCAATGAACTGTTCTTTCAGCATTTTGTTCTCATCTCTTACACTGTCTGGATCACTTTGTTTAATGGCCTGCAGCGACTCCTGCAGGTTTAAGGCATAGTCTCCAACAGTGTCCTGTGGTTTCTGTCTGCAGCTGAAAAATCGCATCTTTATTTCTGAAGCAGTACGGGTGTCAAAAGTATCCTTTAATTTAGCAAAAATGTCTTTTACAGTCTTTTTATCAGTAGCTGGCCAAGATTTAACTTCTCTCTGAGCAACGCCACTGAGCTGACTTGTAAGTATACTGACTTTCTGCTCCTCTGACATAGGATAAATTTCACACATGCTGCGCAGCTTCCCCTTGAAGTCACTTAAGGTGTGCAATTCTCCATTGTACTGTGGCAGCCATGTCGCACCCAATAAAAAAGGCATGGTGAGAGGCAATATGGGAGCTGCAGCTGCTGCACCCTGGGTGTCACTGGGATTAGACATCTTCCCCCCTAGTTAACCCTTGCAGGGGTGCGACTCACCGCTTCGGTTGATGCAGGTCGTTGCTCCTGTAGTACTTTAGGCATGCACGGTATCCTGTTCGAATCCTGTTCGTGACACCAAAATGACGTGCCCCAGGAGCCGTGGGATGCTCGGTGCCGGGTCGGTCATCTTAAAGGGATATGTCACAGTGGCAGTGACCCGGTCTGTGGCCCCAGGTGGTCATGTAAAAGAGGTAGAATTGAATGGGAATAAAATTTATGTAGTGATTTGTTACAACAGTTGGAGTGTTCGACTATAGTATACTACTGGGGGAGTAGACGGTGATGGCAGTGCAGATATTTAACCCTCTCCAACCAGGGCAGACCCCCAGAGATTGTGATGGAAGTAAAGGGCACAGAGTAATAAGGCAGGATACAAGAAAAGTCTATCATTTACTGAAGTTCAGGTGCAGTTCAGAGGAGATATCACAACTCTCACCAGGTTACAGTCTGCTCTGGAGAATGTGAGTTATCCTTCCTCTGCTGTGACTCGGTGTAAGCTTCCTGCTGTTTTATTCCCCTGAGAAAACAGCAGGAGCGGAGCTGCAAAGATCCTTCCTGCCCGGCGCTAGAGCTTCCTGTGTCTCTCTGACACAGATAGCAGCACGGCTGAATGATGTCATCATTGTGCGGCGCGGCTGCTGTGCTAGAGACACAGGAAGCAGCCGGAGGGAGAAGACGGTGATGCTGCAGACCGGACATGTGAGGTACTGTGCTGCCTGTCACTGCTGCTGTGTGTGTGTGCGAGTGACTGTGTATGTGTGTGTATGTATGTAGTGTGATGATGGGAGTGATGGGGAGTGATGGAGAAGGCAATGATGTAATATGTAGTATGTGTGTGAAGTGGATGTGTGTGTGTATGTATGTATGTGTCGTGTGTATGTGTGTGTGTGGATCGATGTGTATGTGTAGGCGGAGAAGGCCATGATGGGGTAATGGGGAGAAGGCCATGATGGGGTGATGGGGAGAAGGCCATGATGGAGGTGATGGGGAGAAGGCCATGATGGAGCTGATGGGGAGAAGGTCATGATGGAGGAGAGGGGGAGAAGGCAATGATGGAGGTGATGGGGAAAAGGCCATGATGGAGGTGATGGGGAAAAGGCCATGATGGAGGTGATGGGGAAAAGGTCATGATGGAGGTGATGGGGAAAAGGCCATGATGGAGGTGATGAGGAAAAGGCCATGATGGAGGTGATGGGGAAAAGGCCATGATGGAGGTGATGGAGAGAAGGCCGTGATGGGGAGAAGGCCATGATGGGGAGAAGGCCTTGATGGAGGTGATGGGGAAAAGGCCATAATGGAGGTGATGGGAAGAAGGCCATGATGGAGGTGATGGGGAGAAGGCCATGATGGAGGTGATGAGGATAAGGCCATAATGGAGATGATGGGGAGAAGGCCATGATGGAGGTGATGGGGAGAAGGCCATGATGGAGGTGAGGGTGGGAGGAGACCATGATGGAGGTGATGGGGAAAAGGCCATGATGGAGGTGATGGGGAGAAGGCCATGATGGAGGTGATGGGAAAAAGGCCATGATGGAGGTGATGGTGATAAGGCCATGATGGGGGTGATGGAGAGGGCAATGATGGGGATGGTGGGGAAAGAGAAAATGATGGAAGTGGTGGAAAGGGCAATGATGGGGTGGGGGAGAAGGCAATGATGGTGGTAGTGGAAAAGACAATGATGGGAGTGATGAGGAAGGAGGCAATGATGGGGGTGGTGGAGGAGAAGGCAATGATGGAGGTGGTGGAAAAAGGAAATGATGGGGTGGCAGGGGAGAAAGCAATGATAGTGGTGGGGGAGAAGGCAATGATGGAGGTGGGAAAGAGGGCAATGATGGGGTGGGGGAGAGGACAATAATGGGATGTGGGGAGAGGAGGACAATGAGGGGTGTAGGGGATTGGGATGGGAGGAAGGGGGACCTATAATGGCCTTAGGAACAGGGGGAGGTGGAGTACGACATTATTATCGCTTATTATGTCTAACACAGTCCCTTAGTATATAGTGTACTCACTTATTATGTCTAACACAGTCCCTTAGCATATAGTAAATGTACTTATTATGTATAACACAGACCCTTAGCATATAGTGCACTCACTAATTCTGTATAACACCATCCTTAGTTACATAGTTTCCTCTTTTATTATGTATAACACCATCCCTTATTACGTACCATCCTATCTAGTTATATATGGTGCCGTCCCTTATTATATAGCTTCCTCTGCTGTTATGTACAGTGCTGTCTCTTACATAGTGTATTCTTGTTAATTTTGTAATTAACATTGCCCTCTTTTATTACATAGTCCCCACTCATTTAGATATAAAGTGACTGTTGATGGAGGAGCCGGTGACCAGACGACTAGTCCACCATCTCCTCCATTAGAAAGGAAGCTTTCCTAGCCATCATTGCATTATACAGCTAACAAGACGGTATGTAATAAAAAACAGGGATCTATATAATACAATATGCAGGGAACGGTGCTGTACATAACAAGAGAGGGCACTGCATAATAAGGGACAGCAATATACATAATAAAGGAGACTATGTAATATATATATGTATGTGTGTGGCGCAATATATATATATATACAGTATATATATATATATATATATATATATATATAGCTTTGTCGCCATAAAAGGAAGAGGGCCCAGACACATTTCTTGCACAGGGGCTCCAAGCTGTCAGTGTCCGCCCCTGGATTGAACCCCAGGTGGAAGATTCCCTATAATGAGGCAGATGGAGGCACTGTGGGTGCTATAGAAGGACCTGTGATCCAGTGGTGTCCATCTTTTTAGGATTGCATAAACGTGCTCTCAGCCACAGTTTTGTGCACTTCTGAAAAGAATACCACTGAACAGAGGCCAGACGGAGTCCAGAGTAACTCTGCTGCCTCATTATAGTGAATAGATCAATCGCAGGCCAGGATTGATAATCTGCCCAACTGGGCATTTTCCCTCTGGGCCACGATGTTTCCATTCATAGTGGGTGCGGGCCGGTAATGCCCACTGATCTTGCCGACCGACTGGCCGCTAATCTGGCCACCGACCCGTTTTTCCGGCCACTGGCCCTTTAAATCTGCTGGCACGGTGGTTCTAGAAGGGTTGCAACAAGAATGGAGTTGATTTTTTGAGGTAATTATGCCACCGGAAGGGGCGGGCCTAGAGCTGTTTAGACCAGAGTTGATTTTTGTGATCCTCATTTTAGCCACTCTAATCAATATGGCTCTAGTCCCCGCCCCTTCTGGTGACATCATTACCTCAAAAAATCGTTCTAGTCGCTACTGTGCCGGAAGAGGAGCTGCTGCTGCCAGAGAGATATCTGTGCTTGCAGCTTTGTGCCTGTCTGCTGGTGATCTGTGCCCCTCAGCTATGTGCCGCCCAGTGATCTATGTGTCCCCCCTGTGATCTCTGTGGCTCCAGCTATGTGCCCACCCTGCGATTTCTGTAGCCCCAGCTATGTGCCCCCCAGATTTGTGCCCCATGTGATATCTGTGTTCCCTTCCAACTATATGCCCCCATGTGATCTGTGCCTCCCAGCAATGTGCCCCCCATGATCTCTGTGGTCCCAGCTATGTGCCCCCCTGTGATCTGTGCACATAGCTATATGGACCCCTGTGATCCCTGTGCCCCCCAGCTATGTGTCCCCTGTGATCTCTGCTCCCCCTGTGATTTCTGTGCCCTTCAGTTATGTGCCCTCCTGTGATCTCTGTGGCCCCAGTTATATGCCCCTTTGTGATCATTGTGGCCCTAGCCATGTGCCCCCATGATCTCTGTGGCCCCAGCTATGTGCCTCCCTGTGATCTCTGTGACCCCAGCTATGTGCCTTCTCTATGATCTCTGTGGCTCTAGCTATGTGCCCCCCTGTGATCTCTGTACCCCCTGTGATTTGTGTGCCCTCCATCTATATGCCCCCCGGTAATCTCTGTGGCCCCAGCTATGTGTTCCTCGTGATCTCTGTTCCCCCACTGATATCTGTGCCCTTCAGCTATGTGCCCTCCCGTGATCTCTGTGGCCCCAGCTATGTGCCTCCCTGTGATCTCTGTGGCCCCAGCTATGTGGCTTCTCTGTGATCTCTGTGGCTCTAGCTAAGTGCCCCCTGTGATCTCTGTACCCCCTGTGATTTGTGTGCCCTCCATCTATATGCCCCCTGTGATCTCTTGCCCCAGCTATGTGCCCCCCAGCTATGTGCCCCAATATGATCTCTGTGCACCCATGTGATCTCTGTCCCCCCAACTATATGCCCCCTGTGATCTCTGTGCCTCCCAGCTATGTACCCCTGTGATCTCTGTGCTCTCGGCTATGTGCCCCCTGTGATCTGTTCCCCATGTGATCTCTCTGCTCCCCCAGCTATATGCCCGCTGTGATCTCTGTGGCACCAGCTATGCACCCCTCTGTGATCTCTGGCCCCAGCTATGTGCCCCCCAGCTATGTTCCCCAATATGATCTCTGTGCACCCATGTGATCTCTGTCCCCCAACTATATGCCCCCCGTGATCTCTGTGCTCCCAGCTATGAGCCCCTGTGATCTCTGTGGCCCTAGCTATATGCCACCCTGTAATCTCTGTTGCCCCAGCTATGTGCCCCCTTGATCTCTGTGGCACCAGCTATGTGCCCCCCTGTGATTTCTGTCCCCCATAGCTATATGTCCTCCTGTGATCTCTGTGCCTCCCAGCTATGTGCACCTGTGATCTCTGTGCTCCCAGCTATGTGCCCCACTCTGATGTCTGTGGCCCTAGCTATGTGCCCCCTGTGATCTCTGTTGCCCCAGCTATGTGCCCCCTGTGATTTCTGTGTCCCATAGCTAAATGTCCTCCTGTGATCCCTGTGCCCCCAGCTATGTGCCCCCTTCTGATCTGTTCCCCATGTGATCTCTCTGCTCCCCCAGCTTTATGCCCCCTGTGATCTGTGCCCCCCAGCTATGTACACCCCTGTGATCTTAGTGGCTCCCAGCTTTGTGACCCCTGTGATCGCTGTGCCCCCCTGCTATGTACCCCCTGTGATATTTGTGCTACCATGTGATCTCTGTGCCCCCTGTGATCTTTGTCCCCCCCAGCTATGTGCCCCCCAGCTATGTGCCCTCCTGTGATCTTTGTATCCCCCTGTGATTTCTGTGCCCCCTGTGATCTTCGTGCCCCCCAGGTGATCTCTGTCCCCCCCGGTGATCTATGAGCCCTACCCGGTAATTTATGTGCCTGCCTGGCAATACCTGTACCCCCCAGTGCTGTATATCCCCCCTCCCCCAGTGCTGTAAATCCTCCCCAGGGCTGTATGTGCCCCTAACTGATATGTATATTCACCAGTGCTGCATTTACCCCAGAAGTGCTGTATATCCCCCCAGTGCTGTATATCCCCCATCTGTGATGTATGTAGCCCCCACCAGTGATGTATATTCTCCCAAGGGACATATATACCCCCAGGGCTGACGATGCTTCCTAGTGATGTATATAGCCCCTCAGTGATGTCTATTCCTCCCAGCCTCCCCAGTGATGAATATGTCCCAGCCTCTCCTGTGACATCTATGCCCCCAGTCCCTCCTGTAATTTATATGACCCCAGAGGTTCCTGTGATGCAGCAGTCTCAATGTTATGTATGTACAGCAGTCCCAGCGTCTCCTATGTGACGTATATACAGCAGTCCCATCGTCTCCTATGTGATGCATGTACAGCTGTCTCAGCGTCTCCTATGTGATATATACAGCAGTCCCAGCATCTCCTATGTGATGTATAGACAGCTGTCACAGTGTTTCCTATGTGATGTATATACAGCTGTCTCAGTGTTACCTATGTGATGTATATACAGTAGTCTCGGCGTCTCCCATGATTTACAAAACTTATTATGACAAAAAGTTGACTGCGCTCCTGGCCGTCACAAACCTGGAAAAGCAGCTGTGAGAAGCAACATGATCAATACCACCTAACATTACAAATGCACCAAAGAGAAGCAGCTCCAGCCGTCACATTAAGGGTGAGTTACCGCAATTGATTGTTTGACTAAATATACCGGGGTAATTTTCAAGGTGGTCATTTTTGTGTGGCCCCTGAATGATGGTACAAATTTCCCCCACCAAGAAACGGGTTACCCACCCCTGCTCTAGTGCATTCCATACTGAGACAGCTAGAATGTATGGTTGTAGTCAGGATCTGGAAGGAGCCCATACGTTCTAACTACAACCCTGCTGTTAGTCGAGCCCTGCAGTGCAGCACCAGGACGTATCAGGGACAGCTGGAGCTCCTACCTGCATGCCTGATCTCGGCTGCTGCCTGCTTCCATTTAAGTTCGGGTCTGGGTGAGTGTTCCCAGCCCTGAAACAAGTATACAGCCAGGGTCATACTTGTAGTGGGCACGGATCTGATTAAGGAAAGTGCCACTGACTGGGTGTGCCTTTCCTACCCTCCCCTTACCCCTGATTGGTTCGGGCATGACAGCTGCCCTTCCATGATTTAGTGAGGTGGGGTTTAAGTATGGGGGGGCCAATTGGGATGAAGAAGGGATTAGCACAGCCCCTTCCTACGTATATAAAGTCCTTGGACGTTAGCAGCCCTTCCTCTTCCTCCGTTCACTGCGGTCCTGGAAGTGCTTTTCCCACCCTCCCTCCCCTTTTTGTTACAAATTTGCTGATGTTATGTTATTTCGTTCTTTTATTCGTAGTTATTACAAGTCACGGCGGTGGAGAAGTTATGGCACGAAGCTACGGCTTGCCGGCTGACTTGCCTGCGTCTATGGAGCAGGGCATTGAGCGGCTAGCGCGTTTTAAGAAAGCTAAGTGCCTGTTTACAAAAGGTTGTTAAATTTTATAAAAGAAGTTTAATAAAGCTGTGACCGACTTTCACCCATCATTTGATCTCAGTGTTTGATTAATAGTGGTTAAGAGGGGCTGAGGAAATGCGTTAAGGGGTTACCTTCCCCTCCTTTTAGGTCGACACAGTCTGAGAAACTCGCACGAGACTGGCACCTCAATACTAGGCACTGCCACCGGAGCTTCAGACCAGAGCGTTCAGCTGCATAGAAAAACATGCAGCTGCACACTCCAGTCCAGAGCAGTGCCGGGTATTGAGGTGCGAGTCTCGTGTGAGTTTCTCGCAAGTGTGACCCCGGCCTACATGAAAATATGTTCTGATTCCCTTGCCTTTTCCCTTCCCTGGTCCAGAACTGGCTGCAGGCTGCCTACTGGGACTGGGGATATGAGTTATCATAATTAGATTTTCCCCTTCTTAAAGTGGCCAGTCCTCCAGCAAGTTTTGCACCAGGAGCTTATTTGTCAAAGAGATGCTATGATTTCTATAGGGACTGATTTTCCAGAGGTCATATCACAATAAGCCCCTGCAAAGATCACCATTCTTTTTTTGGATGCTGTATGTGATGGAACCGCGTGAGGACAGTGTGAAACAGTAATACTGCTTGTATACTGAAGGGTAGTTATGAACAATTATTTTTTAGGGTATGTGCACACTATCAGTAAACACTGCAGCTTGGACGCTGTGTACAGCCGCAGCATCCAGATGTTAAAGCATAGTGGATGGGATTTCAAGAAATCCCATGTTCACTATATGTCCGTAGACGGCTGCAGAGACGCACATGTCTCTCCAGACCGCAGCATGTCTATTTATCTTGCGTAGACACGAGTCTCCGCAAGATAAATTTCACCAGTACAACGTATTGGACACAGGCGGAATCACCTGCGTTCAATAGCCGGCAGCGCTTTGGATGCAGCGGACATCTGCTGTGTCCAAAGTGCTGCTAATTACTGACCATGTGCACATACCCATAACGGGGTTGTCCAGGCCTATGGCAAAGTCTGCACTCTATATGACTAGACAAGCTGTGAGGATTCTCCATCGCCGGCGGGAACAGGCGTTCACGTGACTGTTAATATGCGGTATGCATGCGGACAGCCATATTCTGACCAGTCTGCATAACCTCACTCAATATACAGTACTTGTATTGAACGAGGCCAGATGTGTCTCACAATGTGGCCTGATATATGCGTATCGCATATGGCCGCTTGGTCTCAGCACCGTAAAATCCTGACAGCTGCACCTGCTGGGAGGATTCCCAAATCTGCAGTCATATAGAGTGACACACTGTGAAAAATGTTGACAACCCCTTTTAAGAATGCTGGTTTCACAATAATATTTCAGTTAGACAGGCTTCTGATCAAAGGTGAAAAAAGATAATAATAATAATAATAATAAATTTTATTTCTATAGCGTCGACATATTCCGCAGCATTTTACATTTCAGAGGGGACTTGTACAGACAATATACATTACAGCATAACAATAATCACATAGATCATAACAGATACCAAGGGGAATGAGGGCCCTGCTCGCAAGCTTACAATCTATGAGGAAAAAAGGGGAGACACGAAAGGTGGGTGGTAACAGTTACCCTGATTGTATGTGGGTCGCCCCTCACACCCAGGGCAGCGGGGTACTCGGTACCGGGCTGGTGTCAGGGGGAATGTGTCACAGCAGTGGTGACCCGTTCCGTGGCCCTGGGTGACCAATATCAATGGCGGTGATGTTAATGATGTTAAAGTTTATTGGAATAGTTCGTGACGCCACCTGTGGTGTTTGGCAAGCAAGATGTTAAGCCAACGCTGCGTGCAGATCCACTGGGACTGATGGTGTGGTGCAGCAAAGATGATGTAGCTCTCCACAGGTGGAGCTGTAGTCCCAGGGCAGTGTAGGTGCAATGGATGAGGAGAGGCGCAGAATAGTATAGATGCTGGTACCCAGGTGTAGCGGTGCTGGAATAACTGGAGGACACCAGAGTATGCGGTTCCAAAGCTTTACTCACTGCTTGCAGTTCACACAACTGCCTGCCTCCGCACTGTGTTCTTCAGGTCAGGGCCCCAGTCAACCTCCAGGCAGGATAGTATTCTCCTCTCCACACTCCGCCAATATGTGCCTTACTGAACGACTCCTCAAATGCGCCTTTAGGTTCGAAGCACTCCAGTACTTAGTTACCCTGGAATGCCTCTCTCTAGGTGTTCCTAGTCTCTACTTGTATGACAGACAGCTGTAGCCTGCTTGGGGGGCTCCGCTCTGCGTCCCGGCTCACTATCCAAGTGCTGTTGTGTCCCAAGTCTGCGATGGGAGTAAGGCGTTGGTGGCTCACTACTCCTCCGGTGTCTGTTGCCGGACATAAAGATCCAATCAACCTCGGGGACCGGGCCCCTGCCTTTGCGCTCTGGACTGGAAGGGTTCTCTCTCTTTCTCAACCTGCTTCCCACCATCCTTCTATTCTCCTTCGTTCCGATCTGTTCTATCTCTCTTATGGAATCTGTAGTCTCCAGTCTACATCTCTTTCTCCTTCTCTTCCTTCACTGCCCCAGTTCACTGGGGCAGCTGCAGCACTCCTTCCTCCATTCCTTCTTCCAGGGATCCCCACTCTTCACCGAGTGGCTGTTCTCTCCTACTCTGCCTGCCTTCTTCTGCGGACTGACCTGAAATCCTACACCTTCCCTCTCTTTTATATCTAACTCCACCCGCCTCCCCAGCACCTTTCGTGTTACGAAGCAAGGAACAACAAAAGGCACCCTATGACCTTTCCAGCATAAAGCATGGATGGGTCCCTGCTGAACTATCCTGTGTGTGGGGTGCAGGTGTGGGAATGTGGAAGGGAGTTCCCACCCTACCTGGATGGTGGGGTACCACACCTTAGGAGAAGGTGCAGTACCTCTGTGGCGACTGAAGCCTCAGGGGCGCCACATATGGACCAGCCATAATGTTAAGTGTGTAACAGTTCAGATGCAGAGGGCTAATGGAAGCATAAAGCATGTGGGAACATGATGCGGGGAACCTGGTTATGGTAAAAAACTTTTGGCTGTGCCACATAGGGATAGATTAGGTTAATGTGTTGAGGCGGTAGGCCAGTCTGAATAAATGAGTTTTCAGGGCACGCTTAAAATTGTGGGGATTGGGGACTAATCGTATTGACCAGGGAAGTGCATTCCAAAGAATTGGCGCAGCACGTGTATAGTCTTGAAGACGGGAGTAGGAGGTTCTGAGTATTGAGGATGCTAACCTCAGGTCATGAGCAGAATGGAGGGCGCGGGTAGGATGGTATACTGAAACAAGGAAGGAGATGTAGGGTGATGCTGAGCCATGAAGAGCTTTGTGGGTGAGGGTAATAAGTTTGTACTGGATTCTGGAGTGAATGGGTAGCCAGTGTAATGACTGGCACAAGGTAGAGGCATCGGTGTAACGATTGGTGAGAAATATGATCCTGGCAGCAGCATTCAAGACAGATTGGAGGGGGGGAGAGTTTGGTAAGAGGGAGACCGATTAGAAGGGAGTTACAATAGTCGAGACGAGAATGAATAAGAGAAACAGTCAGAGTTTTTGCAGAGTCAAAAGTAAGAAAGGGTCGAATTCTTGAAATGTTTTTGAGGTGCAGATAACAAGAGCGAGCCAGTGATCGGATGTGGGGGACAAAGGAAAACTCAGAGTCAAGTATGACCCCAAGACAGCGGGCATGTTGCTGGGGAGTAATAGTAGAACCACACACGGAAATGGCAATGTCGGGTATAGGTACATTAGTAGCGGGAGGAAACACAAGGAGTTCAGTCTTTGACAGGTTCAGTTTCAGACATAGTGAGGACATGATGTTATACACAGCATTTAGAAAATTGTTGGTGTTTTCTAGAAAGGCTGGCGTGATGTCAGGAGAAGAAGCGTATAATTGGGTGTCGTCAGCATAGAGATGGTACTGGAAACCAAATCTACTGATTGTTTGACCAATAGGGGCAGTATACAAAGAGAAGAGGAGGGGGCCTAGGACTGATCCTTGAGGAACCCCAACAGTAAGGGGAAGATGAGAGGAAGAGGAGCCAGCAAAAGATACAGTAAAGGAGTGGTCAGAGAGATAGGAGGAGAACCAGGAGAGAACGGTGTCCTTGAGGCCAATGGAATGGAGCATAGTGAGGAGAAGCTGATGATCCACAGTGTTGAATGCTGCAGAGAGATCCAAGAGAATTAGCATGGAGTAATGACCCTTTGATTTAGCTGTTAGTAGATCATTAGAGACTTTATTGAGGGCAGTTTCAGTAGAGTGTAAAGAGCGGAAACCGGATTGGAGAGGGTCGAGAAGAGAGTTTTCTGAGAGATAGCGGATAAGACGGGAGTGGACCAGGCGTTCCAGGAGTTTAGAGATGAAGGGAAGATTAGAAACAGGTCTATAGTTAGCGGCACAGTTTTGGTCAAGGGATGGTTTTTTAACTAGTGGATGTATGATGGCATGCTTAAATGAGGAGGAAAAGATAAGAGAAGAGAGAGAGAGGTTAAATATTTTAGTTAGGTGAGGGGTGACAGCAGGGGAAAGGGGCTGGAGTAGATGTGACGGAAATGGGTCACTGGTGCAAGTGGTTGGGCGAGAAGATGCAAGGAGCCTGCTTACTTCTTCTTCTGTGACTGGTTCAAAATCAGAGAGTGAGCTAGATGCAGTGGGGGAGGGAGGACAGTGCATGGTATGAGGTGATTGGGAGATAATTTCCTGTTGGATCTGGTCAATTTCTTCATTGAAGTAATTGGCCAGATCGTCAGCTCGAAGCTCCGTGGTTGGGGCCTGTACTCTTGGGTTGAGTAGAGAATGAAAAGTGTCAAAGAGAACTTTAGGGTTATTGGACAGTGAAGTGATGAGGGTGTTGAAGTAGGTTTGTTTTGAGAGGTGAAGGGCAGTGTTGTATGTTCGAAGCATAAACTTATGATGGATGAAATCTTCGGGTAGGTTGGATTTTCTCCACAGACTTTCGGCGCACCTGGAGCACCGCTGCAGGAAACGTGTTTGCAGGGTGTGCCAGGGTTGTCGCCGTCTGTGTTGTGGTGTTCTAGGTATAGGAGGAGCAAATTCATCCAGGGCACTTTGAAGTGTTTCATTGTAATGCTTCAATGCAGAATCAGGACATGAGAGGGAGGAGATAGGGGCCAATGAAGACTGCAAGTTCTTCATAAGTTTCTGGGTGTTAATGGCCTGTATGTTTCTATAAATATGGACAGTGGGGGTGACCTGAGCAGCCTGGCGGTTCTTGATAGAGAATGAAAGAAGGTTGTGGTCAGAGAGCGGGAGAGGGGAGTTTGCAAAATCATCCACTGCACAAAGCCGAGAGAAGACCAAGTCGAGGGAGTTTCCATCTTCATGCGTTGGAGAATTAGTAAGCTGCAAAAGGCCAAATGAGGAGGTTAGAGATAAAAGGTGAGTAGCAGATGGGGAGAGTGGAAGAGCAATGGGGATATTGAAATCTCCCATTATGAGGGTAGGGATGTCACAGGAGAGAAAATGTGGAAGCCAAGTGGCAAAATGATCCAGGAACTGAAGGGAGGGGCCGGGAGGACGATATACCACCGCCACTCGCATGGAGAAGGGGGTGAAGAGTCTGACGGCATGGACCTCAAAAGAAGGAAAGACAAGTGAGGGTACTTGAGGGATAACCTGAAAGGTACATTTTGATGATAGGAGCAGACCAACGCCTCCACCTGCTCTATTGTCTGATCTTGGGGATCATCCTAAAGGACGAATAATCACAGTCATCCATCTAGTCCATGTAACAGAGCCCAAGTTAGACGTGTTGTCTAGTCAGGTAATACTGATCACCCCTCTGCAGGTTAAATAATCATTCTGAGACTTGAGTAGAGTAATGTTTGGATTCAGCTTTACTGGGAGCTCAAGCAGTTGACACATGACTGTAAGTATGCTTTTACCAACCAGATTCTCATCCATTTTTCTCAAAGGGGTTATCTAGTCTAAATCCACGAGTCTGCATTCACGCTATATGTCACTAGTAAGTATATTGCAAGTGTGAATATGGCCGGGTCAGAGCTGGACTGGCCATCTGGCAATTCTAGCAAATAGCAGAATGGCCTGTCTGGTCATGGGCCAACATTGCCTGCTACGTTGTAAACAGAATTGGTGTTCTCAAGACACCCATACTGTTAAGAGTTGTGACGGAGCACAAAGTCGCCGACTCCGTCGCTTATCCCAGCAGGCCACGGGTATCATTAGAAATATTGGTCATGTTGTAATTCTTGCTTTGCTCCATCCAGGGGAATATTAGTAATATATTCCATCTGGTGCTTGGGGATATGAACAGCATGGGCCTGTATGATTTCAAATGCCAGGGCTGAATTTCAGTCCCAGTCTGTACCTGGGCCGGGTGTATGCATATTGACTACTCGCAGTCACGAGACCAACTGACCGTCATTCCCAGCTCTGAACCAAAGAATCCACAAAGTGTGCAGTGTGTACAGTGTGAGGATTCACAAGTCTGCGGTCATATAGAGTGACAAAGAGTAAATGCAGACTTGGGGATTTAGACAACCCCTTTAAGGCTTCTTTCACACTTCAGTCTTTTGGCGTCAGTCAAAATCCTTCAAAGTGTGAAAAAATGGATCCAGTGAAGATTGGCTAAAAACTGAAGCACCGGATCTGTTTTTTTGACGGATCCGTCGAAGTTGCAGATTTTGGAATTTAAAGGAGGAGAGAGAGAGACAATTTTGCTGTGCCAGAACGGCTTTTTGAGTTAAATTAAATGAATGAAAAATCTTGTGGGCATGCTCAGTTTAAAAAACGGAATCCATCACTTGATTCCGTCATGTGACGGACGGTGACGGATCTGCCGCCCATAGTCATCCATTATAGCAAACAACGGACTGCGACGGATCCGTCACCATCCGTCTTTTCAACGCAGACAAAAAACGTTACTATGTCCGTTGTATCCAGGCGACGGATGCTGAAATTTCGAAGGAACGGTCAAATGACGGATGCAATGAATGGCCATCCATTGCAATCCGTCCTTAATGCAAGTCTATGAGAAAAAAAACGGATTCCGCTAAAAAAAGATCCGTTTTTTTCAAAAAAGGGCAGATTTCGACTGACGTCAAAAGACTGAAGTGTGACAAGTGCTTGAACCACCTAATAAAGTCCAATCTGAAGATTGCATTCTTTTAGTAATCAGCACTGGTGACTAAACATTTTCACTGGGTGGAAAACCCCTATAATAAGGATGTGCTGAGTATAAACTATAACTATTAGGCCAGGATAACACTACCGTATGTGATGCGAGAAACTCGCATGAGTCTCTCGCATTAACACCAGGCGCTGCCGCCGGCACACAGGAGCGGAGCAGCTGCTGCATAGAAATACATAAAGTCACACTATTGTTTAATCTGGATGTGAACCTGCTTTTCATCTTGTTCTTGATTACCACACACCAACTGCTTGATCAATACTGTTTACATTATTATCACCATATCCTATATTGACCAGTTTTTTCGGCTTTACAGCTAAGGTGTATATTATGCTTTTCTGTATCAGCTTAGTGCATTGTGAGGTTTTACAGGCAGCTAAGAATAATGTAACCATATGAATAACGACTGATACAGATCCATATTCACTTACAGTGAGTATTGTAGCACAGCCAGATAGGACAGGGTTAAACCCAAACTCTGCAGGCTCTGATTATTAGCACCTGGCTGCTCTGCATATAATCGGGCTAGGTGCTCACATTAGTCAATCTGCTTGGGAAAAGCTGACCAGAGTGGGTGATAGTGGAGCTGAAGAGAAACTGCACAGGCTGTGTGCACCAAACTGCAAGTATCACTGGTTACTGTGGATAATAGCTGTTTTGTTTGACCGAACTGAGACTAGCTCAGCCGTGCCTGAGTAGCCAGGGTATATATTGTGTAGTCAGCCCCTGGATAAGGCTAGGGATTTATGCTTATGGTTTTGTTTTTTTGGTCCTTTACAACCTGTGGAAAAAATGTCACATTATTCCACAAGAAACCTGTGCCTGTGTGCAGAGCCACCATAAGAGCATTACTGCCCTTACTAGTGTATGGAGCATGGTGAGCAGAAGCAAAGAGAGGGGCGGTGTACTTCTTCTTACTGGGCTCCAGGGGCAGGATTCGGCCAGGTCAGTAAAGGAACGCATGTCCGAGGACACACAATAAGTTAAAATCTATGCACAGCTATAGCTTTCTGCACGGCAATAGTTTAAAGCTGCCAGTCAATCAGAGGCCGGCAGCTGATGTCAGCATGTTATGTCATTGCCATGCACTGGCGCATCAAATGAATGAGGAAGAGGATGCTGCTGGACCGCGGCCAGGTAAAAAGAAGCTTTTATTCTACTGAAAGCTGCCATATGGGGGCTGGGATAGTAGAGTAGAAGTTGGGGAATGTGCTATGGAAGTGATCAGCTATTGAGCACTGTGTGCTTATTTTCTGCAGAGACGAGTCCTGGCTGGAAGAAGTGATGTCAGTCTGCACTGGATGAAGAAGAAAAAGAGAAGTTGAAGGACTTCAAAAACAAATTTCACTGATGAGTCAGTGTATTGCATACAACATACAGAGCTCCTGTTTATAATGTCACTGCTGATCACCATTACCTGCACACCGACACTATATACAGAGCTCCTGTGTATAATGTCACTGGTGATCACTGTATTACTTGTACACTGTATACTATATACAGAGCCCCTGTGCATAATGTCACTAGTGATCCCTGTATTAACTGTACACTTACACTATACACTGCATACTATGTATAGAGTTCCTGTGTATAATGGTAATATTAGTATTGTGGTTTTTTTTTTTTAATTAATGATGAGTTTTGTAGTATTCGGTCACTGTGGTCTGGTCATGGTGTGGCGATATTTATCCCTTGTATGTAATATTATTCGGACATTACAGTGCCTTGTGAAAGTATTCAGCCCCCTGGAACTTTTCCCACATATCATGCTTAAAACATAAAGATACCAAATATACATTTTTGGTGAAGAATCAACAACAAGTGGGACACAATGATGAAATTTATTGGTTATTTTAAATTTTTGGGGAAATTCAAAAACTGAAAAGTGGGGCGTGCAATATTATTAGGCCCCTTTACTTTCAGTGCAGCAAACTCACTCCAGAAGTTCATTGTGGATCCCTGAATGATCCAATGTTCTCCTAAAATGATTAATGATGATAAATATAATCCACCTGTGTGTAAACAAGTCTCCGTATAAATGCACCTGCTCTGTGATAATCTCAGGGTTCTGTTTGAAGCACAGAGAGCATCATGAAGACCAAGAAACACAACAGGCAGGTCCATGATACTATTGTGGAGAAGTTTAAAGCTGGATTTGGATACAAAATGATTTCCAAAACGTTAAACATCCCAAGGAGCACTGTGCAAGCGATCATATTGAAATGGAAGGAGTATCATACCACTGCAAATCTACCAAGACCCGGCTATCCCTCTAAACTTTCATCTCAAACAAGGAGAAGACTGATCAGAGATGCAGCCAAGAGTCCCATGATCACTCTGGATGAACTGCAGAGATCTATAGCGGAGGTGGGACAGTCTGTCCATAGGACAACAATCAGTCATACACTGCACAAATCTAGCCTTTATGGAGTGGCAAGAAGAGAGCCATTTCTCAAAGATATCCATAAAAAGTGTCATTTAAAGTTTGCAACAAGCCACCTGGGAGACACACCAAACATGTGGAAGAAGGTGCTCTGGTCAGATGAAACCAAAATTGAACATTTTGGCATAAAGGCAACACAGCTCATCACCATGAACACACCATCCTAACCGTCAAACATGGTGGTGGCAGGATCATGGCTTGTGGTGGTAGCATCATGGTTTGGGCCTGCTTTTCTTCAGCAGGGACAGGGAAGATGGTTAAATTTGATGGGAAGATGGATGGAGCCAAATACAGGACCATTCTTGAAGAAAACCTGTTGGGAGTCTGAAAAGACCTGAGACTGTGACGGAGATTTGTCTTCCCACAAGACAATGATCCCAAACATGAAGCAAAATCTACAATGGAAAGGTTTACAAATAAACGTATCCAGGTGTTAGAATGTCAAAATCGAGACCTGAAAACAATCGAGAATCTATGGAAAGAGCTGAAAACTACTGTTCACAAACGATCTCCATCAAAGCTCACTGAGCGCAAGCTGTTTGCCAAGGAAGAATGGGCAAGAATTTCAGTCTCTCGATGTACCAAAACTGATACAGACATACCCCAAGCAACTTGCAGCTGTAATCGCAGCAAAAGGTGGCGCAACAATGTATTAAGTTAAAGGGGCCAAATAATATTGCACGCCCCACTTTTCAGTTTCTGAATCTTAACAAAAAATTAAAATAACCAATAACTTTCGTTCAACTTCACAATTGTGTCCCACTTGTTGTTGATTCTTCACCAAAAATTTACATTTGGTATCTTTATGTTTTGAAGCATGATATGTGGGAAAAGGTTGAAAAGTTCCAGGGGGCTGAATACTTTCGCAAGGCACTGTATGTGGTTCGGCTATTGTAATACAGTATTTGTTCCTTTTATGTGGTATTATTCGGTCACTACGTGGTTTCGTCATAGTGTGATGGTATTTGTCCTTTGAATGTGGTATTATTAGTAATTTTAAAAAATGTTTGACACATACTTACAGAAAAATAAATAAAATGTACCTAAAAAGATTATTAGGTATTTTAAGAAATGTTTAATAGTTTAGAGTAGGGTCCGGCCAAAACAGTTTACCTTGCTGTTTGTGGTGGCGGCTTAAAAAAATCTTTTGGCCAAAACAAAAGCTGCTGGCTGTGAATGTGATATGGTGTTAGATGGTAACTGTTATAAGGTATGTCTCCACGGGGCATACTGGCTGCACTTTGGGCAAAGCGGAAACATGCTCTGCCCAAAGTGCCGCCCCCCTTTGTATGCGACTTGATACCGCATGTGTTCATTGAACATATGCAGAATCACCGCATCGTACCCATAGACAGGGTTATTTACAGTCATATGTTAAAGTTTGGGCACCCCTATTAATGTTAACCTTTTTTCTTTATAACAATTTTGGTTTTTGCAACAGCTATTTCAGTTTCATATATCTAATAACTGATGGACTCAGTTATATTTCTGGATTCAAATGAGGTTTATTGTACAGAAAATGTGCAATCTGCATTTTAACAAAATTTGACCGGTGCAAAAGTATGGGCACCTCAACATAAAAGTGACATTAATATTTCGTAGATCCTCCTTTTGCAAAAATAACAGCCTCTAGTCGCTTCCTGTAGCTATTAATGAGTTCCTGGATGAAGGTATTTGTGACCATTCCTGTTTACAAAACAATTCCAGTTAAGTTTGATGGTCGCCGAGCATGGACAGCCCGCTTCAAATCATCCCACAGATGTTCAATGATATTCAGGTCTGGGGACTGGGATGGCCATTCCAGAACATTGTAATTGTTCCTCTGCATGAATGCCTGAGTAGATTTGGAGCGGTGTTTTGGATCATTGTCTTGCTGAAATATCCATCCCCTGCATAACTTCAACTTTGTTGCACATTATTGTCAAGAATCTGCTGATACTGAGTTGAATCCATGCGACCCTCAACTTTAACAAGATTCCCAGTGTCAGCATTGGCCACACAGCCCCAAAGCATGATGGAACCTCCACCAAATTTTACTGTGGGTAGCAAGTGTTTTCTTGGAATGCTGTGTTTTTTAGCCTCCATGCATAACGCCTTTTTGTATGACCAAACAACTCAATCTTTGTTTCATCAGTCCACAGGACCTTCTTCCAAAATGTAACTGGCTTGTCCAAATGTGCTTTTGCATACCTCAGGCGACTGTGCTTGTGGCGTGCTTGCAGAAACGGCTTCTTTTGCATCACTCTCCCATACAGCTTCTCCTTGTGCAAAGTGGCTGTATTGTTGACCGATGCACAGTGACACCATCTGCAGCAAGATGATGCTGCAGGTCTTTGGAGGTGGTCTGTGGATTGTCCTTGACTGTTCTCACCATTCTTCTTCTCTGCCTTTCTGATATTTTTCTTGGCCTGCCACTTCTGGGCTTAACAAGAACTGTACCTGTGTTCTTCCATTTCCTTACTATGTTCCTCACAGTGGAAATTGACAGGTTAAATCTCTGAGACAACTTTTTGTATCCTTCCCCTGAAAAGCTATGTTGAATAATCTTTGTTTTCAGATCATTTGAGAGTTGTTTTGAGGAGCCCATGATGCCACTCTTCACAGGAGAATCAAATAGGAGAACTACTTGCAAGTGGCCACCTTAAATACCTTTTCTCATGATTTGATACACCTGGCTATGAAGTTCAAAGCTCAATGAGGTTACAAAACCAATTTAGTGCTTCAGTAAGTCAGTAAAAAGTAGTTAGGAGTGTTCAAATCAAGAAAATGATAAGGGTGCCCATACTTTTGCACCGGTCAAATTTTGTTTAAATGCAGATTGCACATTTTCTGTTAGAACAATAAACCTCATTTGAATCCAGAAATATAACTGAGTCCATCAGTTATTAGATATATGAAACTGAAATAGCTGTTGCAAAAACCAAAATTGTTATAAAGAAAAAAGGTTAACATTAATAGGGGTGCCCAAACTTTAACACATGACTGTATCTTGCGGAGATGGAGCGTCTCCACAAGATAAATAGACATGCTGCGGTCAGGAAAGACGCACTGCATGTCCATATACGCAGGGCCGCCGGATGCAGCCCTGCACGCATAGTGGAGACAGGATTTCATAAAATCCCCTCCAATATGCTGTAACATTTGGATGCTGCAGCTGTACGCAGCGTCCAATCCACAGCAAATAGTGAATGTTTCCGGACCATGGAAACATACCCTAAAAGTGTGAATGGTGAGGACATGGTGCAGAAGTGGAGTTTTTCCAAGACTAGACAGTGGGACTGTGTATAATGTCACTGGTGATCCCTGTATTACCTGTATACTTACACTACTGTATATACAGAGCTCTTTGGTATAATGGCCCTTATGGTAATATTAGTATTGTGTTTTTTTAAATTAATGATCAGTATTGTAGTATCTGGTCACTATGTGGTCTGGTCATGGTGTGGTGGTATTTATCCCTTGTATGTAATATTATTTGGTCATTATATTGTGGTAATATGTGGTCCAGCCATGGTATGACAGAATTTGTTCCTTGTATGTGGTATTAGTCATTTTTAAAAATGTACCTAAAGAGCATTGAATATTTTAAGAAATGTTTAATAGAGTAGGGCCCGATCAAAAGAGTCTTCCTTGTGGTGGGGCTTAAAAAATCGATGGCTGTATGTGATCTGGTGTTGGATGGGAACTACTAATGTGTGATTGGTGAGGACGTGATGCAGAAGTGGAGTTTTTCCAAGACTGGGCAGGGGACTGTAGAATATGGGGCTCCAAAATTCCTGGTGACAGCCCTGCCTGTGTGAATGCTACCTAATGTCTGATAGTAAGAAATCCTTCATTGTGTGGGTTTATATAATAGTATTTATGCACTCATAGAAATATAGATCTATATCGCTTAAAGTATCCTCTAAAGAAAGCAGCACTATACAAAACTGACACTGCAAACGAGAGCACGCTTCAGAGTATCGACCCAGTATCCTCCATATATACATGGCCCATCCTTTGTCACACTGGAGGGATGAGACCCATAGATGGGTGTCTGTCAATTTGGTAGACAGCACTAAATTATAATACATATAATGGGTGAGAGATACAGACAACCATCTGGATACTAACTAGTAGTCTGCCACGAATGGCACCCATTTCTTCTTATACCAGAAACAGACTGGATAGATTCAATGTATCTGCAGTTTCCATCTGCTATGTGGCCATTGCCCTTTGTTCACATAGGTCCCTGTTCAAACAAGGTGGCTCTTCTTCCTATACTATTATTTATTACTTCCATACCATCTTTTTTATATACTAGATATATCTGTAATTCTGCTTATTTTGCCTATATTTTACTATTGAGAAACCAGAGCAATCTTCAAATTATCTACAAGCTTATACAGCCTGTGCCGGAGTGTGAGCATTCCCCACTCCAATATGGCAGGTACATATAACTGAGTGCAGTAGACATGCACAGATTGAGGGCAGCTCCCTGATCTAATATGGCGCCACACAACTTGATGGAGAGAAGAGAGCATGTGCAAATCAGTCAGTGCCGGGGTGTACACTGACAGCTTGGGGCCCCTGTGCAAAAAAAATGTTTGGGCCCCTCTATGTTTATGGCAACCAAGCTACAGATATTTGTCTCCTCTCAATATGAATATTACTGTCCCCTATTACATGATGCCCTCTTATGTACAGCACCATCCCTTACATATCGGAATCTCGTTATTTAGAGCATCCTGTTTTATTATAGTATCCACTCTTGTTATATAAAAACTGAAGTGATTGCTGATGGAAGTTGGTAAAGCTTCTTTTCTGATAGCAAAGTATGATTAACTGGTGAGATGTTGCACCATCAGCAGTCATGTTATATCTAACAAGAGAGGACACTGTAGTAAAGAGAGAGCGCTGTGATTAACAAAAATAACAAGAAAGCAATATGTAAAGAACGGTGCTATATATAAGAAGATATAATACTTTGTAATAATGGGACAATAATGTACATAAAAACAGAGGACGCAACATATTAGGGGACTGTCCCATACATAACTAAAGAGGATGGTACGTAATCAGGGATGCCCCTTCCTGGGATAATGTCCCCCATACTGGGTCCATTCCTGGGATAGTGTGCACCTTCCTGGGATAATGTCCCCCATACTGGGACCATTCCTGGGATAGTGTGCCCCTTCCTGGGATAATGTCCCCCATACTGGGACCATTCCTGGGATAGTGTGCCCCTTCCTGGGATAATGTCCCCCATACTGGGACCATTCCTGGGATAGTGTGCCCCTTCCTGGGATAATGTGTTCTGTTCTCCAATACATAAAAAAATACTACTCGTCTTCCCCCTACGCTGCCTGGTGTTCGCTTCTACAGCCGCTGCAGTTGACTTCAGCATCCTCGCCATGGTGCATGATGTCGATGCCATGTGTCACCAGTCACGGGCACGCCGACGTCAGCTACCAGTCTCTGATAGGCCACTGGCATGTATTGCAGCTCAGTGAGCCAGCGGGTCCCCTGCACCACAAAACATTTCAGCAGAATGTGGCTCCAAGGACTTGCATCCAGCTGATATAGTCGTTGGTGTTGGCGTGCCCCCTCCACCTCTAGGCCCCTGGTGTAGTGAGTAGCTGGGATCACTGACATCACACTTGAGCCTAGAGCACATTCTATGTATATTACTACCGTCAGCAGTTATATGAGCAATCATTAATTATAACACTTGTGTTATCACATTATCTCTATCAAGCAATTAAGGTTTTAATATTATATGCACAATACCTGTGAACTGGCACAGGATGAAAATCAGTTATTGTTATATGCTTAATGACTCATGAGGAGATTGATATTATTGCACTGTATACATATGCAGGGCCAGCGTCAGCTCTTGGGTAAGTGTCAGGGCCCTGAGCAGGCTGGGGGGCCCACTCACCATTGGGGACACCAGCACGCTATGGGGACCGGTGCCAGCACCCACAAGTTGGCCCCCCCGCTTGCTTAGGGCCCAAGTACTAGTAATACTTACCTCTCCCTGTTCTTCCGCTGCAGTGTCTTCCACATCTTCTCACTCTGGGATGTTTCAGGTCAGATGGTGCGATGATGTGACTAGTGTGCTCCCTCTTCTCTGAACAGTCACAGTGCAAAAAGCCGGACGACTGCAATGCTGAGGAGTCTGGAGCAGAGCAGCGGCCAGCGAGGAGAGGTGAGCATTTCATTTTTTTTACGCTTGGTGCAATATATTGGACTCATATATACTGGAGCATTGTATGGGGCCCATCATATACTGGAGCATTATATGGGGCCCACGATCCTGTATGGAGAGCTATGTGGAACCCATAATACTGGAGCCCAACACCGGAACTGCTGTAACCCACCAACCTACTGTCTCCTTCCCCACCATCCTGTAGCATGTAAGCCCGAAAGGGCAGGGTCCTCTCCCCTCTGTATCAGTCTGTCATTGTTAGTTTACTGTAAGTGATATCTGTAATTTGTATGTAACCCCTTCTCATGTACAGCACCATGGAATCAATGGTGCTATATAAATAAATAATAATACTGTATAGAGGACTAAACTGTCCGGTTTCTGAGCTAAATAGTTATTACTCATGTAATGTAAGAAGTAAGTGAAATCTTTGGCATTGTTCTATACCTATATTTCTCTGCCGTATCTGTGTATCGTGGTATGTCTTAAAGGGACCCACTGAGACCATTTCCCCAGGGCCCATGAAAACCTGGAGCCGGCCCTGTACATATCAACTATTCTTTCCTGATATATATTGATTGATCACTGATTATACAGTGTAACCTATATGTACTGTGCTTATACTCTGTGAATGTTGATGGCTTGAGAAAGGTTCACAGTTTGAAAAGTTGAAATGTCGCGCATATCTGGGTGAATAAAGACCACAGTTTATTTCACGATCTCATGCCTGGAGTGCTGCTATATTTTTTTTTTTTTTGCCATGTATCTACATCAATCTATATTCATATGGTTACATTTCTATATGAAAAACAGCTGCATACATGTGTCCATATATATATATATATATCAGTGTATAATACACAGACTTGATTATTCTGACACAAGCATCCTGGCTGAATGTGGCATGTAATACAAGAGTGTACTATTTCTTGACCAAATGTGTAACTTTCCATGACCCTAACTGGATTCCCATGGAGTCCTGTAAATCTTTTTATTCGGCTTTACAGTACACTGCATTATATACTGATTCTGGGTTACACAATGATTTTGGCCATGGCACAGGTTGTGCAGCATAAAATCATTGTAAGCTGCTGCTACATGACATAGCAGCAGAAATAAAGTGATTAGGGTCACAACACATCCCCTGGGTACCACGACAAGCAGATTGAAAAAAAAATCAGAACTTGTCCCACCACTGCAGGGGTCGCAATGTGACCCTCCTCACCTGTATCAGAGGCATGAAGAGAAGTTTGGCAGCTTGATCTATGCTGTAACTAAACATCATTTTGCTTCAGCATGTGTTTATGGGATAACGTTCCTGCCGTGCACGTCACTGTCAGCTGCTATCTCCACGGTGCAACACACTTGGATGCACATACACCTGACGTGGGGGTCCCCCTTCAGTATGGACCCGGTTGCACCCTCTGTAATTGCAATCATTACACCCATGAGTAATAGAGGACATGTGACAGTGCTATCACCATTGTGGTGTGAGGTGTAGTGATCGGTGCTGAACTGCCACAGATGGAAGCACAGGATCACTACTCAGTCAGTTTCAGTGCTGGAATGAATGATAGTATCTGCCCCAGCACTAATCTTAAAAGCCAATGATTGTGTAGTGCGTGGGAAGAGGGCAGCGCTGGAGGAGAGTTTAGGGGAAAAAAAGCAGAGCAATTTGCCTAGTGTGGGGAGCAGCATGTAATCAAACTCCGTGCAGGCAATAAAGTGAAATTCAGGGTGTCATAAATTCAATAGAGGTGAAACTAGCTTTATTAATACATTAGAATGTTATTTTTTAATGCTGGCAGTATATCTCGGGCTGCGGCTGGCAGTATATCTCGGGCTGCGGCTGGCAGTATATCTCGGGCTGCGGCTGGCAGTATATCTCGGGCTGCGGCTGGCAGTATATCTCGGGCTGCGGCTGGCAGTATATCTCGGGCTGCGGCTGGCAGTATATCTCGGGCTGCGGCTGGCAGTATATCTCGGGCTGCGGCTGGCAGTATATCTCGGGCTGCGGCTGGCAGTATATCTCGGGCTGCGGCTGGCAGTATATCTCGGGCTGCGGCTGGCAGTATATCTCGGGCTGCGGCTGGCAGTATATCTCGGGCTGCGGCTGGCAGTATATCTCGGGCTGCGGCTGGCAGTATATCTCGGGCTGCGGCTGGCAGTATATCTCGGGCTGCGGCTGGCAGTATATCTCGGGCTGCGGCTGGCAGTATATCTCGGGCTGCGGCTGGCAGTATATCTCGGGCTGCGGCTGGCAGTATATCTCGGGCTGCGGCTGGCAGTATATCTCGGGCTGCGGCTGGCAGTATATCTCGGGCTGCGGCTGGCAGTATATCTCGGGCTGCGGCTGGCAGTATATCTCGGGCTGCGGCTGGCAGTATATCTCGGGCTGCGGCTGGCAGTATATCTCGGGCTGCGGCTGGCAGTATATCTCGGGCTGCGGCTGGCAGTATATCTCGGGCTGCGGCTGGCAGTATATCTCGGGCTGCGGCTGGCAGTATATCTCGGGCTGCGGCTGGCAGTATATCTCGGGCTGCGGCTGGCAGTATATCTCGGGCTGCGGCTGGCAGTATATCTCGGGCTGCGGCTGGCAGTATATCTCGGGCTGCGGCTGGCAGTATATCTCGGGCTGCGGCTGGCAGTATATCTCGGGCTGCGGCTGGCAGTATATCTCGGGCTGCGGCTGGCAGTATATCTCGGGCTGCGGCTGGCAGTATATCTCGGGCTGCGGCTGGCAGTATATCTCGGGCTGCGGCTGGCAGTATATCTCGGGCTGCGGCTGGCAGTATATCTCGGGCTGCGGCTGGCAGTATATCTCGGGCTGCGGCTGGCAGTATATCTCGGGCTGCGGCTGGCAGTATATCTCGGGCTGCGGCTGGCAGTATATCTCGGGCTGCGGCTGGCAGTATATCTCGGGCTGCGGCTGGCAGTATATCTCGGGCTGCGGCTGGCAGTATATCTCGGGCTGCGGCTGGCAGTATATCTCGGGCTGCGGCTGGCAGTATATCTCGGGCTGCGGCTGGCAGTATATCTCGGGCTGCGGCTGGCAGTATATCTCGGGCTGCGGCTGGCAGTATATCTCGGGCTGCGGCTGGCAGTATATCTCGGGCTGCGGCTGGCAGTATATCTCGGGCTGCGGCTGGCAGTATATCTCGGGCTGCGGCTGGCAGTATATCTCGGGCTGCGGCTGGCAGTATATCTCGGGCTGCGGCTGGCAGTATATCTCGGGCTGCGGCTGGCAGTATATCTCGGGCTGCGGCTGGCAGTATATCTCGGGCTGCGGCTGGCAGTATATCTCGGGCTGCGGCTGGCAGTATATCTCGGGCTGCGGCTGGCAGTATATCTCGGGCTGCGGCTGGCAGTATATCTCGGGCTGCGGCTGGCAGTATATCTCGGGCTGCGGCTGGCAGTATATCTCGGGCTGCGGCTGGCAGTATATCTCGGGCTGCGGCTGGCAGTATATCTCGGGCTGCGGCTGGCAGTATATCTCGGGCTGCGGCTGGCAGTATATCTCGGGCTGCGGCTGGCAGTATATCTCGGGCTGCGGCTGGCAGTATATCTCGGGCTGCGGCTGGCAGTATATCTCGGGCTGCGGCTGGCAGTATATCTCGGGCTGCGGCTGGCAGTATATCTCGGGCTGCGGCTGGCAGTATATCTCGGGCTGCGGCTGGCAGTATATCTCGGGCTGCGGCTGGCAGTATATCTCGGGCTGCGGCTGGCAGTATATCTCGGGCTGCGGCTGGCAGTATATCTCGGGCTGCGGCTGGCAGTATATCTCGGGCTGCGGCTGGCAGTATATCTCGGGCTGCGGCTGGCAGTATATCTCGGGCTGCGGCTGGCAGTATATCTCGGGCTGCGGCTGGCAGTATATCTCGGGCTGCGGCTGGCAGTATATCTCGGGCTGCGGCTGGCAGTATATCTCGGGCTGCGGCTGGCAGTATATCTCGGGCTGCGGCTGGCAGTATATCTCGGGCTGCGGCTGGCAGTATATCTCGGGCTGCGGCTGGCAGTATATCTCGGGCTGCGGCTGGCAGTATATCTCGGGCTGCGGCTGGCAGTATATCTCGGGCTGCGGCTGGCAGTATATCTCGGGCTGCGGCTGGCAGTATATCTCGGGCTGCGGCTGGCAGTATATCTCGGGCTGCGGCTGGCAGTATATCTCGGGCTGCGGCTGGCAGTATATCTCGGGCTGCGGCTGGCAGTATATCTCGGGCTGCGGCTGGCAGTATATCTCGGGCTGCGGCTGGCAGTATATCTCGGGCTGCGGCTGGCAGTATATCTCGGGCTGCGGCTGGCAGTATATCTCGGGCTGCGGCTGGCAGTATATCTCGGGCTGCGGCTGGCAGTATATCTCGGGCTGCGGCTGGCAGTATATCTCGGGCTGCGGCTGGCAGTATATCTCGGGCTGCGGCTGGCAGTATATCTCGGGCTGCGGCTGGCAGTATATCTCGGGCTGCGGCTGGCAGTATATCTCGGGCTGCGGCTGGCAGTATATCTCGGGCTGCGGCTGGCAGTATATCTCGGGCTGCGGCTGGCAGTATATCTCGGGCTGCGGCTGGCAGTATATCTCGGGCTGCGGCTGGCAGTATATCTCGGGCTGCGGCTGGCAGTATATCTCGGGCTGCGGCTGGCAGTATATCTCGGGCTGCGGCTGGCAGTATATCTCGGGCTGCGGCTGGCAGTATATCTCGGGCTGCGGCTGGCAGTATATCTCGGGCTGCGGCTGGCAGTATATCTCGGGCTGCGGCTGGCAGTATATCTCGGGCTGCGGCTGGCAGTATATCTCGGGCTGCGGCTGGCAGTATATCTCGGGCTGCGGCTGGCAGTATATCTCGGGCTGCGGCTGGCAGTATATCTCGGGCTGCGGCTGGCAGTATATCTCGGGCTGCGGCTGGCAGTATATCTCGGGCTGCGGCTGGCAGTATATCTCGGGCTGCGGCTGGCAGTATATCTCGGGCTGCGGCTGGCAGTATATCTCGGGCTGCGGCTGGCAGTATATCTCGGGCTGCGGCTGGCAGTATATCTCGGGCTGCGGCTGGCAGTATATCTCGGGCTGCGGCTGGCAGTATATCTCGGGCTGCGGCTGGCAGTATATCTCGGGCTGCGGCTGGCAGTATATCTCGGGCTGCGGCTGGCAGTATATCTCGGGCTGCGGCTGGCAGTATATCTCGGGCTGCGGCTGGCAGTATATCTCGGGCTGCGGCTGGCAGTATATCTCGGGCTGCGGCTGGCAGTATATCTCGGGCTGCGGCTGGCAGTATATCTCGGGCTGCGGCTGGCAGTATATCTCGGGCTGCGGCTGGCAGTATATCTCGGGCTGCGGCTGGCAGTATATCTCGGGCTGCGGCTGGCAGTATATCTCGGGCTGCGGCTGGCAGTATATCTCGGGCTGCGGCTGGCAGTATATCTCGGGCTGCGGCTGGCAGTATATCTCGGGCTGCGGCTGGCAGTATATCTCGGGCTGCGGCTGGCAGTATATCTCGGGCTGCGGCTGGCAGTATATCTCGGGCTGCGGCTGGCAGTATATCTCGGGCTGCGGCTGGCAGTATATCTCGGGCTGCGGCTGGCAGTATATCTCGGGCTGCGGCTGGCAGTATATCTCGGGCTGCGGCTGGCAGTATATCTCGGGCTGCGGCTGGCAGTATATCTCGGGCTGCGGCTGGCAGTATATCTCGGGCTGCGGCTGGCAGTATATCTCGGGCTGCGGCTGGCAGTATATCTCGGGCTGCGGCTGGCAGTATATCTCGGGCTGCGGCTGGCAGTATATCTCGGGCTGCGGCTGGCAGTATATCTCGGGCTGCGGCTGGCAGTATATCTCGGGCTGCGGCTGGCAGTATATCTCGGGCTGCGGCTGGCAGTATATCTCGGGCTGCGGCTGGCAGTATATCTCGGGCTGCGGCTGGCAGTATATCTCGGGCTGCGGCTGGCAGTATATCTCGGGCTGCGGCTGGCAGTATATCTCGGGCTGCGGCTGGCAGTATATCTCGGGCTGCGGCTGGCAGTATATCTCGGGCTGCGGCTGGCAGTATATCTCGGGCTGCGGCTGGCAGTATATCTCGGGCTGCGGCTGGCAGTATATCTCGGGCTGCGGCTGGCAGTATATCTCGGGCTGCGGCTGGCAGTATATCTCGGGCTGCGGCTGGCAGTATATCTCGGGCTGCGGCTGGCAGTATATCTCGGGCTGCGGCTGGCAGTATATCTCGGGCTGCGGCTGGCAGTATATCTCGGGCTGCGGCTGGCAGTATATCTCGGGCTGCGGCTGGCAGTATATCTCGGGCTGCGGCTGGCAGTATATCTCGGGCTGCGGCTGGCAGTATATCTCGGGCTGCGGCTGGCAGTATATCTCGGGCTGCGGCTGGCAGTATATCTCGGGCTGCGGCTGGCAGTATATCTCGGGCTGCGGCTGGCAGTATATCTCGGGCTGCGGCTGGCAGTATATCTCGGGCTGCGGCTGGCAGTATATCTCGGGCTGCGGCTGGCAGTATATCTCGGGCTGCGGCTGGCAGTATATCTCGGGCTGCGGCTGGCAGTATATCTCGGGCTGCGGCTGGCAGTATATCTCGGGCTGCGGCTGGCAGTATATCTCGGGCTGCGGCTGGCAGTATATCTCGGGCTGCGGCTGGCAGTATATCTCGGGCTGCGGCTGGCAGTATATCTCGGGCTGCGGCTGGCAGTATATCTCGGGCTGCGGCTGGCAGTATATCTCGGGCTGCGGCTGGCAGTATATCTCGGGCTGCGGCTGGCAGTATATCTCGGGCTGCGGCTGGCAGTATATCTCGGGCTGCGGCTGGCAGTATATCTCGGGCTGCGGCTGGCAGTATATCTCGGGCTGCGGCTGGCAGTATATCTCGGGCTGCGGCTGGCAGTATATCTCGGGCTGCGGCTGGCAGTATATCTCGGGCTGCGGCTGGCAGTATATCTCGGGCTGCGGCTGGCAGTATATCTCGGGCTGCGGCTGGCAGTATATCTCGGGCTGCGGCTGGCAGTATATCTCGGGCTGCGGCTGGCAGTATATCTCGGGCTGCGGCTGGCAGTATATCTCGGGCTGCGGCTGGCAGTATATCTCGGGCTGCGGCTGGCAGTATATCTCGGGCTGCGGCTGGCAGTATATCTCGGGCTGCGGCTGGCAGTATATCTCGGGCTGCGGCTGGCAGTATATCTCGGGCTGCGGCTGGCAGTATATCTCGGGCTGCGGCTGGCAGTATATCTCGGGCTGCGGCTGGCAGTATATCTCGGGCTGCGGCTGGCAGTATATCTCGGGCTGCGGCTGGCAGTATATCTCGGGCTGCGGCTGGCAGTATATCTCGGGCTGCGGCTGGCAGTATATCTCGGGCTGCGGCTGGCAGTATATCTCGGGCTGCGGCTGGCAGTATATCTCGGGCTGCGGCTGGCAGTATATCTCGGGCTGCGGCTGGCAGTATATCTCGGGCTGCGGCTGGCAGTATATCTCGGGCTGCGGCTGGCAGTATATCTCGGGCTGCGGCTGGCAGTATATCTCGGGCTGCGGCTGGCAGTATATCTCGGGCTGCGGCTGGCAGTATATCTCGGGCTGCGGCTGGCAGTATATCTCGGGCTGCGGCTGGCAGTATATCTCGGGCTGCGGCTGGCAGTATATCTCGGGCTGCGGCTGGCAGTATATCTCGGGCTGCGGCTGGCAGTATATCTCGGGCTGCGGCTGGCAGTATATCTCGGGCTGCGGCTGGCAGTATATCTCGGGCTGCGGCTGGCAGTATATCTCGGGCTGCGGCTGGCAGTATATCTCGGGCTGCGGCTGGCAGTATATCTCGGGCTGCGGCTGGCAGTATATCTCGGGCTGCGGCTGGCAGTATATCTCGGGCTGCGGCTGGCAGTATATCTCGGGCTGCGGCTGGCAGTATATCTCGGGCTGCGGCTGGCAGTATATCTCGGGCTGCGGCTGGCAGTATATCTCGGGCTGCGGCTGGCAGTATATCTCGGGCTGCGGCTGGCAGTATATCTCGGGCTGCGGCTGGCAGTATATCTCGGGCTGCGGCTGGCAGTATATCTCGGGCTGCGGCTGGCAGTATATCTCGGGCTGCGGCTGGCAGTATATCTCGGGCTGCGGCTGGCAGTATATCTCGGGCTGCGGCTGGCAGTATATCTCGGGCTGCGGCTGGCAGTATATCTCGGGCTGCGGCTGGCAGTATATCTCGGGCTGCGGCTGGCAGTATATCTCGGGCTGCGGCTGGCAGTATATCTCGGGCTGCGGCTGGCAGTATATCTCGGGCTGCGGCTGGCAGTATATCTCGGGCTGCGGCTGGCAGTATATCTCGGGCTGCGGCTGGCAGTATATCTCGGGCTGCGGCTGGCAGTATATCTCGGGCTGCGGCTGGCAGTATATCTCGGGCTGCGGCTGGCAGTATATCTCGGGCTGCGGCTGGCAGTATATCTCGGGCTGCGGCTGGCAGTATATCTCGGGCTGCGGCTGGCAGTATATCTCGGGCTGCGGCTGGCAGTATATCTCGGGCTGCGGCTGGCAGTATATCTCGGGCTGCGGCTGGCAGTATATCTCGGGCTGCGGCTGGCAGTATATCTCGGGCTGCGGCTGGCAGTATATCTCGGGCTGCGGCTGGCAGTATATCTCGGGCTGCGGCTGGCAGTATATCTCGGGCTGCGGCTGGCAGTATATCTCGGGCTGCGGCTGGCAGTATATCTCGGGCTGCGGCTGGCAGTATATCTCGGGCTGCGGCTGGCAGTATATCTCGGGCTGCGGCTGGCAGTATATCTCGGGCTGCGGCTGGCAGTATATCTCGGGCTGCGGCTGGCAGTATATCTCGGGCTGCGGCTGGCAGTATATCTCGGGCTGCGGCTGGCAGTATATCTCGGGCTGCGGCTGGCAGTATATCTCGGGCTGCGGCTGGCAGTATATCTCGGGCTGCGGCTGGCAGTATATCTCGGGCTGCGGCTGGCAGTATATCTCGGGCTGCGGCTGGCAGTATATCTCGGGCTGCGGCTGGCAGTATATCTCGGGCTGCGGCTGGCAGTATATCTCGGGCTGCGGCTGGCAGTATATCTCGGGCTGCGGCTGGCAGTATATCTCGGGCTGCGGCTGGCAGTATATCTCGGGCTGCGGCTGGCAGTATATCTCGGGCTGCGGCTGGCAGTATATCTCGGGCTGCGGCTGGCAGTATATCTCGGGCTGCGGCTGGCAGTATATCTCGGGCTGCGGCTGGCAGTATATCTCGGGCTGCGGCTGGCAGTATATCTCGGGCTGCGGCTGGCAGTATATCTCGGGCTGCGGCTGGCAGTATATCTCGGGCTGCGGCTGGCAGTATATCTCGGGCTGCGGCTGGCAGTATATCTCGGGCTGCGGCTGGCAGTATATCTCGGGCTGCGGCTGGCAGTATATCTCGGGCTGCGGCTGGCAGTATATCTCGGGCTGCGGCTGGCAGTATATCTCGGGCTGCGGCTGGCAGTATATCTCGGGCTGCGGCTGGCAGTATATCTCGGGCTGCGGCTGGCAGTATATCTCGGGCTGCGGCTGGCAGTATATCTCGGGCTGCGGCTGGCAGTATATCTCGGGCTGCGGCTGGCAGTATATCTCGGGCTGCGGCTGGCAGTATATCTCGGGCTGCGGCTGGCAGTATATCTCGGGCTGCGGCTGGCAGTATATCTCGGGCTGCGGCTGGCAGTATATCTCGGGCTGCGGCTGGCAGTATATCTCGGTTTTCCTTTATAGAGTTTGGATATAACAAACAATTTTAAAGCGCATTCAAGCTACAAGATATTGATATGCTATCCTCAGGACCTACAGTATATCACAAAAGTGAGTGCACTCCTTACATTTTTGTAAATACTTTGTTTTCATGGGACAACAATGTATCAAGGTGTCAAATCTTCAAAATAAAGTAGTACAGCTTGTATAAATGTGGCATTTCCTCTACATAACTCAACACGCAGCCATTAGTATCTAAATCGCTTTCAACAAAATTGAGTACGCCCCTAAGTGAAATGGCTAAGTTGTTCCTAGTTTAGTATTTTCCCTCCCCAGTTTCACGTAGCTCATTAGTGTTACAAGATCTCAGGTGTGAATGGGTGACAGGTGGGTTAGATTTGGTGTTATCGCTCTCACACATTCTCATACTGGTAAATGGAAGTTCAACCTGGCTCCTCAGGGCAATGAAACTCTATGAGGATCTGTAAAAATCAATTATTGCTCTACTAAAAGATGGCCTAGGCTGTAAGAAGATTGCCAACAACCTGAAACTGAGCTGCAGCATCGTGGGCAAAACCATACAGCAGTTAAACAAGACAGGTTCCACTCAGAACTGTCCTCGCCATAGTTGAACAAACGAGTTGAGTACATGTGCTCACCATCATATCCATTAGCTGTCCTTTCAACATAGACGTATTAGTGCTGCCAGCGTTACTGCAGAGGTTACAGGAGTGGTGGGTCAGCCTGTCAGTGCTCAAACCATATGACGCACACTGCATCAAATTCGTCTGCATGGCTGTCATCCCATAAGGAAGCCTCTTCTAAAGATAATGCTCAAGAAAGCCTGCAAACACTGCTAAAGACAAGCAGACTAAGAGATGGATTACTGGAATTAAGTCCTGCGGGCTGAGACCAACATAAACATATTTGGTTCAGATGGTGTCAAGTGTGTGGCAGCAACCAGGTGAGGAGTACAAAGACCTACAGTCAAGCATGATGGTGGGAGTGTCATGGTTTGGGGCTGCATGAGTGCTGCCATCTGTGGGCAGCTATAGTTCACAGAGGGAACCATGGATGCCAACATGGTCAGCTTCAGTATTTCACAGTACATGATCCCCTCTCTTCAGAAACTGGGTCGCAGGGCAGTATTTCAACATGATAATTACCCCAAACACACCTCTAACATGACCACTGCCTTGCTAAAGAAACTGAGGGTAAAGGAGCTGGACTGACCAAGCATGTCACCAGACCAAAACCCTACTGAACTTCTGCATGGCATCTTCAAACAAAGGTGGAGGAGTGCAAGGTCTCCAACATCCACCAGCTCCGTTATGTTGTCATGGAGGAGTGGAAAAGGATTCCAGTGACAATCTGTGAAGTTCTAGTGAACTCCATGCCCAAGAGAGTAAAGGCAATGCTTTAAAATAATGGTGGCCACACAAAATATTGACACTTAGGGCACAATTTGGCCATTTTCACTTAGAGGTGTGCTCACTATTGTTACCAGCGGTTTACACATTAATGGCTGTGTGTGGAGTTATTTACAGGCCACACCAAATTGAAACTCTTATACAAGCTGTACCCTGACTGGCAGGGATGAGCGCAGATAACATATGCACTTGGCAGGGAAAAGTGATGAGAATATATGCACTAGGCAGACAATAGTGTGGAGAATATCTGCACTAGGCAGGGAATAGTGTGGAGAATATGTGCACTAGGCAGGGATTAGTGCAGAGAATATATGCACTAGGCAGGGAATAGTGTGGAGAATATATGCACTAGGCATGAAATCGTGTGGAGAATATGTGCACCAGGCAGGGATTAGTGCAGAGAATATATGCACTAGGCAGGTAATAGTGTGGAGAAAATGTGCACTAGGCAGGAAAGAGTGCAGAGAATATATGCACTAGGCAGGGATTAGTGCAGAGAATATATGCTCTAGGCAGGGAATAGTGAGGAGTTTATATACACTAAGCAGGGAATAGTGCAGAGAATATATGCACTAGGCAGGTAATAGTGTGGAGAATATATGCACTAGGCAGGAAAGAGTGCAGAGAATATATGCACTAGGCAGGGATTAGTGCAGAGAATATATGCACTAGGCAGGTAATAGTGTGGAGAAAATGTGCACTAGGCAGGAAAGAGTGCAGAGAATATATGCACTAGGCAGGGATTAGTGCAGAGAATATATGCTCTAGGCAGGGAATAGTGAGGAGAATATATACACTAAGCAGGGAATAGTGCAGAGAATATATGCACTAGGCAGGTAATAGTGTGGAGAATATATGCACTAGGCAGGAAAGAGTGCAGAGAATATATGCTCTAGGCAGGGAATAGTGTGGAGAATATGTGCACTAGGTAGCAAAGCGTGTTGACAATATATGCTCTAGGCAGGGATTAGTGCAGAGAATATATGCACTTGGCAGGTAATAGTGTGGAGAATATATGCACTAGGCAGGAAAGAATGCAGAGAATATATGCACTAGGCAGGGATTAGTGCGGAGAATATATGCACTAGGCAGGTAATAGTGTGGAGAAAATGTGCACTAGGCAGGAAAGAGTGCAGAGAATATATGCACTAGGCAGGGATTAGTGCAGAGAATATATGCTCTAGGCAGGGAATAGTGAGGAGAATATATACACTAAGCAGGGAATAGTGCAGAGAATATATGCACTAGGCAGGTAATAGTGTGGAGAATATATGCACTAGGCAGGAAAGAGTGCAGAGAATATATGCTCTAGGCAGGGAATAGTGTGGAGAATATGTGCACTAGGTAGCAAAGAGTGTTGAGAATATATGCTCTAGGCAGGGATTAGTGCAGAGAATATATGCACTTGGCAGGTAATAGTGTGGAGAATATATGCACTAGGCAGGAAAGAGTGCAGAGAATATATGCACTAGGCAGGGAATAGTGCAGAGAATATATGCACTAGGCAGGGATTAGTGCAGATAAAATATGCTCTAGGCAGGGAATAGTGAGGAGAATATATGCACTAAGCAGGGAATAGTGCAAAGAATATATTCAATAAGCAGGGAATAGTGTGGAGAATATATGCAACAGGCAGACAATAGTGTGGAGAATATATGCACTAAGCAGGGAATAGTACAGAGAATGTATGCAATAGGCACGAAATAGTACGGAACATATATACTGTACATTATGCAGGGATTAGTGCACATATTCATAGCACTGTGTGAGCAAGGCCACTTACAAACCTGGATCAGTTAAACTAGTTTTGTCAGGAGGAATGGGCCCAAATTCCAACCAACTATTGGGAAAAGCTTGTGGAACGATATCCCAAATATTTGATCTAAGTCATTTAGTTTAAGGGCAATGGTACCAAATACTAATTAAATGTATATAAACTTTTGACTTTGCAGTAAGCAATAAAAATGCCTTAAAGGTAACCTGTCAGCAGGATTGTGCTCAGTAACCTACAGACAGTGTCAAGTCTGCACCATTAGGCCGGGGTCACACTAACCGATGCAAAATACGGTCCGTAGTTTACATGCGTAATACGGATGAATGACCCCTAAATAGTGCTCCGTATGTCATCTGTAAGCAAGGTGTGGTTGCATATTTTGTGCATGTCTGCATCTGTATGTAATCCGTATGGCATCCGTATGCAATCCGTATGGCGAGATTTTCTCGCCGCCTTGCAAAATGGACATATAATGGAGCCCTATGACAGAGTTTCTAACAGAAACAAAATAATAGATATAGACACATAGAATACATATATATATATATATACACACAAGTCATTGAGACAAACATATATATATATATATATTTATATTTCACAGAGTTCTTCATAGCAGAATAGCCGCTAATTAAATTGCCGGCTTCTTTCAAATCATTCCCCAACCCGACATGAAATGACACCTGGTTTACATTCAGTAAAGCATTTCATTTCATGTTTTTGAATATGTCCCAGACTAATAATTAGATGAGGGTTTGTGTGCAAAATTTGTGAGTTGTAGTTGTTATTTAAAGGGGTTAATTCGTTGTTAAAAAATGTGTGGGCTTCCCTTTGCCCTGTAGCGGTGGCGAATGGGTTAATCTAACAAAGGGTTAATGTCACCTTACAATCGAATGGTGACATTAACCCTTTGTTAGATTAAACCACTCGCCACCACTATAGGGCAATGGGAAGCCCACGCATTTTTTAACAACGAATTAACTTCTTAAAATAACAACTAGAACTCCCAAATTTTGCACACAAACCCTCATCTAATTATTAGTCAGGGACATATAAAAATACATGAAATGAAATGCTTTACTGAATGTAAACCATGTGTAATTTCATGTCGGGTTGGTGAATGATTTGATAGAAGCCGCCAATTTAATTAGCGGCTATTCTGCTATGAAGAACTCTGTGAAATATAAATATATATATATATATATATAATGTTTGTCACAATGACATGTATGTTTGTATGTATATATATGTATTCTATGTGTATATACTGTATCTATTCTTTCATTTCTTTATTAAACCTGTCAGTGTGAGTTTACTGTATAGCGCACTGAATTGCCAGCTTTTATAAAAGACACCGGGTGCGTATTTCTCGCAAGTCACATGTGTGGTCCATGTGTAATCCTTTTTTTTGTGCACTCATAGACTTGCATTGGCGTATTACGGGCGTAGTACGCTGACAATCGCAGCATGCTGCTATTGGCACGGACAGTAGAATACGCCCAAGAAATATACGGCTGTTGGGAGCAAACCCATAGAGAATAATTTGTCCATGTGTAATGCGTGCTTTTAACGCCTCTCACTCGTCCGTATTCCTCGCCAGTGTGACCCCGGCCTTATACTTAATAAAATGATGCCTTGGTTGATGAAATCCGTCTTGTGCTTCTTTTTGCCGTCTAGTTTGCTTAGTGAATATATTAATGTGTATATTTAAAAAGACATGTCACTTCATCAAAATGGTGGCGTCTACGGGGCCTGTGCACTTGTCAGTTAGTGCCTATTATTTTGCTGTGTTGAAAAAAAAAAATTTACCATCAAAATGGCGCCGCTGGCTGCGCCTGCACATTGGCATCTATCGCATACCAATAGATAGTACTGTGCAAACGCCTCCGCCCACCCCTTGTTGCTACAGCCAAAAAATTTTACACTACAACAAAATGGCGCAGGAGGCGACTCTTTTACAGTAGTATCTATTGGTACACGATAGGTGCAAATGCACAGGCGCAGCCGACGGTGCCATTTTGATGGTGTTTTTTTTTCTTTTCAACACCACAATATAATAGGCACTAACTGACAAGTGATAATGTGCAGATGCTGGAGGCACCGCCTTTTTGATGAAGTAACATTTTTTTTTCAAATACACACATTAGTATATTCATTATGCAAACTAGGGGGCAGGTCAGTGAGGGATCAGTGACCTGTTAGGTATTCATAATGCAGACTGCTATCAGAGCACCATAAACACCAACCCCGTCTTAGAGCAGAAGCATATCATAAACACAAAACTAAAAATAAGGATTAAAAAAGTACAAGATGGATTTCATCAACCAAGGTATAAATTTATTAAGTTTAACAGCACCAACCTGACAGTGTGTGTAGGTTACTCAGCACAATTCTGCTGACAGGTTCCCTTTAAAGCATTCTCTCTCTCTCTCTCATTATTCTGACATTTGGCAAATATTAATAATTATGGTAATTCTAATTGACCTAAAATAGGAAAAGTCTATTCTGATTTCATGTTAAATATTGAGAAAAACATGTATATGTGCCTTTGTATATAGTGTATGTAAACTTCTGGTTTCAACTGTATACTCATTTATTTATATGTAATAATTGAGCTGTCAATATATACATACATAATAAGGTATATATATATATTTATCTCTCTCTATATATATATATGTATATATATATATACTGTATATATATATATATACACACACACTCATATTATGTATATCTATATATATGTGTGTGTATATACATCTATCGTCACGGTGCATGTGTAGATTGCCGATGAACAATGTGCAAGCGCATGTAAGAAACATACTGCGCAAGCGCAGCTCCACTCTCTGACCCGGTGGGGGTCCGACTACCATTCGTCCTCCCACAGATCCTGAGAGTGGAGAGCCCACAGTGCTGGTCAGTGCCGCATCCTCTCTATTATTCCAGGTACCACAGTGCTCTCAGCCATGTCTGTATTGGGGGCAGCACTGCCTCAGTCACCTACATGGAGCGGTGGTTAGCCCCCTGTAAAGTAGGGGGTTTTAATTGAATCTTGCTGGTCACTATTGTTCTACCCAGTCAAGTTCTGATGTTTCCCTGTAACTTAGTGTAAAGTGTAACCTAAACCCCCACTAAGTCATAGTCCACAGTGGGAGGCAGTAATTCTATATATCACTGTGCAATCTGTGAGGTTTGCTGTTATTAGCTCAATAAATCTCAGCACTTACAGAGTCAGATGTATAATCTCCATCTCCATGATCTCGGTGCTAACTTCTTCTTCCGGCCACTGTATGGTCTGCTCCCTATGGTACATGGAACATATATATCTCATATAGAAAGGTACAAATACCATTAATTGTTAGGATGTTCAATACCATTAGTGATCATGACAAATGTGGCTTCATTCCTCCCCTCCTCCCTCCATTCTAGGTACTTTCTTTGCCAACATTTTACATTGACTACATTCCAGAGATACAAAAAAATCTGTCAGCAGGTTTCTGCTGTTTAATCTGAGAACAGCATTGTGTAGGGGCAAAGAGCATGATTCCAGCAAGTTGTCACTTACTGGGCTGCTTGCTGTAGTTTCAATAAAATTATTGTTTTATTAGCAGGATATTATCATTAGAGGACTAGTTGCCTCATGCCATGTAGTCCTCCTGCTCTGTATAACTCCGTCCCCACCGATGATTAGCAGCTTTCTGGCAAAGTATAATTTACCTAGAAAGCTGTCAATCAGTAGTGTGGGAGGGGTTATACAGGGCTCAACATTCAGAGCACTGATAGATCTGTACAAGAGAAAACAGGGATTTTAATAAAACTGCACCAAGAAGCCTAGTAAGTGGCACATTGCTGGAATCATTTTCTCTGTCCCTACATCATACCATTTTCAGATTATGTAGCAAAAACTTGGTTTCAGATTCCCTTTAAAGAGAATTTGTCACCAGGATTTTGCCTCCTAATCTGAGAGTAGCATAACTTAGAGCTGGAAACCTTGCTTCCAGGGATGTGTCACTTGTTGGGTTGTTTGCTGCAACCTAAACAGGAGAAAATCCATCTCAATGAACTTGTGAACAACCTTCTTCCTTTATTCACCAAAAGTGCTCAATAGAGGATAAAATAGAATCAGCGACGCAAGTCACATGATATGTGACATCGACACGTCTCTGGTGAATGCGCATCCATAATTATGGAGCTGTTTGCTGTAGCTTTGATAAAATCACGCTTTTATCAGCAGAAGATTATCTCTAGAGGACTAGTAAACCTGCTGCCATGTAGTCCTCCTTATTTATGAGCTCTGCACCCACCCCTGATTGGCAGTCTTTTTCCTATGCACAGTGTACATTGAGCAGCCGATCAGTGGTGTGGGCGGAGTTATACAGGGCTCAACATTCAGAGCACTGCTAGATCTGCAGCAGATAAAATAATTTTATCAAAATTGTAAGCAGCCCAGTAATGAGAAACATTGCTGAAATTGTTGCTTTTAGATGCGGCAGCAAAAACCTGGTGATAGATTCTCTTGAAATCCTCAAATTCTGTCTGACAGCAGCTGCCAATAGAGGATGTTTCTGTACGGGGATACCGAGAGAACTAGAAGATTATTGGCAGAAAAAGATCCCATGGCCTTTCTTGTCTTTATTATTTCCCTTTTTAAATTTACAATAGATGATTATTCCAAACATAATGAATTTAATTTAGTGGTGATTTTCTAACTATACACTGTTCATTGGGAAAACTGTCAGATGAGCTCTGAATACAGATCCCTAGAGAAGGTATATGTCCTTCCTTTCTAAGAAGCCATACTACCATAATGGCTCCTGTGTTTTCTCCTCCTACCATTGAACAAGTGAAGTAACAATCCCTGTGTTGTGGCATCTTTGTGCTGTAAGATACGATCCATGAGCGGTGCCCAAAACATGGCGGCTCTCTGTGTAGACAGATATTGTGTGCAGACAGGATCTACAGGGGAACATCCCTCCCAGAATATAATGACTCAGTCATCAGAGATAAGGAGACAGCTCCATCATTATGGAATCCAGAAGGTTGGTTTATATTAGAGCGTTACATTTTTATCACTTACCAAATTGTGATCCTTTCTATATATTTTATCATCAGTGTCGTAAATTTAGGGAACCCTGTGAAGTCCATCCTGTAGTACAAGGAAATACATCAATGCATAGATTAGGTAAGGGTTAACTAGAAGGTATGGTAACACTAGTAATTGATGGGAGCTGTTAAAATAGATGTTCCCACTTATTTATCCCCAATCCACAGTATAGGGAATAAGCTGCTGTTTGCTGGGGCTGCGTTCCCCGGACCCTCCAGCCCTGAGATGCCCCTGTAGCATGGAGCCGAGGTGGCGCATGCGCCCCACACACTGTACAATGATGAGAAAGACTCTTACCTGCGATTTACACCTTCAGCTGAAAAAGAAACAACAGTTTACAATTGGATTTATTGAAGTATTTAATAACAGTTGCAGCGGACGACTTATTTTTGGGTCGTATTCACACGTCTTTGTTTTTCTCATCTGCACAAACCCAAACTAATTTTCATCAGTGCGCTGCTTCCAATTTTCATCTAGTTTTACTCCATGTGTCCATTTTTTACCATCAGTATCTCATCCTTTTCTATTGTATGCAAAAAGAAAACCAAAACCTGATGGAAGTTTCCCAAGTTTCTCCTAGTAGTCAGTCAGTGGGTGAGTGTGATCCACAATTCGCCCCACAGCTGACATGTTACCAGCTCCATAGAACAGAAGGGCCAGTGAAAAATACTGGCAGCACCCCTGGTACATAGACACACACGTGACTGAGCCCTTCCTTTACAACGTGATTGTACAGAGACTTCCTTACACAATATCGGATCTGATCTGGCATCCAGCTTTCGGCTATACAGTCCCTACTGGACTGCAGGGGCGTCACATCAATAGCGGGGGGCCACACGACCCGTGAGTCCTGGGGAGTGTTGGCTTTGTTTCCCCATCATCATAATTTTACCATCAGCTTCTTGTTCCACCATTCAGCCTGAGACTCGGCTCAGCAGGCGCGATAGGCAGCAATAGATCGCGCCTGCTGTAGAAAACCTCAGCCCCACACTGCACAGACCGGAGCAGGGCGCTGGGGGACACGGCCAGGCATAAATGCTATAAATGCATGTGAGAAGAATGTGATACTTACATGGGATGTCAATCACTGCAGGCTGTAAAAGTAAAACAGAGAAGTGTAAAAAGTCTATGAAATCTTTCATCTTCTTACATTGTCCTGTACATCACATACTCATAGGCTTCCATTACACCCATTACACTAGACAATGAATGTGACATTATCACACAAGATAGACTGCGCTAGTATTAATAAATCTATGAGCAGAGCGCCAGTCCGTGCCCCATGCAGCATTCATACAGTCCATAAACAGCACGCCTGCTATGTGACCCGGCATCGGCTGACAGCTATAAGATATGTGGAATATATTTATACATTAGTTGTGCATTAGGAAGCTCTGGAGCTGCGTCCATTCTGTACATATTTATTGGGTTTAAAAATGGGGGTAAACTGGCATCGCTGCGTTACTACATCTGCCGTAATGTAACAAAGAGTTGTGTGTGTTTCATGGCACTGCAGCCTTGCAGCGCTGGGGTTCAAATCCCACCAAGGACAACATCTGCAAGGAGTTTGTATGTTCTCCCCATACTGATAGGGAAAGTAGATTGTGTGCTCCATTGGGGACAGCGATGATAATGTATGCAAAGCACTGCACAATATGCTAGCGCTATATATAAGTAAACGTTATTATGCTACAAAGATTTAACTCTTTAAATGAGTTGTCCACTACTTGGACAATTCCTTCTTGAACTAAATGTTTGGTCCCAATAAAATAATAAAGCTTAGACTCCCCTCCCATGCTGGTGCTGTTCCAGCAGTGTCAGCACTTGCGGTCCCCAGAGCTCTGGTGCCGTGTTGTGACACGTGGTGCTCGGCGCCCAATCAGCGCTGGCATCATTGTCCCCACCTTCGTACAGATTGAACATGAAGAGGAAGTCCGGGCTGCAGCTGATCTCAGTCTTCCTTCCAGCCCTGAGAACCCCTCTATACTTGATACCCAGCCTTGCTGAAGCTGACAGCTGAGCATTGGGGCCCCAAGCTGTCAGTTTTGCCTGGCAGGTTATCAAAAATACAGGGGAGCCCACACATTGTTTTTTTAATTATTTATTTAGAGAGCATGAGTCATCACCTGCTCTCAATGTTATTAGCAGCAGCTGGCGTCGGTTGATGGGAGCAGATGTCTCATCAGCCGACACCAGTGACTGGAGGTAAACTTTGTACCGCCGATCTCAGCGGTGGGTTCACGCTGTCATTTGTAGTAGTAGTGCATGGCAGACACTGGATATTCGGGCTCCCCATTCAAGTGAATGGGGTCCGGGTTTTTTAACAGTTCGTCCGAACCCGCTGGACCCAAACAACCAGGGGTCCACTCATCTCTACCCATGAAAGAAAAAAGTTTTTAAAAATGTAAAAAGATAAAAATTCAAATCAACCCCCTTTCCTCCAGTTAATATTAAAGAAAGGGAAAAATAAAAGAAAAACACATATTTGGTATCAATCTGTTCAGAAAAGTCTGACCTATGAAAATATAAAATTAACTGACCTAATCTGTAAAGCATAAAAAAGAATCAAAATGCCAACGTTGCAGGTTTTTGGTTGCTACAACTCCACAAAAAAAATACATAAACGCAATCACATAATCATAACTACCTCAAAATATTATTAATACATCAGGATACCATGCAAAAAAAGAAAGTGTATAAAGAACGGACATCAGACAACAGAAATTCATTATTACATACACGTATAGAGACAGCATTACTATCACTATTCTGAATTCCACGGCTTTTCTTATTTGGAACTTACATAGATCGGTCTCTCGTTTGTGCTCCACATTCTTCTTCTTCTTCAATCGCACAATCCTGAATAGGACAAATAGAGAAGTTTCCATATAAATAGCCTAATCTCAAATGCCAACTTTATCAACAGTAAATATTACTGTAACTAATTAACAAATAAAAGGTTTTCTTTCTAAAAATGTATGGGACATGAGAATTGGGAAATAGGGGAAGCTTATCACAAGAAATCAGAAATTTGTATAGCTAGGAAATGGGGAATACTGAGGGCAGGAGCATCAGACGCGCATACTCACTCTCATCCACAACTGCAACTCTCAAAGGAGTTCCAGTAGAGCGGCTGACAATAGCGCCGATCCTGTGATGTCACAACATTCTAGAATGGCTGCAGGAGACAATCAGATCCAATATAATCCTGTATAATAAAGTATTGGAGGATTTATAGATATATGTAAATAATGTGATACAGCATATTATAGAAAACAGCACCCCTGCGCCCCCCCACTCCACACACACATGAACACATGTATAAAGAAGAGTATAGTCCAATTTTTTTCTTATATTGTTATTATACATATGCACATAAGTGTAGGGATACGGAATTTTATAACATGTTACTCAAAATTCATAGGCATTAATGTGGCGTTTGTCTTTTTCTCCAAGATTTTGGCGGTGTCTGTGGGGATTTTTGCCCCTTCAATCAGGATTGCATTTGTGACAGTAGACATTGATGCTGGATGGGTGGTCCTGGCTAGCAATCTTCATTCTTGTTCATCCCAAATGTGTTGGATGGGGTTGAAGTCAGGGCTCTGTCCGGCCTTAGCGGCTGCAGGTCCTTCACTGCTCCTTTGCATGGTGCTGCTCCTCTATCCTGGAAATGTTCACTGCACACTCAATTCAGTTCAAGCAAAATGGATGATTTGTATTTATTTCCATAGGTATAAGTCATGTATTCATGTATTGATTCAATGAATCTTTCTCAAATATGTCACAGGGTATTCCAGAGCCACGGTTATACAGGTGGTCCTGTAAGGACACTGTGCAGCGTCATATGTTATAGCACACCACATACTATTTGCGCACACACAAGCCACATACTATATACACACACCATATACTAGATACACACACCACATACTATATACACACATACAAGCCACATATAACATACACACAACGTACTATATACACACAACATACCATATATACACACACAAGCCACACATTATATACTCACACCATACTATATACACACACCACATACTATACACACACCATATACTAGATACACACATCATATACTATATACACACCACATACTATATACACACATACAAGCCACATATAACATACACACAATGTACTATATACACACAACATACCATATATACACACACAAGCCACACATTATATACTCACACCATACTATATACACACACCACATACTATATACACACAAGCCACATACTATACACACACCATATACTATACACACACATCATATACTATATACACACCACATACTATATACACACATACAAGCCACATATAACATACACACAACGTACTATATACACACAACATACCATATATACACACACAAGCCACACATTATATACTCATACCATACTATATACACACACCACATACTATATACACACCATATACTATACACACATCATATACTATATACACACCACATACTATATACACACATACAAGCCACATATAACATACACACAACATAGTATATACACACAACATACCATATATACACACACAAGCCACACATTATATACTCACACCATACTATATACACACACCACATACTATATACACACAAGCCACATACTATACACACACCATATACTATACACACACATCATATACTATATACACACCACATACTATATACACACACCACATACTATATACACACATACAAGCCACATATAACATACACACAACGTACTATATACACACAACATACCATATATACACACACAAGCCACACATTATATACTCACACCATACTATATACACACACCACATACTATATACACACATACAAGCCACATATAACATACACACAACGTACTATATACACACAACATACCATATATACTCACACCATACTATATACACACACCACATACTATATACACACAAGCCACATACTATACACACACCATATACTATACACACACATCATATACTATATACACACATACAAGCCACATATAACATACACACAACATACTATATACACACAACATACCATATATACACACACAAGCCACACATTATATACTCATACCATACTATATACACACACCACATACTATATACACACAAGCCACATACTATACACACACCATATACTAGATACACACATCATATACTATATACACACCACATACTATATACACACATACAAGCCACATATAACATACACACAACGTACTATATACACACAACATACCATATATACACACACAAGCCACACATTATATACTCATACCATACTATATACACACACCACATACTATATACACACCATATACTATACACACATCATATACTATATACACACCACATACTATATACACACATACAAGCCACATATAACATACACACAACATAGTATATACACACAACATACCATATATACACACACAAGCCACACATTATATACTCACACCATACTATATACACACACCACATACTATATACACACAAGCCACATACTATACACACACCATATACTATACACACACATCATATACTATATACACACCACATACTATATACACACACCACATACTATATACACACATACAAGCCACATATAACATACACACAACGTACTATATACACACAACATACCATATATACACACACAAGCCACACATTATATACTCACACCATACTATATATACACACCACATACTATATACACACAAGCCACATACTATACACACACCATATACTATACACACACATCATATACTATATACACACCACATACTATATACACACATACAAGCCACATATAACATACACACAACATACTATATACACACAACATACCATATATACACACACAAGCCACACATTATATACTCATACCATACTATATACACACACCACATACTATACACACATCATATACTATATACACACCACATACTATATACACACATACAAGCCACATATAACATACACACAACATACTATATACACACACCATATACTAGATACACACACCACATACTATATACACACATACAAGCCACATATGACATTCACACAACGTACTATATACACACAACATACCATATATACACACACAAGCCACACATTATATACTCATACCATACTATATACACACACCACATACTATATACACACACCACATACTATATACACACCATATACTATACACACATCATATACTATATACACACCACATACTATATACACACATACAAGCCACATATAACATACTCACACCATACTATATACACACACCACATACTATATACACACAAGCCACATACTATATACACACACCATATACTAGATACACACACCACATACTATATACACACATACAGCCACATATAACATACGCACAACATACTATATACACACAACATACCATATATACACACACAAGCCACACATTATATACTCACACCATACTATATACACACACCACATACTATACACACACCATATACTATACACACACCATATACTATACACACACATCATATACTATATACACACCACATACTATATACACACATACAAGCCACATATAACATACACACAACATACTATATACACACAACATACCATATATACACACACAAGCCACACATTATATACTCACACCATACTATATACACACCACATACTATATACACACAAGCCACATACTATACACACACCATATACTATACACACATCATATACTATATACACACCACATACTATATACACACATACAAGCCACATATAACATACACACAACATACTATATACACACAACATACCATATATACACACACAAGCCACACATTATATACTCACACCATACTATATACACACAAGCCACATACTATACACACACCATATACTATACACACATCATATACTATATACACACCACATACTATATACACACATACAAGCCACATATAACATACACACAACATACTATATACACACACCATATGCTAGATACACACACCACATACTATATACACACATACAAGCCACATATGACATACACACAACGTACTATATACACACAACATACCATATATACACACACAAGCCACACATTATATACTCATACCATACTATATACACACACCACATACTATATACACACCACATACTATATACACACATACAAGCCACATATAACATACTCACACCATACTATATACACACACCACATACTATATACACACAAGCCACATACTATATACACACACCATATACTAGATACACACACCACATACTATATACACACATACAAGCCACATATAACATACGCACAACGTACTATATACACACAACATACCATATATACACACACAAGCCACACATTATATACTCACACCATACTATATACACACACCACATACTATACACACACCATATACTATACACACATCATATACTATACACACACATCATATACTATATACACACCACATACTATATACACACATACAAGCCACATATAACATACACACAACATACCATATATACACACACAAGCCACACATTATATACTCACACCATACTATATACACACACCACATACTATGCACACACCATATACTATACACACATCATATACTATATACACACCACATACTATATACACACACCACATACTATATACACACATACAAGCCACATATAACATACACACAACGTACTATATACACACAACATACCATATATACACACACAAGCCACACATTATATACTCACACCATACTATATACACACACCACATACTATATACACACAAGCCACATACTACATACACACACCACATATTATACACACACCACATACTATATACACACATACAAGCCACATATAACATACGCACAATGTACTATATACACACAACATACCATATATACACACACAAGCCACACATTATATACTCACACCATACTATATACACACCACATACTATATACACACAAGCCACATACTATACACACACCATATACTATACACACATCATATACTATATACACACCACATACTATATACACATACAAGCCACATATAACATACACACAACATACTATATACACACAACATACCATATATACACACACAAGCCACACATTATATACTCACACCATACTATATACACACACCACATACTATACACACACCATATACTATACACACATCATATACTATATACACAACACATACTATATACACACATACAAGCCACATATAACATACACACAACATACTATATACACACACCATATACTAGATACACACACCACATACTATATACACACATACAAGCCACATACGACATACACACAACGTACTATATACACACAACATACCATATATACACACACAACCACACATTATATACTCATACCATACTATATACACACACCACATACTATATACACACACCACATACTATATACATACCATATACTATACACACATCATATACTATATACACACCACATACTATATACACACATACAAGCCACATATAACATACTCACACCATACTATATACACACACCACATACTATATACACACAAGCCACATACTATATACACACACCATATACTAGATACACACACCACATACTATATACACATACAAGCCACATATAACATACGCACAACATACTATATACACACAACATACCATATATACACACACAAGTCACACATTATATACTCACACCATACTATATACACACACCACATACTATACACACATCATATACTATACACACACATCATATACTATGTACACACCACATACTATATACACACATACAAGCCACATATAACATACACACAACATACTATATACACACAACATACCATATATACACACACAAGCCACACATTATATACTCACACCATACTATATACACACACCACATACTATGCACACACCATATACTATACACACATCATATACTATATACATACCACATACTATATACACACACCACATACTATATACACACATACAAGCCACATATAACATACACACAACGTACTATATACACACAACATACCATATATACACACACAAGCCACACATTATATACTCACACCATACTATATACACACACCACATACTATATACACACAAGCCACATACTATACACACACCATATACTATACACACACATCATATACTATATACACACCACATACTATATACACACATACAAGCCACATATAACATACACACAACATACTATATACACACACCATATACTAGATACACACACCACATACTATATACACACATACAAGCCACATATAACATACACACAACGTACTATACACACACACCATATACTAGATACACACACCACATACTATATACACACATACAAGCCACATATAACATACGCACAACGTACTATATACACACAACATACCATATATACACACACAAGCCACACATTATATACTCACACCATACTATATATACACACCACATACTATATACACACAAGCCACATACTATACACACACCATATACTATACACACATCATATACTATATACACACCACATACTATATACACACATACAAGCCACATATAACATACACACAACATACTATATACACACAACATACCATATATACACACACAAGCCACACATTATATACTCACACCATACTATATACACACACCACATACTATACACACACCATATACTATACACACATCATATACTATATACACACCACATACTATATACACACATACAAGCCACATATAACATACACACAACATACTATATACACACACCATATACTATATACATACCATATACTATACACACATCATATACTATATACACACCACATACTATATACACACATACAAGCCACATATAACATACTCACAACGTACTATATACACACAACATACCATATATACACACACAAGCCACACATTATATACTCATACCATACTATATACACACACCACATACTATATACACACACCACATACTATATACATACCATATACTATACACACATCATATACTATATACACACCACATACTATATACACACATACAAGCCACATATAACATACTCACACCATACTATATACACACACCACATACTATGCACACACCATATACTTTACACACATCATATACTATATACACACCACATACTATATACACACACCACATACTATATACACACATACAAGCCACATATAACATACACACAACGTACTATATACACACAACATACCATATATACACACACAAGCCACACATTATATACTCACACCATACTATATACACACACCACATACTATATACACACAAGCCACATACTATACACACACCATATACTATACACACACATCATATACTATATACACACCACATACTATACACACATACAAGCCACATATAACATACACACAACATACTATATACACACACCATATACTAGATACACACACCACATACTATATACACACATACAAGCCACATATAACATACACACAACGTACTATACACACTCACCATATACTAGATACACACACCACATACTATATACACACATACAAGCCACATATAACATACGCACAACGTACTATATACACACAACATACCATATATACACACACAAGCCACACATTATATACTCACACCATACTATATATACACACCACATACTATATACACACAAGCCACATACTATACACACACATCATATACTATATACACACCACATACTATATACACACATACAAGCCACATATTACATACACACAACATACTATATACACACAACATACCATATATACACACACAAGCCACACATTATATACTCACACCATACTATATACACACACCACATACTATATACACACAAGCCACATACTATACACACACCATATACTATACACACACATCATATACTATATACACACCACATACTATATACACACATACAAGCCACATATAACATACATACAACATACTATATACACACACCATATACTAGATACACACACCACATACTATATACACACATACAAGCCACATATAACATACACACAACGTACTATATACACACACCATATAATAGATACACACACCACATACTATATACACACATACAAGCCACATATAACATACACATAACGTACTATATACACACAACATACCATATATACACACACAAGCCACACATTATATACTCACACCATACTATATACACACACCACATACTATATACACACAAGCCACATACTATACACACACCATATACTATACACACATCATATACTATATACACACCACATACTATATACACACATACAAGCCACATATATCATACACACAACATACTATATACACACACCATATACTAGATACACACACCACATACTATATACACACATACAAGCCACATATAACATACACACAACGTACTATATACACACACCATATACTAGATACACACACCACATACTATATACACACATACAAGCCACATATAACATACACACAACGTACTATATACACACAACATACCATATATACACACACAAGCCACACATTATATTCTCACACCATACTATATACACACACCACATACTATATACACACAAGCCACATACTACATACACACACCACATATTATATACACACCACATACTATATACACACAAGCCACATACTATACACACACCATATACTATATACACATCACATATTATACACACACCACATACTATATACACACATACAAGCCACATATAACATACACACAACATACCATATATACGCACACAAGCCACACATTATATATTCACACGATACTATATACACACAAGCCACATACTATACACACACCATATACTATATACACACCACATATTCTACACACCACATACTATATACACACATACAAGCCACATATAACATACACACAACGTACTATACACACACACCATATACTAGATACACACACCACATACTATATACACACATACAAGCCACATATAACATACGCACAACGTACTATATACACACAACATACCATATATACACACACAAGCCACACATTATATACTCACACCATACTATATATACACACCACATACTATATACACACAAGCCACATACTATACACACACCATATACTATACACACACATCATATACTATATACACACCACATACTATATACACACATACAAGCCACATATTACATACACACAACATACTATATACACACAACATACCATATATACACACACAAGCCACACATTATATACTCACACCATACTATATACACACACCACATACTATATACACACAAGCCACATACTATACACACACCATATACTATACACACACATCATATACTATATACACACCACATACTATATACACACATACAAGCCACATATAACATACATACAACATACTATATACACACACCATATACTAGATACACACACCACATACTATATACACACATACAAGCCACATATAACATACACACAACGTACTATATACACACACCATATAATAGATACACACACCACATACTATATACACACATACAAGCCACATATAACATACACATAACGTACTATATACACACAACATACCATATATACACACACAAGCCACACATTATATACTCACACCATACTATATACACACACCACATACTATATACACACAAGCCACATACTATACACACACCATATACTATACACACATCATATACTATATACACACCACATACTATATACACACATACAAGCCACATATATCATACACACAACATACTATATACACACACCATATACTAGATACACACACCACATACTATATACACACATACAAGCCACATATAACATACACACAACGTACTATATACACACACCATATACTAGATACACACACCACATACTATATACACACATACAAGCCACATATAACATACACACAACGTACTATATACACACAACATACCATATATACACACACAAGCCACACATTATATTCTCACACCATACTATATACACACACCACATACTATATACACACAAGCCACATACTACATACACACACCACATATTATATACACACCACATACTATATACACACAAGCCACATACTATACACACACCATATACTATATACACATCACATATTATACACACACCACATACTATATACACACATACAAGCCACATATAACATACACACAACATACCATATATACGCACACAAGCCACACATTATATATTCACACGATACTATATACACACAAGCCACATACTATACACACACCATATACTATATACACACCACATATTCTACACACCACATACTATATACACACATACAAGCCACATATAACATACACACAACATACCATATATACACACACAAGCCACACATTATATACTCTCACCATACTATATACACACACCACATACTATATACACACAAGCCACATACTATACACACACCACATACTATATACACACATACAAGCCACATATAACATACACACAACATACTATATACACACAACATACCATATATACACACACAAGCCACACATTATATACTCATACCATACTATATACACACACCACATACTATATACACACACCACATACTATATACACACAAGCCACATACTATACACACACCATATACTATATACACACCACATATTATACACACACCACATACTATATACACAAACAAGTCACATATAACATACACACACCACATACAATATACACAAGCCACATTTTATATACACACACCACATACTGTATACACACCACATATTACTGTATATACACACAAGCCACAAACTATATACATGCCACATACCCACCTCATACTACACATACACAAGCCACATACTATGTATACACACCACATACTATATATACTCCACATACAATATATACACAAGCCACATCTAATATATAAAGCTCAAGTGTGTGTATGTACTGTATGTATGTATGTATGCATGTGTGTATGTCCAGGATTGGCATCCGCACCGTCGCAGCTACAGCCACAATATTTGGCACAGTCACACGTCTGGACCCCGAGAGTGTCCTAGGCTATGTTGTGAGGTGAAATTTCAGCCCCACGCGTTCCAATTCACCAAACAATTTTGCCCCTATCTACATAATGGGGAAAAAGTGTGTGTGTGTGTATTAAGCCCCGCCCCTCATTATGATGTCATAATGGTTGAGTATGAGATGGAGGATGTGTGATGGGTATATGGGCACTGAACTATGGGATGGAGGATATGTATGACGGGTATATGGGCAAGGGACTATGGGATGGAGGATGTGTGATTGGTATATGGGCACGGGACTATGGGATGGAGGATATGTATGATGGGTATATGGGCACGGGACTATGGGATGGCGGATATGTATGATGGGTATATGGGCACGGGACTATGGGATGGAGGATATGTATGATGGGTATATGGGCATGGGACTATGATATGAAGGATGTGTGATGGGTATATGGGCACTCGACTATGGGATGGTGAATATGTATGATGGGTATATGGGCATGGGACTATGGGATGGAGGTTGTATGATGGGTATATGGGCATGGGACTATGGGATGGAGGATGTGTGATGGGTATATGGGCACTCGACTATGGGATGGAGGATATGTATAATGGGTATATGGGCACGGGCCTATGGGATCGTGGATATGTATGATGGGTGTATGGGCACAGGACTATTGGATGGAGGATAATTATAATTTGCTATAACTAACCACAGTTAGTTACTATGCCCGGGCAGCGCCGGGCTCTTCAGCTAGTATTATATAAAAGAAAAAAGGGGTTCGGTACCATTTTAGCCAGTTGAAAAATAATGCATAGCATATTATATACACACACACACCATACTATATACACACCACATACACACCTCATACTATAAACCAGGAGCATTGCTAGAGTCCTATAAGATCAGGGGCCCAAGCCCCAAAGTGCATATTTCCCCATATAACTCCCCTAAGCCATTTAAAATATCATCTATACATACATAATTATAGTATACCAATGTTGCTAACCAAAAATACACAATGCAAAGACCAATATTATCAATATGCTACTTTAAAATATGGCTACACAATGTCCACTACCATCACCACTACACAGCGAATACATATTATAATAAGCAATATTATTATAAGAAAGCTGACTACACAGACACAAATGGAACCAAGATTAAGCTGGCTGGCTTAGTGATAGAAAACAAAGAGTGGTTATTAATGGGGCATACTCAGATTGGGCCAGGGTTACTAGTGGGGTACCACAGGGTTCTGTATTGGGCCCCCTACTATTTAATATATTTATTAATGATCTAGTGGATGGCTTACACAGTAAAATATCAGTATTTGCAGATGATACAAAACTATGGAAGGTAGTTAACACAAAGGAGGACAGTTTGCAACTACAGACAGATTTGAGTAAATTGGAGAATTGAGCTGAAAAATGGCAAATGAGGTTTAACACAGATAAGTGTAAGGTTATGCACATGGGAAGGAGAAACAGATGCTATAATTACTTACTAAATGGAAAACTGCTGGGGAAATCAGACATGGAAAAAGACTTAGGCATCTTAGTCAATAAGAAGCTAAATTGGAGTGCCCAGTGTCAGGCAGCTGCCAGCAAAGCAAATAGGGTCATGGGATGCATTAGAAGAGGTCTGGGGACACGAGATGAAAACATAATTCTCCCTCTGTACAAATCACTCGTCAGACCACACTTGGAGTATTGTGTGCTATTTTGGACGTCGGTGCTCAAGAAAGACATTACTGAACTAGAAAGGGTTCAAAGGCGGGCTACTAAAATGATAAATGGAGTTGGTTCACTACAATACCCAGAAAGGTTATCAAAATTAGGTCTATTTACTCTAGAAAAGAGAAGACTTAGGGAAGACCTAATATATATGTACAAGTATATCAGAGGGCAATACAGAGATCTCTCCAATGAACTGTTTGTACTAAGGACTGTGACAAGAACAAGGGGGCATTCTCTTCGTTTGGAGGAAAGACAATTTCTGCACCAGCATAGAAGAGGGTTCTTCACGGTAAGAGCAGTGAGGCTCTGGAATTCTCTTCCTGAGGAAGTGGTGATGGCCAACTCATTGAATGAATTTAAGAAAGGAATGGATGCTTTTCTTGTGAGTAACAGTATACAAGGTTATGAATAACATAATATTATAGGTAGATGATTGACCCAGCTTAGGGGAAGGAATTTTTTCCCTATGGAGAAAATTGGCTTCTACTCTGTGGGTTTTTTGCCTTCCCCAGGATCAACAATGCAGAACAGCTGCACTAAAAATAGGCTGAACTAGATGGACATAAGTTCTTCCTTCAGCCTTCAAAACTATGTTACTATGTTATTACTACGTAGATAAGGGAACTGAGATATGGGAGCAAAACCGATCTTACTACAAAGATAAGGGAGCAGAACCAAGCTTAATACAGAGCTATAGGAGCAGAACCGAGACTACTACAGAGCTATGGGAGCAGAATCAAGCTTACTAGAGAGATATGGGAGTGGGTCGCCGTCCCATGGCCGTGGGGTACTCGGTACCGGGCCGGTGTCAGTGGGACGTGTCACAGCAGTGGTGACCCAGACCGTGGCCCTGGTCGCCCAAGTAATAGGAAGATGTGAATAGTGAAATTTAGTTAGATGAATAGTTCGTGACGCCACCTGTGGTGTTCGGCAAGGGAGGTGTTAAGCCGACACTGCATGCAGATCCTCCAGGACAGATGGCGTGGTGCAGCAATGATGGTATAGCCCTCCACAGGCAGGGCTGTTGTCCCAGGGCGGTGTAGATGTGGAGACACTTAGGTGATGTATTGTCTGGCGCAGGGGATGTAGCAGTGTCAGGCAGACGGACGCAGGAAGGAATGGAGGACACCAGGGCATGTACTTCCAAAGCTTTACTCACAGTCTGTAGTGCCCGCTTCTGTGCCGTGTCCTTCGGGTCAGGGACTCAGTCAACCTCCAGGCAAGATGGAAAGCTCCCTTCTACACTCCGCCAACTTATGTGCCTTTCTTGAAGGTCTCCTCTAAAGCGCCTTTAAGTGTGAAGATCTCCAGTACCGTGTTACACTGGAGTTCCTCCTGACAGATGTTCCCAAGAACTCTACTTGCACGGCAGACAGCTGTAGCCTGCTTCGTGGACTCTCTACTCCTAAGTCCCGGCTCTCTATCTGTATTGCTGTTGTGCCCTTTGGTCGCCCTCGCACACCAAGGGCAGCGGGGTACTCGGTACCGGGCCGGTGTCAAGGTGGGAATGTGTCACATCAGCGGTGACCCGGTCCGTGGCCCTGGGCGCCCAATATCAATGGCGGTGATGTTAATGGTGTTAAAGTTTATTAGAATAGTTCGTGACGCCACCCGTGGTGTTTGGCAAGTAAGATGTTGAGCCAACGCTGCATGCAGATCCGCTGGGACTGATGGTGTGGTGCAGCAAAGATGGTGTAGCTCCCCACAGGTGGAGCTGTAGTCCCAGGGCAGTGTAGGTGCAATGGATGAGGAGAGGCGCAGAATGGTATGGAGGCTGGTACCCAGGTGTAGTGGTGCGGGAATAACTGGAGGACACCCGAGTATGTGGTTCCAAAGCTTTACTCACTGTTTGCAGTTCACTCCACTGCCTGCCTCCGTACTGTGTTCTCCAGGTCAGGGCTCCAGCCAACCTCCAGGCAGGATAGGATTCTCCCTTCCACACTCCGCCAACACGTACCTTACTGAATGACTCCTCCAATGCGCCTTTAGGTGCGAAGCACTCCAGTACTTAGTTACCCTGGAATGCCTCTCTCTAGGCGTTCCTAGTCTTTGCTTGTATGACAGACAGCTGTAGCCTGCTTCGGGGACTCCTCACTGCGTCCTGGCTCTCTATTCAGTTGCTGTTGTGTCCTGTTGTGAGTTCATTTTCCCCTTCGTCACTGAGGTCTGGTGAACTCCCTATTCTGGTAAAGGAAGGTAATGAGTCTGATTATCAGGCACCTGAGCCTGATGATGATGACTGGCTGAGTGGAGTCAAGGACTGGATATAAGGCTGCCGACGCCCTTCTGCCCTGCGGGTGATTTCTCTGTGGACTTCTAGGAGACCAGTCTGATTCCTGCTCCTCTAAAGCTAAGTTTTCTGCTTTGCCTGTTAGCATTTGTGTTTGTTTTTGTTTGCCTTGCTTTTCTGGATTCTGCCATTCCCTGCTGGGGTGAGCTGAATCTCCTTTTGCCGGTTGCTCTGTCTTCAGAATATTCCTGAGTACTGACATAGCTTTTTGAAGCCTAGCGTCTTCAGGGCCTTTTTCACTGTCAGTTTGTTGGCTCTTATTTTCATAGGGTTTTTCACGGATTGCAGACAGCAGCCTTCCTGTCCTTTCCTATCTAGTTAGCTTGGGCCCCGTCTTTACTCAGTCTATCTTTCTGTCTGTGTTAGGCTATGTGCCCACGCTAGCATTTTTAAACGCTCAGGAAAAGGATCCCCTTCCCAGAAATCGCGCGTCTTTTTCCGCGCGTTTTTTGCGCGATTTTTGACGCGTTTTTGACGCGTTTTTTTGACACGCAATTTCTGGGATCATTGGGGATGGCTAAAAATGCTCAGCAATGCGGAAATTAATGAGCATGCTGCGTTTTTAGCCGCTAAGCGATTCCTGAGCGGTTAAAAACGCATGCATTGGCACAAAAAGCCAAAAACGCATGCTAATTAATTTGATGCATCTTTTAAGCATTTCTGCAGCGTCTGAGCCGGCTCAAACGCTGCAGAAACGCTTAAAAAAACGCATTGTGTGCACACAGCCTTAGTGTTCTTTCTTCTTGCTTCACCGTCATTATATGTTGGGGGCTGCTTTATGCTTTGGGGTCTGCTCTGGGGCAGTTTAGATTTCCCTTTCTGTCTTTAGGCTTTATAGTCCTCCGGCTGTGATCGTGGGGTCTAGGGCATCGTAGGAACCCCCCACGGCTACTGCTAGTTGTGTTGATAGGTTCAGGGGTCTGCAATCCGATAGCTGCCAACTTCTCTGGTTTTCTGGACTTAGCTAGCATTTCTATTTTTGCCTCCTACGGTGACTCATTCATAACAGTGTCCCAAGTCTATGATGGAAGCAAGGTGTTAGCGGATCACTACTCCTCCGGTGTCTGTTGCCGGACATAAAGATCCAATCAACCTCGGGGACCGGGCCCCGGCCTTTGCGCTCTCTGGATTGGAAGGGTTCTCTATCTTTCTTCAACCAGCTTCCCACTGTCCTTCTATTCTCCTTCGTTCCAATCTGTTCTATCTGTCTTATGGAAGGTTAGGTTATCAATCTTATCAATCTCTTTCTCTGTTTTTCTCGTACCAGCAGCCCAGATCACTGGGACCTGCTGCAGCACATCCTTCAGACACCCATCTTCTCTCTTCTCTCTCCAACTAACCAACCAACTCCTCCCTAACTCTCACTCTTCCCACTCTTTTATATCATCTCACTCCACCCGCCTCCCAACACATCTCGTGTTATGAAGCAGGGTTCCACGAGGGGTGCTCTGCTAACCCCCAGCCTGAAGCTGTTAGGTGGCCCCATTGAACTATCCTGTGTGTGGAATGCAGGTGTGGAGGTCAGGAGTTCCCACCTTACCTGGATGGTGGGGCACTACACCTTAGGAGAAGGTGCAGTACCTCTGTGGCGACTGAAGCCTCAGGGGCGCCACATACCCCCCGTTAAACACAGCACGTCCGCGGGTTGTAAGACAACAAAAGGTACAATACAGGAACACACAAAAAATTTTAAATGCTATTCAACAATACTTATCTAATCTTCCTAATTGCATTTCTTAAACATTACAAACAGCTTAACTTCCTATCTTAGTATCAAAAATTTACTTAAGTGCAATTCATAGTTCAAAGTGCAATTATTCTTTCTCTCTCTTTCTACTGGATGCAAGACACTGACTATCTGTACTTGGCCTGTCACCTGTCACTTTCAATTCTTCAGTCTTTATTCAATTCTCACATTCTATCTCAAAACTTTTCTAATTCCCTGTATCAAATATTCTATAAAAGACATTTACTTTCCACAAGACACAACATTATCAAATAGGTTATCATAAAACAATCAAAGATTCTTGCAAAGTGTGATGTGAGACTTAGGTAGATCTCCTGGAGTGGACCCGCTGGACCATGGCAACGAATCTCCCACGGGCGAGCTGGCCAGGTGGACCACCCCCTATACAGGGAGTGTTTGGGGCAGGCCCGCGGGTAACTATCACCACGGCAGCTGGTACCCAGAGAGAATACAGGAGAGCTGGCAAGGGGCCAGAGATGCTGGCGGAGGACCTCCCCAGAAACAAGAATACGGATGGCGGACAGGTCAGGAACACAGGCGATACGGAGGGAAGCAGGCACGAACTGGAGAACTCAGCCAGGGGACCAGGACAGACCGGAGCACGAGCTCAGACTTCCAGATCCTAGGAGAGAGGACAGTGGAGAAGACGGGTAAGCTACAGGCAGGGAGGCAACGGGGGTGCACACAGAGACAAGGGCCAGAATCACCGCCAGCAGGAAGAGGCCGCCTGATATAGGGAGTCATGGCAGGGACTTCCGGGTCATGACCCCTCCCAGCGCAAGGTGAGGAGAGCGCGCGGCCTCAGGAGGGGTAGAGAGCACGCGTGCTCCTGACCACAGTGTGTGCACGCACGCCCGCCGAGGAACAGGAAGCTGAACCGGGGCGCGCGCCCGACGGGACACAGGAGACCAGGCAGGAGCGAGTGCCGGGAACAAGAGACGGGGAAAGGAGGAGCGCGGAGAAGGCCGAGGCAGCTGGGACCGCGGCGTGGAGGCCGCCAGAGAGTGGGCAGACTGCCGGCAGAAGAGAAGGTATTGGTAGGGGCTGCGGCGGCAGCAGCGTGACAGTACCCCCCTCCCTACGCGCCCCCCTCCGCAGAGTGGAAAAAACTTAGCCAAAATTCGAGGAGCCCGAATATTCTCCCGAGGCTCCCAGGACCTCTCCTCAGGACCAAAGCCCTTCCAATCGACCAGAAAAAAGGTCCTCCCCCTTCGCTTCTTCATGGTCAAAATGTCTTTAACCTCAAACTCATTGTCAGCGGAGACAGGCGGCGGCGACTGAGTGGCAGAGGTTTGGAAGCGATTGAGGATGACCGGTTTTAGAAGGGAGACATGAAAAGCACTGGGGATGCGAAGTGAGGCGGGAAGTCGCAGTTTGTAGGAGACGTCGTTAATACGAGCCAATACCTCAAAGGGTCCAATATAGCGGGGACCCAGTTTATGTGAAGGGATCTTGAGACGAATGAACTTGGAGGACAGCCAAACTTTAGCACCAGGGTGATATGGCAGGGAATCCAGGCGCCTTTTGTCTGCGTGTCTCTTTACCTTGTCGCGTGCTAACTCGAGAGCGGCCTTTGTCTTTTGCCAGATCCTGGAGAAATCCCCGGACAGATCAGCCGCCAGTACACCCGAGGCAGAGGGAACCGGTAGAGGTACACCCGGATGCTGCCCGTAGACAACAAAAAAAGGAGATTTGCCAGAAGACTCGCTGACGTGGTTATTATAGGCGAACTCTGCCCACGGGAGTAAGTCTGACCAGTCGTCCTGGTGGGCATTAGAAAAGTGCCGGAGATAGTTCACCAAATTCTGGTTAGTCGGCTCCGCTTGACCATTGGACTGTGGGTGGTAAGATGAGGAGAAGTCAAGTGTGACATCCATCGACTTGCATAGGGCTCTCCAAAATCGAGAGGTAAATTGGACTCCTCTGTCAAAAACAATATGTTGGGGTAGTCCATAGAGACGGAAGATGTGGTGAACGAAAACTTTTGCCAAGTCTCGTGCTGAAGGTAACCCGGGGAGAGAGATGAAATGTGCCATCTTAGAGAATCTGTCTACCACCACAAGGACGACGGTACAATCTGCAGACCTGGGTAGATCGGTAATGAAATCCATGGCAATGTGTTGCCAAGGGGACAATGGAACTGGAAGCGGATGCAGAATACCGGAAGGCAAATGCCTAGGCACCATGGTTTTAGCACAGGACGGACAGGAAGCGACAAAATCTCGGACATCCAGGGGAAGAGTCGGCCACCAGTAGTAGCGGGAGACAAGGACAAGTGTTTTTTTAAGGCCGACATGACCAGCAAGTTTGGAAGCATGCCCCCAGTGTAGGATCTGTCTTCGGTCCATCTCTGCCACGAAAGTCTTACCACGTGGCGGCGAGACGAGAGAGAGAGGTGCCACCGTGATGAGCCTGGAGGGATCGAGATATGTGTGGGTTCCTCCTCCAAATCTGCAGAAAGGAAGGACCTGGACAAAGCATCAGCCTTGAGGTTCTTGTTGCCGGGACGAAAGTGCAGATCAAAATCGAATCGGCCAAAGAACAGAGACCACCTGGCCTGCCGAGGATTGAGTCTGTGCCGATTGAAGGTAAGTCAGATTTTTATGGTCCGTGTAGATTGTAAACGGATGTAGGGCTCCCTCTAATAAGTACCTCCATTCCTCCAGAGCTAATTTGATGGCAAGCAGTTCCCGGTCTCCGATGGAATAGTTTCGCTCCGAAGTGAAGAAGGACTTGGAAAAGAAACCGCACGTAACAAGTCTACCAGAGGGAGATTTTTGAGACAGAACTGCTCCGGCCCCAGTTGCGGAAGCATCCACCTCGAGGATGAAAGCTTTATTGGCTTCTGGGCGATGGAGCACGGGTGCCATGGCGAATGCGTGTTTCAGAGACAAGAAGGCGTTCTCGGCTTCAGGGGACCAGGCGTGCGGATTAGCTCCCTTACGGATCAAAGAGGAGATAGGACCAGTCAAAGAGGAAAAATGAGGAATGAACTGCCGGTAGTAATTTGCGAAGCCAAGAAATCGCTGAATGGCTTTTACCCCATGGGGATGCGGCCAGTTAAGCACGGCAGATACTTTCTCCGGGTCCATGCATAAGCCTGAGTCAGAGATGACGTATCCTAGGAATGGAAGGGTGGACTGTTCAAAGGTGCATTTCTCCAGCTTAGCATATAGGCAATTCTCCCTTAGGCGTAACAGTACTCGACGGACATCTCTCCTGTGGGCGGGCAGATCGGGAGAGAAGACGAGGATATCGTCCAGATATACGACCACACAGGAGTACAGAAGGTCTCGGAAAATGTCATTTACAAATTCCTGAAAGACTGCGGGGGCGTTGCACAAACCGAATGGCATGACGAGATACTCGTAGTGCCCATCCCTGGTGTTAAAAGCGGTATTCCATTCATCTCCGGAGCGAATACGGATGAGATTGTAGGCTCCACGGAGATCCAGTTTGGTAAAGATTTGCACCCCTCGCAGCCGGTCGAATAACTCGGGGATGAGAGGTAGGGGGTATTTGTTCTTGATAGTGATTTCATTAAGACCCCAATAGTCGATACACGGGCAAAGGGACCCATCCTTCTTCTTGACAAAAAAGAAACCTGCTCCGGCGGGTGAAGATGACTTCCGGATAAAGCCCCTGGCCAAATTCTCCTGAACGTACTCAGTCATGGCTTGGGATTCGAGCGGACTCAAAGGATAGATTCGCCCCTGGGGCGGAGTTGAACCTGGAACAAACTCGATCGGGCAATCACATGGCCAGTGCGGTGGAAGAGTCTCTGCCTCCTTTTTGTCAAAGACGTCAGCAAAGGCCCAGTAGGCCGGGGGCAGATCCGCTGGACCCAAGGCAGGTAGCGAAGTCATGAGAGGTTGTACCGGAAGAAGACATTTAGTCTGGCAGAAACGACTCCAACGAAGAATGTCTCCAGAGCGCCAATCCAAGACGGGTGTGTATCCTCAACCATGGAAGACCCAGAAGCAAGGTGTGGGACAGTGACGGCAGCACGAAGAAGGCTATCTTCTCACGGTGCAGGACCCTGATCTGTAACTCCACCTCTTCGGTGACCAAAGTGACGGTCTCGTGCAGGGGAACACGGTCGACTGAAGCTAACTGCTGGGGAACCTCCAAGGACCTGACAGGTATCTGCAATCTTTTTACCGCCTCGAGTTGGATGAAGTTCCCTGCAGCCCCTGAGTCAATATAGGCCACCTCAGAAAAACGTTTGGATCCCAGGACAAACAAAACAGAGAGGGTCAAGGGTAGAGAGGTATCACAGACACCTAGGGAGGCCTCTCTTACCTGTCCTAGGCTGAGGTGTTTCCCAGCCTCACTGGACAGGAACGCAGAAGATGGGAGGCGCTGCCACAATAGAGACAGAAAAATATTCAGGATTGAGAGTCCTCAGTAGTTGATACCTTTTAATGGCTAACTGAAAAGATGGTAACACATTGCACACAATAGAGACAAAGACCATGTGTAAGTCTCTCCTGGCGACGCAGCTCCGCTGGTCTGAGTCAGTCCACTTGCATGGGCTCCAAAGCTGACGCCACGGTGGTAGGTCGTGGGCGAGGAGGACTGCGTGGAGAAGGGGAAAAACGAGAAGGCCTTCTCTCCCTGGCGGCTTCGCGGGAGCGCTCCTGGAAACGCAGATCAATTCGCGTTGCCAGAGAGATGAGGTCCTCCAAAGACGTGGGTGTGTCTCTCCCAGCCAACTCGTCTTTGATTCGAGCCGACAAGCCGCGCCAAAAAGCCCCCACTAGAGCCTCGTTGTTCCATCCAAGCTCGGAGGACACTGTACGGAACTGGATGGCATACTGCCCCACAGAGAGAGCACCCTGGCGGAGGTTAAATAAGGACTCGGTGGCCGAGACCAGGCGACCGGGCTCATCGAAGACTCTACGAAAGGTCTCTAAGAAGGTCGCAAGCTGGGAGACTAACGGGTCGTCACGTTCCCACAAGGGATTTACCCAAGCCAGCGTCTCACCCTCCAAATGGGATACCACAAAGGGCACCTTGGCCCGGTCGGTAGGATACTGCAGGGGCGTCAACTCAAAATGCAGCTGGCATTGGCTAATGAACTGCCGCCTGAACAGGGGCAGCAGCAGCGGTCTGGAGAGCTAGTAGGAGTTTATCCACCGAGGCCATGTAATTCAGAATGTGGGCCTGGGTGTCGCGCTGCTGGGCAAGCTCCTGCTGGAGGCTGGAGATCTGAGAGGCAGTCCCTGGATCGGAGGCTTGCAAAGAGGAAAGACGGGACTCCATAGATTTGAGGAATGACATGATCCTCGCCTGATTTTCTCGGAGGAACAAAAGTTCCTTCTGGGTCGGGGTACCAGCGGGATCCATGGCCTGATTATTCTGTGATTTGAGACTTAGGTAGATCTCCTGGAGTGGACCCGCTGGACCGTGGCAACGAACCTCCCACGGGCGAGCTGGCCAGGTGGACCACCCCCTATACAGGGAGTGTTTGGGGCAGGCCCCGCGGGTAACTATCACCACGGCAGCTGGTACCCAGAGAGAATACAGGAGAGCTGGCAAGGGGCCAGAGGTGCTGGCGGTGGACCTCCCCAGAAACAGGAATACAGATGGCGGACAGGTCAGGAACACAGGCGAGACGGAGGGAAGCAGGCACGAACTGGAGAACTCAGCCAGGGGACCAGGACAGACCGGAGCATGAGCTCAGACTTCCAGATCCTAGGAGAGAGGACAGTGGAGAAGACAGGTAAGCTACAGGCAGGGAGGCAACGGGGGTGCACACAGAGACAAGGGCCAGAATCACTTAGCAGGGCACAAGTGATAATCAGGCACCGCCAGCAGGAAGAGGCGGCCTGATATAGGGAGTCGTGGCAGGGACTTCCGGGTCATGACCCCTCCCAGCGCAAGGTGAGGAGAGCGTGTGGCCTCAGGAGGGGTAGAGAGCGTGTGTGCTGCAGACCACAGTGTGCGCGCGCGCCCGCCGAGGAACAGGAAGCTGGACCGGGGCGCGCGCCTGACGGGACACAGGAGACCGAGCCGGAGCGGGAGCCGGGAACGAGAGACGGGGAAAGGAGGAGCGCGGAGAAGGCCGAGGCAGCCGGGACCGCGGTGTGGAGGCCGCCAGAGAGTGGGCAGACTGCGGCAGAAGAGAAGGTATCGGAGGAGGCTGCGGCGGCAGCAGCGTGACACAAAGGTGCTGAACATTGCTCCCAGCCAGGCTTTCTTGCTGTGTCCCTTGAGGTAGACATCATTCCTCGAAAAGTGTCCATGCAAAAACATTATCTTCGCAAAGTGTCTTTATATGTAAAACCAAGAAAGGGCACCTAAAGAGGTGCAACTATTTACAATAAAACTTTTTGGATTAATCAGTGTCTATGATCTCCACAGTTCCATTTCAAAAGCAACGCTGCCAATCAAAACTGGGCAACATGATGAACAAAAAGGCAAAGGCACAACTGGTGCAACAAACCCTCCTGGGTAACAAGATTTAGTAAATTATTTCAATTGTGGTCCCCTCCTGGGGTTCTGGTAGCTGAACTGGAACTGTTCTCAGAGGTGGTATCTTCGTCCCGTTGGCTACTTGCTAGCCGCATATACTCAATCTCCCATACAGAGGGATAGGGACTGTTGGGGCGCAGGGAAAGGGCCATGGATATTTCTACTGTCTGTGGGGATATGGGTCCCTCCAGTTCCATAGGAAGTTCAGGAGATGGTGCCGCAGCCCGAGGCCGCCAGCCAGGAACAACTTGATCATCTCCCCTATAGGCACTGCAGCCGGGGATCGTCGGCGAAGGTCAGTGGGCCCGTTCCTATCTGTGGGTTCCGCTCCCAAAACCAGGGTCAGACCGGGGGTAGCGATCATACCTGGCGTTTCCAGCCGCGGTTCCGGCTCTGCTTCCTGGTGGTAGATGGCAGCAGCCGCAACTCCCGGAGTGACTGGTGGAGTAGGCCGCAGTTGGATCCGTGCTGGGACCAGGCCGGTCTCAGCTGGGGTTGATGGTGGAGGCCGGTGCCACCGCGCCCGATCCAGGCAGAGACACGGTCCCGGTCCTCCATTCTGTTCCAGAGCCTTCATGTATCTCCTCCGGACGGGGCTCCCCCAATGACAATATCTGTTGTGAGGCGGTGGCAGACGCAGCTGAGGATGAATCAGCGGTCGCAACCTCCGCGTAGGCGGACTAGGGGCGAGTGACTTCTCCCCTCCCTGTTCTTCTGTCTTCTCATCTGCTTTCATGATGGCATTCTGGCGTTCTCCTCGCTCCGCCCTTCTGCTCACCAGAGGCTTCATCTGCCCCTCCTTCTGGGGGCGGCGTCTTCTTCCAGCGCCTCCATACCAAGCCAGTGTACGAACCCCTCGGGGGGGTGGGCCATGCATCGGTCACATAGTAATTCAGGCAGGGATGGCCCAAGACTCTTCGCAGTCTTTTCTTAGGACCTCCCATCTCTTCACGCCCTTCTTCTCCGCACCAGTGGCCATTTCTAATGTCCATTTTACAGTCTATTTAATTTGGTCTTCTGCACATTTTCAAAAGTTGTAAATCCAAGGCACACAGAACCCGATGGCATTGGGTCTCGTCATCCTGTTCGTGACGCCAAAATTGGGTCGCCCTCGCACACCCAGGGCAGCGGGGTACTCGGTACCGGGCCGGTGTCAAGGTGGGAATGTGTCACAGCAGCGGTGACCCGGTCTGTGGCCCTGGGCGCCCAATATCAATGGCGGTGATGTTAATGGTGTTAAAGTTTATTAGAATAGTTCGTGACACCACCCGTGGTGTTTGGCAAGTAAGATGTTGAGCCAACGCTGCATGCAGATCCGCCGGGACTGATGGTGTGGTGCAGCAAAGATGGTGTAGCTCCCCACAGGTGGAGCTGTAGTCCCAGGGCAGTGTAGGTGCAATGGATGAGGAGAGGCGCAGAATGGTATGGAGGCTGGTACCCAGGTGTAGTGGTGCGGGAATAATTGGAGGACACCCGAGTATGCGGTTCCAAAGCTTTACTCACTGTTTGCAGTTCACTCCACTGCCTGCCTCCGTACTGTGTTCTCCAGGTCAGGGCTCCAGCCAACCTCCAGGCAGGATAGGATTCTCCCTTCCACACTCCGCCAACATGTACCTTACTGAACGACTCGTCCAATGCGCCTTTAGGTGCGAAGCACTCCAGTACTTGGTTACCCTGGAATGCCTCTCTCTAGGTGTTCCTAGTCTTTACTTGTATGACAGACAGCTGTAGCCTGCTTCGGGGACTCCTCACTGCGTCCCGCCTCTCTATTCAGTTGCTGTTGTGTCCCAAGTCTATGATGGGAGCAAGGAGTTAGCGGATCACTACTCCTCCGGTGTCTGTTGCCGGACATAAAGATCCAATCAACCTCGGGGACCGGCCCCGGCCTTTGCGCTCTCTGGACTGGAAGGGTTCTCTATCTTTCTTCAACCTGCTTCCCACCGTCCTTCTATTCTCCTTCATTCCGATCTGTTCTATCTCTCTTATGGAAGGTTAGGTTATCAATCTTATCAATCTCTTTTTCTGTCTTTCTCGTGCCAGCAGCCCAGATCACTGGGACCTGCTGCAGCACGTCCTTCAGACACCCATCTTCTCTCTTCTCTCTCCAACTAACCAACCAACTCCTCCATAACTCTCACTCTTCCCACTCTTTTATATCATCTCACTCCACCCGCCTCCCAGCACATCTCGTGTTACGAAGCAGGGTTCCACGAGGGGTGCTCTGCTAACCCCCAGCCTGAAGCTGTTAGGTGGCCCCACTGAACTATCCTGTGTGTGGAATGCAGGTGTGGAGCGTGGTCAGGTGTTCCCACCTTACCTGGATGGTGGGGCACTACACCTTAGGAGAAGGTGCAGTACCTCTATGGCGACTGAAGCCTCAGGGGCGCCACACCCTCAAGTCTTAGATGGGAGTAGTGCATTTACAGCCCACTACTCCACTGGTGTCTGCTGCAGAACCATTAGCGTTCATACAACCTCGGGGACCGGGAGCCGGCCTTTCGCTTAGAACTTCTAGGCAGGGTTCTTCCTCTAACCCACGTCCTCTGTGTTCCCTTTTACTCCTACGTTCCGTGCTTGTCCTTTCCCTTCTATGGAAGCTCAGGCTTCAGGTCAACGTCCTTCTCCTTCTTTTCTTTCCTTTCCCGTGCCAGCGTCGGCAATGGAGGCGTTAAGCCGACGCTGCATGCAGATCCTCCAGGACAGATGGTGTGGTGCAGCAATGATGGTATAGCCCTCCACAGGCAGCGCTGTTGTCCCAGAGCAGTATAGATGTGGAGACACTTAGGTGATGTAGTGTCTGGCGCAGGGGATGTAGCAGTGTCAGGCAGACGGACGCAGGAAGGAATAGAGGACACCAGGGCATGTAGTTCCAAAGCTTTACTCACAGTCTGTAGTGCCCGCTTCTGTGCCGTGTTCTCCGGGTCAGGGACTCAGTCAACCTCCAGGCAAGATGGAAAGCTCCCTTCCACACTCTGCCAACTTATGTGCCTTTCCTGAACGTCTCCTCTATAGCACCTTTAAGTGTGAAGATCTCCACTACCGTGTTACACTGGAGTTCCTCCTGACAGATGTTCCCAAGAACTCTACTTGCATGGCACACAGCTGTAGCCTGCTTCGGGGACTCTCTACTCCTAAGTCCCGGCTCTCTATCCTTATTGCTGTTGTGCCCTCAAGTCGTAGATGGGAGTAGTGCATTTACAGCCCACTACTCCACCAGTGTCTGCTGCAGAACCATTAGCGTTCGTACAACCTCGGGGACCGGGCCCCGGCCTTGCACTTAGAACTTCTAGGCAGGATTCTTCCTCTAACCCACGTCCTCTGTGTTCCCTTTTACTCCTACATTCCGTGCTTGTCCTTTCCCTTCTATGGAAGCTCAGGCTTCAGGTCAACGTCCTTCTCCTTCTTTCCTTTCCTTTCCTTTCCTTTCCCGTGCCAGCTGGCTCAGGTCACTGAGGCAGCTGCAGCACTTCTTCTTCCATCCCTTCTTCCAGGGATCCCCACTCCTCCCGAGTGGCTTCCTTCCTCACTGACCTCCTGTCAGACTGACTTGTCATTCTAAACCATCCCACTCATATATATATTCTGAACTCCACCCACCTCCCAGCACGTCTAGTGTTCCAAGAAGGGAACCACCAAAGGTGCTCTGCCTCTCTCTAAGCAAAGAGCCGCAATGTGGTTGTGGTGAACTACTCTATTGTGTGGGGTGCGAGTGTTGGAGCGTGGTCAAGAGCCTCCGACTTACCTGGATGGTGGGGCACCACACCTAAGGAGAAGGTGCAGTACCTCTGTGGCGACTGAGCCTCAGGGGCGCCACAGGAGCAGAACTGAGCTTATTACAGAGCTATGGGAGCAGGATCAAGCTTAATAGAGGGATATGGGAGCAGAACCGAGCTTACTACAGAGCTATGGGAGCAGTACCGAACTTACTACAGAGCTATGGGAGCAGAACCGAGCTTACTACAGAGATATAGGAGTGGGACTGAGCTTACTACAGAGCTATGGGCGCAGAACAGAGCTTACTAGAGAGATATGGGAGCAGAACCGAGCTTACTAGAGTGATATGGGAACAGCACCAAGCTTACTACAGCTCTATGGGAGCAGAATCAAGCTTACTACAAAAATAAGGGAGCAGAACCAAGCTTGCAACAGAGCTATGGAAGCAGAACCGAGATTACTACAGAGCTATGAGAACAGAACCAAGTTTACAAAAGAGCTATGGAAGCAGAACTGAGCTTACTAGAGAGATATGGAAGCAGAACCGAGCTTACTAGAGAGATATGGGAGCAGAACCAAGCTTACTAGAGTGATATGGGAACATAACAAACCTTACTAAGGATCTGTGGGAGCAGAAACAAGCTTACTACAGAGCTATGGGAGCAGAGCCGAGCTTACTACAGAGATATGGGAGCAGAACCGAGCTTACTACAGACATATGGAAGCAGACCCGAGCTTATTACCGAGATATGGGAGCAGAACCAAGCTTACTAGAGAGATATGGGGGAGGAACCGAGCTTACTACAGAGTTAAGGGAGCAGAACTGAGCTTGCTACAGTGATATCAGACCAGAACCCAGCTTACTACAGAGATATCAGTCCAGAACTGAGCTTATGGAGCGCCCACCAGGGCCGTGGGGAACTCGGTACCAGGCAGTTCTTAAAGGGGAAGTGTCACGATAGCGGTGACCTGGTCCGTGGCCCTGGGCATCCAATGAAAATGTTCAATAAAGTTTATAGTGGATGATTTAAAAGGAAATTCGTTCATGATGCTACCTGTGGTATTCGGCAAATAAGGTGTTAGCCGACCCGGCTTCAGAGTCCGATGGGGCTGATGGTGATGCAGTAGAGTTGTTACAGCTCTCCACAGGTAGAGCTAGGCCCCAGGGTAATTGTATGTGTAAGTGATGAGATGATGGTGGTTGTAGTGCAGGGCAGATGGTATAGCAAACAAATCTGAGGACACATCAGGGTTGTATTTCCTTTACCTTTACTGAATTTATAGAGGTGCCGATGGGAGCACTGGTTACAGGTGTCAATGAAGGTCCAGGCAGCCCGAAGCAACTTAGGATCCACTCAGCCAGGTGGCTTGGAGGCCTCCTTACTGCGCTGCTCTATTTGAGGTCCTTGCTGCCTAAAGCTCAGCTCAGTCCTCTGTTCCTCTCACTGTCTTTTAGAAAACGTTACTCGCATGACAGGCAGCTTGAGCTTTTCACAGGAGTCGCTCCTCGTGGCATCTCCGGGCTCTATCCTGCTGCTGTGCCTTCAGGTGTGTGATAGGGGCCAGAAGACCTGCAATCTGTCCTCCGGATTTAGCTGATGAGACTGTAGTGCTCTGCAGCTATAGACTCTGTTGTCCAGTTCTAGCACTGAGCTCTGGGATGAGCGTTGTCACAACTCCTCTTCCCAAGCTTCCCTATACTTTTATCTTCCTCTCTGACTCAGAATGCACTCTAGTCTGGGGACAAGCTTCTCACTCGTCCAGTTCCCAGCACTGACTGACTGAAACTCTAACTAACTTCCTCCTCCTGACCAGATAGAGCAGCTCCCCTCAAGTCAGGTTCAGAGTTCCCCCTGCTGGCCTAGAGCAGGATCTGTGTTGCATGCTGTGTATACCTGGCCAGGGGATCCCTCCTTGCTTCAGGCCTGACATTATCCCCTGTGAGGAAGGCAATGCCCTTGTGGCTACCGGACTCCTGTGGTGCCACACTTACAACAGAGATAAGGGAGCAGAGCCAAGCTTACTACAGAGATAAGGGAGCAGAACGGAGCTTACTAGGTCTACTACATAGATACGGGAACAGAACCAAGCATACAGCATATATATGGTCCCTGAATCTAGATTACTACATCGATAGAGTACGAGAACCAAGCTTACTAGAGAGATAATGGGAGCAGAACCAAGCTTACTAGAGAGATATGGGAGCAGAACTGAGCTTACTAGAGCTATGGTGGAAGAACTGAGCTTACTACAGAGATAAGGGAGCAGAATCAAGCTTATGTGATAATCATGTGGGAATAGTGGATGAGGGCAGGTATATCTCGCCCAGATTCCTTTCCTATGTGGCCTAGTCTGGTTAGTATCGCACCTGCTTGCTAATGAATAATGGGAGGTGGATATAAAAGGATGCCAGGTGGTTGTGTGAGTGTCTCAGCCTGGGAACACAGAGAGCCTGTCTGTGTGAGAGACACACGTGAGTGAAAGCAGTGCCCACTGCAACTGTGGTTTGGCTGGACGGGAGAAGCCCGCCTGTTGGTAGTTAGGTTGTCCATTGTTTAGTTAGTGCCGGACAGGCAAGGATTTGTTTTATGTTTTTTTTCTTTATGCATTGCTTTCACCGTTAATAAACCTGACCCAGTGTCAGTTATACCCGGACCCCGACTCTGCGCCTGAGTTTCATGCTGAACGCACGTGACCTTTGACCCCAGCAAAGCCGATCCCGGAGTGTTTTATCACACTTGCTACAGAGATATCAGACCAGAACCAACTAGGTCTGGTATATAGATACGGGAACAGAACCAAGTTTACAGCATAGATATGGTTTCAGAATCTAGATTACTACATTCATAGAGTCCCTGTTCCCACCATATGTATAGTATGATGGCTCCAGTTCCCCCATATATATAGTAGGATGGCCCCAGTTCCCCATATATATAGTAGGATAGCCCTAGTTCCTCCGTATATCTAGTAGGATGGCCCCAGTTCTCCCCATATATATAGTATCATAGCCCCAGTTCTCCCCATATATAAATTATGATCGCCCCAGTTCCTCCTTGTAACGCCGGTGTGTTTGTACTTTGCTTCCCCGGCGTTACTCTGCATGTCTGCATTAACCCTTTGCTCCTCTCCTCCTAACTAGCAGGGATACTGTTGCCTGTTACCGTTATGGATGCTGCTCAGGTCCCTGCCCCGCTGCGTAGCCGTACATGCGTGCGTGGCTCAGCTGCTTTGCAAGACCACCCGCTGGTGCGGTCCCTGGCTGCTGCTGTGGAAAGCTATCGGTGGGTTAATAGGTCCTCTACATTGTGTATGGCTTACCACGTATGTTCAGGCTTGCAGCTCTCGCCAGGTGTCCTCTGCAATGCTGATTTGTTTGGCCTTGCTTAGGGTGCGCGCGGCCACACCTCCCCTGCTTTTATGAGGAATGGGTGTGTGCTACAATTGCTGCTCCAGCCTATCACTGTGAGGCAGCTGCTATATAAAGTTCCCTCCCCCTTTGGGGCATCGCCAGAGCTTCGCATTGAGTTCCTGAACCTAGCGATGTGAGTATGTGTGTTCAGCTCCTGCTCTGATTGTGATCAGTTCTGGGGGAGCTGGTGCTCTTTGTCCCCATGTGAACTGTGTTTTGCCACCTGCCAGGAGGCAGAATATCCTGGCCCTCGGCCCTGTCCGCCTTCCCAGGAGGCAGAATATCCTGGCCCTTGTCCGCCCTCCCAGAAGGCAGAATATCTTGGTCCCTGTGTTTGTGTGGAGTCTTGCCTTGCACCTGTGTCTTGTTCCCTGAATCCTGGATCCTGAATTTGTTCCTGCACCTGACTCTGTCTGAATTGTGTCTTGTTTCTTTGCCTGCTCTGGGGGCAGTAATACCAAGATCGCCCTTCCTGGAGGCTGCATATCCAGGCCCGTCTATGTTGTGTCTTGTTCCCTGAATTCTGGACCAGCTCCTTTACCTGACCCTGTCTGAACTATGTCCTCTGTGGGATGTTCCTGAGGTCCCTTCATGTCTTGAACCCTGTGCCCAGTGACTGTGACTCTATGCTACCTGACTTGCTGTGATTTAACCTGGGTTCATCTAGGAAGTAGGAGTCCGGTGTGTCCGCTGGGTTTCTGCCACTCTGTGCTCAGCTGGGGATTCAGTGCAATTCCCTGCCAGTTCCAGTCCAACCCGGCAGGGATTGCACCAGACCGCTGGGGTTCCTTTCTAGGTCTCTGCCAGATGACCGGAGCCTGATGACCACGGCCTGATGTCCGGTGTCTGACGACCCCTTCCAGATGTGCTGTGCCTGATGTCCTCTGCCAGATGTCCGGATCCTATGCTTCTCTGCCCGATGTCCGGAGCCTGCCGATCGCTGCCAGTGGTCCGGAGCCTGATGACTGCGGCCTGATGTCCGTAGCTGATGCCCGCAGCCTGATGTCCGGATCCTGTCGGTCGCTGCCAGATGTCTGGAGTCCGATGCCAGTGTGCTGATGCTCTATCTAAGATCCGAGTCCTGATGCCCTGCCTGTGTCCTGATGTCCAGTCCATGTTCCTGGTGTCCTGATGTCCGTGTTCCTGGTGTCCTGATGTCCGTGTTCCTGGTGTCCTGATGTCCGTGTTCCTCGTGTCCTGATGTCCGTGTTCCTGGTGTCCTGATGTCCGTGTTCCTGGTGGCCTGATGTCCGTGTTCCTGGTGGCCTGATGTCCGTGTTCCTGGTGGCCTGATGTCCGTGTTCCTGGTGGCCTGATGTCCGTGTTCTTGGTGGCCTGATGTCCGTGTTCCTGGTGGCCTGATGTCCGTGTTCCTGGTGGCCTGATGTCCGTGTTCCTGGTGGCCTGATGTCCGTGTTCCTGATGTCCAGTCCGTGTTCCTGATGTTCTGCCCGTGTCCCGATGTTCCGCCAATTATCTGAGGTCCACCCAGTGATGACGTCCTTCTCGGATCGGTGTTTGATGTTCTCCTGCTGAGCCTGTGCTATGCCTGAGGCCTGAGAGAGAGGCCATCCTAGTATGCCCGTGCCAGAGGATCCTGGACTGCATCAACCCATGATGACTCCTGCCATCGTCTGACATCTGTCCTGGGTATGTGTCTGATGTTCTCCTGCTGAGCCAGTGCTATGCCTGAGGCCTGAGAAAGAGGCCGTCCTGATATGCCCGTGCCAGATGACCCTGGACTGCATCAACCCATGATGACCCCTGCCATTGTCTGAAGTCAGTCTGAGGTTGGTGTCTGATGTTCTCCTGCTGAGCCTGTGCTATGCCTGGGGCCTGAGGAAGAGGCCGCCCTAGTATGCCCGTGCCAGACAACCCTGGACTGCATCAACCCGTGATGTCCTCCTGCCTTCGTCTGTTATCCTGAGACGTGTACCCTTCCCTGATGTGCAGAATCGAGAGCCTTGCATAACTATTTTGTTTCTGTACCATGTCTTGTTCAAGTAAACTTTGTCTATACCTGAAGTTGTGCGGTGTCGTTCTGCCTCCTCGTCCACATGCTCAGCTGCCACAGACCCCGGTCTCTACTCTTCCCTCGTCTGGGTATGCCAGGGTCCCCCTGTGGTCCAGTGGATCCACATTCCGTTCCCACCTGGGATGCTCGCCCCACGTCGGCGTGGTCGGTCGACGTGGAGGTGCCGGCTCGGCCGCGAACGCGGTCGCTAGTCGCGACACCCCTATATATAGTTGCTTCTCACAAAATTAGAATATCATCAAAAGGTTAATTAATTTCAGTGAAACACATATTATATAGAGTCATTACAAACAGAGTAATCTATGTCAAGTGTTTGTTTCTGTTAATGTTGATGATTATGGCTTACAGCCAATTAAAACCCAAAAGTCATTATCTCAGTAAATTAGAACACTTTATAACACCAGCTTGAAAAATTATCTTAAAATCCAAAATGTTGGCCTACTAAAATGTATGTTCACTAAATGCACTCAATACTTGGTCAGGGCTCCTTTTGCATCTGAATTGTTGGGCCTGGTGTCTCTCATCTTTCACTTGACAATACCCTTTAGATTCTCTATGGGTTTAAGGTCAGGCGAGTTTGCTGGCCATTCAAGCACAGTGATACTGTTGTTTTTAAACCAGGTATTGGTACTTTTGGCAGTGTAGACAGGTGCCAAGTTATGCTGGAGAATGAAATTTCCATCTCCAAAACCTTGTCGGCACAGGGATGCATGAAGTGGACCTACACCAGCTGGCGGCATGGCTCCCCAAAACATCACTGATTGTGGAAACTTCACACTGGACCTCAAGCAGTTTGGATTGTGTGCCTCTCCACTCTTCCTCCAGACTCTGGGACCTTGATTTTCAAATGAAATGCAAAATTTACTTTCATGTGAAATCAACACCTTGGACCACTGAGCAACAGTCCAGTTCTTTTTCTCCTTGGCCCAGGGAAGGCGCTTCTCGTCTTGTCTATTGTTCATGAGTGGCTTGACACAAGGAATGAGACACTTGTAGCCCATATCCTGGATACGTCTCTGTGTCCACAGCAGTCCACTCCTTGTGAATCTCCCCCCAAACTTTTAAATGGCCTTTTCTTAACAATCCTTTCAAGGCTGTGGTTATCTCAGTTGCTTGTGCACCTTTTTCTACCACACTTTTTCCTTCCATTCAACTTTCCATTAATATGCTTGGATACAGCACCCTGTGAAAAGCCACCTTCTTTAGCAATGACCTTTTGTTGCTTAGTATGTTGGTCACAGTTCCCCCCCATATATATAGTAGGATGGCCCCAGTTACCGTATATATAGTAAGATGGCCCCAATTCCCCCATATATATAGTATGATGGCCCCAGTTCCCCCCATATATAGTATGATGCCCCAGTTCCCCTAAATATAGTAAGATGGCCCCAATTCCCCCATATATAAAGTATGATGGCCCCAGTTCCCCATATATATAGTATGATGGCCCCAGTTCACCCCATACATATAGTATGATGGCCCCAGTATACCCCATATATATAATATGATAGGCCCAGTTCTCCGATATATATGGTATGGTTGACCCAGTTCCCCCATATATACACAGTTGTGGCCAAAAGTATTGACACCCCTGCAATTCTGTCAGATAATACTCAGCTTCTTCCTGAAAATGATTGCAAACACAAATTCTTTGGTATTATTATCTTCATTTAATTTGTCTTAAATGAATAAACACAAAAAGAATTGTCCTAAAGCCACTCCCACTCCCTGCCGACTTTGCTTCCCCATTGACTTGCATTGGGTTTCTGTCAGAGACACCGCACTACACTTGCTCATAGAGCCAGTGCGCGTGTCCTGAGTACAGAAGCAGTGCTAAGACTTACCTGGGGAGCAGGGCAGCAGATGTGACCGGGCGTGCTTCAACTATTAGTGTCAGGGTCCAGTCAGCGCTGGAAAGTAAAGAGGCACGGGACCTGCGGACACTGAAAATGAACAAGCTTGAACGGGACCTATGGTCATGTGACTGCAAGGGGGCGTAGCTTAGCGTCCTGCTTTCAGATATGACAGTACACCATACAACAACTCAGAGTCAGGCAAAATGGAGGTCACAACAGTATGGGCAAATGAAGTACAGGAGGGACAAACAGACGGGAGGTCAGACAAAGCCAAAGGTCATACAAAGGATCACAGTACAGTACCAGGGATGAGACAGAGCGGATAATCAGGGTCAAGCAGAGATCAAGACCAAACAGACATAGGAGGTACCAGGCAGAATCCAAAGCGATATCCAGGGAACAGACCGAGTCATATACAGAGAATCAAGTAACCAGAACACAGCACTAACACACTCAGGGGTCACCACACAATGCCAAGGGCAAGAGTATAACTGACAGGGATGGGAGCGTCCTGAGGCTATAAGAAGCCTCCCCCAGAACCAGGGAGAGGCCGCAATCATAGCCCCAGGTGTGCAGGTAAGACTGCATCGGGATCACAACCTTTAACCCCAGAAATGCCAGTCATCAGCACTGGTTCCAAACATTAACCCCACGTGTGCGAGTCAAACCCGCACTGAGATCATGACAGTTTCGTGTTTCAGTTGGACCTCCGACTTTTCCCTATAGTCGGCCGTTTTCGTTCAACCCGACTTTTGCGAAAGTCGGGTTTCATGAAACCCGACTTGACCCTAAAAAAGGCAAAGTCGCTCATCTCTATATTAAAAATTTTTTTTACAATTCTTAACTTCTTTTGAGTACCCTAGAGTCTGCGGTTAGGCTGGTGATTCTGTTATGAATGGGTCACTGAGGAGGATGGCAGGAACAGGCTAAACCACCAGAGAACCAGAGAGGTTGGTAACTAAGCGGATTGCAGGCCCGTGATCCTATCCACATAACTAGCAGTAGCCATGGAGCGTTCCTACGATGCCCTAGACACTTCGTCACAGCCGGAGAACTATCTAAGCCTAAAGACAGAAAGGTGAAATCTAAACTGCCCTGGAGCAGATCCCCAAAGGAATAGACAGCCCCCAAACATATATTGTCGGTGAGACAAGATGAGACACAAACACAGGCAGAGAACAGACTGAGCAAACGGGGGGGGGGGGGCAAGCTGTCTAGACAGGACAGGACAGAAAAGATACTGTCTGCAATCACACACAAAACCCTAAAAAAGTCCAACACTTCTGATATACAAAAAACCTGAGGTCACATGACCTCACCCCCGCTAGATCAGCACTCTGGTATGAACTGGAAGCAAAGCAAAAAGATACTAACATGACAGGGGACTGAACAAGCTGCAACATATGAAGCAGGGCCCAGCGCTGCCCTCAGCAGGGAGCACGCTGAATCCTGGCAACAAAGCAGAAAGCAAAAAAAAGGCAAAACCAGATTAGATGCAAAGGATTAGCAAAAGAATCACTTAGCTGAACAATGCAGATCAGGCAGGGGACAAAAGAACTCCAAATGCACAGGGAGGAAATCACCAGCAACCTCAAAGAGCAGCCAGCTCAATTATATGCACCCAGCTAGTAATCCCAGGTTTCCAATTATCATCGTCAGGTGGGGATCTTCCGTCCACCTTGCCAGCTCCACTAATCTCAGTAACCACCAGAGGGAGCAGAGGGAGTTTCGGCTCAGAACTCCGATCAAGAGAATTCACAACATCTTCTGCTATAAACTGCTAATGTATGACCATTTTATGTATATTTTATAAAAGATATTAACAGTCATATCTATACATGTAATATTAAATTCAATGCGCCGTTATTTAGGAATGGAAGAATACTTATAAAAAGCTGGCATACAAATATGTAACGGAATCTTGTTCTTCTACCAATTTAAAGTACTTACAACATTTGGGTGGCATTGTGAACCTGCCTACATGCACAATCTTTGTCTCAAAGACAAGAAAATTTAATGTCTGTACATTGTGCACAGGGGATTTAAGGTGACTTCAGATCATACTAGGTTCCAGGAACACACAGATAGACATAAATGTGCAAATAGACGGTGCAAGAGTGACAACAATAGATTGAAGCACGCATTGCACTGTAACTTTAAATCGGAAAAATCTTATTTTTGCAGTAGTATTATACAGTTGTGGCCAAAAGTATTGACACCCTTGCAATTTTGTCAGATAATACTCAGTTTCTTCCTGAAAATGATTGCAAACACAAATTCTTTGGTATTATTATCTTCATTTAATTTGTCTTAAATGAAAAAACACATAAGAGAATGAAGCAAAAAGTAAAACATTGATCATTTCACACGAAACTCCAAAAATGGGCCAGACAAAAGTATTAGCACCCTCAGCCTAATGTCTTAAATTAAAAAACACAAAAAGAATTGTCCTAAAGCCAAATTGGATATAATTCCACACCAAACATAAAAAAAGAGGGTGGACAAAAGTATTGGCACTGTCTGAAAAATCATGTGATGCTTCTCTAATTTGTGTAATTAACAGCACCTGTAACTTACCTGTGGCACCTAACAGGTGTTGGCAATAACTAAATCACACTTGCAGCCAGTTGACATGGATTAAAGTTGACTCAACCTCTGTCCTGTGTCCTTGTGTGTACCACATTGAGCATGGAGAAAAGAAAGAAGACCAAAGAACTGTCTGAGGACTTGAGAAACCAAATTGTGAGGAAGCATGAGCAATCTCAAGGCTACAAGTCCATCTCCAAAGACCTGAATGTTCCTGTGTCTACCGTGCGCAGTGTCATCAAGAAGTTTAAAGCCCATGGCACTGTGGCTAACCTCCCTAGATGTGGACGGAAAAGAAAAATTGACAAGAGATTTCAACGCAAGATTGTGCGGATGTTGGATAAAAAACCTCGACTAACATCCAAACAAGTTCAAGCTGCCCTGCAGTCCGAGGGTACAACAGTGTCAACCCGTACTATCCGTCGGCGTCTGAATGAAAAGGGACTGTATGGTTGGAGACCCAGGAAGATCCCACTTCTTACCCCGAGACATAAAAAAAGCCAGGCTGGAGTTTGCCAAAACTTACCTGAAAAGCTTAAAACGTTTTGGAAGAATGTTCTCTGGTCAGATGAGAAAAAAAGTAGAGCTTTTTGGGCAAAGGCATCAACATAGAGTTTACAGGAGAAAAAAAGAGGCATTCAAAGAAAAGAACATGGTCCCTACAGTCACACATGGCGGAGGTTCCCTGATGTTTTGGGGTTGCTTTGCTGCCTCTGGCACTGGACTGCTTGACCGTGTGCATGGCATTATGAAGTCAGAAGACTACCAACAAATTTTGCAGCATAATGTAGGGCCCAGTGTGAGAAAGCTGGGTCTCCCTCAGAGGTCATGGGTCTTCCAGCAGGACAATGACCCAAAACACTTCAAAAAGCACTAGAAAATGGTTTGAGAGAAAGACTTCTAAGGTGGCCAGCAATGAGTCCAGACCTGAATCCCATAGAATACCTGTGGAGAGATCTAAAAATGGCAGTTTGGAGAAGGCACCCTTCAAATATCAGGGACCTGGAGCAATTTGCCAAAGAAGAATGGTCTAAAATTCCAGCAGAGCATTGTAAGAAACTCATTGATGGTTACCGGAAGCGGTTGGTCGCAGTTATTTTGGCTAAAGGTTGCGCAACCAAGTATTAGGCTGAGGGTGCCAATACTTTTATCTGGCCCATTTTTGGAGTTTCGTGTGAAATGATCAATGTTTTACTTTTTGCTTCATTCTCTTATGTGTTTTTTCATTTAAGACAAATTAAATGAAGATAATAATACCAAAGAATTTGTGTTTGCAATCATTTTCAGGAAGAAACTGAGTATTATCTGACAGAATTGCAGGGGTGTCAATACTTTTGGCCACAACTGTATGTTTTTCAGCTTAGTAAAAATCTTGCTAACACCCATGCTCTAGTTTCTTTTTCTCTTCCAGATTCATCAGAAACCGACACCTGTCATAATCTTAAGCCTGGTGATTTGGTAGTTGTGAAAAGGTATGTCAGAAAGCATGGACAAGAACCCTTGTATGACGGTCCCTATCAAGTCCTCCTCATCACCCAACAAGCCAATAGCAAATAAAGGGGGCAAAATGTTTTGGTTTTCCACATTTTCTGTATTATTATTGGTAGAAATTAAAGTTAAAGTTAGAAGATATTCAAAGGCTCAGAGATCAATATAATAAAGACAATGATCATAATAAGGACAGTTGGTGGTCTGACACCTTCTCCTTTCTCAATCCAGCCAATTGATTTAAGGGAATTGGGGGCTGGATAACTGGGATTTTACAAAGCTTGCTGTATATTGCTGCCTGTATCCTTGTTGTATATGTGATACTAAAACTTGTTCTTTGGTGTATTTCTGTATGTATTAGGAAATTCTGCACTAGGATAGCTAGCGATGATACCAAAGTCATCGTTGCCCCTGCTCTTCTCTATACCGATCTCAAAAGGCTACTTGATGAAGATGTTGAAGCCAAGCGCATGGCTACCTTCAAAAGATCTCCACCACCATCATCAAAAATTGTTATTTGTAAATTGTAGCATACGGGGAGATGGGTGCGCTGCAACAGCCATGACTGATAACATGGCATCAGCCATGTGAAGACCAGTACCCCTTGAGCTTATGGCCTGGGATAGCACCTCTGATGCTGCACATTAGTTAACTAAATTTATCTAGGGGGGATTGTGAAGTACAGTATTCAGTTGTACGGGACATCTTGTTCTCCAGACCTCCATTTTAGTGCTTGCGACGCCATTTTGTTGCTTACGAGTTAAATTTTGTAGTTAGGTGAAAGTTTGCGGTTGTTAAGAAACCAGACTGTCCCAGTCTGAACAAGATATGATATATGAGACCCTGATGAATGTGCTATTGTTCTATTCTCTGCGTCACGTAGCTAGGGACATATTCCGATTTTCTTGCAATACTATTGGCTTATAAAGTAAATGTGTCACGACGATGCTATTGGTAGCTGAGTACTTTGCATATTTAAGCAAAATACTATAAAAAGGTGACATAATAAACGGGGTTAGTGATCTGCCTTGATCCTCCCATACAGAGGCATACGTCTCCGTCTGGTCATTCCCAGTTGCTAGCAACGCCCTGTGGATTAATTTGGAAATCACTTGGTCAACCGTGAGGGGTTAATTTAGCCCTCCCTCAATAGCTCCCTCATCATACGGTATTAAGAAATGGGGTATGTAAACTTTTGATCAGGGTCATTTGAATGTTTTGGGTTGTCATTATGATTTAAAACGTGAAAACACATTGGTTTGACAATAAATGGCTTCACACAACCACTAACCATGAGTGAAGAAAAAGTTTTGGTGTTATCATTCATATTCTCTGAAAAAAGGCCAAGAAAGTAAAAATTCTGCCAGGATATAAAAACTTTTGAGCACAACTGTATGTAAACTTCTGGTTTCAACTGTATGTGAGCTGAGTGCTCACAATAGTATCAAAGAGAAGAGACTAGCAGCTTACAAGAAACTGTAACCCTTTCAAAATAAACCTTTATTAGGAAATAATTAAAATCCATCAGACTAACGAAAAAATGATAATCATATATACCATGGATATATGATGTAATACAAAACATATAGATATAACAGCAGACTATACAAATTTGTACCATGTGCCCACAGGTAATCCTGTAGCCAGGTGAGCAATACTATACAATCTACAATGTTAATTGCCTGGGTAATGCCATATTATGCGCATTTTGTTTTTTGAGCTATACTACCAGAGGTCTACAGCAGCATTTAAGGAGCTACAAAAATTTCTGGCAAGTACTGGTTGGGTACTGCAAGTGACAACAATCTCATGTATTCTTCATAAGTATGGCCTGTGGGGTAGGTTGGCAAGTCGCAAGCCTTTTCTTACAAAGAAAAAACACAAACGTGGCAATCTATTGCCAAAACCTACATCAAGTCTGCCAAAATCATGAGGGAAAATGTGTTGTGTGATGAGACCAAGATGTAACTTTGCACCAACCATATCGTTAACAATGTGTATCACCAAAAGAACACTATACCCACAGGGAAGCATGGTGGAGGCAGCATTGAAGCATGGTGGAGGCAGCATTTGTGACTATTTTCTTGCAGCTGGAGTTGGGGAGAATTATGGAGAGCTCTAAATATCAGTCAATTTTTCATCAAAACCTGTTAGTTGAAAATGAAGAGTAATTTCACTTTGTAGCACAACAGCGATCTTAAGAAGACCAAAGTTTTGAAAATAGCCCAGTTAGAGCCCAGACCTGTATAGAATTGAAAATTTGTGGGTTGACCTAAAGAGAGCTCTACACAAGTGATTCCCTTGCAATCTGACAAATTTGGAGCGCTATGCAAGGCAGAGTGAACAAAGATTGCAATTTCTAGGTTTGTCATGCTGAAATACTCCTACCCAACAACACTTAATGTTGTCATAAATTCAAAGGGTACATAAAAAAGTATTTGTTTAAGGCTAGTTTCACACTAGTGTATGGCTGAAGTGCGGAGGGCTGCTGGCTTCCTCCGTGAAGCTCTGCCTCTGCACCTCAAGTTGACAGATGGCACAGAGAGGCTGCAGCTTGCCGGCTCCCAGTATTCAATTGCACTCGCATCTTTCAGAGCGACTCTAGCTGCGTGATCAGGTCATGTGATCACGCTGATGATGTCACTCCCTGAGGCACAATGGTGGTAAGTGCTTCATGCTAGTGGAGCTGAAGACACCTAAGATTGGATCTATCTATCACAATAAGTGACATCACACTTTCCCCTGTACCAGGAGTCTGCTGCCTCGGAGTAACCCCTGACTCCGCCCTGTCCTTCAAACTGCACATCCAAGCTCTCGCCACCTCCTGTCACCTCTAGCTAAAAAATATTTCCAGACTACATTCTTTCCTCAACCCTCAATCTACTAAAATGCTTGTGCATGCCCTAATCATCTCCCACCTTGACTACTGCAACATTCTTCTCTGTGGCCTACATTCTAACCCTCTTGCACCTCTCCATTCTGTCCTTAAAAGTGCTGCCAGACTAATTCATCTCTGTCCTCTCTACTTCCCTGCTTCCCCCCTTTGCAAATCCCTTCACTGGCATCCAATTTCCGAGCACATCCTGTTCAAACTACTAACACTGACCTGCAAAGCCATCCATAACCTTTCTCCTCTGTATTGTTCCAAACTAATCTCCCAATATCTTCCCTCACGTAATCTCTGGTCCTCCCAAGACCTCCTTCTCTCCTTCATGCTTACTCACTCCTCACCCAATCGCTTCCAAGACTTCTCCTGAATATCCCCCATCTTCTGGAACTGTGTGCCCCAACACATCTGATTAGCCACCACAATTGGATCATTCAAGTGGAACTTGAAAACCCATCTCTTCAAGAAAGCGTACAACCTGTAATGACCACGCTGCCACATCAACACCATCGGAGCTACTGCAACCCCCAACCTTCTGTCTCCTTCCCCATAATCCTGTAGAATGTAATCAGGCAAGAGGCAGGGACCTCTTCCCTCTGTACTAGTCTGTCATTGTTTCTTTGTCTTCTGTGAGGCCTCGTTCACACGTACCGTTTTTTCGCGTTTCCGCGGCGGTATTTTCCGAGCGTTTTTGCCGCGAAAACGTGAAACATAAGCATCCCATGCATTCCTATGGGATTCCGCAATGCTGTGCTAATGCTGCGGTTTTTACCGCTGCAAAATTGCTTCGTGGTAAAAAACGCAGCATGCTCATTAATTTTGCGGAATCGCGGCGATCCCACACCCATAGGAATGCATTGTTCTGCTTACTTTCCGCATGTGGCTGTGCACACCATGCGAAAAGTAAGCAGAACATTTGCGGATGGCACCCACGGTCCGGAGGAGAGGATACTGTCCTCCGGGCTTTGGGTACCATATCCCTGTAAAAAATAGAATTTAAAATAAAAAATATTGTTATTCTCACCTTCCGACATCCCGCGCAGGCTTCCCGCCTCTCTCCACGCTCCCGGTCCCAGTAAGCCTTTGCGAGCGATGACGTCCGTTCTCACGGTCATTCGCACAACGTTATCGCGAATGACCGCGAGACGTCACGATCACGTGAGAACGGACGTCATCGCGGTAATTGTCGCAAATGATTACTGGGACCAGGAGCGTGGAGAGAGGCGGGAAGGCTGCGCGGGACATCGGAAGGTGAGAATAACAATATTTTTTTTTTATTATTATTTTTTACATTCTGTCTTTTACTATTGATGCCGCATAGGCAGCCTCAATAGTAAAAAGTTGGTCACACTCGTCAAACACTATGTTTGACGAGTGTGGCCAACCTGTCAATCAGTTCTCCAAGCGATGCTACAGATCGCTTGGAAAACGCTAGCAATTCTGCAAGCCAAATACGCTTGCAAAATGCTAGTTTTTCTGTGGGAAAATCGCCGGAATTTAAAATGCGATTTTCCCGCGGAATGGAATTCCGGAATTCTCGCGGTAATTTCCGCGAGAGTTCCGCTACGTGTGAACCCAGCCTAAGTGATATTTGTGTTTTGACGTAACTCCTTCTCATGAACAGCACCATGGAATCAATGGTGCTATATAAATAAATAATAATTGGAGGAGTAGGTGAGATTACTGTGTTTGTGTGTGTGTGGTATTTACTGTGTGTGGGGGGGTGGTATTACAGTGTGAGTGGGGAGTATTTAGTGTGGGTGGGTGTTACTATGTGTGGGGGGGTATTTTGTGTGGAGGCATAAGATAATGCTCACTGTATGGTTTGGGGTCACTCACTTGGCAACAGGATTAAGGCACACAGGAACGGTTTCTCACTTAAACAGACCATCCGGTTAATTTAGACACGGCATAAACCGGATAGACTACAGACCGTTTAGTTACATTCATGAACATAACAAGACACCAGTCTGCTCATGTAGCAGATATACCTCCCTGCCATTCTTACAACCCCCTTGTCTGAGGTTAGCTTCCAGGAGCTCAGCTCCACATGCTGTCTTTTTGTCAGTCCTGGCTTCCAGGGAAGCTGCCTAACTGGAATCCCTGTCCCGGGCAATGACTGGCTCAGCAGGTCAAACCCGACAGTTCCAGACCCTCAGAAGGGCGAAGGTCGGTAGCTTCCCCAATGCAGTTAGCCATCACAGACTGCAGGTACATGGCCTCACCATGTGCTATTCAGGAATCCAGTCCTCTTGCAGGACCTTCCAACACAGAGACCATGTGACTAAACCACAGTCTCATTATAACGTATGAGACCCACCCCTTGATTGGAGGTCTGTGACTAGCCAGATCCGCCCAGCTCTCTGGCTAACCCTGTAAGCACAATGCCTTATAAGCTAAATAAGTCTCATGGAAGTACAGGTCCCAGAGCAACAGGCTAAGAGCCCAGAGGACCTTCTCCTCTGCAACACATACTGTCCATTCACCACAACACCAGTCACTGTCTCACATACCCCCCTCTGTTCAAACTTGTGGGGTTGAACACTTGACATAAACCAGGGGCCTCGAGACATGTCACGCATGTCACCATGCCCTACCTGTCGAGAGGGCCTTCTCAGTCCCGAAAACATAGTCCATCAGTCACTAAATTCTTTGTCGCCTTACGTTTCATAGTCATCAATTTGTTAGGCCTCCCCTGCCCCCAGAGGTCCGTATGTAGGCTTTGAGCTTCAGCCCTTGAGCCCTTGAGTCACAGTCTGTCTGTGTCACCAGACCCTTTTTAGTCACCACATTTCTCAAGTATAACCTTCACCCGACCTTTCTCTCCATGACCGCTTCCAACGGTTGGTGCAGTCACGAGACTCACTTACAGTCGAACCTACTGTCTGAGTCTGACACATCTAGTATGTTACAGGGGCTATTGTCCAGGTCCTTCAGCTTTGCCCTGAGAGTAGATCTGCCATTTTCAGATTCTTGACATCCTTGTTTTCCTTCCTGAACTTCCAAGGTTTCTTCTTTCTAGATGTCTTTGGCTGTCAGCAATTCCATTATTTGGAGGGCCCCTTCAGTTCCCATTACCTTGGGTTGAAGGCGGCAGCCATCATCCACCAATGTGGCAAAGCTGTCCTGTAAGAAGCAATCTTTCGAGCCTTAACTGCTCTATCTCCTTTAGATACACCATTCGATACTCCAACAGAGTATAGCTCCGAGACTCTCCATCGTACCCAAGACGAAGAATCGAATCATACCCTTTTCTCTGGGTTTCTGGTCTTCATGGTCACCTGGAATTCTTAATCTCACCACTCCAGACTTATCCACCATCTCTTGCATGGCTCAACCATTTCTTCCAATGACTTTTTCCACCATAGGAATAGGCAGAAGACTCTGAGCTTTCCTCATATGCTCCAGCTGCCTAGCAGCGTCTTCATTCCTCAATCGAAACATCCACGTTGCACGCACACATCTCCACTCAGGATAGCTACTCTCCTCGCTGTGACATCATTTGTGGACAGTACCACTAACTGTTTAGCTTCTGGGGGCCAGTACACCTTACACGCCCCCACAGCCTTCTTGAATTCTTCAAGCACAGACTGCCTGGCACATGCCTCTCTCAGGTCCTCGGGTACCTCAACAACTCACTTGAATTTCAAAGTGCTATTCTCTTCACGGACGGACGGCTCCTGTTTTGCCTAGGACATTTCCATCAAGACATCTGCCATGACTGGCTGATTGTCTTGTCCAGCTCTTAGTGCAAACTCTCCCTGAGCTTTACCCTCTTCAAGACCCTTTGCCAAGATGGGCATTTACAGCTTTGCCTCATTACCGCTCTGGCACTGCCGCTGTAAGTCTGCGACCACCAACTCCTTCTCTTGTAGAAGTCCTCCTAATGCTTCTCTGAGCACCACCATATCTTCAAATGTGGCCTTGTTCACGGTTTGACACTTTGACAGGTGACCTCTGAGCTCAGAGACTTCCTTCTCCAGCTCATCCACTCTGTGCCCAGGACCCTTTCTCGTTCGACATGCTCTTTTACCGTCTCTTTAAGCATCTTTATTTCATGATCCTGTTCTCTTTTGGCCAGCATGTGTCGCACCATAACTTCTTTAATTATATTTTCAGATGGGCCAGCTTGCCCACCCAAACTCTGCTGCTTGAGAGTTCTATCTGTTCCTTCATCACCAGGTTTAGCTTTCTCTTGGGTCTTCCATCCATTACCTTCGACTGCCTCTAGGGTCTCTGCTGGGCTCTCTGAAGAATCACTGTTCTTGCTCCCAGACTCAAAAACTGAGTTTTTGTCAGATTTTTGTTCCTTCAAATGCTTTACTTCGGCTTGTAAATCTGTCACTTTTTCCTACTCCCGAGACAACTCTTTGGCGAGGTCCTGGAACTCCTGCACTTTGTTCCAGCAGGTCATTTCCAGCTGAGACACGTTTTCTGCATTCTCCTGCCAAGCAGAGCACAGCTTCTCCTCGGTGGAGTGGAGGGTATGGAGCAGCTTCTGCTCCTGCACATCCTTCTCTCTGAGCTGAGCCTTGACTACCGAGAGCTCGGACTCCAGGTGACGCACCTGATCCAGCTGCGTGGAGTTGGCAGCTTTCATACTCGACACCTTCAACCTCTCTTGAGGCTCTGCCCGGTCACCCTTAGGTACCTTTCTACTCTCTAGAACTTAAGAGAACTCCACACTCTCCAGCTCTTCAGCATCAGGTTCTCTGGAGGCTTCACCATACTCAACAGCTTGACTCTGGTGGGATCTTTTTTGCTGAGGTGCGTGTTTAGCCCGCTACGTAGCTTTGAGGTAGCTTTTGGTGCCGCCAACGCGTTCCCGAGTGCCCGACGGCCCGCCGGTACAAATTTGGCGCAAATCGTAGAACACGAAAATTTCCGTCCCTTACCAGGCACTCAACCGCCGGCCCCTTTTCACGCCCATTTCACGCAGTTTACCGGGCGCTCAATTTTGACATTGGTCTGCAGTACCGCAATGAACACCAGGTGTCATCATTGTATTTTTTTTTTAATCAGAGACCACAAGGTGGCAGGATTGCCTTATTTAATAGAATGCTAATGTCTTTCAGTAAAGCTTTGCCTTAAATGACATTTTTAAATAGCTTTTTTGAAGGAACCGGCTGCAGGAACCCGGGGGCAGGTTGTCAGGGGACTGCAGGAGACCGGGGGCAGGTTGTCAGGGGCTGCAGGAGACCGGGGGCAGGTTGTCAGAGGCTGCAGGAGACCGGGGGCAGGTTGTCAGGGGGCTGCAGGAGACCGGGGGCAGGTTGTCAGGGGCTGCAGGAGACCGGGGGCAGGTTGTCAGAGGCTGCAGGAGACCGGGGGCAGGTTGTCAGGGGCTGCAGGAGACAGGGGGCAGGTCTGCCAGACTGAGTGTAACATAGGGCAGTGGAGTGGTAGGGGTAGGGAGATGTGTGACGCGGCCGGGCAGCTTGTCACTCAATCCCCTGTTCTCTGCACTGTGTGGCCGGTGGGCGGGTATGGGGGCGGGGCTATTTCCTTTTGTCGCCAGACATTCATCCCATTCATCCCCCTTGTGCCATGCTGTCTGGCCGGGGTGGGAGTCAGTGGTGTGCGTCCGGAGGAGGAAGGTCGGGTGTCAGCGCTCTGTGAGCCTGTGTGTGACACAGGGCAATGGAGTGGGAGGGGCGGGGAGATGTGTGACGCGGCCGGGCAGCTTGTCACTCAATTCCCTGTTCTCTGCACAGTGTGGCCGCTGGGCGGGCACGGGGGCGGGGCCAGCGTCCTGTGAGGCCGGGTCACTGTCCATCTCGCCGGGCTCTGTGTGCTGTGGGAAATTTAAAGCTTGGAAGCCGCCTGCTGGTAAGTATGTACACCCCTATGGGCACCACCAATACATAGCTACTGTATGGGGTCAGCTGTGTGGGGCATGGTAGGGATACAGGCTGTCCCGGTGGGGTGGAGGGAGGGGAAGCTCAGCACAGTGTATGGGGTCAGCTGTGTGGGGCATGGCAGGGATACAGGCTGTCCCGGTGGGGTGGAGGGAGGGGAAGCTCAGCACAGTGTATGGGGTCAGCTGTGTGGGGCATGGCAGGGATACAGGCTGTCCCGGTGGGGTGGGGGGAGGGGAAGCTCAGCACAGTGTTTGGGGTCAGCTGTGTGGGGCATGGTAGGGATACAGGCTGTCCCGGTGGGGTGGAGGGAGGGGAAGCTCAGCACAGTGTATGGGGTCAGCTGTGTGGGGCATGGCAGGGATACAGGCTGTCCCGGTGGGGTGGAGGGAGGGGAAGCTCAGCACAGTGTTTGGGGTCAGCTGTGTGGGGCATGGTAGGGATACAGGCTGTCCCGGTGGGGTGGAGGAAGGGGAAGCTCAGCACAGTGTATGGGGTCAGCTGTGTGGGGCATGGCGGGGATACAGGCTGTCCCGGTGGGGTGGAGGGAGGGGAAGCTCAGCACAGTGTTTGGGGTCAGCTGTGTGGGGCATGGCAGGGATACAGGCTGTCCCGGTGGGGGGAGGGGAAGCTCAGCACAGTGTATGGGGTCAGCTGTGTGGGGCATGGCGGGGATACAGGCTGTCCCGGTGGGGTGGAGGGAGGGGAAGCACAGCACAGTGTATGGGGTCAGCTGTGTGGGGCATGGTAGGGATACAGGCTGTCCCGGTGGGGTGGAGGGAGGGGAAGCTCAGCACAGTGTATGGGGTCAGCTGTGTGGGGCATGGTAGGGATACAGGCTGTCCCGGTGGGGGGAGGGGAAGCTCAGCACAGTGTATGGGGTCAGCTGTGTGGGGCATGGTAGGGATACAGGCTGTCCCGGTGGGGTGGAGGGAGGGGAAGCTCAGCACAGTGTTTGGGGTCAGCTGTGTGGGGCATGGCAGGGATACAGGCTGTCCCGGTGGGGGGAGGGGAAGCTCAGCACAGTGTATGGGGTCAGCTGTGTGGGGCATGGCGGGGATACAGGCTGTCCCGGTGGGGTGGAGGGAGGGGAAGCACAGCACAGTGTATGGGGTCAGCTGTGTGGGGCATGGTAGGGATACAGGCTGTCCCGGTGGGGTGGAGGGAGGGGAAGCTCAGCACAGTGTATGGGGTCAGCTGTGTGGGGCATGGTAGGGATACAGGCTGTCCCGGTGGGGTGGAGGAAGGGGAAGCTCAGCACAGTGTATGGGGTCAGCTGTGTGGGGCATGGCGGGGATACAGGCTGTCCCGGTGGGGTGGAGGGAGGGGAAGCACAGCACAGTGTATGGGGTCAGCTGTGTGGGGCATGGTAGGGATACAGGCTGTCCCGGTGGGGTGGAGGGAAGGGAAGCTCAGCACAGTGTATGGGGTCAGCTGTGTGGGGCATGGCAGGGATACAGGCTGTCCCGGTGGGGTGGAGGGAGGGGAAGCTCAGCACAGTGTATGGGGTCAGCTGTGTGGGGCATGGCAGGGATACAGGCTGTCCCGGTGGGGTGGAGGGAGGGGAAGCTCAGCACAGTGTATGGGGTCAGCTGTGTGGGGCATGGCAGGGATACAGGCTGTCCCGGTGGGGTGGAGGAAGGGGAAGCTCAGCACAGTGTATGGGGTCAGCTGTGTGGGGCATGGCGGGGATACAGGCTGTCCCGGTGGGGTGGAGGGAGGGGAAGCACAGCACAGTGTATGGGGTCAGCTGTGTGGGGCATGGTAGGGATACAGGCTGTCCCGGTGGGGTGGAGGGAGGGGAAGCTCAGCACAGTGTATGGGGTCAGCTGTGTGGGGCATGGCGGGGATACAGGCTGTCCCGGTGGGGTGGAGGGAGGGGAAGCACAGCACAGTGTATGGGGTCAGCTGTGTGGGGCATGGTAGGGATACAGGCTGTCCCGGTGGGGTGGAGGGAGGGGAAGCTCAGCACAGTGTATGGGGTCAGCTGTGTGGGGCATGGTAGGGATACAGGCTGTCCCGGTGGGGTGGAGGAAGGGGAAGCTCAGCACAGTGTATGGGGTCAGCTGTGTGGGGCATGGCGGGGATACAGGCTGTCCCGGTGGGGTGGAGGGAGGGGAAGCACAGCACAGTGTATGGGGTCAGCTGTGTGGGGCATGGTAGGGATACAGGCTGTCCCGGTGGGGTGGAGGGAGGGGAAGCTCAGCACAGTGTATGGGGTCAGCTGTGTGGGGCATGGCAGGGATACAGGCTGTCCCGGTGGGGTGGAGGGAGGGGAAGCTCAGCACAGTGTATGGGGTCAGCTGTGTGGGGCATGGCAGGGATACAGGCTGTCCCGGTGGGGTGGAGGGAGGGGAAGCTCAGCACAGTGTATGGGGTCAGCTGTGTGGGGCATGGCAGGGATACAGGCTGTCCCGGTGGGGTGGAGGGAGGGGAAGCTCAGCACAGTGTATGGGGTCAGCTGTGTGGGGCATGGCAGGGATACAGGCTGTCCCGGTGGGGTGGAGGGAGGGGAAGCTCAGCACAGTGTATGGGGTCAGCTGTGTGGGGCATGGCAGGGATACAGGCTGTCCCGGTGGGGTGGAGGAAGGGGAAGCTCAGCACAGTGTATGGGGTCAGCTGTGTGGGGCATGGCGGGGATACAGGCTGTCCCGGTGGGGTGGAGGGAGGGGAAGCACAGCACAGTGTATGGGGTCAGCTGTGTGGGGCATGGTAGGGATACAGGCTGTCCCGGTGGGGTGGAGGGAGGGGAAGCTCAGCACAGTGTATGGGGTCAGCTGTGTGGGGCATGGCAGGGATACAGGCTGTCCCGGTGGGGTGAGGGGAAGCTCAGCACAGTGTATGGGGTCAGCTGTGTGGGGCATGGCAGGGATACAGGCTGTCCCGGTGGGGTGAGGGGAAGCTCAGCACAGTGTATGGGGTCAGCTGTGTGGGGCATGGCAGGGATACAGGCTGTCCCGGTGGGGTGGGGGGAAGCTCAGCACAGTGTATGGGGTCAGCTGTGTGGGGCATGGCAGGGATACAGGCTGTCCCGGTGGGGTGGAGGGAGGGGAAGCTCAGCACAGTGTATGGGGTCAGCTGTGTGGGGCATGGCAGGGATACAGGCTGTCCCGGTGGGGTGGGGGGAGGGGAAGCTCAGCACAGTGTATGGGGTCAGCTGTGTGGGGCATGGCAGGGATACAGGCTGTCCCGGTGGGGTGGGGGGAGGGGAAGCTCAGCACAGTGTATGGGGTCAGCTGTGTGGGGCATGGTAGGGATACAGGCTGTCCCGGTGGGGTGGGGGGAGGGGAAGCTCAGCACAGTGTATGGGGTCAGCTGTGTGGGGCATGGCAGGGATACAGGCTGTCCCGGTGGGGTGGGGGGAGGGGAAGCTCAGCACAGTGTATGGGGTCAGCTGTGTGGGGCATGGCAGGGATACAGGCTGTCCCGGTGGGGTGGGGGGAGGGGAAGCTCAGCACAGTGTATGGGGTCAGCTGTGTGGGGCATGGCAGGGATACAGGCTGTCCCGGTGGGGTGGAGGGAGGGGTAGCTCAGCACAGAGTATGGGGTCAGCTGTGGGGGGCACGGCAGGGATACAGGCTGTCCAGTTGGGGTGGAGGGAGGGGATGCTCAGCACAGTATATGGGGTCAGCTGTGGGGGGCACGGCGGGGATACAGGCTGTCCCGGTGGGTGGGAGGGTGAGCTGACATGCAGGGGGCTGTGTTATCACTGCTGTGAACACTAGCAGGGCTTAGAATAGAAATAATAGTAAAATACAATAATTCGATAATTCATTTTTTTTTCTTTCCCTGTTTGTCATTAGCTAACAGAGCATAACCCACAGGTAACACTTGAGGAAGCCGCCACCGCGCGCTGTGTCTGCTGGAACCATACACTCATGGATGAAGATTCATATTTAATGTATTAATAGAATTAATAGGATTTAGAATAAAAATAATTTTAAAATTCAATAATTTCCTTTTTTTTTTCAACTAGTTAACAAGGCATCTCAGAGACTGAACTGGCTCCATGTGGCAAGGACAACAAATTTCCCTGCTGGACGACATCACGATGGAGGGACGATGCTCTCCGGCCTCCATCATAATGTGGACCAGCTAGCCTCTTCATCCTTTGTTTGGGTAAGTAAAAATCCATGTACGTATCGTCAAAGTAGCTGTCATGACACGTACATTCATGTATGTGTATACATGTATATACAGTCACCTGTCATGACACCAGAGAGCTGTGTGGCTCTGTAGCACTCTCCAGCACCACACAGCGTCCTACACAGCATTGCGGCCTGCCACAGCCTCCTCCGCCCTCTGACAACCTGCCCCCGGGCTCCTGCAGCCCCTGACAACCTGCCCCCGGGCTCCTGCAGCCCCTGACAACCTGCCCCCGGGCTCCTGCAGCCCCTGACAACCTGCCCCCGGGCTCCTGCAGCCCCTGACAACCTGCCCCCGGGCTCCTGCAGCCCCTGACAACCTGCCCCCGGGCTCCTGCAGCCCCTGACAACCTGCCCCCGGGCTCCTGCAGCCCCTGACAACCTGCCCCCGGGCTCCTGCAGCCCCTGACAACCTGCCCCCTGGCAGTGCCGCAGAGTCCCTGGCAGTGCCGCAGAGTCCCTGGCAGTGCCGCAGAGTCCCTGGCAGTCTCACTCAGTGCCTGTGATAAGAGTGGTCCCTAAAATGTGGGGGGGCGCCGTGCCCTCACCCTCCGAAAAATCTCCCCTTCCATGCCAATTGGCACTTCGAGGGCCCGGTAAGCGACGGCCATTTGCCACGGTCGTTACCCGGTTCTCGACATGCCAATGCCATCAGGCAAGTCGAGGTCTGGGTAAGAAACGTGGCTATACCACGTATGTTACCGGGATCTCGATACTATCCTGTGGATGGAACGTGGGGGGGAGCTCGCGGTTCTGGGTCTGTTTCTCTTGAACCACAAGTCACAGCTAACCAGTTTTGGTGTCTTTTTCGTAGTGGAGACTCTCAGCTGTCCACCCTGGGAGCGACTAATGTCTGGCTCTTACGGCACGGGAGTGGTGGTCCTCAGAGCCAGGGCCTAGGTTCTCCGGAACCGCAAGTCGCAGCCGGGCGAAACGGGTCTTAAAATCTGGGGAATTCCCTCGGTTTTCATCCCCCAAAGTGGCTCGTCACTGTGCGCTTAGGCTAGCCGGCTCTCAACCTCAGTATGTCACATTCAACAGTGAGAGCCGGCTAATGGTGCAGGCTTGAGGGGGAACAAATGCCCAACAGAGCAGCACACAGCCCCAATAAATATTTCCCCACATCAGTCTGGTAATTAGATTTCAAATGACACCCCAGTGGCCCCTCTGGCTTTACCAGAAGTCGCACCAGGGGCCCAATATCTGATTTGGACAGCAGATTTGAAAAGACATTTTGAGGCCTTGGGTCGGTTTTGAGGTTCTGAAACCCCACAACTACCCAGCAGAAGGTACCAGGCCAACCAAACTTGGCAGGAAAATTGTCCAGGATGCCTCCTACAAACAGAGACATCACTTGTCCCCCTGCTGCCCAGGGAATTTGAATTCTGGGGTCAGAGCATGGCTGTCCATTGATGAAAAGGATCCTGGTGGTGCAGGCTTGAGGGGGAACAAATGCCCAACAGAGCAGCACACAGCCGCAATAAATGTTCCCTCACATCAGTATGGTAATTAGCTTTCAAATGACACCCCAGTGGCCCCTCTGGATTTTACAGAAGTCGCACCAGGGGCCCAATATCTGATTTGGACAGCAGATTTGAAAAGACATTTTGAGGCCTTGGGTCGGTTTTGAGGTTCTGAAACCCCACAACTACCAAGCAGAAGGTACCAGGCCAACCAAACTTGGCAGGAATATTCTCCAGGATGCCTCCTTCAAACAGAGTCATAACTTGTCCCCCTGCTGCCCAGGGAATTTGAATTCAGGGGTCAGTGCATGGCTGTCCATTGATGAAAAGGATCCTGGTGGTGCAAGCTTGAGGGGGAACAAATGCCCAACAGAGCAGCACACAGCCCCAATAAATGTTCCCTCACATCAGTCTGGTAATTAGCTTTCAAACCACACCCCAATGGCCCCTCTGGCTTTACCAGATGTCGCACCAGGGGCCCAATATCTGATTGATTTGGACAGCAGATTTGAAAAGACATTTTGAGGCCTTGGGTCGGTTTTGAGGTTCTGAAACCCCACAACTACCCAGCAGAAGGTACCAGGCCAACCAAACTTGGCAGTAATATTGTCCAGGATGCCACCTACATACAGAGACATGACTTGTCCCCCTGCTCCCCATGGAATTTGATTTCAGGGGGTCAGAGCATGGCTGTCCATGGATAAAAATGGTCCTGGTGGTGCAAGCTTGAGGGGGCACAAATGCCCAACAGAGAAGCACACAGCCCCAATAAATGTTCCCTCACATTTGTGTGGTAATTTGCTTTCAATTAACACCCCAGTGGCCCCTCTGGCTTTACCAGAAGTCGCACCAGGGGCCCAATATCTGATTTTGACAGGATGCCTCACAGAGACATCACTTTTCCCCCTGCTCCCCATCGAATTTGATTTCCTACCAAGTTTGGTTGGCCTGGTACCTTCTGCTGGGTAGTTGTGGGGTTTCAGAACCTCAAAACCGACCCAAGGCCTCAAAATGTCTTTTCAAATCTGCTGTCCAAATCAGATATTGGGCCCCTGGTGCGACTTCTGGTAAAGCCAGAGGGGCCACTGGGGTGTCATTTTAAAGCTAATTACCAGACTGATGTGAGGGAACATTTATTGGGGCTGTGTGCTGCTCTGTTAGGCATTTGTGCCCCCTCAAGCCTGCACCACCAGGATCCTTTTCATCAATGGACAGCCATGCTCTGACCCCAGAATTCAAATTCCCTGGGCAGCAGGGGGACAAGTGATGTCTCTGTTTGTAGGAGGCATCCTGGACAATTTTCCTGCCAAGTTTGGTTGGCCTGGTACCTTCTGCTGGGTAGTTGTGGGGTTTCAGAACCTCAAAACCGACCCAAGACCTCAAAATGTCTTTTCAAATCTGCTGTCCAAATCAGATATTGGGCACCTGGTGCGACCTCTGTTAAAGCCAGAGGGACCACTGGGGTGTCATTTGAAAGCTAACTACCAGACTGATGTGAGGGAACATTTATTGGGGCTGTGTGCTGCTCTGTTGGGCATTTGTTCCCCCTCAGGCCTTCACCACCTGAATCCTTTTCATCAGTGGACAGCCATCCTCTGACCCCTGAATTCAAATTCCCTGGGCAGCAGGGGGACAAGTGATGTCTCTGTTTGAAGGAGGCATCCTGGACAATATTCCTGCCAAGTTTGGTTGCCCTGGTACCTTCTGCTGGGTAATTGTGAGGTTTCAGAAGCTCAAAACCGACCCAAGGCCTCAAAATGTCTTTTCAAATCTGCTGTCCAAATCAGATATTGGGCCCCTGGTGCGACTTCTGGTAAAGCCAGAGGGGCCACTTGGGTGTCATTTGAAAGCTAATTACCAGACTGATGTGAGGGAACATTTATTGGGGCTGTGTGCTGCTCTGTTGGGCATTTGTTCCCCCTCAAGCCTGCACCACCAGGATCCTTTTTTATCAATGGACAGCCATGCACTGACCCCAGAAATCAAATTCCCTGGGCAGCAGGGGGACAAGTGATGTCTCTGTTTGTAGGAGGCATCCTGGACAATATTCCAATATGAAACGTGAATATACTACGTGTGTTACCGGGCTCTCGATACTATCCTTTGGATGGAACGTGGGGGGAGCTCGCGGTTCTGGGTCTGTTTCTCTTGAACCACAAGTCACAGCAACCCAGTTTTGGTGTCTTTTTCGTAGCGGAGACTCTCAGCAGTCCACCCTGTGAGCGACTAATGTCTGGCGCTTACGGCACGGGAGTGGTGGTCCTCAGAGCCAGGGCCTAGGTTCTCCGGAACCGCAAGTCGCAGCCGGGCGAAACGGGTCTTAAAATCTGGGGAATTCCCTCGGTTTTCATCCCCCAAAGTGGCTCGTCACTGTGCGCTTAGGCTGCGGAGCTACCCAGCAAAAAGATGAAAACGTCGGCCATTTTGACAGGGAGCGGGGGGTGCGAAACATTTTCCCCCTGGCATGTGATATGTCAATCGAATAGAGAATTTCACCCAGAAAACAATGGCGTGCTTTTTTTCCACGTTGCGTTAGTGGTTTTCGATTTAATGTGGCGTTTTACTTTTGTTTTAGGCAAAATGAATGATATTCTCCAAAAGTGCCAGCGAGAAGAGGGGGCCCTGAAATGTGTGGGGGGGGCACCGTGCCCTCACCCTCCGAAAGATCTAGTGGCCGACTGCCACCGCCACGGAGATATGATCGATTTCCAATGCATGTCTACAAGAAAAACATGCCAAAACTTCGAGGGTTCAATGGTCTGATGCTAGCCCTTTTACGGGAAGAAATCCCAAGGTGTGCCCTTCAAATAGACACCAAAAGCATGTGGCTGCAAATTGTGGTTCCAGAGAAATGAGACCAAGACCTCCGGCACCCAAGGTTCAATGCAAATTGGATGGTCAAGGCCTGGTTAACGAACGGGGCGTGTATGCGGCTGTTACCCGGATCTCGATATAGTAATTTAAATGGAACGGAGATACCACTTTGATTAGGTGGTTACACTTCCTCTTGTACCTAGGTGGCACAAGAAGACGTGGAGCTGCCTTTTTCTTGCAGTGACTAGGGTTCGAATCCTTTTATTGTTTAACTCAATATTTATTTTTCTATTTCTTTAAGGGGTGTGTTCTTAAACTTGAGTAGTGACAGCACAGCCAATCATGATGAGGAGGAAGTTGAGGTGAGGATTTGAATATGGGGCATGTCTTTACTTGCTTTCAAACTGCCTACGAGGAAAGATGGCTGAGAGACAAACTGTAAGTACATAAATCAGCAACCCGGTTTTGGTGTCTATTTGAAGTGCAGTGCCTGGGCTTTCTTCCCCTAAAAGCGCTAGTGTCCAGGGCTTATGAAGGCAGAGCAGTGACCCCAGATTTTGGGCATTTTTTTTCTCATAGATATGCATTGGAAAGTGGATAAGGGTGGTCCGTTTTGGGCAAATTTCTCTGGAATTCAAGTCACTGCAGGGCAGTGAGGGTCTTAAAATTTGTGGGAGACTCTGTACTCACCCTGTTAAAGATCTAGATTCTGTGTGCATCAGCCACGGAGATATAATCGCTTAGCTCCCTATGATGAATCCCATTAATTTAGGACTTTGACAATTTTTTCACCTACAAATTACCAGAAGTCCTAAATGAATGGCATAGTAGGAAAAGCGCACTGGCAAATAGTACATGTGTTGATGAGCATGCTTCCTATAATTTATAGCATTTTTTACAGAGAGGCTTCAAAATGGCACATGCTCTGAAGTACAATTCGAATTGACCCAGATTCCTTGTCCTTAACTATGTGCACATGCTGCGGATTATGTGCGGATTCATCCGCGCGGATTTTGTAAAATCCGCAGGTGAAACCGCAGGTCAAAAGACCTGCGGTTTTACCTGCGGATTGCTCTGCGGTTTTGCCCTGCGGTTTTTCATCTCCTCAATGGAGGAGATGGCAAACCGCAGGAGAATCCGCAGAAAGAATTGACATGTCAATTCTTTCTGCGGATTGAAAACCGCAGATAATCTGCGCGGAAAATTCCGCACCGTCGGCACTGCGGTTTTTGATTCCCATAGGGAATCATGGTACTGTACACCGCAGCAAAAACTGCTGCGGGTCCGCCGCGGCCAAAACCGCTGCGGAACCGCAGCAAAATCCGCAGCGTGTGCACACAGCCTAAGATGTCTTTTATTTTTTCTAGGATTTTGCACACTACAATTATGAAGAATCATTGGTCCCTGTTTCCCAAAAAAGAGGTGGGTTGAATCATAAAAGAACATGAGGCTGTGGTGTCACATGCAATATTTAATAGCATTTCATATTCGGTTTCAGCTATTTCTGATGGTAATGGTGAAAAAGTGAAGCGTTCCAGGGAGGTGGAGGTGTTTACCATACAGGTAATGTTCTGCTCACATATTCATCCACGTTCCCATTTGTTCTCCATCCTCTTAACCACATTACTCTCTCTGTAGGTCAGAGGTTGGCGTCGGTACAGAATGTTAAAACTGATAAACGATGCCCTGGAACATCAGGATGAAGCATACCAGTTGAAACCCAAGGTACGGAGTCCTGTTAAATTACTTTTACGCGGGATGATTTATCAGGCTATTACGCCCATCTAGCACCTCGATTGTCAATGTGACTTTACACACAACTATTAAGCAACTGTCGCTCAGTAGTCGGTGATGAGCGACTATCGTTCCAATTGTGCACGACCACACACCGGACACTAAATGATATTCCCTCAGTCACTCAGATCATGCAGTGTTGTTTTGTTTGGCTGAGTACATGCTATCGCCAGTATTTCATTAGCACACTGGCTGTGGAACAGTTCCAGTCTTTTGTCTGCACTGCATTAGCACTGTGAAGAGGTTTGTACTACACCACGATGCATGACACTTCACCAAATAGCACTCCGGTATATGATAAAAGGGTTAAACGCTCACCCGAATGCTGACCGAGGCATCCTGCAGTACTTCAGGACCTTCAACAGCATCAGAGATCATTTGATCTCCAACATCATTGAAGGTCCTGCAAGAAGCCTCATTGAGCAGCGGTGTCATTCAGGTGTGTAAAGCCAGCCCTTTGATTTAAAAAAAAAAAAAAAAGTGACAATGAACACTGAGCAACTTCTAGATCAGCAATCTTGGGCAGAAAACAAGTATTTTGCTCTGAAGGTACACAGCCTATCAGTACAGGATCCATTAAAGTTGTTCACTGACTGGGGTGGGAGGTGGTAGGGGAGGTAGTGAAGAAAAAATAAAATAAAATCAGTTGGAAAAAAAACTTGCACATCTCCACAGCCAGGTTGTCTACATTCAACCCTTCTGATTGCAGGCACAGACATCTCAGAACCTCCCATATAACAAAGGAGATAAGAGTTGGTGTGTAGAAAACATTGCTATGCGGAGGGGTAGACATTACATTTTTATAAAATAAAATGAGCAAACTCCACATAGCAAAGTTTTCTACAGCCCTTAACTTGTTATCTCCTTTCCTATCTGCTACTATTGTGACCTGACTCGCAGCCTAAGGCTATGTGCACACGGGGAAAATCCTCCTGCGGATTTTTCTGCGCAGAATTCACGAAATCCGCAGGTCAAATGAGCTGCATTTTTCCTGCGGATTTCTTCCTTTTTTAGTGCAGTTTTGATGCGGTTTTTCAGTGCGGTTTTCCCCCTGCGGTTTTTGAGAATGGGGAGATAGAAAACCGCACAAAAGAAGTCACATGCAGTTGTTTGAAAACCGCACACCCACTTTCTGCAGCGTCTGCACAGATTTTTTTTTTTCCATAGATTTACATGCTACTGTAAATCACTGTGCGGTTCTGCGGGAAAAATGCATCGTGTGCACATGGCCTAAAAGCATCTTTGATTACAGTATATAATGTATAATATTTTGTGGGTGACAATGTTGCCGAGGTGCCATACCAGACTGTCACTATGTATAATGTTGCACTGTGCAATATTGATCAAATTTTTTTCTCTCCCCAGTTTGGATACGGTTTCACAAATTGGCAATAATGAAGATGGAGAAAGGAAGCTATGCCATTGCTGTAAAGCACAGGAATAAGACCAAATATAGTTTTATGTTTGTTTCTCTAAATAACATGACGTTTGCTTTGGTTTTGTTCCCTTTTCTATAGTATAGTGGTGATATGAATATGATATGTACATGTCAGCATACCCTGTGGACTTTTTCTACTGTGAATTTTAGGAGCTTGACACTTGCACAATGAATAATGATGAGGTGTCCGTGTGACCAGAGGTTACAGAATGCAATTGTACCCATTGTATCTGATGAGGTTATTCTCATATGTGTTTTTCTGTCACAGGCCAGAAAAAGGAGATGAAAGTAGAATGGTCCTGGATAATCAGACAGTGCATGCACTAGGGCTCATGCCTTGTCTTTCAGGCAACTAACTCACAGCTATGTGAATACAGCTACAAGCAAGCTAAAGTACTTAATGACTAGTAGGGAGTGAGAGGTGCTATAAAAGTACAGAGTACCTGAAGGCCATGAGTACAAAGATGGCTTTACAAACCCTAATACCATTAAACAAGTCTTCTATAGCCCACACACAACTACAACATAGCCAGCTTAAATAATATTTTATTGAATTAAAACGAAAGCTCAAACTGTTAAAAATATAATTCAAATAAGAGTGCATTTACTCAGGCAATTAATCCAGTGACATTGTCAAGGGATGGGCCTTAAATTTATCAGCTCAGATCCCTGTGCATAGTCCTCACTTTGGCCATGATGCCAGAGCAATTGACAGGTTTTTTTCATCATTGCTGATAGCCCTAGGCCTTAAAAGCGTACAAATTTTTATATATATATATATATACTGTGACAGATCTGTCACTTCTCTGTGTGCGAAATTCACAGTAAATATGCAGGTGACTACATTGCATATTTACTGCAACGTGTACCAGTTTTACGTGCAAGAACCATCCATACGCATGTGTGGATCAGCCCTTGGAATCCCCTGTTTCTCTATATATATATATATATTACACACACACATTGGAAAGAAACAGGGGATTCCAAGGGCTGAGCCACACATGCGTATGGATGGTTCTTGCACATAAAACTGGTACACGTTGCAGTAAATATGCAATGTAGTCACCTGCATATTTACTGTGAATTTTGCACACAGAGAAGTGACAGATCTGTCACTTCTGTGTTTTAACCCTGTAACATCTTATCTGATATACCAGCACAGATGTTACAGGTGGATGGGGCATCAAGGGTTAATTACTTACCTCCTTCTGCACACTTATTGCAGGATACACACGGATTTTGTGTGCATTCCACATTTGCAGAAATCACACAAAACACTTGATAACAATATGCATGTGTGGATGGGCCACAAGTTTGAAGACCCCCCCCTGAATATATATATATATAAAAAGTTTAGTTACGCTTTAACAATACACTAGAATAAAAACCATTAGTTTAATAAACAAAAACATTGCAGAGCAGCAACATGCACATTATTTAAAAGACTAAATTTCACCTGCAAAAGAGAAAAAAAAAAGTTAGAATAGACTCAATTAAAGGTGAACTATAGTATTAGAAGAACAGCTGCCTCCTTGCAAAAAACTGCCACTTCCAAACTGGCGTTAAGTGAAGTCATGATGCTCAGCTCCATTGAACTCAATAGAGCTGAGCCTCAATATCACATATTTCTGGAAGCTGTTTTTCTGTTGCTAGAGTACCCACCTAAAACGCAAACAAAAATGAACTTTAACTTCGGAGTCTCTTCAGCATGACCACAGGGTTCATATTCCATCTCCTCATCTGCGATGTACTTGTTTCTTTAGTGCTTAGAAGGAAAAAGGAATGATGTTACAACTGAAAGATATGCATAAAAAAATCCACACTTCTAGAATACTGGCACTCAGCCAAAGTACAGTAATGCTTCACAGAAATGCTGCAAAGTGTTACTATGCTTTAAGGTTTTTCCATGAGTCCTGGCTATCACATTAAAGGGTGAGCGCCGGTGGCAGGATTTTTTTTTTCTTCCAATGTTATCCCCTATCCATAGAATAGTTTTTAAAGTTCCATACAATAGAATTATCTACAGTTTCAAACTCAGTGGCTGGTGTGGCTAGTCCCTGACAAGTACAGTAAGAATTTAATATAAATAGAAGTGTTCAATAATTACCTTGAAGAGCTCCTTTTCTGGTTCTGCCTCATGGAACGTGTCTGCATGAGAAAGGACGGGGAAGGTACATGTGCCCTGAAATGAATACATTAGTATTAAAAGCTGGTAATGAGTGCATCCATTAGCTTGGCACCATGGTATTGGAGTAAAGGTATTTTCACCTTGCACTCGAAGTCTCTTCATGCTCACTCTCCAGTTCTTCGGGAATCAGTTCTGGTATCTGGGAACTGTGGACTGCAGCTGTCTGGTCTCTTCTTCCCCTGGTGTTCTCTTCTGCAACCCTTTAGGGGAATCAAAAAGAAGAAAAAAATAAGTCTTTGTCAAGTTTATTTCAAAGCATGTATTATTTTCATTTCACAATAAAATACCTTGAAGTGCTGGCTGTGGCTTCTTGACTCGCTGACTTCCGTGCTTCCATCAGTAGGCTTTGTCCATGGCAAATGTCATCCATGTTCTTTTCCCGGTAGTTCCTGTCCGCTGTAAGATTTGAATGTGCCAAATACCTGGCGACCAGACGTTGTTGCACGTCAGTACATCTTGAGAGAGTCCAGGATTCAAGCACTTTTCTAACCATCTGGCTGGTGACTATGGGGAGATGAAACCTAAAAAAAAAAAAAAAAAAATTTTATATATATATACACTACATGTAGAGACTAAGTTGTATGACTTTTAAGAATTCCCTCGGTTTTCATCCCCCAAAGTGGCTCGTCACTGTGCGCTTAGGCTACGGAGCTACCCAGCAAAAAGATGAAAACGTCGGCCATTTTGACAGGGAGCGGGGGGTGCGAAACATTTTCCCCCTGGCGTGCGATATGTCAATCGAATAGAGAACTTCACCCAGAAAACAATGGCGTGGTTTTTTTCCACGTTGCGTTAGTGGTTTTCGATTTAATGTGGCGTTTTACTTTTGTTTTAGGCAAAATGAATGATATTCTCCACTAACAAAGTGCCAGCGAGAAGAGGGGGCCCTGAAATGTGTGTGTTTGTGTGTGTGTGTGTGGGGGGGGGGTGCACCCGTGCCCTCACCCTCCGAAAAATCTCCCCTTCCATGCCAATTGGCACGTCGAGGGCCCGGTAAGCGACGGCCATTTGCCACAGTCGTTACCCGGTTCTCGACAGGCCAATGCCATCAGGCAAGTCGAGGTCTGGGTAAGAAACGTGAATATACTATGTGTGTTACCGGGCTCTCGATACTATCCTTTGGATGGAACGTGGGAACAATGGGATGCATTGTGCTATGCGTTTAAGCGGAAACGCTTAAAAACGCAACGTGTGCACATAGCCTCAGAGTAAACATAACCAGTGCCAGAGGGTCCACAAATAGTGCCAGAGTGCCCCATAAACAGTGGCAGACAGTACACATAAGCAGTGCCAGAGGGTACACATGAACAAATAGTGCACCTAGGAACAGTACCATTGTCCCCATAAGCTGTACCAACAAAGTCAAGGCGCTCTCCATCTCCTCCTTGACAGGAGAGGAGAGGGAGAGAAAAAAAGAAAGACAGACAGAGAGAGACAATATTTCCGTCTGGAGAGACCGCGGATGTCCCACCTGAGGCCCTAAAGTTTACTTTGCATTCACCTTCAATAGACATACATTGCAATGTGCCAGAGAGAACAGTGTTTTTACACTATGTGTGGACCCAGCCAAACACACTGTGATCACAGGAAACAGTGGCAGACAGTACACATAAGCAGTGCCAGAGGGTACACATGAACAAATAGTGCACCTAGGAACAGTACCATTGTCCCCATAAGCTGTACCAACAAAGTCAAGGCGCTCTCCATCTCCTCCTTGACAGGAGAGGAGAGGGAGAGAAAAAAAGAAAGAGAGACAGAGACAGACAATATTTCCCTCTGGAGAGACCGCGGATGTCCCACCTGAGGCCCTAAAGTTTACTTTGCATTCACCTTCAATAGACATACATTGGAATGTGCCAGAGAGAACAGTGTTTTTACACTATGTGTGGACCCAGCCAAACACAAAGGCTGTGTGCACACGCTGCGGATTTTGCTGCGGTTCCGCAGCGGTTTTGGCCGCTGCGGACCCGCAGCAGTTTTTTTTTTGTAAATTCTTTATTTTAGAATTTTTTAAGTTTTTGAACATCACCATTAAACACAACACCAATTCTCAGGTACAGTTGGCGACATATTAAATAGTGTCTGGTTTAGGGCGGGAAGGGAGGAGAAAATAAGGAAAAAATAGGTAGGGGAGGAAAGGAAAAAAGAAAGGGAAGGGGAAAAGGGAACATATTCATATACAATATCAACAACATTAACAATAACAACATGTGGTTGACAACATGAGCACAATCATTGCATGGGTGCACTTCAAAAAATAACGCTTCTCCATGTAATACAATTGAGCTATCTAATATGGGGTAGTAAGGCCAGGAGCCCCAAAGCAGAAGCCACCCAATTCAGTAGAGCCTAACAAAACAAAAAACTCCAGAATGTTCCTAAAGAGGATTGTCTTCTAAGTACCTATTCCAAGGGGCCCAAGTCGACACGAAAGCTTTATGATTATAGATTTCCCAGCTAGACAGCTCCTCTAAACGATAAATCTGATTTATTTTCGTATACCATTCTCCCAACGTGGGAGGAGCTACATCCTTCCAATGGGCAGCTATCAACTGTCTCGCCGCACTCAACATCAGTGGAAGAAGCCCATGTTTTTTTGGTAAAAAATCTTTTGACGGGCATGAAAGGAGAGCTTCCGTGGCTCCAAGATCCACCTTTATTAATCCTAATTTTTTGAGAACTAACTCAACTCCCTCCCAAAAAATTCGCAATCTAGGACATTCCCAGAATATATGCGTATGATGTCCTCTAGGATTGAGGCATCGCCAGCAATCATCATTATCCACGAGGCCTAACTGGAACAACTTAGCTGGAGTTAAATGCCACCTAGTTAATATTTTATAAGAATTCTCCTGCAAAAGTACACATCTAGAAAAACCCCTAGCATTTGACAGCATTTTAGATATTTGATCTTCTGTAAACGTGATATTAAGTTCAATTTCCCACGAATGTATAAATGAGGGTTTAGAATGTACATTCGGAGAGATGAGATGTGAGTAAATGCGGGATATAATTTTCTGCCGTGGGGATGGAAGTTTAATCATAATATCTAGCCAGGACCAATTAGATTTAGACGGGAATCTCCTTCCAAACTGTAAAAGTATGCGTTTGATGTGTTGTTTCTGGAGAAAATTTGTTGGTTGGACCGATGCCCCCTGTGGCCAAGATCCCTCCCGCAAAGTGTTATTACTATAAAAACTATTTAACGTTTCTCTAGGGAGGTTGGACCATAAATTGTATGGATCCTGAAAGTCTTGCTCTAACAAATAGGGAATTGAGCCAATCGGTGTCAATGTGGAGGGGAAAGTATCTTCCGGGAACTCTCCCATTACCAATCTTTTAATACGCAACGTAGTTGTAGTTACCTCATCCAACCTAAGAGAGGCCGGCGGCTTAGCCCTAGTCCAGAGATACGGCAAACCTCTCGGGCCCAGTAAAGCCCAGTCAACACTATCCCCCTCCTCCCTTTCAGCACAAGACACCACCTTTAACCATCTACTGAGATGGATAGCCTTATAATATAAAAGAAGGTCTGGAACCCCTAACCCTCCAAAAGAGAGAGGACGAGAAAGAAACTTATAAGGTAACCTAGCCCTTTTATTTTTCCATATAAATTTTCCAATAAGGGATTTTAATGTTCCAAAAAATGTCAGGGGAATCCGAATCGGAACCATGTTCATGGTATATAGTATAATGGGCATTATATATGCCTTAAACACATTAATACGACCCATCCAGGATAAAGTGGGTAAGCTATACTTCTGCATCAGGTTTTTGACCTTTGAATTAAAGGAGTGTAATTGTCATGGAATAGGTTAGTGGGGTCTCTAGTTATCATTATTCCCAAATATCTAATAGAATTAGTAGCCCAAGAGAATGGAATCTGCGTACGAATGGTGGAGGTCTGAGAGTGAGGGAGACCAATGTTTAACACTTCAGATTTTGACAAATTGATTTTGAAATTAGAAAGGAGACCAAAATGATGAAAGGCTTGAAGAATAATTGGAAAGGCCTGGGATGGATTGGAGATAAGGAAAAGCAAATCGTCTGCGAAAGCTAGAGTCTTAAGTGACCTCTGACCCACCGTCAACCCCTCTATACGTTGATCTTGTCTGATGCTTTGTATCAAAGTTTCTATAACTAAAATGAACAAAGAAGGCGACAAGGGGCAACCCTGTCTAGTCCCGTTGCTAATCCCAAAACTATCTGACAGGGTGCCGTTGACTCTGACCTTGGCCGTCGGTTGTGAATAAAGCGAGAGGACTGCTGTTATATATTGAGGGGGGAAGCCAAACTTAATCATTACTTGTTCCATAAACCTCCAGCTCACTCTATCGAAAGCCTTCTCAGCATCCGTCGACAAGAGCATCAAGGGCATACCCCGAGTCTTAGCAAACATTATAGACTGAATGACTTTAGTAGAATTATCCTTCCCCTCCCTGCCTCTTACAAAGCCTACTTGGTCTGCATAAATTAGCTTAGGTAAGAAATTGCTTAATCTGCCCGCTAATATTTTAGCCCACATCTTGATATCTGCATTAAGCAGTGATATTGGTCTGTAGCTAGTGCACAGATTGGGATCTTTACCCTCCTTAGGGAGGACTGTGATGTATGCCTCCAAGGATTGTCTAGGGGGGAGCTGGCCTGCTAAATAGGAATTAAACAAAGACACTAGGTGAGGTAACAGTGGTTTTATAAACTTTTTATAATAGATAATGGGAAGACCATCTGGGCCCGGTGCCTTTCCGTTCGGAATAGTAGAAAGAATGTCTAAAATCTCTGTAGGGGTAACTGGGGCAGTCAATAAGGACTGACCTTCAAGAGTTATTTTAGGGAGATGTAACGAGGTCAAAAATTCTTTCATTTTTGCTAAGGCTGTGACTGGCTCCTGCATGCTATCAGGTGTATTTAAATTGTATAAATTTTCATAAAAGTCTTTAAACTCCCTGGCAATATCTGCAGTCCCGAGAATTGAAGAGCCATCTAAAGCTCTAAGTTGTCTAATAAACGTCTTTTCCTTTTGTTTCTTAAGTAGGGATGTCATAAGCTTACTACTCTTATTGCCATGGAGATAAAACTTCTGTCTACTTCTCATATACATTTTTGCTGATTTAATGTTTAAAAGGTTTTTTAATGAGGTTCTCAGATCTGTCAGTTCTGACAATATTTTATTTACCTGAGATCTCTTATGTAACCTCTCGAAGGAACTGATTTGATGTAGAATAGACACAACCTTTTTTGATCGCTCCTTTTTCAAATATGAGCCTAGGGCTATAAATTCCCCTCTCATTACTGCTTTATGAGATTCCCACACCATAGGCAAGGGCGGGCCTGAGTGCAAATTATTCTGAAAAAAGAAGTCAAGAGTACTTGTCAGTTTTTCAATGTGAGAATCCGAGTCCAAAAGAGTTTCATTCAGTGACCACGACCCAGCCGGCCGTGGTAGAGTTTTTATCTCTATGTCAAGAAAAATGGGAGCGTGATCTGAGAGAGAAATGATATCTATATTAGCTTTTCTAACTAATTGGAGATTAGCTGTTTGTACCAGTAGGTAATCAATTCTGTGATAGCTATTATTCGGATGGGAATAAAAAGTATAATCTCTGCCCGAAGGAAAAAGCGTTCTCCAAGGGTCTATCAGATGCAATTTTTGTAATGAAAGGTGTAATCGTCTCAGCGCCCTCTGAGAAAGAGCCGATCTGCCCGTTGAAGTATCTAAGGCTGGGTTCAAAGATACATTAAAATCCCCTCCCACCAACAACAGACCCTCAGTAAAAAGTTCCAGAACATTCAATGTTTTACACAGCCAACCTATCTGGTTCCTATTTGGGGCATATAAGTTACACAAGGTAATCTTAGTGTTAGCCAAAAAGCCCTTAATTATAATGTACCTGCCTTCTGAATCAGATAAACAATCGCTCAAAATAAAAGGAACATTTTTCTTTATAGCAATACTCACTCCACCCGACGCTGAACCGCCCGTACTGTGATACCAGGTCGGGTAGCGAGATCTAGACATATCTGGGACTCTCCCTTTTTTAAAATGTGTCTCCTGCAGGAAAACTATACTAGATTTCTTTGAGTGCAAAAGATTCATCACTTGGCTTCTCTTATTCGGAGAGCGTAAGCCCTTTACATTATACGAGGCCACAGTTATAGTGGCTAAGTTCACCTTATCACCCATTATTTGTTAAAGAAGGTAATAAAAAGGATTCCTCCGTCATCAAACCACAGAAATTAAAAGAAAAAAACAAAGAGATAAGAAAAATAACAAAAAACCTAAAAATTATTAAGATAAAACATGAGAAATACAACAAGAACCAACTACCTGTCTGTGGCAGAGGCAGGGGGTCAAAAATACCTCCCATAACAGAACAGGAAAAAACATTTCTGACACACGAGTGGCATATGTTAACTTATACGGCAATTGAATGATATCAACACCTGAATAAATGTCAAACTTAGCAAGCTAAAATAGGATAAAGCATGTCCGAACGGGCCGAGGGGTCCGGCTCCAGTGTGGAAAAAACAAATACAACCGGGAGAAGCACAAGAAAGCTCAGGGGGGTATCTCCTTTTCCGTTCCAGATTTCCCTCTTTTGGGAGTCGAGCGTCTCTTTCCCAAGACCCAGTCCCCCTGTCCTCCAGTAAAAGCATGAACAGGGGGAGGCGTACGATGATCCATGTCTAGAGGAAGCCAGGAAGGAATGTCCATAGGGGCAATGCCAAAAGCGTCCCATATTTTGGGTAAATCTTCAGGGGTCCGAACCATTATTTGCCTACCATCTCCTTGTATAGATATACCAAACGGAAACAGCCATTTATACAAGATTTTACGCGAGCGTAACACCTCCAGGAGGGGCCTTAGGACTCTTCTTTTTGCAAGGGTCGACGGCGCAACATCCTGATAAAGATGAATAGCAGATCCCTCATAAGAAAGATTTTTAATGTCTCTTGAAGCGGACAAAATAGCATTGGTATCCAAATAGCTCAGTAGGCCGCAAATCACATCCCTTGGAGGTTCCGTTGGTTTCGGCTTTGGTCTAAGAGATCTATGCACCCTTTCTATTACAATTCGGTCACATGTTTCTTGTGGAATTAAGAGGGCAAAGATCTCCTTAGTAGCTTTTTCCAATATCTCTGTGGAAACACTTTCAGGCAAGCCTTTTATCCGTATGTTCTTTCTGCGACTCCGATTTTCCTGATCCTCAAGGGCCAGAAAAGAGTTGTTAAGCTGTATTCTGTGATAATCTAGATGTTCTCTCATAGCATTGGAGTGGCTAATGATAGAGGACTGAGAGGACTCCAAAGACTCCACTCTATTACCAATGTGTAACAAGTCCGCTCTCATACCAGATATTTCATTAACCAATGGTTTCATAGCCTGTGCTAATAATTTTTTAAAAAACGATCTAGAAAGTTTCCCAGAGTCTGATTGAGTGACATCGCTGCCAGAAGCATCGTCACTGGAATCTGAGTCCTCGGCATGCTCCTCCTCCACAACTTCTACAGGGAGCCTTTTAGCATTAGGTTTAGGCGTAGCAGATTTGTTTTTCAAAAATTTATCCATTTCACCTTGTTTGCTTCGATGCGCCTCCGCAGACAGCGGTTTTGCACGCTCTTTATTAGTTTTGACCATTTTGCTCAATTGAAGCGTGCCTAAAATTTACCACCCGTGCGTCAAGAAAAGTCTAGTACAGCATTTTGCTATATAAAAATAACCCCATGTAACTTGGAGGGTGAGGGGTTAAAAGTTGGAAACATCCGCGGGGAACCGCTGGAGCCGGCAGAGACAGGGTAGCGCCAACTCTCCACTGCTGCATTTATATCAGCCGACAGCAGCACTTCTATGTGGGGGGAGCGATATCCCCCGCTCAGGCCTTGCAGAAAGTCTCAGCAACGCCGGGGGCCGTCAACAACCTGTCTGGCCCAGAGCCAGCACCCTCCTCCCCCTCATGCAGCTCATGCAGCGACAGCAATCCCCGCAGGCCACACAGACAGCACACCGGGGGTTTCCTCTCACCGCCTTGTGCTCCAACAGGCGAGACCGCTCCCTGCTCTGCGGTCACACACCTCCACCAAGGGCCTCCTGCGGTCCGGATCTCCGGGTCTTGTACTCAGGGGGATATATAAAGATGGCGCCCGTCTTCCTCCAGCGCCGCAGCACTCTCCACGAGGCCGCTCAGCGCTCCGGTGCCGCATCTCCACACCACCCCTCACCTTCTTCTCCAAGCCCGGGGCACTCTAAAAATCTTTTTTGTCGCTTTTATGCCGCTTTTATCTGGGCCAAATAAGGCGATTTTGTGGCTAGGAGCGGGAGCTGCCATAAAACACGTCCTCCCTGTGTGAGATCCAGGCCACGCCCCGACCCGCAGCAGTTTTTGCTGCGGTGTACAGTACCATGATTCCCTATGGGAATCAAAAACCGCAGTGCAGACGGTGCGGAATTTTCCGCGCGGATTATCTGCGGTTTTCAATCCGCAGAAAGAATTGACATGTCAATTCTTTCTGCGGATTCTCCTGCGGTTTGCCATCTCCTCCATTGAGGAGATGAAAAACCGCAGGGCAAAACCGCAGAGCAATCCGCAGGTAAAACCGCAGGTCTTTTGACCTGCGGTTTCACCTGCGGATTTTACAAAATCCGCGCGGATGAATCCGCACATAATCCGCAGCGTGTGCACACAGCCAAACAGACTGTGATCACAGGAGAAGGTGGGAACAACTCCTGTACATTAGGAAGATAAATACTGCTGGGGGTTCTGTAATATACTTACTGCTTTGCTGGTGAAGACGACATTGCATCCATATCTGTGTTCATTGCATCCATAATTGTGTGCATTGCATCCATATCTGTGTTCAGGCTTCACTTCACTGAGCTGTTAGAATTGTGTGGGAACTTGGTCACAATTCAAAAAGAAACTGTTCTTTGCAAGGCTTATCATTGGTCCCCCATTTAAACTCCTCCCTCCAATGAATCTCATCAGGCAAGTCGATGTCTGGGTAAGAAACGTGGCTATACCACGTATGTTACCGGGACCTCGATACTATCCTTTGGATGGAACTTGGGGGGGAGCTCGCGGTTCTGGGTCTGTTTCTCTTGAACCACAAGTCACAGCAACCCAGTTTTGGTGTCTTTTTCGTAGAGGAGACTCTCAGCTGTCCACCCTGGGAGCGACTAATGTCTGGCGCTTACGGCACGGGAGTGGTGGTCCTCAGAGCCAGGGCCTAGGTTCTCCGGAACCGCAAGTCGCAGCCGGGCGAAACGGGTCTTAAAATCTGGGGAATTCCCTCGGTTTTCATCCCCCAAAGTGGCTCGTCACTGTGCGCTTAGGCTGCGGAGCTACCCAGCAAAAAGATGAAAACGTCGGCCATTTTGACAGGGAGCGGGGGGTGCGAAACATTTTCCCCCTGGCGTGCGATATGTCAATCGAATAGAGAATTTCACCCAGAAAACAACGGCGTGTTTTTTTTCCACGTTGCGTTAGTGGTTTTCGATTTAATGTGGCGTTTTACTTTTGTTTTAGGCAAAATGAATGATATTCTCCACTAACAAAGTTCCAGCGAGAAGAGGGGGCCCTGAAATGTGTGTGTGTGTGTGTGTGGGGGGGGGCGCCCGTGCCCTCACCCTCCGAAAAATCTCCCCTTCCATGCCAATTGGCACGTCGAGGGCCCGGTAAGCGACGGCCATTTGCCTCGGTCGTTACCCGGTTCTCGACATGCTAATGCCATCAGGCAAGTCGAGGTCTGGGTAGGAAACGTGGCTATACCACGTGTGTTACCGGGATCTCGATACTATCCTTTGGATGGAACGTGGGGGGGAGCTCGCGGTTCTGGGTCTGTTTCTCTTGAACCACAAATCACAGCAACCCAGTTTTGGTGTCTTTTTCGTAGAGGAGACTCTCAGCAGTCCACCCTGGGAACGAGTAATGTCTGGCGCATGTAGACAGATGATGATTTTAGCCGGGGGGAGCACGCTATGACCCCCTGATTGCCAATTCCTCTGTGTTCAGGGGCTCCATTGAGGTAGCCCCTTTTAGGTAGCAGTCTGAAGAACGTGTGTGCAAAATTTGGGGTTGCTGGCACCTTCCCCTCGGGAGTTGTGGGGTCTGAGGCCCCAGAAAGCTGATCCAGGCAGATCATACTTTAGGAGGGCTGGTTCTTTTTGCGCTTTCGGGGTCCCCTGATCGGCTTCTGGGCATGCTAGCGGGGCGCACGAGGTGGCGTTGGAAAGCTTAGGACCTGCTCTGGCCTTGATAACAGGTCCTGGGGCCGTGAAGAACTCCCCTGGAATTTTTTTACCCTTTATAGCATGTAGACAGATGATGATTTTAGCCGGGGGGAGCACGCTATGACCCCCTGATTGCCAATTCCTCTGTGTTCAGGGGCCCCATTGAGGTAGCCCCTTTTAGGTAGCAATCTGAAGAACGTGTGTGCAAAATTTGGGGTTGCTGGCACCTTCCCCTCGGGAGTTGTGGGGTCTGAGGCCCCAGAAAGCTGATCCAGGCAGATCATTCTTTAGGAGGGCTGGTTCTTTTTGCGCTTTCGGGGTCCTCTGATCGGCTTCTGGGCATGCTAGCGGGGCGCACGAGGTGGCGTTGGAAAGTTTAGGACCTGCTTTGGGCTTGATAACAGGTCCTGGGGCTGTGAAGTACTCCCCTGGAATTTTTTTACCCTTTATAGCATGTAGACAGATGATGATTTTAGCCGGGGCGAGCACGCTATGACCCCCTGATTGCCAATTCCTCTGTGTTCAGGGGCCCCATTGAGGTAGCCCCTTTTAGGTAGCAGTCTGAAGAACGTGTGTGCAAAATTTGGGGTTGCTGGCACCTTCCCCTCGGGAGTTGTGGGGTCTGAGGCCCCAGAAAGCTGATCCAGGCAGATCATTCTTTAGGAGGGCTGGTTCTTTTTGAGCTTTCGGGGTCCCCTGATCGGCTTCTGGGCATGCTAGCGGGGCGCACGAGGTGGCGTTGGAAAGCTTAGGACCTGCTCTGGGCTTGATAACAGGTCCTGGGGCCGTGAAGTACTCCCCTGGAATTTTTTTACCCTTTATAGCATGTAGACAGATGATGATTTTAGCCGGGGGGGAGCACGCTATGACCCCCTGATTGCCAATTCCTCTGTGTTCAGGGGCCCCATTGAGGTAGGCTCTTTTAGGTAGCAGTCTGAAGAACGTGTGTGCAAAATTTGGGGTTGCTGGCACCTTCCCCTCTGGAGTTGTGGGGTCTGAGGCCCCAGAAAGCTGATCCAGACAGATCATTCTTTAGGAGGGCTGGTTCTTATTGAGCTTTCGAGGTCCCCTGATCGGCTTCTGGGCATGCTAGCGGGGCGCACGAGGTGGCGTTGGAAAGCTTAGGACCTGCTCTGGGCTTGATAACAGGTCCTGGGGCCGTGAAGTACTCCCCTGGAATTTTTTTACCCTTTATAGCATGTAGACAGATGATGATTTTAGCCGGGGGGAGCACGCTATGACCCCCTGATTGCCAATTTCTCTGTGTTCAGGGGCCCCATTGAGGTAGCCCCTTTTAGGTAGCAGTCTGAAGAACGTGTGTGCAAAATTTGGGGTTGCTGGCACCTTCCCCTCGGGAGTTGTGGGGTCTGAGGCCCCAGAAAGCTGATCCAGGCAGATCATACTTTAGGAGGGCTGGTTCTTTTTGCGCTTTCGGGGTCCCCTGATCGGCTTCTGCGCATGCAAGCGGGGCGCACGAGGTGACGTTGGAAAGCTTAGGACCTGCTCTGGGCTTGATAACAGGTCCTGGGGCCGTGAAGTACTCCCCTGGAATTTTTTTACCCTTTATAGCACGTAGACAGATGATGATTTTAGCCGGGGGGAGCACGCTATGACCCCCTGATTGCCAATTTCTCTGTGTTCAGGGGCCCCATTGAGGTAGCCCCTTTTAGGTAGCAGTCTGAAGAACGTGTGTGAAAAATTTGGGGTTGCTGGCACCTTCCCCTCGGGAGTTGTGGGGTCTGAGGCCCCAGAAAGCTGATCCAGGCAGATCATACTTTAGGAGGGCTGGTTCTTTTTGCGCTTTCGGGGTCCCCTGATCGGCTTCTGGGCATGCTAGCGGGGCGCACGAGGTGGCGTTGGAAAGCTTAGGACCTGCTCTGGGCTTGATAACAGGTCCTGGGGCCGTGAAGTACTCCCCTGGAATTTTTTTACCCTTTATAGCATGTAGACAAATGATGATTTTAGCCGGTGGGAGCACGCTATGACCCCCTGATTGCCAATTCCTCTGTGTTCAGGGGCCTCATTGAGGTACCCCCTTTTAGGTAGCAGTCTGAAGAACGTGTGTGCAAAATTTGGGGTTGCTGGCACCTTCCCCTCGGGAGTTGTGGGGTCTGAGGCCCCAGAAAGCTGATCCAGGCAGATCATTCTTTATGAGGGCTGGTTCTTTTTGCGCTTTCGGGGTCCCCTGATCGGCTTCTGGGCATGCTAGCGGGGCGCACGAGGTGGCGTTGGAAAGCTTAGGACCTACTCTGGGCTTGATTACAGGTCCTGGGGCCGTGAAGTACTCCCCTGGAATATTTTTACCCTTTATAGCATGTAGACAGATGATGATTTTAGCCGGGGGGAGCACGCTATGACCCCCTGATTGCCAATTTCTCTGTGTTCAGGGGCCCCATTGAGGTACCCCATTTTAGGTAGCAGTCTGAAGAACGTGGGTGCAAAATTTGGGGTTGCTGGCACCTTCCCCTCGGGAGTTGTGGGGTCTGAGGCCCCAGAAAGCTGATCCAGGCAGATCATACTTTATGAGGGCTGGTTCTTTTTGCGCTTTCAGGGTCCCCTGATCGGCTTCTAGAATTTCACCCAGAAAACAATGGCGTGTTTTTTTTCCACGTTGCGTTAGTGGTTTTCGATTTAATGTGGCGTTTTACTTTTGTTTTAGGCAAAATGAATGATATTCTCCACTAACAAAGTGCCAGCGAGAAGAGGGGGCCCTGAAATGTGTTTGTGTGTGTGTGTGGGGGGGGGGTGCGCCCGTGCCCTCACCCTCCGAAAAATCTCCCCTTCCATGCCAATTGGCACGTCGAGGGCCCGGTAAGCGACGGCCATTTGCCACGGTCGTTACCCGGTTCTCGACATGCCAATGCCATCAGGCAAGTCGAGGTCTGGGTAAGACACGTGGCTATACCACGTATGTTACCGGGATCTCGATACTATCCTTTGGATGGAACTTGGGGGGGAGCTCGCGGTTCTGGGTCTGTTTCTCTTGAACCACAAGTCACAGCAACCCAGTTTTGGTGTCTTTTTCGTAGAGGAGACTCTCAGCAGTCCACCCTGGGAGCGAGTAATGTCTGGCGCTTACGGCACGGGAGTGGTGGTCCTCAGAGCCAGGGCCTAGGTTCTCCGGAACCGCAAGTCGCAGCCGGGCGAAACGGGTCTTGAAATCTGGGGAATTCCCTCGGTTTTCATCCCCCAAAGTGGCTCGTCACTGTGCGCTTAGGCTGCGGAGCTATCCAGCAAAAAGATGAAAACGTCGGCCATTTTGACAGGGAGCGGGGGGTGCGAAACATTTTCCCCCTGGCGTGCGATATGTCAATCGAATAGAGAATTTCACCCAGAAAACAATGGCGTGCTTTTTTTCCAAGTTGCGTTAGTGGTTTTCGATTTAATTTGGCGTTTTACTTTTGTTTTAGGCAAAATGAATGATATTCTCCACTAACAAAGTGCCAGCGAGAAGAGGGGGCCCTGAAATGTGTTTGTGTGTGTGTGTGGGGGGGGGTGCGCCCGTGCCCTCACCCTCCGAAAAGTCTCCCCTTCCATGCCAATTGGCACGTCGAGGGCCCGGTAAGCGACGGCCATTTGCCACGGTCGTTACCCGGTTCTCGACATGCCAATGCCATCAGGCAAGTCGATGTCTGGGTAAGAAACGTGGCTATACCACGTATGCTACCGGGATCTCGATACTATTCTTTGGATGGAACGTGGGGGGGAGCTCGCGGTTCTGGGTCTGTTTCTCTTGAACCACAAGTCACAGCAACCCAGTTTTGGTGTCTTTTTCGTAGAGGAGACTCTCAGCAGTCCACCCTGGGAGCGAGTAATGTCTGGCGCTTACGGCACGGGAGTGGTGGTCCTCAGAGCCAGGGCCTAGGTTCTCCGGAACCGCAAGTCGCAGCCGGGCGAAACGGGTCTTGAAATCTGGGGAATTCCCTCGGTTTTCATCCCCCAAAGTGGCTCGTCACTGTGCGCTTAGGCTGCGGAGCTACCCAGCAAAAAGATGAAAACGTCGGCCATTTTGACAGGGAGCGGGGGGTGCGAAGAAACATTTTCCCCCTGGCGTGCGATATGTCAATCGAATAGAGAATTTCACCCAGAAAACAATGGCGTGCTTTTTTTCCACGTTGCGTTAGTGGTTTTCGATTTAATGTGGCGTTTTACTTTTGTTTTAGGCAAAATGAATGATATTCTCCACTAACAAAGTGCCAGCGAGAAGAGGGGGCCCTGAAATGTGTTTGTGTGTGTGTGTGTGGGGGGGGGGGGGTGCGCCCGTGCCCTCACCCTCCGAAAAATCTCCCCTTCCATGCCAATTGGCACGTCGAGGGCCCGGTAAGCGACGGCCATTTGCCACGGTCGTTACCCGGTTCTCGACATGCCAATGCCATCAGGCAAGTCGAGGTCTGGGTAGGAAACGTGGCTATACCACGTGTGTTACCGGGATCTCGATACTATCCTTTGGATGGAACGTGGGGGGGAGCTCGCGGTTCTGGGTCTGTTTCTCTTGAACCACAAGTCACAGCAATCCAGTTTTGGTGTCTTTTTCGTAGAGGAGACTCTCAGCAGTCCACCCTGGGAGCGAGTAATGTCTGGCGCATGTAGACAGATGATGATTTTAGCCGGGGGGAGCACGCTATGACTCCCTGATTGCCAATTCCTCTGTGTTCAGGGGCCCCATTGAGGTAGCCCCTTTTAGGTAGCAGTCTGAAGAACGTGTGTGCAAAATTTGGGGTTGCTGGCACCTTCCCCTCGGGAGTTGTGGGGTCTGAGGCCCCAGAAAGCTGATCCAGGCAGATCATTCTTTAGGAGGGCTGGTTCTTTTTGAGCTTTCGGGGTCCCCTGATCGACTTCTGGGCATGCTAGCGGGGCGCACGAGGTGGCGTTGGAAAGCTTAGGACCTGCTCTGGGCTTGATAACAGGTCCTGGGGCCGTGAAGTACTCCCCTGGAATTTTTTTACCCTTTATAGCATGTAGACAGATGATGATTTTAGCCGGGGGGAGCACGCTATGACCCCCTGATTGCCAATTCCTCTGTGTTCAGGGGCCCCATTAAGGTAGCCCCTTTTAGGTAGCAGTCTGAAGAACGTGTGGGCAAAATTTGGGGATGCTGGCACCTTCCCCTCGGGAGTTGTGGGGTCTGAGGTCCCAGAAAGCTGATCCAGGCAGATCATTCTTTAGGAGGGCTGGTTCTTTTTGAGTTTCGGGGTCCCCTGATCGGCTTCTGGGCATGCTAGTGGGGCGCACGAGGTGGGGCTGGAAAGCTTAGGACCTGCTCTGGGCTTGATAACAGGTCCTGGGGCCGTGAAGTACTCCCCTGGAATTTTTTTACCCTTTATAGCATGTAGACAGATGATGATTTTAGCCGGGGGGAGCACGCTATGACCCCCTGATTGCCAATTCCTCTGTGTTCAGGGGCCCCATTGAGGTAGCCCCTTTTAGGTAGCAGTCTGAAGAACGTGTGTGCAAAATTTGGGGTTGCTGGCACCTTCCCCTCGGGAGTTGTGGGGTCTGAGGCCCCAGAAAGCTGATCCAGGCAGATCATTCTTTAGGAGGGCTGGTTCTTTTTGAGCTTTCGGGGTCCCCTGATCGGCTTCTGGGCATGCTAGCGGGGCGCACGAGGTGGCGTTGGAAAGCTTAGGACCTGCTCTGGGCTTGATAACAGGTCCTGGGGCCGTGAAGTACTCCCCTGGAATTTTTTTACCCTTTATAGCATGTAGACAGATGATGATTTTAGCCGGGGGGGAGCACGCTATGACCCCCTGATTGCCAATTCCTCTGTGTTCAGGGGCCCCATTGAGAAAGCCCCTTTTAGGTAGCAGTCTGAAGAACGTGTGTGCAAAATTTGGGGTTGCTGGCACCTTCCCCTCGGGAGTTGTGGGGTCTGAGGCCCCAGAAAGCTGATCCAGACAGATCATTCTTTAGGAGGGCTGGTTCTTTTTGAGCTTTCGGGGTCCCCTGATCGGCTTCTGGGCATGCTAGCGGGGCGCACGAGGTGGCGTTGGAAAGCTTAGGACCTGCTCTGGGCTTGATAACAGGTCCTGGGGCCGTGAAGTACTCCCCTGGAATTTTTTTACCCTTTATAGCATGTAGACAGATGATGATTTTAGCCGGGGGGAGTACGCTATGACCCCCTGATTGCCAATTTCTCTGTGTTCAGGGGCCCCATTGAGGTATCCACTTTTAGGTAGCAGTCTGAAGAACGTGTGTGCAAAATTTGGGGTTGCTGGCACCTTCCCCTCGGGAGTTGTGGGGTCTGAGGCCCCAGAAAGCTGATCCAGGCAGATCATTCTTTAGGAGGGCTGGTTCTTTTTGAGCTTTCGGGGTCCCCTGATCGGCTTCTGGGCATGCTAGCGGGGCGCACGAGGTGGCGTTGGAAAGCTTAGGACCTGCTCTGGGCTTGATAACAGGTCCTGGGGCCGTGAAGTACTCCCCTGGAATTTTTTTACCCTTTATAGCATGTAGACAGATGATGATTTTAGCCGGAGCGAGCACGCTATGACCCCCTGATTGCCAATTCCTCTGTGTTCAGGGGCCCCATTGAGGTATCCCCTTTTAGGTAGCAGTCTGAAGAACGTGTGTGCAAAATTTGGGGTTGCTGGCACCTTCCCCTCGGGAGTTGTGGGGTCTGAGGCCCCAGAAAGCTGATCCAGGCAGATCATTCTTTAAGAGGGCTGGTTCTTTTTGAGCTTTCGGGGTCCCCTGATCGGCTTCTGGGCATGCTAGCGGGGCGCACGAGGTGGCGTTGGAAAGCTTAGGACCTGCTCTGGGCTTAATAACAGGTCCTGGGGTCGTGAAGTACTCCCCTGGAATTTTTTTACCCTTTATAGCATGTAGACAGATGATGATTTTAGCCGGGGGGGAGCAGGTTATGACCCCCTGATTGCCAATTCCTCTGTGTTCAGGGGCCCCATTGAGGTAGCCCCTTTTAGGTAGCAGTCTGAAGAACGTGTGTGCAAAATTTGGGGTTGCTGGCACCTTCCCCTCGGGAGTTGTGGGGTCTGAGGCCCCAGAAAGCTGATCCAGGCAGATCATTCTTTAGGAGGGCTGGTTCTTTTTGAGCTTTCGGGGTCCCCTGATCGGCTTCTGGGCATGCTAGCGGGGCGCACGAGGTGGCGTTGGAAAGTTTAGGACCTGCTCTGGGCTTGATAACAGGTCCTGGGGCCGTGAAGTACTCCCCTGGAACCCTTTATAGCATGTAGACAGATGATGATTTTAGACGGGGGGAGCACGCTATGACCCCCTGATTGCCAATTACTCTGTGTTCAGGGGCCCCATTGAGGTAGCCCCTTTTAGGTAGCAGTCTGAAGAACGTGTGTGCAAAATTTGGGGTTGCTGGCACCTTCCCCTCGGGAGTTGTGGGGTCTGAGGCCCCAGAAAGCTGATCCAGGCAGATCATACTTTAGGAAGGCTGGTTCTTTTTGCGCTTTCGGGGTCCCCTGATCGGCTTCTGGGCATGCTAGCGGGGCGCACGAGGTGGCGTTGGAAAGCTTAGGATCTGCTCTGGGCTTGATAACAGGTCCTGGAGCCGTGAAGTACTCCCCTGGAATTTTTTTACCCTTTATAGCATGTAGACAGATGATGATTTTAGCCGGGGGGAGCACGCTATGACCCCCTGATTGCCAATTCCTCTGTGTTCAGGGGCCCCATTGAGGTAGCCCCTTTTAGGCAGCAGTCTGAAGAAAGTGTGTGCAAAATTTGGGGTTGCTGGCACCTTCCCCTCGGGAGTTGTGGGGTCTGAGGCCCCAGAAAGCTGATCCAGGCAGATCATACTTTAGGAGGGCTGGTTCTTTTTGCGCTTTCGGGGTCCCCTGATCGGCTTCTGGGCATGCTAGCGGGGCGCACGAGGTGGCGTTGGAAAGCTTAGGACCTGCTCTGGGCTTGATAACAGGTCCTGGGGCCGTGAAGTACTCCCCTGGAATTTTTTTACCCTTTATAGCATGTAGACAGATGATGATTTTAGCCGGGGGGAGCATGCTATGACCCCCTGATTGCCAATTCCTCTGTGTTCAGGGGCCCCATTGAGGTAGCCCCTTTTAGGTAGCAGTCTGAAGAACGTGTGTGCAAAATTTGGGGTTGCTGGCACCTTCCCCTCGGGAGTTGTGGGGTCTGAGGCCCCAGAAAGCTGATCCAGGCAGATCATTCTTTAGGAGGGCTGGTTCTTTTTGCGCTTTCGGGGTCCTCTGATCGGCTTCTGGGCATGCTAGCGGGGCGCACGAGGTGGCGTTGGAAAGCTGAGGACCTGCTCTGGGCTTGATAACAGGTCCTGGGGCCGTGAAGTACTCCCCTGGAATTTTTTTACCCTTTATAGCATGTAGACAGATGATGATTTTAGCCGGGGGGAGCACGCTATGACCCCCTGATTGCCAATTCTTCTGTGTTCAGGGGCCCCATTGAGGTAGCCCCTTTTAGGTAGCAGTCTGAAGAACGTGTGGGCAAAATTTGGGGTTGCTGGCACCTTCCCCTCGGGAGTTGTGGGGTCTGAGGTCCCAGAAAGATGATCCAGGCAGATCATTCTTTAGGAGGGCTGGTTCTTTTTGAGTTTCGGGGTCCCCTGATCGGCTTCTGGGCATGCTAGTGGGGCGCACGAGGTGGCGCTGGAAAGTTTAGGACCTGCTCTGGGCTTGATAACAGGTCCTGGGGCCGTGAAGTACTCCCCTGGAATTTTTTTACCCTTTATAGCATGTAGACAGATGATGATTTTAGCCGGGGGGAGCACGCTATGACCCCCTGATTGCCAATTCCTCTGTGTTCAGGGGCCCCATTGAGGTAGACTCTTTTAGGTAGCAGTCTGAAGAACGTGTGTGCAAAATTTGGGGTTGCTGGCACCTTCCCCTCGGGAGTTGTGGGGTCTGAGGCCCCAGAAAGCTGATCCAGGCAGATCATTCTTTAGGAGGGCTGGTTCTTTTTGAGCTTTCGGGGTCCCCTGATCGGCTTCTGGGCATGCTAGCGGGGCGCACGAGGTGGCGTTGGAAAGCTTAGGACCTGCTCTGGGCTTGATAACAGGTCCTGGGGCCGTGAAGTACTCCCCTGGAATTTTTTTACCCTTTATAGCAGGTAGACAGATGATGATTTTAGCCGGGGGGAGCACGCTATGACCCCCTGATTGCCAATTCCTCTGTGTTCAGGGGCCCCAGTGAGGTAGCTCCTTTTAGGTAGCAGTCTGATGAACGTGTGTGCAAAATTTGGGGTTGCTGGCACCTTCCCCTCGGGAGTTGTGGGATCTGAGGCCCCAGAAAGCTGATGCAGGCAGATCATACTTTAGGAGGGCTGGTTCTTTTTGCGCTTTCGGGGTCCCCTGATCGGCTTCTGGGCATGCTAGCGGGGCGCACGAGGTGGCGTTGGAAAGCTTAGGACCTGCTCTGGGCTTGATAACAGGTCCTGGGGCCGTGAAGTACTCCCCTGGAATTTTTTTACCCTTTATAGCATGTAGACAGATGATGATTTTAGCCGGGGGGAGCACGCTATGACCCCCTGATTGCCAATTCCTCTGTGTTCAGGGGCCCCATTGAGGTAGCCCCTTTTAGGTAGCAGGCTGAAGAACGTGTTTGCAAAATTTGGGGTTCCTGGCACCTTCCCCTCGGGAGTTGTGGGGTCTGAGGCCCCAGAAAGCTGATCCAGGCAGACCATTCTTTAGGAGGGCTGGTTCTTTTTGCGCTTTCGGGGTCCTCTGATCGGCTTCTGGGCATGCTAGCGGGGCGCACGAGGTGGCGTTGTAAAGATTAGGACCTGCTCTGGGCTTGATAACACGTCCTGGGGCCGTGAAGTACTGCCCTGGAATTTTTTTACCCTTTATAGCATGTAGACATATGATGATTTTAGCCGGGGCGAGCAGGCTATGACCCCCTGATTGCCAATTCCTCTGTGTTCAGGGGCCCCATTGAGGTAGCCCCTTTTAGGTATCAGTCTGAAGAACGTGTGTGCAAAATTTGGGGTTGCTGGCACCTTCCCCTCGGGAGTTGTGGGGTCTGAGGCCCCAGAAAGCTGATCCAGGCAGATCATTCTTTAGGAGGGCTGGTTCTTTTTGCACTTACGGGGTCCCCTGATCGGCTTCTGGGCATGCTAGCGGGGCGCACGAGGTGGCGTTGGAAAGCTTAGGACCTGCTCTGGGCTTGATAACAGGTCCTGGGGCCGTGAAGTACTCCCCTGGAATTTTTTTACCCTTTATAGCATGTAGACAGATGATGATTTTAGCCGGGGGGAGCTCGCTATGACCCCCTGATTGCCAATTCCTCTGTGTTCAGGGGCCCCATTGAGGTAGCCCCTTTTAGGTAGCAGTCTGAAGAACGTGTTTGCAAAATTTGGGGTTGCTGGCACCTTCCCCTCGGGAGTTGTGGGGTCTGAGGCCCCAGAAAGCTGATCCAGGCAGATCAATCTTTAGTAGGGCTGGTTCTTTTTGAGCTTTCGGGGTCCCCTGATCGGCTTCTGGGCATGCTAGCGGGGCGCACGAGGTGGCGTTGGAAAGCTTAGGACCTGCTCTGGGCTTGATAACAGGTCCTGGGGCCGTGAAGTACTCCCCTGGAATTTTTTTACCCTTTATAGCATGTAGACAGATGATGATTTTAGCCGGGGGGAGCACGCTATGACCCCCTGATTGCCAATTCCTCTGTGTTCAGGGGCCCCATTGAGGTAGCCCCTTTTAGGTAGCAGTCTGAAGAACGTGTGTGCAAAATTTGGGGTTGCTGGCACCTTCCCCTCGGGAGTTGTGGGGTCTGAGGCCCCAGAAAGCTGATCCAGGCAGATCATTCTTTAGGAGGGCTGGTTCTTTTTGCGCTTTCGGGGTCCTCTGATCGGCTTCTGGGCATGCTAGCGGGGCTCACGAGGTGGCGTTGGAAAGCTTAGGACCTGCTCTGGGCTTGATAACAGGTCCTGGGGCCGTGAAGTACTCCCCTGGAATTTTTTTACCCTTTATAGCATGTAGACAGATGATGATTTTAGCCGGGGCGAGCACGCTATGACCCCCTGATTGCCAATTCCTCTGTGTTCAGGGGCCCCATTAAGGTAGCCCCTTTTAGGTAGCAGTCTGAAGAACGTGTGTGCAAAATTTGGGGTTGCTGGCTCCTTCCCCTCGGGAGTTGTGGGGTCTGAGGCCCCAGAAAGCTGATCCAGGCAGATCATTCTTTAGGAGGGCTGGTTCTTTTTGAGCTTTCGGGGTCCCCTGATCGGCTTCTGGGCATGCTAGCGGGGCACACGAGGTGGCGTTGGAAAGCTTAGGACCTGCTCTGGGCTTGATAACAGGTCCTGGGGCCGTGAAGTACTCCCCTGGAATTTTTTTACCCTTTATAGCATGTTGACAGATGATGATTTTAGCCGGGGGGAGCACGCTATGACCCCCTGATTGCCAATTTCTCTGTGTTCAGGGGCCCCATTGAGGTATCCCCTTTTAGGTAGCAGTCTGAAGAACGTGTGTGCAAAATTTGGGGTTGCTGGCACCTTCCCCTCGGGAGTTGTGGGGTCTGAGGCCCCAGAAAGCTGATCCAGGCAGATCATTCTTTAGGAGGGCTGGTTCTTTTTGAGCTTTCGGGGTCCCCTGATCAGCTTCTGGGCATGCTAGCGGGGCGCACGAGGTGGCGTTGGAAAGCTTAGGACCTGCTCTGGGCTTGATAACAGGTCCTGGGGTCGTGAAGTACTCCCCTGGAATTTTTTTACCCTTTATAGCATGTAGACAGATGATGATTTTAGCCGGGGGGGAGCACGCTATGACCCCCTGATTGCCAATTCCTCTGTGTTCAGGGGTCCCATTGAGGTAGCCCCTTTTAGGTAGCAGTCTGAAGAACGTGTGTGCAAAATTTGGGGTTGCTGGCACCTTCCCCTCGGGAGTTGTGGGGTCTGAGGCCCCAGAAAGCTGATCCAGGCAGATCATTCTTTAGGAGGGCTGGTTCTTTTTGAGCTTTCGGGGTCCCCTGATCGGCTTCTGGGCATGCTAGCGGGGCGCACGAGGTGGCGTTGGAAAGCTTAGGACCTGCTCTGGGCTTTATAACAGGTCCTGGGGCCGTGAAGTACTCCCCTGGAATTTTTTTACCCTTTATAGCATGTAGATAGATGATGATTTTAGCCGGGGGGAGCACGCTATGACCCCCTGATTGCCAATTTCTCTGTGTTCAGGGGCCCCATTGAGGTAGCCCCTTTTAGGTAGCAGTCTGAAGAACGTGTGTGCAAAATTTGGGGTTGCTGGCACCTTCCCCTCGGGAGTTGTGGGGTCTGAGGCCCCAGAAAGCTGATCCAGGCAGATCATTCTTTAGGAGGGCTGGTTCTTTTTGCGCTTTCGGGGTCCTCTGATCGGCTTCTGGGCATGCTAGCGGGGCTCACGAGGTGGCGTTGGAAAGCTTAGGACCTGCTCTGGGCTTGATAACAGGTCCTGGGGCCGTGAAGTACTCCCCTGGAATTTTTTTACCCTTTATAGCATGTAGACAGATGATGATTTTAGCCGGTGCGAGCAAGCTATGACCCCCTGATTGCCAATTCCTCTGTGTTCAGGGGCCCCATTGAGGTAGCCCCTTTTAGGTAGCAGTCTGAAGAACGTGTGTGCAAAATTTGGGGTTGCTGGCACCTTCCCCTCGGGAGTTGTGGGGTCTGAGGCCCCAGAAAGCTGATCCAGGCAGATCATTCTTTAGGAGGGCAGGTTCTTTTTGAGCTTTCGGGGTCCCCTGATCGGCTTCTGGGCATGCTAGCGGGGCGCACGAGGTGGCGTTGGAAAGCTTAGGACCTGCTCTGGGCTTGATAACAGGTCCTGGGGCCGTGAAGTACTCCCCTGGAATTTTTTTACCCTTTATAGCATGTAGACAGATGATGATTTTAGCCGGGGCGAGCACGCTATGACCCCCTGATTGCCAATTCCTCTGTGTTCAGGGGCCCCATTAAGGTAGCCCCTTTTAGGTAGCAGTCTGAAGAACGTGTGTGCAAAATTTGGGGTTGCTGGCACCTTCCCCTCGGGAGTTGTGGGGTCTGAGGCCCCAGAAAGCTGATCCAGGCAGATCATTCTTTAGGAGGGCTGGTTCTTTTTGAGCTTTCGGGGTCCCCTGATCGGCTTCTGGGCATGCTAGCGGGGCACACGAGGTGGCGTTGGAAAGCTTAGGACCTGCTCTGGGATTGATAACAGGTCCTGGGGCCGTGAAGTACTCCCCTGGAATTTTTTTACCCTTTATAGCATGTTGACAGATGATGATTTTAGCCGGGGGGAGCACGCTATGACCCCCTGATTGCCAATTTCTCTGTGTTCAGGGGCCCCATTGAGGTATCCCCTTTTAGGTAGCAGTCTGAAGAACGTGTGTGCAAAATTTGGGGTTGCTGGCACCTTCCCCTCGGGAGTTGTGGGGTCTGAGGCCCCAGAAAGCTGATCCAGGCAGATCATTCTTTAGAAGGGCTGGTTCTTTTTGAGCTTTCGGGGTCCCCTGATCGGCTTCTGGGCATGCTAGCGGGGCGCACGAGGTGGCATTGGAAAGCTTAGGACCTGCTCTGGGCTTGATAACAGGTCCTGGGGTCGTGAAGTACTCCCCTGGAATTTTTTTACCCTTTATAGCATGTAGACAGATGATGATTTTAGCCGGGGGGGAGCACGCTATGACCCCCTGATTGCCAATTCCTCTGTGTTCAGGGGTCCCATTGAGGTAGCCCCTTTTAGGTAGCAGTCTGAAGAACGTGTGTGCAAAATTTGGGGTTGCTGGCACCTTCCCCTCGGGAGTTGTGGGGTCTGAGGCCCCAGAAAGCTGATCCAGGCAGATCATTCTTTAGGAGGGCTGGTTCTTTTTGAGCTTTCGGGGTCCCCTGATCGGCTTCTGGGCATGCTAGCGGGGCGCACGAGGTGGCGTTGGAAAGCTTAGGACCTGCTCTGGGATTTATAACAGGTCCTGGGGCCGTGAAGTACTCCCCTGGAATTTTTTTACCCTTTATAGCATGTAGATAGATGATGATTTTAGCCGGGGGGAGCACGCTATGATCCCCTGATTGCCAATTTCTCTGTGTTCAGGGGCCCCATTGAGGTAGCCCCTTTTAGGTAGCAGTCTGAAGAACGTGTGTGCAAAATTTGGGGTTGCTGGCACCTTCCCCTCGGGAGTTGTGGGGTCTGAGGCCCCAGAAAGCTGATCCAGGCAGATCATTCTTTAGGAGGGCTGGTTCTTTTTGCGCTTTCGGGGTCCTCTGATCGGCTTCTGGGCATGCTAGCGGGGCGCACGAAGTGGCGTTGGAAAGCTTAGGACCTGCTCTGGGCTTGATAACAGGTCCTGGGGCCGTGAAGTACTCCCCTGGAATTTTTTTACCCTTTATAGCATGTAGACAGATGATGTTTTTAGCCGGGGGGAGCACGCTATGACCCCCTGATTGCCAATTTCTCTGTGTTCAGGGGCCCCATTGAGGTATCCCCTTTTAGGTAGCAGTCTGAAGAATGTGTGTGCAAAATTTGGGGTTGCTGGCACCTTCCCCTCGGGAGTTGTGGGGTCTGAGGCCCCAGAAAGCTGATCCAGGCAGATCATTCTTTAGGAGGGCTGGTTCTTTTTGAGCTTTCGGGGTCCCCTGATCGGCTTCTGGGCATGCTAGCGGGGCGCACGAGGTGGCGTTGGAAAGCTTAGGACCTGCTCTGGGCTTGATAACAGGTCCTGGGGCCGTGAAGTACTCCCCTGGAATTTTTTTACCCTTTATAGCATGTAGACAGATGATGATTTTAGCCGGGGGGAGCACGCTATGACCCCCTGATTGCCAATTTCTCTGTGTTCAGGGGCCCCATTGAGGTATCCCCTTTTAGGTAGCAGTCTGATGAACGTGTACGCAAAATTTGGGGTTGCTGACACCTTCCCCTCGGGAGTTGTGGGGTCTGAGGCCCCAGAAAGCTGATCCAGGCAGATCATTCTTTAGAAGGGCTGTTCTTTTTGAGCTTTCGGGGTCCCCTGATCGGCTTCTGGGCATGCTAGCGGGGCGCACGAGGTGGCGTTGGAAAGCTTAGGACCTGCTCTGTGCTTGATAACAGGTCCTGGGGCCGTGAAGTACTCCCCTGGAATTTTTTTACCCTTTATATCATGTAGACAGATGATGATTTTAGCCGTGGGGAGCACGCTATGACCCCCTGATTGCCAATTCCTCTGTGTTCAGGGGCCCCAATGAGGTAGACCCTTTTAGGTAGTAGTGTGAAGAACGTGTGTGCAAAATTTGGGGTTGCTGGCACCTTCCCCTCGGGAGTTGTGGGGTCTGAGGCCCCAGAAAGCTGATCCAGACAGATCATTCTTTAGGAGGGCTGGTTCTTTTTGAGCTTTCGGGGTCCCATGATCGGATTCTGGGCATGCTAGCGGGGCGCACAAGGTGGCGTTGGAAAGCTTAGGACCTGCTCTGGGCTTGATAACAGGTCCTGGGGCCGTGAAGTACTCCCCTGGAATTTATTTACCCTTTATAGCATGTAGACAGATGATGTTTTTAGCCGGGGGGAGCACGCTATGACCCCCTGATTGCCAATTTCTCTGTGTTCAGGGGCCCCATTGAGGTATCCCCTTTTAGATAGCAGTCTGAAGAACGTGTACGCAAAATTTGGGGTTGCTGGCACCTTCCCCTCGGGAGTTGTGGGGTCTGAGGCCCCAGAAAGCTGATCCAGGCAGATCATTCTTTAGGAGGGCTGGTTCTTTTTGAGCTTTCGGGGTCCCCTGATCGGCTTCTGGGCATGCTAGCGGGGCGCACGAGGTGGCGTTGGAAAGCTTAGGACCTGCTCTGGGCTTGATAACAGGTCCTGGGGCCGTGAAGTACTCCCCTGGAATTTTTTTACCCTTTATAGCATGTAGACAGATGATGATTTTAGCCGGGGGGAGCACGCTATGACCCCCTGATTGCCAATTTCTCTGTGTTCAGGGGCCCCATTGAGGTATCCCCTTTTAGGTAGCAGTCTGAAGAACGTGTACGCAAAATTTGGGGTTGCTTACACCTTCCCCTCGGGAGTTGTGGGGTCTGAGGCCCCAGAAAGCTGATCCAGGCAGATCATTCTTTAGGAGGGCTGGTTCTTTTTGAGCTTTCGGGGTCCCCTGATCGGCTTCTGGGCATGCTAGCGGGGCGCACGAGGTGGCGTTGGAAAGCTTAGGACCTGCTCTGGGCTTGATAATAGGTCCTGGGGCCGTGAAGTACTCCCCTGGAATTTTTTTACCCTTTATATCATGTAGACAGATGATGATTTTAGCAGTGTGGAGCATGCTATGACCCCCTGATTGCCAATTCCTCTGTGTTCAGGGGCCCCATTGAGGTAGCCCCTTTTAGGTAGCAGTCTGAAGAACGTGTGTGCAAAATTTGGGGTTGCTGGCACCTTCCCCTCGGGAGTTGTGGGGTCTGAGGCCCCAGAAAGCTGATCCAGGCAGATCATTCTTTAGGAGGGCTGGTTCTTTTTGAGCTTTCGGGGTCCCCTGATCGGCTTCTGGGCATGCTAGCGGGGCGCACGAGGTGGCGTTGGAAAGCTTAGGACCTGCTCTGGGCTTGATAACAGGTCCTGGGGCCGTGAAGTACTCCCCTGGAATTTTTTTACCCTTTATAGCATGTAGACAGATGATGATTTTAACCGGGGGGAGCACGCTATGACTCCCTGATTGCCAATTCCTCTGTGTTCAGGGGCCCCATTGAGGTAGCCCCTTTTAGGTAGCAGTCTGAAGAACGTGTGTGCAAAATTTGGGTTTGCTGGCACCTTCCCCTCGGGAGTTGTGGGGTCTGAGGCCCCAGAAAGCTGATCCAGGCAGATCATTCTTTAGGAGGGCTGGTTCTTTTTGAGCTTTCGGGGTCCCCTGATCGGCTTCTGGGCATGCTAGCGGGGCGCACGAGGTGGCGTTGGAAAGCTTAGGACCTGCTCTGGGCTTGATAACAGGTCCTGGGGACGTGAAGTACACCCCTGGAATTTTTTTACCCTTTATAGCATGTAGACAGATGATGATTTTAGCCGGGGGGAAGCACGCTATGACCCCCTGATTGCCAATTCCTCTGTGTTCAGGGGCCCCATAGAGGTAGCCCCTTTTAGGTAGCAGTCTAAAGAACGTGTGTGCAAAATTTGGGGTTGCTGGCACCTTCCCCTCGGGAGTTGTGGGGTCTGAGGCCCCAGAAAGCTGATCCAGACAGATCATTGTTTAGGAGGGCTGGTTCTTTTTCAGCTTTCGGGGTCCCCTGATCGGCTTCTGGGCATGCTAGCGGGGCGCACAAGGTGGCGTTGGAAAGCTTACGAGCTGCTCTGGGCTTGATAACAGGTCCTGGGGCCGTGAAGTACTCCCCTGGAATTTTTTTACCCTTTATAGCATGTAGACAGATGATGTTTTTAGCCGGGGTGAGCACGCTATGACCCCCTGATTGCAAATTTCTCTGTGTTCAGGGGCCCCATTGAGGTATCCCCTTTTAGGTAGCAGTCTGAAGAACGTGTGTGCAAAATTTGGGGTTGCTGGCACCTTCCCCTCGGGAGTTGTGGGGTCTGAGGCCCCAGAAAGCTGATCCAGGCAGATCATTCTTTAGGAGGGCTGGTTCTTTTTGAGCTTTCGGGGTCCACTGATCGGCTTCTGGGCATGCTAGCGGGGCGCACGAGGTGGCGTTGGAAAGCTTAGGACCTGCTCTGGGCTTGATAACAGGTCCTGGGGCCGTGAAGTACTCCCCTGGAATTTTATTACCCTTTATAGCATGTAGAGAGATGATGATTTTAGCCGGGGGGAGCACGCTATGACCCCCTGATTGCCAATTTCTCTGTGTTCAGGGGCCCCATTGAGGTATCCCCTTTTAGGTAGCAGTCTGAAGAACGTGTACGCAAAATTTGGGGTTGCTTACACCTTCCCCTCGGGAGTTGTGGGGTCTGAGGCCCCAGAAAGCTGATCCAGGCAGATCATTCTTTAGGAGGGCTGGTTCTTTTTGAGCTTTCGGGGTCCCCTGATCGGCTTCTGGGCATGCTAGCGGGGCGCACGAGGTGGCGTTGGAAAGCTTAGGACCTGCTCTGGGCTTGATAACAGGTCCTGGGGCCGTGAAGTACTCCCCTGGAATTTTTTTACCCTTTATTGCATGTAGACAGATGATGATTTTAGCCGTGGGGAGCACGCTATGACCCCCTGATTGCCAATTCCTCTGTGTTCAGGGGCCCCATTGAGGTAGCACCTTTTAGGTAGCAGTCTGAAGAACGTGTGTGCAAAATTTGGGGTTGCTGGCACCTTCCCCTCGGGAGTTGTGGGGTCTGAGGCCCCAGAAAGCTGATCCAGGCAGATCATTCTTTAGGAGGGATGGTACTTTTTGAGCTTTCGGGGTCCCCTGATCGGCTTCTGGGCATGCTAGCGGGGCGCACGAGGTGGCGTTGGAAATCTTAGGACCTGCTCTGGGCTTCATAACAGGTCCTGGGGCTGTGAAGTACTCCCCTGGAATTTTTTACCCTTTATAGCATGTAGACAGATGATGATTTTAGCCGGGGGGAGCACGCTATGACCCCCTGATTGCCAATTCCTCTGTGTTCAGGGGCCCCATTGAGGTAGCCCCTTTTAGGTAGCAGTCTGAAGAACGTGTGTGCAAAATTTGGGGTTGCTGGCACCTTCCCCTCGGGAGTTGTGGGGTCTGAGGCCCCAGAAAGCTGATCCAGACAGATCATTCTTTAGGAGGGCTGGTTCTTTTTGAGCTTTCGGGGTCCCCTGATCGGCTTCTGGGCATGCTAGCGGGGCGCACGAGGTGGCGTTGGAAAGCTTAGGACCTGCTCTGGGCTTGATAACAGGTCCTGGGGCCGTGAAGTACTCCCCTGGAATTTTTTTACCCTTTATAGCATGTAGACAGATGATGATTTTAGCCGGGGCGAGCAAGCTATGACCCCCTGATTGCCAATTCCTCTGTGTTCAGGGGCCCCATTGAGGTAGCCCCTTTTAGGTAGCAGTCTGAAGAACGTGTGTGCAAAATTTGGGGTTGCTGGCACCTTCCCCTCGGGAGTTGTGGGGTCTGAGGCCCCAGAAAGCTGATCCAGGCAGATCATTCTTTAGGAGGGCTGGTTCTTTTTGAGCTTTCGGGGTCCCCTGATCGGCTTCTGGGCATGCTAGCGGGGCGCACGAGGTGGCGTTGGAAAGCTTAGGACCTGCTCTGGGCTTGATAACAGGTCCTGGCGCCGTGAAGTACACCCCTGGAATTTTTTTACCCTTTATAGCATGTAGACAAATGATGATTTTAGCCGGGGGGAAGCACGCTATGACCCCCTGATTGCCAATTCCTCTGTGTTCAGGGGCCCCATAGAGGTAGACCCTTTTAGGTAGCAGTCTGAAGAACGTGTGTGCAAAATTTGGGGTTGCTGGCACCTTCCCCTCGGGAGTTGTGGGGTCTGAGGCCCCAGAAAGCTGATCCAGACAGATCATTCTTTAGGAGGGCTGGTTCTTTTTGAGCTTTCGGGGTCCCCTGATCGTCTTCTGGGCATGCTAGCGGGGCGCACAAGGTGGCGTTGGAAAGCTTAGGACCTGCTCTGGGCTTCATAACAGGTCCTGGGGCCGTGAAGTACTCCCCTGGAATTTTTTTACCCTTTATAGCATGTAGACAGATGATGTTTTTAGCCAGGGGGAGCACGCTATGACCCCCTGATTGACAATTTCTCTGTGTTCAGGGGCCCCATTGAGGTATCCCCTTTTAGGTAGCAGTCTGAAGAACGTGTGTGCAAAATTTGGGGTTGCTGGCACCTTCCCCTCGGGAGTTGTGGGGTCTGAGGCCCCAGAAAGCTGATCCAGGCAGATCATTCTTTAGGAGGGCTGGTTCTTTTTGAGCTTTCGGGGTCCCCTGATCGGCTTCTGGGCATGCTAGCGGGGCGAACGAGGTGGTGTTGGAAAGCATAGGACCTACTCTGGGCTTGATAACAGGTCCTGGGGCCGTGAAGTACTCTCCTGGAATTTTTTTACCCTTTATAGCATGTAGACAGATGATGATTTTAGCCGGGGGGAGCACGCTATGACCCCCTGATTGCCAATTTCTCTGTGTTCAGGGGCCCCATTGAGGTATCCCCTTTTAGGTAGCAGTCTGAAGAACGTGTACGCAAAATTTGGGGTTGCTTACACCTGCCCCTCGGTAGTTGTGGGGTCTGAGGCCCCAGAAAGCTGATCCAGGCAGATCATTCTTTAGGAGGGCTGGTTCTTTTTGAGCTTTCGGGGTCCCCTGATCGGCTTCTGGGCATGCTAGCGGGGCGCACGGGGTGGCGTTGGAAAGCTTAGGACCTGCTCTGTGCTTGATAACAGGACCTGGGGCCGTGAAGTACTCCACTGGAATTTTTTTACCCTTTATATCATGTAGACAGATGATGATTTTAGCCGTGGGGAGCACGCTATGACCCCCTGATTGCCAATTCCTCTGTGTTCAGGGGCCCCATTGAGGTAGCCCCTTTTAGGTAGCAGTCTGAAGAACGTGTGTGCAAAATTTGGGGTTGCTGGCACCTTCCCCTCGGGAGTTGTGGGGTCTGAGGCCCCAGAAAGCTGATCCAGGCAGATCATGCTTTAGGAGGGCTGGTTCTTTTTGATCTTTCGGGGTCCACTGATCGGCTTCTGGGCATGCTAGCGGGGCGCACGAGGTGGCGTTGGAAAGCTTAGGACCTGCTCTGGGCTTGATAACAGGTCCTGGGGCCGTGAAGTACTCCCCTGGAATTTTTTTACCCTTTATGGCATGTAGACAGATGATGATTTTAGCCGGGGGGAGCACGCTATGACCCCCTGATTGCCAATTCCTCTGTGTTCAGGGGCCCCATTGAGGTAGCCCCTTTTAGGTAGCAGTCTGAAGAACGTGTGTGCCAAATTTGGGGTTGCTGGCACCTTCCCCTCGGGAGTTGTGGGGTCTGAGGCCCCAGAAAGCTGATCCAGGCAGATCATTCTTTAGGAGGGCTGGTTCTTTTTGAGTTTTCGGGGTCCCCTGATCGGCTTCTGGGCATGCTAGCGGGGCGCACGAGGTGGCGTTGGAAAGCTTAGGACCTGCTCTGGGCTTTATAACAGGTCCTGGGGCCGTGAAGTACTCCCCTGGAATTTTTTTACCCTTTATAGCATGTAGATAGATGATGATTTTAGCCGGGGGGAGCACGCTATGACCCCCTGATTGCCAATTTCTCTGTGTTCAGGGGCCCCATTGAGGTAGCCCCTTTTAGGTTAACAGTCTGAAGAACGTGTGTGCAAAATTTGGGGTTGCTGGCACCTTCCCCTCGGGAGTTGTGGGGTCTGAGGCCCCAGAAAGCTGATCCAGGCAGATCATTCTTTAGGAGGGCTGGTTCTTTTTGCGCTTTCGGGGTCCTCTGATCGGCTTCTGGGCATGCTAGCGGGGCGCACGAGGTGGCGTTGGAAAGCTTAGGACCTGCTCTGGGCTTGATAACAGGTCCTGGGGCCGTGAAGTACTCCCCTGGAATTTTTTTACCCTTTATAGCATGTAGACAGATGATGTTTTTAGCCGGGGGGATCACGCTATGACCCCCTGATTGCCAATTTCTCTGTGTTCAGGGGCCTCATTGAGGTATCCCCTTTTAGGTAGCAGTCTGAAGAACGTGTGTGCAAAATTTGGGGTTGCTGGCACCTTCCCCTCGGGAGTTGTGGGGTCTGAGGCCCCAGAAAGCTGATCCAGTCAGATCATTCTTTAGGAGGGCTGGTTCTTTTTGAGCTTTCGGGGTCCCCTGATCGGCTTCTGGGCATGCTAGCGGGGCGCACGAGGTGGCGTTGGAAAGCTTAGGACCTGCTCTGGGCTTGATAACAGGTCCTGGGGCCGTGAAGTGCTCCCCTGGAATTTTTTTACCCTTTATAGCATGTAGACAGATGATGATTTTAGCCGGGGGGAGCACGCTATGACCCCCTGATTGAAAATTTCTCTGTGTTCAGGGGCCCCATTGAGGTATCCCCTTTTAGATAGCAGTCTGAAGAACGTGTACGCAAAATTTGGGGTTGCTGGCACCTTCCCCTCGGGAGTTGTGGGGTCTGAGGCCCCAGAAAGCTGATCCAGGCAGATCATTCTTTAGGAGGGCTGGTTCTTTTTGAGCTTTCGGGGTCCCCTGATCGGCTTCTGGGCATGCTAGCGGGGCGCACGAGGTGGCGTTGGAAAGCTTAGGACCTGCTCTGGGCTGGATAACAGGTCCTGGGGCCGTGAAGTACTCCCCTGGAATTTTTTTACCCTTTATAGCATGTAGACAGATGATGATTTTAGCCGGGGGGAGCATGCTATGACCCCCTGATTGCCAATTTCTCTGTGTTCAGGGGCCCCATTGAGGTATCCCCTTTTAGGTAGCAGTCTGAAGAACGTGTACGCAAAATTTGGGGTTGCTTACACCTTCCCCTCGGGAGTTGTGGGGTCTGAGGCCCCAGAAAGCTGATCCATGCAGATCATTCTTTAGGAGGGCTGGTTCTTTTTGAGCTTTCGGGGTCCCCTGATCGGCTTCTGGGCATGCTAGCGGGGCGCACGAGGTGGCGTTGGAAATCTTAGGACCTGCTCTGGGCTTGATAATAGGTCCTGGGGCCGTGAAGTACTCCCCTGGAATTTTTTTACCCTTTATATCATGTAGACAGATGATGATTTTAGCAGTGGGGAGCACGCTATGACCCCCTGATTGCCAATTCCTCTGTGTTCAGGGGCCCCATTGAGGTAGCCCCTTTTAGGTAGCAGTCTGAAGAACGTGTGTGCAAAATTTGGGGTTGCTGGCACCTTCCCCTCGGGAGTTGTGGGGTCTGAGGCCCCAGAAAGCTGATCCAGGCAGATCATTCTTTAGGAGGGCTGGTTCTTTTTGAGCTTTCGGGGTCCCCTGATCGGCTTCTGGGCATGCTAGCGGGGCGCACGAGGTGGCGTTGGAAAGCTTAGGACCTGCTCTGGGCTTGATAACAGGTCCTGGGGCCGTGAAGTACTCCCCTGGAATTTTTTTACCCTTTATAGCATGTAGACAGATGATGATTTTAACCGGGGGGAGCACGCTATGACTCCCTGATTGCCAATTCCTCTGTGTTCAGGGGCCCCATTGAGGTAGCCCCTTTTAGGTAGCAGTCTGAAGAACGTGTGTGCAAAATTTGGGTTTGCTGGCACCTTCCCCTCGGGAGTTGTGGGGTCTGAGGCCCCAGAAAGCTGATCCAGGCAGATCATTCTTTAGGAGGGCTGGTTCTTTTTGAGCTTTCGGGGTCCCCTGATCGGCTTCTGGGCATGCTAGCGGGGCGCACGAGGTGGCGTTGGAAAGCTTAGGACCTGCTCTGGGCTTGATAACAGGTCCTGGGGACGTGAAGTACACCCCTGGAATTTTTTTACCCTTTATAGCATGTAGACAGATGATGATTTTAGCCGGGGGGAAGCACGCTATGACCCCCTGATTGCCAATTCCTCTGTGTTCAGGGGCCCCATAGAGGTAGCCCCTTTTAGGTAGCAGTCTAAAGAACGTGTGTGCAAAATTTGGGGTTGCTGGCACCTTCCCCTCGGGAGTTGTGGGGTCTGAGGCCCCAGAAAGCTGATCCAGACAGATCATTGTTTAGGAGGGCTGGTTCTTTTTGAGCTTTCGGGGTCCCCTGATCGGCTTCTGGGCATGCTAGCGGGGCGCACAAGGTGGCGTTGGAAAGCTTACGAGCTGCTCTGGGCTTGATAACAGGTCCTGGGGCCGTGAAGTACTCCCCTGGAATTTTTTTACCCTTTATAGCATGTAGACAGATGATGTTTTTAGCCGGGGTGAGCACGCTATGACCCCCTGATTGCAAATTTCTCTGTGTTCAGGGGCCCCATTGAGGTATCCCCTTTTAGGTAGCAGTCTGAAGAACGTGTGTGCAAAATTTGGGGTTGCTGGCACCTTCCCCTCGGGAGTTGTGGGGTCTGAGGCCCCAGAAAGCTGATCCAGGCAGATCATTCTTTAGGAGGGCTGGTTCTTTTTGAGCTTTCGGGGTCCACTGATCGGCTTCTGGGCATGCTAGCGGGGCGCACGAGGTGGCGTTGGAAAGCTTAGGACCTGCTCTGGGCTTGATAACAGGTCCTGGGGCCGTGAAGTACTCCCCTGGAATTTTTTTACCCTTTATAGCATGTAGAGAGATGATGATTTTAGCCGGGGGGAGCACGCTATGACCCCCTGATTGCCAATTTCTCTGTGTTCAGGGGCCCCATTGAGGTATCCCCTTTTAGGTAGCAGTCTGAAGAACGTGTACGCAAAATTTGGGGTTGCTTACACCTTCCCCTCGGGAGTTGTGGGGTCTGAGGCCCCAGAAAGCTGATCCAGGCAGATCATTCTTTAGGAGGGCTGGTTCTTTTTGAGCTTTCGGGGTCCCCTGATCGGCTTCTGGGCATGCTAGCGGGGCGCACGAGGTGGCGTTGGAAAGCTTAGGACCTGCTCTGGGCTTGATAACAGGTCCTGGGGCCGTGAAGTACTCCCCTGGAATTTTTTTACCCTTTATAGCATGTAGACAGATGATGATTTTAGCCGTGGGGAGCATGCTATGACCCCCTGATTGCCAATTCCTCTGTGTTCAGGGGCCCCATTGAGGTAGCACCTTTTAGGTAGCAGTCTGAAGAACGTGTGTGCAAAATTTGGGGTTGCTGGCACCTTCCCCTCGGGAGTTGTGGGGTCTGAGGCCCCAGAAAGCTGATCCAGGCAGATCATTCTTTAGGAGGGATGGTACTTTTTGAGCTTTCGGGGTCCCCTGATCGGCTTCTGGGCATGCTAGCGGGGCGCACGAGGTGGCGTTGGAAATCTTAGGACCTGCTCTGGGCTTCATAACAGGTCCTGGGGCTGTGAAGTACTCCCCTGGAATTTTTTTACCCTTTATAGCATGTAGACAGATGATGATTTTAGCCGGGGGGAGCACGCTATGACCCCCTGATTGCCAATTCCTCTGTGTTCAGGGGCCCCATTGAGGTAGCCCCTTTTAGGTAGCAGTCTGAAGAACGTGTGTGCAAAATTTGGGGTTGCTGGCACCTTCCCCTCGGGAGTTGTGGGGTCTGAGGCCCCAGAAAGCTGATCCAGACAGATCATTCTTTAGGAGGGCTGGTTCTTTTTGAGCTTTCGGGGTCCCCTGATCGGCTTCTGGGCATGCTAGCGGGGCGCACGAGGTGGCGTTGGAAAGCTTAGGACCTGCTCTGGGCTTGATAACAGGTCCTGGGGCCGTGAAGTACTCCCCTGGAATTTTTTTACCCTTTATAGCATGTAGACAGATGATGATTTTAGCCGGGGCGAGCAAGCTATGACCCCCTCATTGCCAATTCCTCTGTGTTCAGGGGCCCCATTGAGGTAGCCCCTTTTAGGTAGCAGTCTGAAGAACGTGTGTGCAAAATTTGGGGTTGCTGGCACCTTCCCCTCGGGAGTTGTGGGGTCTGAGGCCCCAGAAAGCTGATCCAGGCAGATCATTCTTTAGGAGGGCTGGTTCTTTTTGAGCTTTCGGGGTCCCCTGATCGGCTTCTGGGCATGCTAGCGGGGCGCACGAGGTGGCGTTGGAAAGCTTAGGACCTGCTCTGGGCTTGATAACAGGTCCTGGCGCCGTGAAGTACACCCCTGGAATTTTTTTACCCTTTATAGCATGTAGACAAATGATGATTTTAGCCGGGGGGAAGCACGCTATGACCCCCTGATTGCCAATTCCTCTGTGTTCAGGGGCCCCATAGAGGTAGACCCTTTTAGGTAGCAGACTGAAGAACGTGTGTGCAAAATTTGGGGTTGCTGGCACCTTCCCCTCGGGAGTTGTGGGGTCGGAGGCCCCAGAAAGCTGATCCAGACAGATCATTCTTTAGGAGGGCTGGTTCTTTTTGAGCTTTCGGGGTCCCCTGATCGGCTTCTGGGCATGCTAGCGGGGCGCACAAGGTGGCGTTGGAAAGCTTAGGACCTGCTCTGGGCTTCATAACAGGTCCTGGGGCCGTGAAGTACTCCCCTGGAATTTTTTTACCCTTTATAGCATGTAGACAGATGATGTTTTTAGCCAGGGGGAGCACGCTATGACCCCCTGATTGACAATTTCTCTGTGTTCAGGGGCCCCATTGAGGTATCCCCTTTTAGGTAGCAGTCTGAAGAACGTGTGTGCAAAATTTGGGGTTGCTGGCACCTTCCCCTCGGGAGTTGTGGGGTCTGAGGCCCCAGAAAGCTGATCCAGGCAGATCATTCTTTAGGAGGGCTGGTTCTTTTTGAGCTTTCGGGGTCCCCTGATCGGCTTCTGGGCATGCTAGCGGGGCGAACGAGGTGGTGTTGGAAAGCATAGGACCTGCTCTGGGCTTGATAACAGGTCCTGGGGCCGTGAAGTACTCTCCTGGAATTTTTTTACCCTTTATAGCATGTAGACAAATGATGATTTTAGCCGGGGGGAAGCACGCTATGACCCCCTGATTGCCAATTCCTCTGTGTTCAGGGGCCCCATAGAGGTAGACCCTTTTAGGTAGCAGACTGAAGAACGTGTGTGCAAAATTTGGGGTTGCTGGCACCTTCCCCTCGGGAGTTGTGGGGTCGGAGGCCCCAGAAAGCTGATCCAGACAGATCATTCTTTAGGAGGGCTGGTTCTTTTTGAGCTTTCGGGGTCCCCTGATCGGCTTCTGGGCATGCTAGCGGGGCGCACAAGGTGGCGTTGGAAAGCTTAGGACCTGCTCTGGGCTTGATAACAGGTCCTGGGGCCGTGAAGTACTCCCCTGGAATTTTTTTACCCTTTATAGCATGTAGACAGATGATGTTTTTAGCCAGGGGGAGCACGCTATGACCCCCTGATTGACAATTTCTCTGTGTTCAGGGGCCCCATTGAGGTATCCCCTTTTAGGTAGCAGTCTGAAGAACGTGTGTGCAAAATTTGGGGTTGCTGGCACCTTCCCCTCGGGAGTTGTGGGGTCTGAGGCCCCAGAAAGCTGATCCAGGCAGATCATTCTTTAGGAGGGCTGGTTCTTTTTGAGCTTTCGGGGTCCCCTGATCGGCTTCTGGGCATGCTAGCGGGGCGAACGAGGTGGTGTTGGAAAGCATAGGACCTGCTCTGGGCTTGATAACAGGTCCTGGGGCCGTGAAGTACTCTCCTGGAATTTTTTTACCCTTTATAGCATGTAGACAGATGATGATTTTAGCCGGGGGGAGCACGCTATGACCCCCTGATTGCCAATTTCTCTGTGTTCAGGGGCCCCATTGAGGTATCCCCTTTTAGGTAGCAGTCTGAAGAACGTGTACGCAAAATTTGGGGTTGCTTACACCTGCCCCTCGGTAGTTGTGGGGTCTGAGGCCCCAGAAAGCTGATCCAGGCAGATCATTCTTTAGGAGGGCTGGTTCTTTTTGAGCTTTCGGGGTCCCCTGATCGGCTTCTGGGCATGCTAGCGGGGCGCACGGGGTGGCGTTGGAAAGCTTAGGACCTGCTCTGTGCTTGATAACAGGACCTGGGGCCGTGAAGTACTCCACTGGAATTTTTTTACCCTTTATATCATGTAGACAGATGATGATTTTAGCCGTGGGGAGCACGCTATGACCCCCTGATTGCCAATTCCTCTGTGTTCAGGGGCCCCATTGAGGTAGCCCCTTTTAGGTAGCAGTCTGAAGAACGTGTGTGCAAAATTTGGGGTTGCTGGCACCTTCCCCTCGGGAGTTGTGGGGTCTGAGGCCCCAGAAAGCTGATCCAGGCAGATCATGCTTTAGGAGGGCTGGTTCTTTTTGATCTTTCGGGGTCCACTGATCGGCTTCTGGGCATGCTAGCGGGGCGCACGAGGTGGCGTTGGAAAGCTTAGGACCTGCTCTGGGCTTGATAACAGGTCCTGGGGCCGTGAAGTACTCCCCTGGAATTTTTTTACCCTTTATAGCATGTAGACAGATGATGATTTTAGCCGGGGGGAGCACGCTATGACCCCCTGATTGCCAATTCCTCTGTGTTCAGGGGCCCCATTGAGGTAGCCCCTTTTAGGTAGCAGTCTGAAGAACGTGTGTGCCAAATTTGGGGTTGCTGGCACCTTCCCCTCGGGAGTTGTGGGGTCTGAGGCCCCAGAAAGCTGATCCAGGCAGATCATTCTTTAGGAGGGCTGGTTCTTTTTGAGTTTTCGGGGTCCCCTGATCGGCTTCTGGGCATGCTAGCGGGGCGCACGAGGTGGCGTTGGAAAGCTTAGGACCTGCTCTGGGCTTTATAACAGGTCCTGGGGCCGTGAAGTGCTCCCCTGGAATTTTTTTACCCTTTATAGCATGTAGATAGATGATGATTTTAGCCGGGGGGAGCACGCTATGACCCCCTGATTGCCAATTTCTCTGTGTTCAGGGGCCCCATTGAGGTAGCCCCTTTTAGGTTAACAGTCTGAAGAACATGTGTGCAAAATTTGGGGTTGCTGGCACCTTCCCCTCGGGAGTTGTGGGGTCTGAGGCCCCAGAAAGCTGATCCAGGCAGATCATTCTTTAGGAGGGCTGGTTCTTTTTGCGCTTTCGGGGTCCTCTGATCGGCTTCTGGGCATGCTAGCGGGGCGCACGAGGTGGCGTTGGAAAGCTTAGGACCTGCTCTGGGCTTGATAACAGGTCCTGGGGCCGTGAAGTACTCCCCTGGAATTTTTTTACCCTTTATAGCATGTAGACAGATGATGTTTTTAGCCGGGGGGATCACGCTATGACCCCCTGATTGCCAATTTCTCTGTGTTCAGGGGCCTCATTGAGGTATCCCCTTTTAGGTAGCAGTCTGAAGAACGTGTGTGCAAAATTTGGGGTTGCTGGCACCTTCCCCTCGGGAGTTGTGGGGTCTGAGGCCCCAGAAAGCTGATCCAGTCAGATCATTCTTTAGGAGGGCTGGTTCTTTTTGAGCTTTCGGGGTCCCCTGATCGGCTTCTGGGCATGCTAGCGGGGCGCACGAGGTGGCGTTGGAAAGCTTAGGACCTGCTCTGGGCTTGATAACAGGTCCTGGGGCCGTGAAGTGCTCCCCTGGAATTTTTTTACCCTTTATAGCATGTAGACAGATGATGATTTTAGCCGGGGGGAGCACGCTATGACCCCCTGATTGCCAATTTCTCTGTGTTCAGGGGCCCCATTGAGGTATCCCCTTTTAGGTAGCAGTCTGAAGAACGTGTACGCAAAATTTGGGGTTGCTGACACCTTTCCCTCGGGAGTTGTGGGGTCTGAGGCCCCAGAAAGCTGATCCAGGCAGATCATTCTTTAGGAGGGCTGTTCTTTTTGAGCTTTTGGGGTCCCCTGATCGGCTTCTGGGCATGATAGCGGGGCGCACGAGGTGGCGTTGGAAAGCTTAGGACCTGCTCTGTGCTTGATAACAGGTCCTGGGGCCGTGAAGTACTCCCCTGGAATTTTTTTACCCTTTATATCATGTAGACAGATGATGATTTTAGCCGTGGGGAGCACGCTATGACCCCCTGATTGCCAATTCCTCTGTGTTCAGGGTCCCCATTGAGGTATCCCCTTTTAGGTAGCAGTGTGAAGAACGTGTGTGCAAAATTTGGGGTTGCTGGCACCTTCCCCTCGGGAGTTGTGGGGTCTGAGGCCCCAGAAAGTTGATCCAGACAGATCATTCTTTAGGAGGGCTGGTTCTTTTTGAGCTTTCGGGGTCCCCTGATCGGCTTCTGGGCATGCTAGCGGGGCGCACGAGGTGGCGTTGGAAAGCTTAGGACCTGCTCTGGGCTTGATAACAGGTCCTGGGGCCGTGAAGTACTCCCCTGGAATTTTTTTACCCTTTATAGCATGTAGACAGATGATGATTTTAGCCGGGGGGAGCACGCTATGACCCCCTGATTGCCAATTCCTCTGTGTTCAGGGGCCCCATAGAGGTAGCCCCTTTTAGGTAGCAGTCTGAAGAACGTGTTTGCAAAATTTGGGGTTGCTGGCACCTTCCCCTCGGGAGTTGTGGGGTCTGAGGCCCCAGAAAGCTGATCCAGACAGATCATTCTTTAGGAGGGCTGGTTCTTTTTGAGCTTTCGGGGTCCCCTGATCGGATTCTGGGCATGCTAGCGGGGCGCACAAGGTGGCGTTGGAAAGCTTAGGACCTGCTCTGGGCTTGATAACAGGTCCTGGGGCCGTGAAGTACTCCCCTGGAATTTTTTTACCCTTTATAGCATGTAGACAGATGATGTTTTTAGCCGGGGGGAGCACGCTATGACCCCCTGATTGCCAATTTCTCTGTGTTCAGGGGCCCTATTGAGGTATCCCCTTTTAGGTAGCAGTCTGAAGAACGTGTACGCAAAATTTGGGGTTGCTGGCACCTTCCCCTCGGGAGTTGTGGGGTCTGAGGCCCCAGAAAGCTGATCCAGGCAGATCATTCTTTAGGAGGGCTGGTTCTTTTTGAGCTTTCGGGGTCCCCTGATCGGCTTCTGGGCATGCTAGCGGGGCGCACGAGGTGGCGTTGGAAAGCTTAGGACCTGCTCTGGGCTTGACAACAGGTCCTGGGGCCGTTAAGTACTCCCCTGGAATTTTTTTACCCTTTATAGCATGTAGACAGATGATGATTTTAGCCGGGGGGAGCACGCTATGACCCCCTGATTGCCAATTTCTCTGTGTTCAGGGGCCCCATTGAGGTATCCCCTTTTAGGTAGCAGTCTGAAGAACGTGTACGCAAAATTTGGGGTTGCTTACACCTTCCCCTCGGGAGTTGTGGGGTCTGAGGCCCCAGAAAGCTGATCCAGGCAGATCATTCTTTAGGAGGGCTGGTTCTTTTTGAGCTTTCGGGGACCCCTGATCGGCTTCTGGGCATGCTAGCGGGGCGCACGAGGTGGCGTTGGAAAGCTTAGGACCTGCTCTGGGCTTGATAACAGGTCCTGGGGCCGTGAAGTACTCCCCTGGAATTTTTTTACCCTTTATATCATGTAGACAGATGATGATTTTAGCAGTGGGGAGCACGCTATGACCCCCTGATTGCCAATTCCTCTGTGTTCAGGGGCCCCATTGAGGTAGCCCCTTTTAGGTAGCAGTCTGAAGAACGTGTGTGCAAAATTTGGGGTTGCTGGCACCTTCCCCTCGGGAGTTGTGGGGTCTGAGGCCCCAGAAAGCTGATCCAGGCAGATCATTCTTTAGGAGGGCTGGTTCTTTTTGAGCTTTCGGGGTCCCCTGATCGGCTTCTGGGCATGCTAGCGGGGCGCACGAGGTGGCGTTGGAAAGCTTAGGACCTGCTCTGGGCTTGATAACAGGTCCTGGGGCCGTGAAGTACTCCCCTGGAATTTTTTTACCCTTTATAGCATGTAGACAGATGATGATTTTAGCCGGGGGGAGCACGCTATGACTCCCTGATTGCCAATTCCTCTGTGTTCAGGGGCCCCATTGAGGTAGCCCCTTTTAGGTAGCAGTCTGAAGAACGTGTGTGCAAAATTTGGGTTTGCTGGCACCTTCCCCTCGGGAGTTGTGGGGTCTGAGGCCCCAGAAAGCTGATCCAGGCAGATCATTCTTTAGGAGGGCTGGTTCTTTTTGAGCTTTCGGGGTCCCCTGATCGGCTTCTGGGCATGCTAGCGGGGCGCACGAGGTGGCGTTGGAAAGCTTAGGACCTGCTCTGGGCTTGATAACAGGTCCTGGGGCCGTGAAGTACACCCCTGGAATTTTTTTACCCTTTATAGCATGTAGACAGATGATGATTTGAGCCGGGGGGAAGCACGCTATGACCCCCTGATTGCCAATTCCTCTGTGTTCAGGGGCCCCATAGAGGTAGCCCCTTTTAGGTAGCAGTCTAAAGAACGTGTGTGCAAAATTTGGGGTTGCTGGCACCTTCCCCTCGGGAGTTGTGGGGTCTGAGGCCCCAGAAAGCTGATCCAGACAGATCATTGTTTAGGAGGGCTGGTTCTTTTTGAGCTTTCGGGGTCCCCTGATCTGGCTTCTGGGCATGCTAGCGGGGCGCACAAGGTGGCGTTGGAAAGCTTAGGACCTGCTCTGGGCTTGATAACAGGTCCTGGGGCCGTGAAGTACTCCCCTGGAATTTTTTTACCCTTTATAGCATGTAGACAGATGATGTTTTTAGCCGGGGGGAGCACGCTATGACCCCCTGATTGCAAATTTCTCTGTGTTCAGGGGCCCCATTGAGGTATCCCCTTTTAGGTAGCAGTCTGAAGAACGTGTGTGCAAAATTTGGGGTTGCTGGCACCTTCCCCTCGGGAGTTGTGGGGTCTGAGGCCCCAGAAAGCTGATCCAGGCAGATCATTCTTTAGGAGGGCTGGTTCTTTTTGCGCTTTCGGGGTCCCCTGATCGGCTTCTGAGCATGCTAGCGGGGCGCACGAGGTGGCGTTGGAAAGCTTAGGACCTACTCTGGGCTTGATTACAGGTCCTGGGGCCATGAAGTACTCCCCTGGAATATTTTTACCCTTTATAGCATGTAGACAGATGATGATTTTAGCCGGGGGGAGCACGCTATGACCCCCTGATTGCCAATTTCTCTGTGTTCAGGGGCCCCATTGAGGTACCCCATTTTAGGTAGCAGTCTGAAGAACGTGGGTGCAAAATTTGGGGTTGCTGGCACCTTCCCCTCGGGAGTTGTGGGGTCTGAGGCCCCAGAAAGCTGATCCAGGCAGATCATACTTTATGAGGGCTGGTTCTTTTTGCGCTTTCAGGGTCCCCTGATCGGCTTCTAGAATTTCACCCAGAAAACAATGGCGTGTTTTTTTTCCACGTTGCGTTAGTGGTTTTCGATTTAATGTGGCGTTTTACTTTTGTTTTAGGCAAAATGAATGATATTCTCCACTAACAAAGTGCCAGCGAGAAGAGGGGGCCCTGAAATGTGTTTGTGTGTGTGTGTGGGGGGGGGGGTGCGCCCGTGCCCTCACCCTCCGAAAAATCTCCCCTTCCATGCCAATTGGCACGTCGAGGGCCCGGTAAGCGACGGCCATTTGCCACGGTCGTTACCCGGTTCTCGACATGCCAATGCCATCAGGCAAGTCGATGTCTGGGTAAGACACGTGGCTATACCACGTATGTTACCGGGATCTAGATACTATCCTTTGGATGGAACTTGGGGGGGAGCTCGCGGTTCTGGGTCTGTTTCTCTTGAACCACAAGTCACAGCAACCCAGTTTTGGTGTCTTTTTCGTAGAGGAGACTCTCAGCAGTCCACCCTGGGAGCGAGTAATGTCTGGCGCTTACGGCACGGGAGTGGTGGTCCTCAGAGCCAGGGCCTAGGTTCTCCGGAACCGCAAGTCGCAGCCGGGCGAAACGGGTCTTGAAATCTGGGGAATTCCCTCGGTTTTCATCCCCCAAAGTGGCTCGTCACTGTGCGCTTAGGCTGCGGAGCTATCCAGCAAAAAGATGAAAACGTCGGCCATTTTGACAGGGAGCGGGGGGTGCGAAACATTTTCCCCCTGGCGTGCGATATGTCAATCGAATAGAGAATTTCACCCAGAAAACAATGGCGTGCTTTTTTTCCAAGTTGCGTTAGTGGTTTTCGATTTAATTTGGCGTTTTACTTTTGTTTTAGGCAAAATGAATGATATTCTCCACTAACAAAGTGCCAGCGAGAAGAGGGGGCCCTGAAATGTGTTTGTGTGTGTGTGGGGGGGGGGGTGCGCCCGTGCCCTCACCCTCCGAAAAGTCTCCCCTTCCATGCCAATTGGCACGTCGAGGGCCCGGTAAGCGACGGCCATTTGCCACGGTCGTTACCCGGTTCTCGACATGCCAATGCCATCAGGCAAGTCGATGTCTGGGTAAGAAACGTGGCTATACCACGTATGCTACCGGGATCTCGATACTATTCTTTGGATGGAACGTTGGGGGGAGCTCGCGGTTCTGGGTCTGTTTCTCTTGAACCACAAGTCACAGCAACCCAGTTTTGGTGTCTTTTTCGTAGAGGAGACTCTCAGCAGTCCACCCTGGGAGCGAGTAATGTCTGGCGCTTACGGCACGGGAGTGGTGGTCCTCAGAGCCAGGGCCTAGGTACTCCGGAACCGCAAGTCGCAGCCGGGCGAAACGGGTCTTGAAATCTGGGGAATTCCCTCGGTTTTCATCCCCCAAAGTAGCTCGTCACTGTGCGCTTAGGCTGCGGAGCTACCCAGCAAAAAGATGAAAACGTCGGCCATTTTGACAGGGAGCCGGGGGTGCGAAACATTTTCCCCCTGGCGTGCGATATGTCAATCGAATAGAGAATTTCACCCAGAAAACAATGGCGTGCTTTTTTTCCACGTTGCGTTAGTGGTTTTCGATTTAATGTGGCGTTTTACTTTTGTTTTAGGCAAAATGAATGATATTCTCCACTAACAAAGTGCCAGCGAGAAGAGGGGGCCCTGAAATGTGTTTGTGTGTGTGTGTGTGTGTGGGGGGGGGTGCGCCCGTGCCCTCACCCTCCGAAAAATCTCCCCTTCCATGCCAATTGGCACGTCGAGGGCCCGGTAAGCGACGGCCATTTGCCACGGTCGTTACCCGGTTCTCGACATGCCAATGCCATCAGGCAAGTCGAGGTCTGGGTAGGAAACGTGGCTATACCACGTGTGTTACCGGGATCTCGATACTATCCTTTGGATGGAACGTGGGGGGGAGCTCGCGGTTCTGGGTCTGTTTCTCTTGAACCACAAGTCACAGCAATCCAGTTTTGGTGCCTTTTTCGTAGAGGAGACTCTCAGCAGTCCACCCTGGGAGCGAGTAATGTCTGGCGCATGTAGACAGATGATGATTTTAGCCGGGGGGAGCACGCTATGACTCCCTGATTGCCAATTCCTCTGTGTTCAGGGGCCCCATTGAGGTAGCCCCTTTTAGGTAGCAGTCTGAAGAACGTGTGTGCAAAATTTGGGGTTGCTGGCACCTTCCCCTCGGGAGTTGTGGGGTCTGAGGCCCCAGAAAGCTGATCCAGGCAGATCATTCTTTAGGAGGGCTGGTTCTTTTTGAGCTTTCGGGGTCCCCTGATCGACTTCTGGGCATGCTAGCGGGGCGCACGAGGTGGCGTTGGAAAGCTTAGGACCTGCTCTGGGCTTGATAACAGGTCCTGGGGCCGTGAAGTACTCCCCTGGAATTTTTTTACCCTTTATAGCATGTAGACAGATGATGATTTTAGCCGGGGGGAGCACGCTATGACCCCCTGATTTCCAATTCCTCTGTGTTCAGGGGCCCCATTGAGGTAGCCCCTTTTAGGTAGCAGTCTGAAGAACGTGTGTGCAAAATTTGGGGTTGCTGGCACCTTCCCCTCGGGAGTTGTGGGGTCTGAGGCCCCAGAAAGCTGATCCAGGCAGATCATTCTTTAGGAGGGCTGGTTCTTTTTGAGCTTTCGGGGTCCCCTGATCGGCTTCTGGGCATGCTAGCGGGGCGCACGAGGTGGCGTTGGAAAGCTTAGGACCTGCTCTGGGCTTGATAACAGGTCCTGGGGCCGTGAAGTACTCCCCTGGAATTTTTTTACCCTTTATAGCATGTAGACAGATGATGATTTTAGCCGGGGGGGAGCACGCTATGACCCCCTGATTGCCAATTCCTCTGTGTTCAGGGGCCCCATTGAGAAAGCCCCTTTTAGGTAGCAGTCTGAAGAACGTGTGTGCAAAATTTGGGGTTGCTGGCACCTTCCCCTCGGGAGTTGTGGGGTCTGAGGCCCCAGAAAGCTGATCCAGACAGATCATTCTTTAGGAGGGCTGGTTCTTTTTGAGCTTTCGGGGTCCCCTGATCGGCTTCTGGGCATGCTAGCGGGGCGCACGAGGTGGCGTTGGAAAGCTTAGGACCTGCTCTGGGCTTGATAACAGGTCCTGGGGCCGTGAAGTACTCCCCTGGAATTTTTTTACCCTTTATAGCATGTAGACAGATGATGATTTTAGCCGGGGGGAGTACGCTATGACCCCCTGATTGCCAATTTCTCTGTGTTCAGGGGCCCCACTGAGGTATCCCCTTTTAGGTAGCAGTCTGAAGAACGTGTGTGCAAAATTTGGAGTTGCTGGCACCTTCCCCTCGGGAGTTGTGGGGTCTGAGGCCCCAGAAAGCTGATCCAGGCAGATCATTCTTTAGGAGGGCTGGTTCTTTTTGAGCTTTCGGGGTCCCCTGATCGGCTTCTGGGCATGCTAGCGGGGCGCACGAGGTGGCGTTGGAAAGCTTAGGACCTGCTCTGGACTTGATAACAGGTCCTGGGGCCGTGAAGTACTCCCCTGGAATTTTTTTACCCTTTATAGCATGTAGACAGATGATGATTTTAGCCGGAGCGAGCACGGTATGACCCCCTGATTGAAAAATTCCTCTGTGTTCAGGGGCCCCATTGAGGTATCCCCTTTTAGGTAGCAGTCTGAAGAACGTGTGTGCAAAATTTGGGGTTGCTGGCACCTTCCCCTCGGGAGTTGTGGGGTCTGAGGCCCCAGAAAGCTGATCCAGGCAGATCATTCTTTAAGAGGGCTGGTTCTTTTTGAGCTTTCGGGGTCCCCTGATCGGCTTCTGGGCATGCTAGCGGGGCGCACGAGGTGGCGTTGGAAAGCTTAGGACCTGCTCTGGGCTTAATAACAGGTCCTGGGGTCGTGAAGTACTCCCCTGGAATTTTTTTACCCTTTATAGCATGTAGACAGATGATGATTTTAGCCGGGGGGGAGCAGGTTATGACCCCCTGATTGCCAATTCCTCTGTGTTCAGGGGCCCCATTGAGGTAGCCCCTTTTAGGTAGCAGTCTGAAGAACGTGTGTGCAAAATTTGGGGTTGCTGGCACCTTCCCCTCGGGAGTTGTGGGGTCTGAGGCCCCAGAAAGCTGATCCAGGCAGATCATTCTTTAGGAGGGCTGGTTCTTTTTGAGCTTTCGGGGTCCCCTGATCGGCTTCTGGGCATGCTAGCGGGGCGCACGAGGTGGCGTTGGAAAGTTTAGGACCTGCTCTGGGCTTGATAACAGGTCCTGGGGCCGTGAAGTACTCCCCTGGAACCCTTTATAGCATGTAGACAGATGATGATTTTAGACGGGGGGAGCACGCTATGACCCCCTGATTGCCAATTACTCTGTGTTCAGGGGCCCCATTGAGGTAGCCCCTTTTAGGTAGCAGTCTGAAGAACGTGTGTGCAAAATTTGGGATTGCTGGCACCTTCCCATCGGGAGTTGTGGGGTCTGAGGCCCCAGAAAGCTGATCCAGGCAGGTCATACTTTAGGAAGGCTGGTTCTTTTTGCGCTTTCGGGGTCCCCTGATCGGCTTCTGGGCATGCTAGCGGGGCGCACGAGGTGGCGTTGGAAAGCTTAGGATCTGCTCTGGGCTTGATAACAGGTCCTGGGGCCGTGAAGTACTCCCCTGGAATTTTTTTACCCTTTATAGCATGTAGACAGATGATGATTTTAGCCGGGGGGAGCACGCTATGACCCCCTGATTGCCAATTCCTCTGTGTTCAGGGGCCCCATTGAGGTAGCCCCTTTTAGGCAGCAGTCTGAAGAAAGTGTGTGCAAAATTTGGGGTTGCTGGCACCTTCCCCTCGGGAGTTGTGGGGTCTGAGGCCCCAGAAAGCTGATCCAGGCAGATCATACTTTAGGAGGGCTGGTTCTTTTTGCGCTTTCGGGGTCCCCTGATCGGCTTCTGGGCATGCTAGCGGGGCGCACGAGGTGGCGTTGGAAAGCTTAGGACCTGCTCTGGGCTTGATAACAGGTCCTGGGGCCGTGAAGTACTCCCCTGGAATTTTTTTACCCTTTATAGCAGGTAGACAGATGATGATTTTAGCCGGGGGGAGCACGCTATGACCCCCTGATTGCCAATTCCTCTGTGTTCAGGGGCCCCAGTGAGGTAGCTCCTTTTAGGTAGCAGGCTGAAGAACGTGTTTGCAAAATTTGGGGTTGCTGGCACCATCCCCTCGGGAGTTGTGGGGTCTGAGGCCCCAGAAAGCTGATCCAGGCAGACCATTCTTTAGGAGGGCTGGTTCTTTTTGCGCTTTCGGGGTCCTCTGATCGGCTTCTGGGCATGCTAGCGGGGCGCACGAGGTGGCGTTGGAAAGATTAGGACCTGCTCTGGGCTTGATAACACGTCCTGGGGCCGTGAAGTACTGCCATGGAATTTTTTTACCCTTTATAGCATGTAGACAGATGATGATTTTAGCCGGGGGGAGCATGCTATGACCCCCTGATTGCCAATTCCTCTGTGTTCAGGGGCCCCATTGAGGTAGCCCCTTTTAGGTAGCAGTCTGAAGAACGTGTGTGCAAAATTTGGGGTTGCTGGCACCTTCCCCTCGGGAGTTGTGGGGTCTGAGGCCCCAGAAAGCTGATCCAGGCAGATTATTCTTTAGGAGGGCTGGTTCTTTTTGCGCTTTCGGGGTCCTCTGATCGGCTTCTGGGCATGCTAGCGGGGCGCACGAGGTGGCGTTGGAAAGCTTAGGACCTGCTCTGGGCTTGATAACAGGTCCTGGGGCCGTGAAGTACTCCCCTGGAATTTTTTTACCCTTTATAGCATGTAGACAGATGATGATTTTAGCCGGGGGGAGCACGCTATGACCCCCTGATTGCCAATTCTTCTGTGTTCAGGGGCCCCATTGAGGTAGCCCCTTTTAGGTAGCAGTCTGAAGAACGTGTGGGCAAAATTTGGGGTTGCTGGCACCTTCCCCTCGGGAGTTGTGGGGTCTTAGGTCCCAGAAAGATGATCCAGGCAGATCATTCTTTAGGAGGGCTGGTTCTTTTTGAGTTTCGGGGTCCCCTGATCGGCTTCTGGGCATGCTAGTGGGGCGCACGAGGTGGCGCTGGAAAGTTTAGGACCTGCTCTGGGCTTGATAACAGGTCCTGGGGCCGTGAAGTACTCCCCTGGAATTTTTTTACCCTTTATAGCATGTAGACAGATGATGATTTTAGCCGGGGGGAGCACGCTATGACCCCCTGATTGCCAATTCCTCTGTGTTCAGGGGCCCCATTGAGGTAGACTCTTTTAGGTAGCAGTCTGAAGAACGTGTGTGCAAAATTTGGGGTTGCTGGCACCTTCCCCTCGGGAGTTGTGGGGTCTGAGGCCCCAGAAAGCTGATCCAGGCAGATCATTCTTTAGGAGGGCTGGTTCTTTTTGAGCTTTCGGGGTCCCCTGATCGGCTTCTGGGCATGCTAGCGGGGCGCACGAGGTGGCGTTGGAAAGCTTAGGACCTGCTCTGGGCTTGATAACAGGTCCTGGGGCCGTGAAGTACTCCCCTGGAATTTTTTTACCCTTTATAGCAGGTAGACAGATGATTATTTTAGCCGGGGGGAGCACGCTATGACCCCCTGATTGCCAATTCCTCTGTGTTCAGGGGCCCCAGTGAGGTAGCTCCTTTTAGGTAGCAGGCTGAAGAACGTGTTTGCAAAATTTGGGGTTGCTGGCACCATCCCCTCGGGAGTTGTGGGGTCTGAGGCCCCAGAAAGCTGATCCAGGCAGACCATTCTTTAGGAGGGCTGGTTCTTTTTGCGCTTTCGGGGTCCTCTGATCGGCTTCTGGGCATGCTAGCGGGGCGCACGAGGTGGCGTTGGAAAGATTAGGACCTGCTCTGGGCTTGATAACACGTCCTGGGGCCGTGAAGTACTGCCATGGAATTTTTTTACCCTTTATAGCATGTAGACATATGATGATTTTAGCCGGGGCGAGCACGCTATGACCCCCTGATTGCCAATTCCTCTGTGTTCAGGGGCCCCATTGAGGTAGCCCCTTTTAGGTATCAGTCTGAAGAACGTGTGTGCAAAATTTGGGGTTGCTGGCACCTTCCCCTCGGGAGTTGTGGGGTCTGAGGCCCCAGAAAGCTGATCCAGGCAGATCATTCTTTAGGAGGGCTGGTTCTTTTTGCGCTTTCGGGGTCCCCTGATCGGTTTCTGGGCATGCTAGCGGGGCGCACGAGGTGGCGTTGGAAAGCTTAGGACCTGCTCTGGGCTTGATAACAGGTCCTGGGGCCGTGAAGTACTCCCCTGGAATTTTTTTACCCTTTATAGCATGTAGACAGATGATGATTTTAGCCGGGGGGAGCTCGCTATGACCCCCTGATTGCCAATTCCTCTGTGTTCAGGGGACCCATTGTGGTAGCCCCTATTAGGTAGCAGTCTGAAGAACGTGTTTGCAAAATTTGGGGTTGCTGGCACCTTCCCCTCTGGAGTTGTGGGGTCTGAGGCCCCAGAAAGCTGATCCAGGCAGATCAATCTTTAGTAGGGCTGGTTCTTTTTGAGCTTTCGGGGTCCCCTGATCGGCTTCTGGGCATGCTAGCGGGGCGCACGAGGTGGCGTTGGAAAGCTTAGGACCTGCTCTGGGCTTGATAACAGGTCCTGGTGCCGTGAAGTACTCCCCTGGAATTTTTTTACCCTTTATAGCATGTAGACAGATGATGATTTTAGCCGGGGGGAGCACGCTATGACCCCCTGATTGCCAATTCCTCTGTGTTCAGGGGCCCCATTGAGGTAGCCCCTTTTAGGTAGCAGTCTGAAGAACGTGTGTGCAAAATTTGGGGTTGCTGGCACCTTCCCCTCGGGAGTTGTGGGGTCTGAGGCCCCAGAAAGCTGATCCAGGCAGATCATACTTTAGGAGGGCTGGTTCTTTTTGCGCTTTCGGGGTCCCCTGATCGGCTTCTGGGCATGCTAGCGGGGCGCACGAGGTGGCGTTGGAAAGCTTAGGACCTGCTCTGGGCTTGATAACAGGTCCTGGGGCCGTGAAGTACTCCCCTGGAATTTTTTTACCCTTTATAGCATGTAGACAGATGATGATTTTAGCCGGGGGGAGCACGCTATGACCCCCTGATTGCCAATTCCTCTGTGTTCATTGGCCCCATTGAGGTAGCCCCTTTTAGGTAGCAGTCTGAAGAACGTGTGTGCAAAATTTGGGGTTGCTGGCACCTTCCCCTCGGGAGTTGTGGGGTCTGAGGCCCCAGAAAGCTGATCCAGGCAGATCATTCTTTAGGAGGGCTGGTTCTTTTTGCGCTTTCGGGGTCCTCTGATCGGCTTCTGGGCATGCTAGCGGGGCTCACGAGGTGGCGTTGGAAAGCTTAGGACCTGCTCTGGGCTTGATAACAGGTCCTGGGGCCGTGAAGTACTCCCCTGGAATTTTTTTACCCTTTATAGCATGTAGACAGATGATGATTTTAGCCGGTGCGAGCAAGCTATGACCCCCTGATTGCCAATTCCTCTGTGTTCAGGGGCCCCATTGAGGTAGCCCCTTTTAGGTAGCAGTCTGAAGAACGTGTGTGCAAAATTTGGGGTTGCTGGCACCTTCCCCTCGGGAGTTGTGGGGTCTGAGGCCCCAGAAAGCTGATCCAGGCAGATCATTCTTTAGGAGGGCTGGTTCTTTTTGAGCTTTCGGGGTCCCCTGATCGGCTTCTGGGCATGCTAGCGGGGCGCACGAGGTGGCGTTGGAAAGCTTAGGTCCTGCTCTGGGCTTGATAACAGGTCCTGGGGCCGTGAAGTACTCCCCTGGAATTTTTTTACCCTTTATAGCATGTAGACAGATGATGATTTTAGCCGGGGGGGAGCACGCTATGACCCCCTGATTGCCAATTTCTCTGTGTTCAGGGGCCCCATTGAGGTATCCACTTTTAGGTAGCAGTCTGAAGAACGTGTGTGCAAAATTTGGGGTTGCTGGCACCTTCCCCTCGGGAGTTGTGGGGTCTGAGGCCCCAGAAAGCTGATCCAGGCAGATCATTCTTTAGGAGGGCTGGTTCTTTTTGAGCTTTCGGGGTCCCCTGATCGGCTTCTGGGCATGCTAGCGGGGCGCACGAGGTGGCGTTGGAAAGCTTAGGACCTGCTCTGGGCTTGCTAACAGGTCCTGGGGCCGTGAAGTACTCCCCTGGAATTTTTTTACCCTTTATAGCATGTAGACAGATGATGATTTTAGCCGGAGCGAGCACGCTATGACCCCCTGATTGCCAATTCCTCTGTGTTCAGGGGCCCCATTAAGGTAGCCCCTTTTAGGTAGCAGTCTGAAGAACGTGTGTGCAAAATTTGGGGTTGCTGGCACCTTCCCCTCGGGAGTTGTGGGGTCTGAGGCCCCAGAAAGCTGATCCAGGCAGATCATTCTTTAGGAGGGCTGGTTCTTTTTGAGCTTTCGGGGTCCCCTGATCGGCTTCTGGGCATGCTAGCGGGGCGCACGAGGTGGCGTTGGAAAGCTTAGGACCTGCTCTGGGCTTGATAACAGGTCCTGGGGCCGTGAAGTACTCCCCTGGAATTTTTTTACCCTTTATAGCATGTAGATAGATGATGATTTTAGCCGGGGGGAGCACGCTATGACCCCCTGATTGCCAATTTCTCTGTGTTCAGGGGCCCCATTGAGGTAGCCCCTTTTAGGTAGCAGTCTGAAGAACGTGTGTGCAAAATTTGGGGTTGCTGGCACCTTCCCCTCGGGAGTTGTGGGGTCTGAGGCCCCAGAAAGCTGATCCAGGCAGATCATTCTTTAGGAGGGCTGGTTCTTTTTGCGCTTTCGGGGTCCTCTGATCGGCTTCTGGGCATGCTAGCGGGGCGCACGAGGTGGCGTTGGAAAGCTTAGGACCTGCTCTGGGCTTGATAACAGGTCCTGGGGCCGTGAAGTACTCCCCTGGAATTTTTTTACCCTTTATAGCATGTAGACAGATGATGTTTTTAGCCGGGGGGAGCACGCTATGACCCCCTGATTGCCAATTTCTCTGTGTTCAGGGGCCCCATTGAGGTATCCCCTTTTAGGTAGCAGTCTGAAGAACGTGTGTGCAAAATTTGGGGTTGCTGGCACCTTCCCCTCGGGAGTTGTGGGGTCTGAGGCCCCAGAAAGCTGATCCAGGCAGATCATTCTTTAGGAGGGCTGGTTCTTTTTGAGCTTTCGGGGTCCCCTGATCGGCTTCTGGGCATGCTAGCGGGGCGCACGAGGTGGCGTTGGAAAGCTTAGGACCTGCTCTGGGCTTGATAACAGGTCCTGGGGCCGTGAAGTACTCCCCTGGAATTTTTTTACCCTTTATAGCATGTAGACAGATGATGATTTTAGCCGGGGCGAGCAAGCTATGACCCCCTGATTGCCAATTCCTCTGTGTTCAGGGGCCCCATTGAGGTAGCCCCTTTTAGGTAGCAGTCTGAAGAACGTGTGTGCAAAATTTGGGGTTGCTGGCACCTTCCCCTCGGGAGTTGTGGGGTCTGAGGCCCCAGAAAGCTGATCCAGGCAGATCATTCTTTAGGAGGGCTGGTTCTTTTTGAGCTTTCGGGGTCCCCTGATCGGCTTCTGGGCATGCTAGCGGGGCGCACGAGGTGGCGTTGGAAAGCTTAGGACCTGCTCTGGGCTTGATAACAGGTCCTGGGGCCGTGAAGTACACCCCTGGAATTTTTTTACCCTTTATAGCATGTAGACAAATGATGATTTTAGCCGGGGGGAAGCACGCTATGACCCCCTGATTGCCAATTCCTCTGTGTTCAGGGGACCCATAGAGGTAGACCCTTTTAGGTAGCAGTCTGAAGAACGTGTGTGCAAAATTTGGGGTTGCTGGCACCTTCCCCTCGGGAGTTGTGGGGTCTGAGGCCCCAGAAAGCTGATCCAGGCAGATCATTCTTTAGGAGGGCTGGTTCTTTTTGAGCTTTCGGGGTCCCCTGATCGGCTTCTGGGCATGCTAGCGGGGCGCACAAGGTGGCGTTGGAAAGCTTAGGACCTGCTCTGGGCTTAATAACAGGTCCTGGGGCCGTGAAGTACTCCCCTGGAATTTTTTTACCCTTTATAGCATGTAGACAGATGATGTTTTTAGCCGGGGGGAGCACGCTATGACCCCCTGATTGACAATTTCTCTGTGTTCAGGGGCTCCATTGAGGTATCACCTTTTAGGTAGCAGTCTGAAGAACGTGTGTGCAAAATTTGGGGTTGCTGGCACCTTCCCCTCGGGAGTTGTGGGGTCTGAGGCCCCAGAAAGCTGATCCAGGCAGATCATTCTTTAGGAGGGCTGGTTCTTTTTGAGCTTTCGGGGTCCCCTGATCGGCTTCTGGGCATGCTAGCGGGGCGAACGAGGTGGTGTTGGAAAGCTTAGGACCTGCTCTGGGCTTGATAACAGGTCCTGGGGCCGTGAAGTACTCTCCTGGAATTTTTTTACCCTTTATAGCATGTAGACAGATGATGATTTTAGCCGGGGGGAGCACGCTATGACCCCCTGATTGCCAATTTCTCTGTGTTCAGGGTCCCCATTGAGGTATCCCCTTTTAGGTAGCAGTCGGAAGAACGTGTACGCAAAATTTGGGGTTGCTTACACCTGCCCCTCGGTAGTTGTGGGGTCTGAGGCCCCAGAAAGCTGATCCAGGCAGATCATTCTTTAGGAGGGCTGGTTCTTTTTGAGCTTTCGGGGTCCCCTGATCGGCTTCTGGGCATGCTAGCGGGGCGCACGGGGTGGCGTTGGAAAGCTTAGGACCTGCTCTGTGCTTGATAACAGGACCTGGGGCCGTGAAGTACTCCACTGGAATTTTTTTACCCTTTATATCATGTAGACAGATGATGATTTTAGCCGTGGGGAGCACGCTATGACCCCCTGATTGCCAATTCCTCTGTGTTCAGGGGCCCCATTGAGGTAGCCCCTTTTAGGTAGCAGTCTGAAGAACGTGTGTGCAAAATTTGGGGTTGCTGGCACCTTCCCCTCGGGAGTTGTGGGGTCTGAGGCCCCCGAAAGCTGATCCAGGCAGATCATGCTTTAGGAGGGCTGGTTCTTTTTGATCTTTCGGGGTCCACTGATCGGCTTCTGGGCATGCTAGCGGGGCGCACGAGGTGGCGTTGGAAAGCTTAGGACCTGCTCTGGGTTTGATAACAGGTCCTGGGGCCGTGAAGTACTCCCCTGGAATTTTTTTACCCTTTATAGCATGTAGACAGATGATGATTTTAGCCGGGGGGAGCACGCTATGACCCCCTGATTGCCAATTCCTCTGTGTTCAGGGGCCCCATTGAGGTAGCCCCTTTTAGGTAGCAGTCTGAAGAACGTGTGTGCCAAATTTGGGGTTGCTGGCACCTTCCCCTCGGGAGTTGTGGGGTCTGAGGCCCCAGAAAGCTGATCCAGGCAGATCATTCTTTAGGAGGGCTGGTTCTTTTTGAGCTTTCGGGGTCCCCTGATCGGCTTCTGGGCATGCTAGCGGGGCGCACGAGGTGGCGCTGGAAAGCTTAGGACCTACTCTGGGCTTTATAACAGGTCCTGGGGCCGTGAAGTACTCCCCTGGAATTTTTTTACCCTTTATAGCATGTAGATAGATGATGATTTTAGCCGGGGGGAGCACGCTATGACCCCCTGATTGCCAATTTCTCTGTGTTCAGGGGCCCCATTGAGGTAGCCCCTTTTAGGTTAACAGTCTGAAGAACGTGTGTGCAAAATTTGGGGTTGCTGGCACCTTCCCCTCGGGAGTTGTGGGGTCTGAGGCCCCAGAAAGCTGATCCATTCAGATCATTCTTTAGGAGGGCTGGTTCTTTTTGCGCTTTCGGGGTCCTCTGATCGGCTTCTGGGCATGCTAGCGGGGCGCACGAGGTGGCGTTGGAAAGCTTAGGACCTGCTCTGGGCTTGATAACAGGTCCTGGGGCCGTGAAGTACTCCCCTGGAATTTTTTTACCCTTTATAGCATGTAGACAGATGATGTTTTTAGCCGGGGGGAGCACGCTATGACCCCCTGATTGCCAATTTCTCTGTGTTCAGGGGCCTCATTGAGGTATTCCCTTTTAGGTAGCAGTCTGAAGAACGTGTGTGCAAAATTTGGGGTTGCTGGCACCTTCCCCTCGGGAGTTGTGGGGTCTGAGGCCCCAGAAAGCTGATCCAGGCAGATCATTCTTTAGGAGGGCTGGTTCTTTTTGAGCTTTCGGGGTCCCCTGATCGGCTTCTGGGCATGCTAGCGGGGCGCACGAGGTGGCGTTGGAAAGCTTAGGACCTGCTCTGGGCTTGATAACAGGTCCTGGGGCCGTGAAGTACTCCCCTGGAATTTTTTTACCCTTTATAGCATGTAGACAGATGATGATTTTAGCCGGGGGGAGCACGCTATGACCCCCTGATTGCCAATTTCTCTGTGTTCAGGGGCCCCATTGAGGTATCCCCTTTTAGGTAGCAGTCTGAAGAACGTGTACGCAAAATTTGGGGTTGCTGACACCTTCCCCTCGGGAGTTGTGGGGTCTGAGGCCCCAGAAAGCTGATCCAGGCAGATCATTCTTTAGGAGGGCTGTTCTTTTTGAGCTTTCGGGGTCCCCTGATCGGCTTCTGGGCATGATAGCGGGGCGCACGAGGTGGCGTTGGAAAGCTTAGGACCTGCTCTGTGCTTGATAACAGGTCCTGGGGCCGTGAAGTACTCCCCTGGAATTTTTTTACCCTTTATATCATGTAGACAGATGATGAATTTAGCCGTGGGGAGCACGCTATGACCCCCTGATTGCCAATTCCTCTGTGTTCAGGGGCCCCATTGAGGTAGCCCCTTTTAGGTAGCAGTGTGAAGAACGTTTGTGCAAAATTTGGGGTTGCTGGCACCTTCCCCTCGGGAGTTGTGGGGTCTGAGGCCCCAGAAAGCTGATCCAGACAGATCATTCTTTAGGAGGGCTGGTTCTTTTTGAGCTTTCGGGGTCCCCTGATCGGCTTCTGGGCATGCTAGCGGGGCGCACGAGGTGGCGTTGGAAAGCTTAGGACCTGCTCTGGGCTTGATAACAGGTCCTGAGGCCGTGAAGTACTCCCCTGGAATTTTTTTACCCTTTATAGCATGTAGACAGATGATGATTTTAGCCGGGGGGAGCACGCTATGACCCCCTGATTGCCAATTCCTCTGTGTTCAGGGGCCCCATTGAGGTAGCCCCTTTTAGGTAGCAGTCTGAAAAACGTGTGTGCAAAATTTGGGGTTGCTGGCACCTTCCCCTCGGGAGTTGTGGGGTCTGAGGCCCCAGAAAGCTGATCCAGGCAGATCATTCTTTAGGAGGGCTGGTTCTTTTTGAGCTTTCGGGGTCCCCTGATCGGCTTCTGGGCATGCTAGCGGGGCGCACGAGGTGGCGTTGGAAAGCTTAGGACCTGCTCTGGGCTTAATAACAGGTCCTGGGGCCGTGAATTACTCCCCTGGAATTTTTTTACCCTTTATAGCATGTAGACAGATGATGATTTTAGCCGGGGCGAGCACGCTATGACCCCCTGATTGCCAATTCCTCTGTGTTCAGGGGCCCCATTTAGGTAGCCCCTATTAGGTAGCAGTCTGAAGAACGTGTGTGCAAAATTTGGGGTTGCTGGCACCTTCCCCTCGGGAGTTGTGGGGTCTGAGGCCCCAGAAAGCTGATCCAGGCAGATCATTCTTTAGGAGGGATGGTTCTTTTTGAGCTTTCGGGGTCCCCTGATCGGCTTCTGGGCATGCTAGCGGGGCGCACGAGGTGGCGTTGGAAAGCTTAGGACCTGCTCTGGGCTTGATAATAGGTCCTGGGGCCGTGAAGTACTCCCCTGGAATTTTTTTACCCTTTATAGCATGTTGACAGATGATGATTTTAGCCGGGGGGAGCACGCTTTGACCCCCTGATTGCCAATTTCTCTGTGTTCAGGGGCCCCATTGAGGTATCCCCTTTTAGGTAGCAGTCTGAAGAACGTGTGTGCAAAATTTGGGGTTGCTGGCACCTTCCCCTCGGGAGTTGTGGGGTCTGAGGCCCCAGAAAGCTGATCCAGGCAGATCATTCTTTAGGAGGGTTGGTTCTTTTTGAGCTTTCGGGGTCCCCTGATCGGCTTCTGGGCATGCTAGCGGCGCACACGAGGTGGCGTTGGAAAGCTTAGGACCTGCTCTGGGCTTGATAACAGGTCCTGGGGCCGTGAAGTACTCCCCTGGAATTTTTTTACCCTTTATAGCATGTAGACAGATGATGATTTTAGCCGGGGGGAGCACGCTATGACCCCCTGATTGCCAATTCCTCTGTGTTCAGGGGCCCCATTGAGGTAGCCCCTTTTAGGTAGCAGTCTGAAGAACGTGTGTGCAAAATTTGGGGTTGCTGGCACCTTCCCCTCGGGAGTTGTGGGGTCTGAGGCCCCAGAAAGCTGATCCAGGCAGATCATTCTTTAGGAGGGCTGGTTCTTTTTGAGCTTTCGGGGTCCCCTGATCGGCTTCTGGGCATGCTAGCGGGGCGCACGAGGTGGCGTTGGAAAGCTTATGACCTGCTCTGGGCTTGATAACAGGTCCTGGGGTCGTGAAGTACTCCCCTGGAATTTTTTTACCCTTTATATCATGTAGACAGATGATGATTTTAGCCGGGGGGGAACACGCTATGACCCCCTGATTGCCAATTCCTCTGTGTTCAGGGGCCCCATTGAGGTATCCCCTTTTAGGTAGCAGTCTGAAGAACGTGTGTGCCAAATTTGGGGTTGCTGGCACCTTCCCCTCGGGAGTTGTGGGGTCTGAGGCCCCAGAAAGCTGATCCAGGCAGATCATTCTTTAGGAGGGCTCGTTCTTTTTGAGCTTTCGGGGTCTCCTGATCGGCTTCTGGGCATGCTAGCGGGGCGCTCGAGGTGGCGTTGGAAAGTTTAGGACCTGATCTGGGCTTGATAACAGGTCCTGGGGACGTGAAGTACTCCCCTGGAATTTTTTTACCCTTTATAGCATGTAGACAGATGATGATTTTAGCCGGGGAGAGCACGCTATGACCCCCTGATTGCCAATTTCTCTGTGTTCAGGGGCCCCATTGAGGTAGCCCCTTTTAGGTAGCAGTCTGAAGAACGTGTGTGCAAAATTTGGGGTTGCTGGCACCTTCCCCTCGGGAGTTGTGGGGTCTGAGGCCCCAGAAAGCTGATCCAGGCAGATCATTCTTTAGGAGGGCTGGTTCTTTTTGCGCTTTCGGGGTCCTCTGATCGGCTTCTGGGCATGCTAGCGGGGCGCACGAGGTGGCGTTGGAAAGCTTAGGACCTGCTCTGGCCTTGATAACAGGTCCTGGGGCCGTGAAGTACTCCCCTGGAATTTTTTTACCATTTATAGCATGTAGACAGATGATGCTTTTAGCCGGGGCGAGCAAGCTATGACCCCCTGATTGCCAATTCCTCTGTGTTCAGGGGCCCCATTGAGGTAGCCCCTTTTAGGTAGCAGTCTGAAGAACGTGTGTGCAAAATTTGGGGTTGCTGGAACCTTCCCCTCGGGAGTTGTGGGGTCTGAAGCCCCAGAAAGCTGATCCAGGCAGATCATTCTTTAGGAGGGCTGGTTCTTTTTGAGCTTTCGGGGTCCCCTGATCGGCTTCTGGGCATGCTAGCGGGGCGCACGAGGTGGCGTTGGAAAGCTTAGGACCTGCTCTGGGCTTGTTAACAGGTCCTGGGGCCGTGAAGTACACCCCTGGAATTTTTTTACCCTTTATAGCATGTAGACAGATGATGATTTTAGCCGGGGGGAAGCACGCTATGACCCCCTGATTGCCAATTCCTCTGTGTTCAGGGGCCCCATAGAGGTAGCCCCTTTTAGGTAGCAGTCTGAAGAACGTGTTTGCAAAATTTGGGGTTGCTGGCACCTTCCCCTCGGGAGTTGTGGGGTCTGAGGCCCCAGAAAGCTGATCCAGACAGATCATTCTTTAGGAGGGCTGGTTCTTTTTGAGCTTTCGGGGTCCCCTGATCGGATTCTGGGCATGCTAGCGGGGCGCACAAGGTGGCGTTGGAAAGCTTAGGACCTGCTCTGGGCTTGATAACAGGTCCTGGGGCCGTGAAGTACTCCCCTGGAATTTTTTTACCCTTTATAGCATGTAGACAGATGATGTTTTTAGCCGGGGGGAGCACGCTATGACCCCCTGATTGCCAATTTCTCTGTGTTCAGGGGCCCCATTGAGGTATCCCCTTTTAGGTAGCAGTCTGAAGAACGTGTACGCAATATTTGGGGTTGCTGGCACCTTCCCCTCGGGAGTTGTGGGGTCTGAGGCCCCAGAAAGCTGATCCAGGCAGATCATTCTTTAGGAGGGCTGGTTCTTTTTGAGCTTTCGGGGTCCCCTGATCGGCTTCTGGGCATGCTAGCGGGGCGCACGAGGTGGCGTTGGAAAGCTTAGGACCTGCTCTGGGCTTGATAACAGGTCCTGGGGCCGTGAAGTACTCCCCTGGAATTTTTTTACCCTTTATAGCATGTAGACAGATGATGATTTTAGCCGGGGGGGAGCACGCTATGACCCCCTGATTGCCAATTTCTCTGTGTTCAGGGGTCCCATTGAGGTAGCCCCTTTTAGGTAGCAGTCTGAAGAACGTGTGTGCAAAATTTGGGGTTGCTGGCACCTTCCCCTCGGGAGTTGTGGGGTCTGAGGCCCCAGAAAGCTGATCCAGGCAGATCATTCTTTAGGAGGGCTGGTTCTTTTTGAGCTTTCGGGGTCCCCTGATCGGCTTCTGGGCATGCTAGCGGGGCGCACGAGGTGGCGTTGGAAAGCTTAGGACCTGCTCTGGGCTTGATAACAGGTCCTGGGGTCGTGAAGTACTCCCCTGGAATTTTTTTACCCTTTATATCATGTAGACAGATGATGATTTTAGCCGGGGGGGAGCACGCTATGACCCCCTGATTGCCAATTCCTCTGTGTTCAGGGGCCCCATTGAGGTATCCCCTTTTAGGTAGCAGTCTGAAGAACGTGTGTGCCAAATTTGGGGTTGCTGGCACCTTCCCCTCGGGAGTTGTGGGGTCTGAGGCCCCAGCAAGCTGATCCAGGCAGATCATTCTTTAGGAGGGCTGGTTCTTTTTGAGCTTTCGGGGTCCCCTGATCGGCTTCTGGGCATGCTAGCGGGGCGCTCGAGGTGGCGTTGGAAAGTTTAGGACCTGATCTGGGCTTGATAACAGGTCCTGGGGCCGTGAAGTACTCCCCTGGAATTTTTTTACCCTTTATAGCATGTAGACAGATGATGATTTTAGCCGGGGGGAGCACGCTATGACCCCCTGATTGCCAATTTCTCTGTGTTCAGGGGCCCCATTGAGGTAGCCCCTTTTAGGTAGCAGTCTGAAGAACGTGTGTGCAAAATTTGGGGTTGCTGGCACCTTCCCCTCGGGAGTTGTGGGGTCTGAGGCCCCAGAAAGCTGATCCAGGCAGATCATTCTTTAGGAGGGCTGGTTCTTTTTGCGCTTTCGGGGTCCTCTGATCGGCTTCTGGGCATGCTAGCGGGGCGCACGAGGTGGCGTTGGAAAGCTTAGGACCTGCTCTGGGCTTGATAACAGGTCCTGGGGCCGTGAAGTACTCCCCTGGAATTTTTTTACCATTTATAGCATGTAGACAGATGATGCTTTTAGCCGGGGCGAGCAAGCTATGACCCCCTGATTGCCAATTCCTCTGTGTTCAGGGGCCCCATTGAGGTAGCCCCTTTTAGGTAGCAGTCTGAAGAACGTGTGTGCAAAATTTGGGGTTGCTGGAACCTTCCCCTCGGGAGTTGTGGGGTCTGAAGCCCCAGAAAGCTGATCCAGGCAGATCATTCTTTAGGAGGGCTGGTTCTTTTAGAGCTTTCGGGGTCCCCTGATCGGCTTCTGGGCATGCTAGCGGGGCGCACGAGGTGGCGTTGGAAAGCTTAGGACCTGCTCTGGGCTTGATAACAGGTCCTGGGGCCGTGAAGTACACCCCTGGAATTTTTTTACCCTTTATAGCATGTAGACAGATGATGATTTTAGCCGGGGGGAAGCACGCTATGACCCCCTGATTGCCAATTCCTCTGTGTTCAGGGGCCCCATAGAGGTAGCCCCTTTTAGGTAGCAGTCTGAAGAACGTGTTTGCAAAATTTGGGGTTGCTGGCACCTTCCCCTCGGGAGTTGTGGGGTCTGAGGCCCCAGAAAGCTGATCCAGACAGATCATTCGTTAGGAGGGCTGGTTCTTTTTGAGCTTTCGGGGTCCCCAGATCGGATTCTGGGCATGCTAGCGGGGCGCACAAGGTGGCGTTGGAAAGCTTAGGACCTGCTCTGGGCTTGATAACAGGTCCTGGGGCCGTGAAGTACTCCCCTGGAATTTTTTTACCCTTTATAGCATGTAGACAGATGATGTTTTTAGCCGGGGGGAGCACGCTATGACCCCCTGATTGCCAATTTCTCTGTGTTCAGGGGCCCCATTGAGGTATCCCCTTTTAGGTAGCAGTCTGAAGAACGTGTACGCAAAATTTGGGGTTGCTGGCACCTTCCCCTCGGGAGTTGTGGGGTCTGAGGCCCCAGAAAGCTGATCCAGGCAGATCATTCTTTAGGAGGGCTGGTTCTTTTTGAGCTTTCGGGGTCCCCTGATCGGCTTCTGGGCATGCTAGCGGGGCGCACGAGGTGGCGTTGGAAAGCTTAGGACCTGCTCTGGGCTTGATAACAGGTCCTGGGGCCGTGAAGTACTCCCCTGGAATTTTTTTACCCTTTATAGCATGTAGACAGATGATGATTTTAGCAGTGGGGAGCACGCTATGACCCCCTGATTGCCAATTCCTCTGTGTTCAGGGGCTCCATTGAGGTAGCCCCTTTTAGGTAGCAGTCTGAAGAACGTGTGTGCAAAATTTGGGGTTGCTGGCACCTTCCCCTCGGGAGTTGTGGGGTCTGAGGCCCCAGAAAGCTGATCCAGGCAGATCATGCTTTAGGAGGGCTGGTTCTTTTTGATCTTTCGGGGTCCACTGATCGGCTTCTGGGCATGCTAGCGGGGCGCACGAGGTGGCGTTGGAAAGCTTAGGACCTGCTCTGGGCTTGATAACAGGTCCTGGGGCCGTGAAGTACTCCCCTGGAATTTTTTTACCCTTTATAGCATGTAGACAGATGATGATTTTAGCCGGGGGGAGCACGCTATGACCCCCTGATTGCCAATTCCTCTGTGTTCAGGGGCCCCATTGAGGTAGCCCCTTTTAGGTAGCAGTCTGAAGAACGTGTGTGCCAAATTTGGGGTTGCTGGCACCTTCCCCTCGGGAGTTGTGGGGTCTGAGGCCCCAGAAAGCTGATCCAGGCAGATCATTCTTTAGGAGGGCTGGTTCTTTTTGCGCTTTCGGGGTCCTCTGATCGGCTTCTGGGCATGCTAGCGGGGCGCACGAGGTGGCGTTGGAAAGCTTAGGACCTGCTCTGGGCTTGATAACAGGTCCTGGGGCCGTGAAGTACTCCCCTGGAATTTTTTTACCCTTTATAGCATGTAGATAGATGATGATTTTAGCCGGGGGGAGCACGCTATGACCCCCTGATTGCCAATTTCTCTGTGTTCAGGGGCCCCATTGAGGTAGCCCCTTTTAGGTTAACAGTCTGAAGAACGTGTGTGCAAAATTTGGGGTTGCTGGCACCTTCCCCTCGGGAGTTGTGGGGTCTGAGGCCCCAGAAAGCTGATCCAGGCAGATCATTCTTTAGGAGGGCTGGTTCTTTTTGCGCTTTCGGGGTCCTCTGATCGGCTTCTGGGCATGCTAGCGGGGCGCACGAGGTGGCGTTGGAAAGCTTAGGACCTGCTCTGGGCTTGATAACAGGTCCTGGGGCCGTGAAGTACTCCCCTGGAATTTTTTTACCCTTTATAGCATGTAGACAGATGATGTTTTTAGCCGGGGGGAGCACGCTATGACCCCCTGATTGCCAATTTCTCTGTGTTTAGGGGCCTCATTGAGGTATCCCCTTTTAGGTAGCAGTCTGAAGAACGTGTGTGCAAAATTTGGGGTTGCTGGCACCTTCCCCTCGGGAGTTGTGGGGTCTGAGGCCCCAGAAAGCTGATCCAGGCAGATCATTCTTTAGGAGGGCTGGTTCTTTTTGAGCTTTCGGGGTCCCCTGATCGGCTTCTGGGCATGCTAGCGGGGCGCACGAGGTGGCGTTGGAAAGCTTAGGACCTGCTCTGGGCTTGATAACAGGTCCTGGGGCCGTGAAGTACTCCCCTGGAATTTTTTTACCCTTTATAGCATGTAGAAAGATGATGATTTTAGCCGGGGGGAGCACGCTATGACCCCCTGATTGCCAATTTCTCTGTGTTCAGGGGCCCCATTGAGGTGTCCCCTTTTAGGTAGCAGTCTGAAGAACGTGTACGCAAAATTTGGGGTTGCTGACACCTTCCCCTCGGGAGTTGTGGGGTCTGAGGCCCCAGAAAGCTGATCCAGGCAGATCATTCTTTAGGAGGGCTGTTCTTTTTGAGCTTTCGGGGTCCCCTGATCGGCTTCTGGGCATGATAGCGGGGCGCACGAGGTGGCGTTGGAAAGCTTAGGACCTGCTCTGTGCTTGATAACAGGTCCTGGGGCCGTGAAGTACTCCCCTGGAATTTTTTTACCCTTTATATCATGTAGACAGATGATGAATTTAGCCGTGGGGAGCACGCTATGACCCCCTGATTGCCAATTCCTCTGTGTTCAGGGGCCCCATTGAGGTAGCCCCTTTTAGGTAGCAGTGTGAAGAACGTGTGTGCAAAATTTGGGGTTGCTGGCACCTTCCCCTCGGGAGTTGTGGGGTCTGAGGCCCCAGAAAGCTGATCCAGACAGATCATTCTTTAGGAGGGCTGGTTCTTTTTGAGCTTTCGGGGTCCCCTGATCGGCTTCTGGGCATGCTAGCGGGGCGCACGAGGTGGCGTTGGAAAGCTTAGGACCTGCTCTGGGCTTGATAACAGGTCCTGGGGCCGTGAAGTACTCCCCTGGAATTTTTTTACCCTTTATAGCATGTAGACAGATGATGATTTTAGCCGGGGGGAGCACGCTATGACCCCCTGATTGCCAATTCCTCTGTGTTCAGGGGCCCCATTGAGGTAGCCCCTTTTAGGTAGCAGTCTGAAAAACGTGTGTGCAAAATTTGGGGTTGCTGGCACCTTCCCCTCGGGAGTTGTGGGGTCTGAGGCCCCAGAAAGCTGATCCAGGCAGATCATTCTTTAGGAGGGCTGGTTCTTTTTGAGCTTTCGGGGTCCCCTGATCGGCTTCTGGGCATGCTAGCGGGGCGCACGAGGTGGCGTTGGAAAGCTTAGGACCTGCTCTGGGCTTAATAACAGGTCCTGGGGCCGTGAATTACTCCCCTGGAATTTTTTTACCCTTTATAGCATGTAGACAGATGATGATTTTAGCCGGGGCGAGCACGCTATGACCCCCTGATTGCCAATTCCTCTGTGTTCAGGGGCCCCATTTAGGTAGCCCCTATTAGGTAGCAGTCTGAAGAACGTGTGTGCAAAATTTGGGGTTGCTGGCACCTTCCCCTCGGGAGTTGTGGGGTCTGAGGCCCCAGAAAGCTGATCCAGGCAGATCATTTTTTAGGAGGGATGGTTCTTTTTGAGCTTTCGGGGTCCCCTGATCGGCTTCTGGGCATGCTAGCGGGGCGCACGAGGTGGCGTTGGAAAGCTTAGGACCTGCTCTGGGCTTGATAATAGGTCCTGGGGCCGTGAAGTACTCCCCTGGAATTTTTTTACCCTTTATAGCATGTTGACAGATGATGATTTTAGCCGGGGGGAGCACGCTTTGACCCCCTGATTGCCAATTTCTCTGTGTTCAGGGGCCCCATTGAGGTATCCCCTTTTAGGTAGCAGTCTGAAGAACGTGTGTGCAAAATTTGGGGTTGCTGGCACCTTCCCCTCGGGAGTTGTGGGGTCTGAGGCCCCAGAAAGCTGATCCAGGCAGATCATTCTTTAGGAGGGTTGGTTCTTTTTGAGCTTTCGGGGTCCCCTGATCGGCTTCTGGGCATGCTAGCGGCGCACACGAGGTGGCGTTGGAAAGCTTAGGACCTGCTCTGGGCTTGATAACAGGTCCTGGGGCCGTGAAGTACTCCCCTGGAATTTTTTTACCCTTTATAACATGTAGACAGATGATGATTTTAGCCGGGGGGAGCACGCTATGACCCCCTGATTGCCAATTCCTCTGTGTTCAGGGGCCCCATTGAGGTAGCCCCTTTTAGGTAGCAGTCTGAAGAACGTGTGTGCAAAATTTGGGGTTGCTGGCACCTTCCCCTCGGGAGTTGTGGGGTCTGAGGCCCCAGAAAGCTGATCCAGGCAGATCATTCTTTAGGAGGGCTGGTTCTTTTTGAGCTTTCGGGGTCCCCTGATCGGCTTCTGGGCATGCTAGCGGGGCGCACGAGGTGGCGTTGGAAAGCTTAGGACCTGCTCTGGGATTGATAACAGGTCCTGGGGTCGTGAAGTACTCCCCTGGAATTTTTTTACCCTTTATATCATGTAGACAGATGATGATTTTAGCCGGGGGGGAGCACGCTATGACCCCCTGATTGCCAATTCCTCTGTGTTCAGGGGCCCCATTGAGGTAGCCCCTTTTAGGTAGCAGTCTGAAGAACGTGTGTGCAAAATTTGGGGTTGCTGGAACCTTCCCCTCGGGAGTTGTGGGGTCTGAAGCCCCAGAAAGCTGATCCAGGCAGATCATTCTTTTGGAGGGCTGGTTCTTTTTGAGCTTTCGGGGTCCCCTGATCGGCTTCTGGGCATGCTAGCGGGGCGCACGAGGTGGTGTTGGAAAGCTTAGGACCTGCTCTGGGCTTGATAACAGGTCCTGGGGCCGTGAAGTACACCCCTGGAATTTTTTTACCCTTTATAGCATGTAGACAGATGATGATTTTAGCCGGGGGGAAGCACGCTATGACCCCCTGATTGCCAATTCCTCTGTGTTCAGGGGCCCCATAGAGGTAGCCCCTTTTAGGTAGCAGTCTGAAGAACGTGTTTGCAAAATTTGGGGTTGCTGGCACCTTCCCCTCGGGAGTTGTGGGGTCTGAGGCCCCAGAAAGCTGATCCAGACAGATCATTCTTTAGGAGGGCTGGTTCTTTTTGAGCTTTCGGGGTCCCCTGATCGGATTCTGGGCATGCTAGCGGGGCGCACAAGGTGGCGTTGGAAAGCTTAGGACCTGCTCTGGGCTTGATAACAGGTCCTGGGGCCGTGAAGTACTCCCCTGGAATTTTTTTACCCTTTATAGCATGTAGACAGATGATGTTTTTAGCCGGGGGGAGCACGCTATGACCCCCTGATTGCCAATTTCTCTGTGTTCAGGGGCCCCATTGAGGTATCCCCTTTTAGGTAGCAGTCTGAAGAACGTGTACGCAAAATTTGGGGTTGCTGGCACCTTCCCCTCGGGAGTTGTGGGGTCTGAGGCCCCAGAAAGCTGATCCAGGCAGATCATTCTTTAGGAGGGCTGGTTCTTTTTGAGCTTTCGGGGTCCCCTGATCGGCTTCTGGGCATGCTAGCGGGGCGCACGAGGTGGCGTTGGAAAGCTTAGGACCTGCTCTGGGCTTGATAACAGGTCCTGGGGCCGTGAAGTACTCCCCTGGAATTTTTTTACCCTTTATAGCATGTAGACAGATGATGATTTTAGCCGGGGGGGAGCACGCTATGACCCCCTGATTGCCAATTTCTCTGTGTTCAGGGGCCCCATTGAGGTATCCCCTTTTAGGTAGCAGTCTGAAGAACGTGTACACAAAATTTGGGGTTGCTTACACCTTCCCCTCGGGAGTTGTGGGGTCTGAGGCCCCAGAAAGCTGATCCAGGCAGATCATTCTTTAGGAGGGCTGGTTCTTTTTGAGCTTTCGGGGTCCCCTGATCGGCTTCTGGGCATGCTAGCGGGGCGCACGAGGTGGCGTTGGAAAGCTTAGGACCTGCTCTGGGCTTGATAACAGGTCCTGGGGCCGTGAAGTACTCCCCTGGAATTTTTTTACCCTTTATATCATGTAGACAGATGATGATTTTAGCAGTGGGGAGCACGCTATGACCCCCTGATTGCCAATTCCTCTGTGTTCAGGGGCCCCATTGAGGTAGCCCCTTTTAGGTAGCAGTCTGAAGAACGTGTGTGCAAAATTTGGGGTTGCTGGCACCTTCCCCTCGGGAGTTGTGGGGTCTGAGGCCCCAGAAAGCTGATCCAGGCAGATCATTCTTTAGGAGGGCTGGTTCTTTTTGAGCTTTCGGGGTCCCCTGATCGGCTTCTGGGCATGCTAGCGGGGCGCACGAGGTGGCATTGGAAAGCTTAGGACCTGCTCTGGGATTGATAACAGGTCCTGGGGCCGTGAAGTACTCCCCTGGAATTTTTTTACCCTTTATAGCATGTAGACAGATGATGATTTTAGCCGGGGGGAGCACGCTATGACTCCCTGATTGCCAATTCCTCTGTGTTCAGGGGCCCCATTGAGGTAGCCCCTTTTAGGTAGCAGTCTGAAGAACGTGTGTGCAAAATTTGGGTTTGCTGGCACCTTCCCCTCGGGAGTTGTGGGGTCTGAGGCCCCAGAAAGCTGATCCAGGCAGATCATTCTTTAGGAGGGCTGGTTCTTTTTGAGCTTTCGGGGTCCCCTGATCGGCTTCTGGGCATGCTAGCGGGGCGCACGAGGTGGCGTTGGAAAGCTTAGGACCTGCACTGGGCTTGATAACAGGTCCTGGGGCCGTGAAGTACACCCCTGGAATTTTTTTACCCTTTATAGCATGTAGACAGATGATGATTTTAGCCGGGGGGAAGCACGCTATGACCCCCTGATTGCCAATTCCTCTGTGTTCAGGGGCCCCATAGAGGTAGCACCTTTTAGGTAGCAGTCTAAAGAACGTGTGTGCAAAATTTGGGGTTGCTGGCTCCTTCCCCTCGGGAGTTGTGGGGTCTGAGGCCCCAGAAAGCTGATCCAGACAGATCATTGTTTAGGAGGGCTGGTTCTTTTTGAGCTTTCGGGGTCCCCTGATCGGCTTCTGGGCATGCTAGCGGGGCGCACAAGGTGGCGTTGGAAAGCTTAGGACCTGCTCTGGGCTTGATAACAGGTCCTGGGGCCGTGAAGTACTCCCCTGGAATTTTTTTACCCTTTATAGCATGTAGACAGATGATGTTTTTAGCCGGGGGGAGCACGCTATGACCCCCTGATTGCAAATTTCTCTGTGTTCAGGGGCCCCATTGAGGTATCCCCTTTTAGGTAGCAGTCTGAAGAACGTGTGTGCAAAATTTGGGGTTGCTGGCACCTTCCCCTCGGGAGTTGTGGGGTCTGAGGCCCCAGAAAGCTGATCCAGGTAGATCATTCTTTAGGAGGGCTGGTTCTTTTTGAGCTTTCGGGGTCCACTGATCGGCTTCTGGGCATGCTAGCGGGGCGCACGAGGTGGCGTTGGAAAGCTTAGGACCTGCTCTGGGCTTGATAACAGGTCCTGGGGCCGTGAAGTACTCCCCTGGAATTTTTTTACCCTTTATAGCATGTAGACAGATGATGATTTTAGCCGTGGGGAGCACGCTATGACCCCCTGATTGCCAATTCCTCTGTGTTCAGGGGCCCCATTGAGGTAGCACCTTTTAGGTAGCAGTCTGAAGAACGTGTGTGCAAAATTTGGGGTTGCTGGCACCTTCCCCTCGGGAGTTGTGGGGTCTGAGGCCCCAGAAAGCTGATCCAGGCAGATCATTCTTTAGGAGGGCTGGTACTTTTTGAGCTTTCGGGGTCCCCTGATCGGCTTCTGGGCATGCTAGCGGGGCGCACGAGGTGGCGTTGGAAAGCTTAGGACCTGCTCTGGGCTTGATAACAGGTCCTGGGGCCGTGAAGTACTCCCCTGGAATTTTTTTACCCTTTATAGCATGTAGACAGATGATGATTTTAGCCGGGGCGAGCAAGCTATGACCCCCTGATTGCCAATTCCTCTGTGTTCAGGGGCCCCATTGACGTAGCCCCTTTTAGGTAGCAGTATGAAGAACGTGTGTGCAACATTTGGGGTTGCTGGCACCTTCCCCTCGGGAGTTGTGGGGTCTGAGGCCCCAGAAAGCTGATCCAGACAGATCATTCTTTAGGAGGGCTGGTTCTTTTTGAGCTTTCGGGGTCCCCTGATCGGCTTCTGGGCATGCTAGCGGGGCGCACAAGGTGGCGTTGGAAAGCTTAGGACCTGCTCTGGGCTTGACAACATGTCCTGGGGCCGTGAAGTACTCCCCTGGAATTTTTTTACCCTTTATAGCATGTAGACAGATGATGTTTTTAGCCGGGGGAGCACGCTATGACCCCCTGATTGCCAATTTCTCTGTGTTCAGGGGCCCCATTGAGGTATCCCCTTTTAGGTAGCAGTCTGAAGAACGTGTGTGCAAAATTTGGGGTTGCTGGCACCTTCCCCTCGGGAGTTGTGGGGTCTGAGGCCCCAGAAAGCTGATCCAGGCAGATCATTCTTTAGGAGGGCTGGTTCTTTTTGAGCTTTCGGGGTCCCCTGATCGGCTTCTGGGCATGCTAGCGGGGCGCACGAGGTGGCGTTGGAAAGCTTAGGACCTGCTCTGGGCTTGATAACAGGTCCTGGGGCCGTGAAGTACTCTCCTGGAATTTTTTTACCCTTTATAGCATGTAGACAGATGATTATTTTAGCCGGGGGGAGCACGCTATGACCCCCTGATTGCCAATTTCTCTGTGTTCAGGGGCCCCATTGAGGTATCCCCTTTTAGGTAGCAGTCTGAAGAACGTGTACGCAAAATTTGGGGTTGCTTACACCTGCCCCTCGGTAGTTGTGGGGTCTGAGGCCCCAGAAAGCTGATCCAGGCAGATCATTCTTTAGGAGGGCTGGTTCTTTTTGAGCTTTCGGGGACCCCTGATCGGCTTCTGGGCATGCTAGCGGGGCGCACAAGGTGGCATTGGAAAGCTTAGGACCTGCTCTGAGCTTGATAACAGGTCCTGGGGCCGTGAAGTACTCCCTTGGAATATTTTTACCCTTTATAGCATGTAGACAGATGATGTTTTTTGCCGGGGGGAGCACGCTATGACCCCCTGATTGCCAATTTCTCTGTGTTCAGGGGCCCCATTGAGGTATCCCCTTTTAGGTAGCAGTCTGAAGAACGTGTGTGCAAAATTTGGGGTTGCTGGCACCTTCCCCTCGGGAGTTGTGGGGTCAGAGGCCCCAGAAAGTTGATCCAGGCAGATCATTCTTTAGGAGGGCTGGTTCTTTTTGAGCTTTCGGGGTCCCCTGATCGGCTTCTGGGCATTCTAGCGGGGCGCACGAGGTGGCGTTGGAAAGCTTAGGACCTGCTCTGGGCTTGATAACAGGACCTGGGGCCGTGAAGTACTCCCCTGGAATTTTTTTACCCTTTATAGCATGTAGACAGATGATGATTTTATCCGGGGGAGCACGCTATGACCCCCTGATTGCCAATTCCTCTGGGGTAATGGGCCCCATTGAGGTAGCCCCTTTTAGGTAGCAGTCTGAAGAACGTGTGTGCAAAATTTGGGGTTGCTGGCACCTTCCCCTCGGGAGTTGTGGGGTCTGAGGCCCCAGAAAGCTGATCCAGGCAGATCATTCTTTAGGAGGGCTGGTTCTTTTTGAGCTTTCGGGGTCCACTGATCGGCTTCTGGGCATGCTAGCGGGGCGCACGAGGTGGCGTTGGAAAGCTTAGGACCTGCTCTGGGCTTGATAACAGGTCCTAGGGCCGTGAAGTACTCCCCTGGAATTTTTTTACCCTTTATAGCATGTAGACAGATGATGATTTTAGCCGGGGGGGAGCACGCTATGACCCCCTGATTGCCAATTCCTCTGTGTTCAGGGGCCCCCTTGAGGTAGCCCTTTTAGGTAGCAGTCTGAAGAACGTGTCTGCAAAATTTGGGGTTGCTGGCACCTTCCCCTCGGGAGTTGTGGGGTCTGAGGCCCCAGAAAGCTGATCCAGGCAGATCATTCTTTAGGAGGGCTGGTTCTTTTTGAGCTTTCGGGGTCCCCTGATCGGCTTCTGGGCATGCTAGCGGGGCGCACGAGGTGGCGTTGGAAAGCTTAGGACCTGCTCTGGGCTTGACAACAGGTCCTGGGGCCGTGAAGTACTCCCCTGGAATTTTTTTACCCTTTATAGCAGGTAGACAGATGATGATTTTAGCCGGGGGGAGCACGCTATGACCCCCTGATTGCCAATTCCTCTGTGTTCAGGGGCCCCATTGAGTTAGCCCCTTTTAGGTAGCAGTCTGAAGAACGTGTGTGCAAAATTTGGGGTTGCTGGCACCTTCCCCTCGGGAGTTGTGGGGTCTGAGGCCCCAGAAAGCTGATCCAGGCAGATCATACATTAGGAGGGCTGGTTCTTTTTGCGCTTTCGGGGTCCCCTGATCGGCTTCTGGGCATGCTAGCGGGGCGCACGAGGTGGCGTTGGAAAGCTTAGGACCTGCTCTGGGCTTGATAACAGGTCCTGGGGCCGTGAAGTACTCCCCTGGAATTTTTTTACCCTTTATAGCATGTAGACAGATGATGATTTTAGCCGGGGGGAGCACGCTATGACCCCCTGATTGCCAATTCCTCTTTGTTCAGGGGCCCCATTGAGGTAGCCCCTTTTAGGTAGCAGTCTGAAGAACGTGTGTGCAAAATTTGGGGTTGCTGGCACCTTCCCCTCGGGAGTTGTGGGGTCTGAGGCCCCAGAAAGCTGATCCAGGCAGATCATTCTTTAGGAGGGCTGGTTCTTTTTGCGCTTTCGGGGTCCTCTGATCGGCTTCTGGGCATGCTAGCGGGGCGCACAAGGTGGCGTTGGAAAGCTTAGGACCTGCTCTGGGCTTGATAACAGGTCCTGGGGCCATGAAGTACTCCCCTGGAATTTTTTTACCCTTTATAGCATGTAGACAGATGATGATTTTAGTCGGGGCGAGCACGCTATGACCCCCTGATTGCCAATTCCTCTGTGTTCAGGGGCCCCATTGAGGTAGCCCCTTTTAGGTAGCAGACTGAAGAACGTGTGGGCAAAATTTGGGGTTGCTGGCACCTTCCCCTCGGGAGTTGTGGGGTCTGAGGCCCCAGAAAGCTGATCCAGACAGATCATTCTTTAGGAGGGCTGGTTCTTTTTGAGATTTCGGGGTCCCCTGATCGGCTTCTGGGCATGCTAGCGGGGCGCACGAGGTGGCGTTGGAAAGCTTCGGACCTGCTCTGGGCTTGATAACAGGTCCTGGGGCCGTGAAGTACTCCCCTGGAATTTTTTTACCCTTTATAGCATGTAGACAGATGATGATTTTAGCCGGGGGGAGCACGCTATGACCCCCTGATTGAAAATTCCTCTGTGTTCAGGGGCCCCATTGAGGTAGCCCCTTTCAGGTAGCAGTCTGAAGAACGTGTGTGCAAAATTTGGGGTTGCTGGCACCTTCCCCTCGGGAGTTGTGGGGTCTGAGGCCCCAGAAAGCTGATCCAGGCAGATCATACTTTAGGAGGGCTGGTTCTTTTTGCGCTTTCGGGGTCCCCTGATCGGCTTCTGGGCATGCTAGCGGGGCGCACGAGGTGGCGTTGGAAAGCTTAGGACCTGCTCTGGGCTTGATAACAGGTCCTGGGGACGTGAAGTACTCCCCTGGAATTTTTTTAACCTTTATAGCATGTAGACAGATGATGATTTTAGCCGGGGGGAGCACGCTATAACCCCCTGATTGCCAATTCCTCTGTGTTCAGGGGCCCCATTGAGGTAGCCCCTTTTAGGTAGCAGTCTGAAGAACGTGTGTGCAAAATTTGGGGTTGCTGGCACCTTCCCCTCGGGAGTTGTGGGGTCTGAGGCCCCAGAAAGTTGATCCAGGCAGATCATTCTTTAGGAGGGCTGGTTCTTTTTGCGCTTTCGGGGTCCTCTGATCGGCTTCTGGGCATGCTAGCGGGGCGCACGAGGTGGCGTTGGAAAGCATAGGACCTGCTCTGGCCTTGATAACAGGTCCTGGGGCCGTGAAGTACTCCCCTGGAATTTTTTTACCCTTTATAGCATGTAGACAGATGATGATTTTAGCCGGGGCGAGCAAGCTATGACCCCCTGATTGCCAATTCCTCTGTGTTCAGGGGCCCCATTGAGGTAGCCCCTTTTAGGTAGCAGTCTGAAGAACGTGTGTGCAAAATTTGGGGTTGCTGGCACCTTCCCCTCGGGAGTTGTGGGGTCTGAGGCCCCAGAAAGCTGATCCAGGCTGATCATTCTTTAGGAGGGCTGGTTCTTTTTGAGCTTTCGGGGTCCCCTGATCAGCTTCTGGGCATGCTAGCGGGGCGCACGAGGTGGCGATGGAAAGCTTAGGACCTGCTCTGGGCTTGATAACAGGTCCTGGGGCCGTGAAGTACTCCCCTGGAATTTTTTTACCCTTTATAGCATGCAGACAGATGATGATTTTAGCCGGGGGGGAGCACACTATGACCCCCTGATTGCCAATCTCTCTGTGTTCAGGGGCCCCATTGAGGTATCCCCTTTTAGGTAGCAGTCTGAAGAACGTGTGTGCAAAATTTGGGGTTGCTGGCACCTTCCCCTCGGGAGTTGTGGGGTCTGAGGCCCCAGAAAGCTGATCCAGGCAGATCATTCTTTAGGAGGGCTGGTTCTTTTTGAGCTTTCTGGGTCCACTGATCGGCTTCTGGGCATGCTAGCGGGGCGCACGAGGTTGCGTTGGAAAGCTTAGGACCTGCTCTGGGCTTGATAACAGGTCCTGGGGCCGTGAAGTACTCCCCTGGAATTTTTTTACCCTTTATAGCATGTAGACAGATGATGATTTTAGCCGGGGGGAGCACGCTATGACCCCCTGATTGCCAATTCCTCTTTGTTCAGGGGCCCCATTGAGGTAGCCCCTTTTAGGTAGCAGTCTGAAGAACGTGTGTGCAAAATTTGGGGTTGCTGGCACCTTCCCCTCGGGAGTTGTGGGGTCTGAGGCCCCAGAAAGCTGATCCAGGCAGATCATTCTTTAGGAGGGCTGGTTCTTTTTGCGCTTTCGGGGTCCTCTGATCGGCTTCTGGGCATGCTAGCGGGGCGCACAAGGTGGCGTTGGAAAGCTTAGGACCTGCTCTGGGCTTGATAACATGTCCTGGGGCCATGAAGTACTCCCCTGGAATTTTTTTACCCTTTATAGCATGTAGACAGATGATGATTTTAGTCGGGGCGAGCACGCTATGACCCCCTGATTGCCAATTCCTCTGTGTTCAGGGGCCCCATTGAGGTAGTCCCTTTTAGGAAGCAGTCTGAAGAACGTGTGTGCAAAATTTGGGGTTGCTGGCACCTTCCCCTCGGGAGTTGTGGGGTCTGAGGTCCCAGAAAGCTGATCCAGGCAGATCATTCTTTAGGAGGGCTGGTTCTTTTTGCGCTTTCGGGGTCCTCTGATCGGCTTCTGGGTATGCTAGCGGGGCGCACGAGGTGGCGTTGGAAAGCTTAGGACCTGCTCTGGGCTTGATAACAGGTCCTGGGGCCGTGAAGTACTCCCCTGGAATTTTTTTACCCTTTATAACATGTAGACAGATGATGATTTTAGCCGGGGCGAGCACGCTATGACCCCCTGATTGCCAATTCCTCTGTGTTCAGGGGCCCCATTGAGGTAGCCCCTTTTAGGTAGCAGACTGAAGAACGTGTGGGCAAAATTTGGGGTTGCTGGCACCTTCCCCTCGGGAGTTGTGGGGTCTGAGGCCCCAGAAAGCTGATCCAGACAGTTCATTCTTTAGGAGGGCTGGTTCTTTTTGAGATTTCGGGGTCCCCTGATCGGCTTCTGGGCATGCTAGCGGGGCGCACGAGGTGGCGTTGGAAAGCTTAGGACCTGCTCTGGGCTTGATAACAGGTCCTGGGGCCGTGAAGTACTCCCCTGGAATTTTTTTACCCTTTATAGCATGTAGACAGATGATGATTTTAGCCGGGGGGAGCACGCTATGACCCCCTGATTGCCAATTCCTCTGTGTTCAGGGGCCCCATTGAGGTAGCCCCTTTCAGGTAGCAGTCTGAAGAACGTGTGTGCAAAATTTGGGGTTGCTGGCACCTTCCCCTCGGGAGTTGTGGGGTCTGAGGCCCCAGAAAGCTGATCCAGGCAGATCATACTTTAGGAGGGCTGGTTCTTTTTGCGCTTTCGGGGTCCCCTGATCGGCTTCTGGGCATGCTAGCGGGGCGCACGAGGTGGCGTTGGAAAGCTTAGGACCTGCTCTGGGCTTGATAACAGGTCCTGGGGACGTGAAGTACTCCCCTGGAATTTTTTTAACCTTTATAGCATGTAGACAGATGATGATTTTAGCCGGGGGGAGCACGCTATAACCCCCTGATTGCCAATTCCTCTGTGTTCAGGGGCCCAATTGAGGTAGCCCCTTTTAGGTAGCAGTCTGAAGAACGTGTGTGCAAAATTTGGGGTTGCTGGCACCTTCCCCTCGGGAGTTGTGGGGTCTGAGGCCCCAGAAAGTTGATCCAGGCAGATCATTCTTTAGGAGGGCTGGTTCTTTTTGCGCTTTCGGGGTCCTCTGATCGGCTTCTGGGCATGCTAGCGGGGCGCACGAGGTGGCGTTGGAAAGCATAGGACCTGCTCTGGCCTTGATAACAGGTCCTGGGGCCGTGAAGTACTCCCCTGGAATTTTTTTACCCTTTATAGCATGTAGACAGATGATGATTTTAGCCGGGGCGAGCAAGCTATGACCCCCTGATTGCCAATTCCTCTGTGTTCAGGGGCCCCATTGAGGTATCCCCTTTTAGGTAGCAGTCTGAAGAACGTGTGTGCAAAATTTGGGGTTGCTGGCACCTTCCCCTCGGGAGTTGTGGGGTCTGAGGCCCCAGAAAGCTGATCCAGGCTGATCATTCTTTAGGAGGGCTGGTTCTTTTTGAGCTTTCGGGGTCCCCTGATCAGCTTCTGGGCATGCTAGCGGGGCGCACGAGGTGGCGATGGAAAGCTTAGGACCTGCTCTGGGCTTGATAACAGGTCCTGGGGCCGTGAAGTACTCCCCTGGAATTTTTTTACCCTTTATAGCATGCAGACAGATGATGATTTTAGCCGGGGGGGAGCACACTATGACCCCCTGATTGCCAATTCCTCTGTGTTCAGGGGTCCCATTGAGGTAGCCCCTTTTAGGTAGCAGTCTGAAGAACGTGTGTGCAAAATTTGGGGTTGCTGACACCTTCCCCTCGGGAGTTGTGGGGTCTGAGGCCCCAGAAAGCTGATCCAGGCAGATCATTCTTTAGGAGGGCTGGTTCTTTTTGAGCTTTCGGAGTCCCCTGATCGGCTTCTGGGCATGCTAGCGGGGCGCACGAGGTGGCGTTGGAAAGCTTAGGACCTGCTCTGGGCTTTATAACAGGTCCTGGGGCCGTGAAGTACTCCCCTGGAATTTTTTTACCCTTTATAGCATGTAGACAGATGATGATTTTAGCCGGGGGGAGCACGCTATGACCCCCTGATTGCCAATTTCTCTGTGTTCAGGGGCCCCATTGAGGTATCCCCTTTTAGGTAGCAGTCTGAAGAACGTGTGTGCAAAATTTGGGGTTGCTGGCACCTTCCCCTCGGGAGTTGTGGGGTCTGAGGCCCCAGAAAGCTGATCCAGGCAGATCATTCTTTAGGAGGGCTGGTTCTTTTTGAGCTTTCGGGGTCCACTGATCGGCTTCTGGGCATGCTAGCGGGGCGCACGAGGTTGCGTTGGAAAGCTTAGGACCTGCTCTGGGCTTGATAACAGGTCCTGGGGCCGTGAAGTACTCCCCTGGAATTTTTTTACCCTTTATAGCATGTAGACAGATGATGATTTTAGCCGGGAAGGAGCACGCTATGACCCCCTGATTGCCAATTCCTCTGTGTTCAGGGGCCCCCTTGAGGTAGCCCTTTTAGGTAGCAGTCTGAAGAACGTGTCTGCAAAATTTGGGGTTGCTGGCACCTTCCCCTCGGGAGTTGTGGGGTCTGAGGCCCCAGAAAGCTGATCCAGGCAGATCATTCTTTAGGAGGGCTGGTTCTTTTTGAGCTTTCGGGGTCCCCTGATCGGCTTCTGGGCATGCTAGCGGGGCGCACGAGGTGGCGTTGGAAAGCTTAGGACCTGCTCTGGGCTTGATAACAGGTCCTGGGGCCGTGAAGTACTCCCCTGGAATTTTTTTACCCTTTATAGCAGGTAGACAGATGATGATTTTAGCCGGGGGGAGCACGCTATGACCCCCTGATTGCCAATTCCTCTGTGTTCAGGGGCCCCATTGAGGTAGCCCCTTTTAGGTAGCAGTCTGAAGAACGTGTGTGCAAAATTTGGGGTTGCTGGCACCTTCCCCTCGGGAGTTGTGGGGTCTGAGGCCCCAGAAAGCTGATCCAGGCAGATCATACATTAGGAGGGCTGGTTCTTTTTGCGCTTTCGGGGTCCCCTGATCGGCTTCTGGGCATGCTAGCGGGGCGCACGAGGTGGCGTTGGAAAGCTTAGGACCTGCTCTGGGCTTGATAACAGGTCCTGGGGCCGTGAAGTACTCCCCTGGAATTTTTTTACCCTTTATAGCATGTAGACAGATGATGATTTTAGCCGGGGGGAGCACGCTATGACCCCCTGATTGCCAATTCCTCTGTGTTCAGGGGCCCCATTGAGGTAGCCCCTTTTAGGTAGCAGTCTGAAGAAGGTGTGTGCAAAATTTGGGGTTGCTGGCACCTTCCCCTCGGGAGTTGTGGGGTCTGAGGCCCCAGAAAGCTGATCCAGGCAGTTCATTCTTTAGGAGGGCTGGTTCTTTTTGCGCTTTCGGGGTCCTCTGATCGGCTTCTGGGCATGCTAGCGGGGCGCACGAGGTGGCGTTGGAAAGCTTAGGACCTGCTCTGGGCTTTGTAACAGGTCCTGGGGCCGTGAAGTACTCCCCTGGAATTTTTTTACCCTTTATAGCATGTAGACAGATGATGATTTTAGCCGGTGGGGAGCACGCTATGACCCCCTGATTGCCAATTCCTCTGTGTTCAGGGGCCCCATTGAGGTAGCCCCTTTTAGGTAGCAGTCTGAAGAATGTGTGTGCAAAATTTGGGGTTGCTGGCACCTTCCCCTCGGGAGTTGTGGGGTCTGAGGCCCCAGAAAGCTGATCCAGGCAGATCATTCTTTAGGAGGGCTGGTTCTTTTTGAGCTTTCGGGGTCCCCTGATCGGCTTCTGGGCATGCTAGCGGGGCGCACGAGGTGGCGTTGGAAAGCTTAGGACCTGCTCTGGGCTTCATAACAGATCCTGGGGCCGTGAAGTACTCCCCTGGAATTTTTTTACCCTTTATAGCATGTAGACAGATGATGATTTTAGCCGGGGGGGAGCACGCTATGACCCCCTGATTGCCAATTCCTCTGTGTTCAGGGGCCCCATTGAGGTAGCCCCTTTTAGGTAGCAGTCTGAAGAACGTGTGTGCAAAATTTGGGGTTGCTGGCACCTTCCCCTCGGGAGTTGTGGGGTCTGAGTCCCCAGAAAACTGATCCAGGCAGATCATTCTTTAGGAGGGCTGGTTCTTTTTGAGCTTTCGGGGTCCCCTGATCGGCTTCTGGGCATGCTAGCGGGGCGCACGAGGTGGCGTTGGAAAGCTTAGGACCTGCTCTGGGGTTGATAACAGGTCCTGGGGCCGTGAAGTACTCCCCTGGAATTTTTTTACCCTTTATAGCATGTAGACAGATGATGATTTTAGCCGGGGGGAGCACGCTATGACCCCCTGATTGCCAATTTCTCTGTGTTCAGGGGCCCCATTGAGGTATCCACTTTTAGGTAGCAGTCTGAAGAACGTGTGTGCAAAATTTGGGGTTGCTGGCACCTTCCACTCGGGAGTTGTGGGGTCTGAGGCCCCAGAAAGCTGATCTAGGCAGATCATTCTTTAGGAGGGCTGGTTCTTTTTGAGCTTTCGGGGTCCCCTGATCGGCTTCTGGGCATGCTAGCGGGGCGCACGTGGTGGCGTTGGAAAGCTTAGGACCTGCTCTGGGCTTGATAACAGGTTCTGGGGCCGTGAAGTACTCCCCTGGAATTTTTTTACCCTTTATATCATGTAGACAGATGATGATTTTAGCCGGGGGGAGCACGCTATGACCCCCTGATTGCCAATTCCTCTGTGTTCAGGGGCCCCATTGAGGTAGCCCCTTTTAGGTAGCAGTCTGAAGAACGTGTGTGCAAAATTTGGGGTTGCTGGCACCTTCCCCTCGGGAGTTGTGGGGTCTGAGGCCCCAGAAAGCTGATCCAGGCAGATCATTCTTTAGGAGGGCTGGTTCTTTTTGAGCTTTCGGGGTCCCCTGATCGGCTTCTGGGCATGCTAGCGGGGCGCACGAGGTGGCGTTGGAAAGCTTAGGACCTGCTCTGGGCTTGATAACAGGTCCTGGGGCCGTGAAGTACTCCCCTGGAATTTTTTTACCCTTTATAGCATGTAGACAGATGATGATTTTAGCCGGGGGGAGCACGCTATGACCCCCTGATTGCCAATTTCTCTGTGTTCAGGGGACCCATTGAGGTACCCCATTTTAGGTAGCAGTCTGAAGAACGTGTATGCAAAATTTGGGGTTGCTGGCACCTTCCCCTCGGGAGTTGTGGGGTCTGAGGCCCCAGAAAGCTGATCCAGGCAGATCATTCTTTATGAGGGCTGGTTCTTTTTGCGCTTTCGGGGTCTCCTGATCGGCTTCTGGGCATGCTAGCGGGGCGCACGAGGTGGCGTTGGAAAGCTTAGGACCTGCTCTGGGCTTGATAACAGGTCCTGGGGCCGTGAAGTACTCCCCTGGAATTTTTTTACCCTTTATAGCATGTAGACAGATGATGATTTTAGCCGGGGGGAGCACGCTATGACCCCCTGATTGCCAATTCCTCTGTGTTCAGGGGCCCCATTGAGGTAGCCCCTCTTAGGTATCAGTCTGAAGAACGTGTGTGCAAAATTTAGCGATGCTGGCACCTTCCCCTCGGGAGTTGTGTGGTCTGAGGCCCCAGAAAGCTGATCCAGGCAGATCATACTTTATGAGGGCTGGTTCTTTTTGCGCTTTCGGGGTCCCCTGATCGGCTTCTAGAATTTCACTCCGAAAACAATGGCGTGTTTTTTTTCCACGTTGCGTTAGTGGTTTTCGATTTAATGTGGCGTTTTACGCAAAATGAATGATATTCTCCACTAACAAAGTGCCAGCGAGAAGAGGGGGCCCTGAAATGTGTTTGTGTGTGTGTGTGTGTGGGGGGGGGTGCGCCCGTGCCCTCACCCTCCGAAAAATCTCCCCTTCCATGCCAATTGGCACGTCGAGGGCCCGGTAAGCGACGGCCATTTGCCACGGTCGTTACCCGGTTCTCGACATGCCAATGCCATCAGGCAAGTCGAGGTCTGGGTAAGAAACGTGGCTATACCACGTATGTTACCGGGATCTCGATACTATCCTTTGGATGGAACGTGGGGGGGAGCTCGCGGTTCTGGGTCTGTTTCTCTTGAACCACAAGTCACAGCAACCCAGTTTTGGTGTCTTTTTCGTAGAGGAGACTCTCAGCAGTCCACCCTGGGAGCGAGTAATGTCTGGCGCTTACGGCACGGGAGTGGTGGTCCTCAGAGCCAGGGCCTAGGTTCTCCGGAACCGCAAGTCGCAGCCGGGCGAAACGGGTCTTGAAATCTGGGGAATTCCCTCGGTTTTCATCCCCCAAAGTGGCTCGTCACTGTGCGCTTAGGCTGCGGAGCTAACCAGCAAAAAGATGAAAACGTCGGCCATTTTGACAGGGAGCGGGGGGTGCGAAACATTTTCCCCCTGGCGTGTGATATGTCAATCGAATAGAGAATTTCACCCAGAAAACAATGGCGTGCTTTTTTTCCACGTTGCGTTAGTGGTTTTCGATTTAATGTGGCGTTTTACTTTTGTTTTAGGCAAAATGAATGATATTCTCCACTAACAAAGTGCCAGCGAGAAGAGGGGGCCCTGAAATGTGTTTGTGTGTGTGTGTGTGGGGGGGGGGTGCGCCCGTGCCCTCACCCTCCGAAAAATCTCCCCTTCCATGCCAATTGGCACGTCGAGGGCCCGGTAAGCGACGGCCATTTGCCACGGTCGTTACCCGGTTCTCGACATGCTAATGCCATCAGGCAAGTCGAGGTCTGGGTAGGAAATGTGGCTATACCACGTGTGTTACCGGGATCTCGATACTATCCTTTGGATGGAACGTGGGGGGGAGCTCGCGGTTCTGGGTCTGTTTCTCTTGAACCACAAGTCACAGCAACCCAGTTTTGGTGTCTTTTTCGTAGAGGAGACTCTCAGCAGTCCACCCTGGGAGTGAGTAATGTCTGGCGCATGTAGACAGATGATGATTTTAGCCGGGGGGAGCACGCTATGACCCCCTGATTGCCAATTCCTCTGTGTTCAGGGGCCCCATTGAGGTAGCCCCTTTTAGGTAGCAGTCTGAAGAACGTGTGTGCAAAATTTGGGGTTGCTGGCACCTTCCCCTCGGGAGTTGTGGGGTCTGAGGCCCCAGAAAGCTGATCCAGGCAGATCATTCTTTAGGAGGGCTGGTTCTTTTTGAGCTTTCGGGGTCCCCTGATCGGCTTCTGGGCATGCTAGCGGGGCGCACGAGGTGGCGTTGGAAAGCTTAGGACCTGCTCTGGGCTTGATAACAGGTCCTGGGGCCGTGAAGTACTCCCCTGGAATTTTTTTACCCTTTATAGCATGTAGACAGATGATGATTTTAGCCGGTGGGGAGCACGCTATGACCCCCTGATTGCCAATTCCTCTGTGTTCAGGGGCCCCATTGAGGTAGCCCCTTTTAGGTAGCAGTCTGAAGAATGTGTGTGCAAAATTTGGGGTTGCTGGCACCTTCCCCTCGGGAGTTGTGGGGTCTGAGGCCCCAGAAAGCTGATCCAGGCAGATCATTCTTTAGGAGGGCTGGTTCTTTTTGAGCTTTCGGGGTCCCCTGATCGGCTTCTGGGCATGCTAGCGGGGCGCACGAGGTGGCGTTGGAAAGCTTAGGACCTGCTCTGGGCTTCATAACAGATCCTGGGGTCGTGAAGTACTCCCCTGGAATTTTTTTACCCTTTATAGCATGTAGACAGATGATGATTTTAGCCGGGGGGAGCACGCTATGACCCCCTGATTGCCAATTCCTCTGTGTTCAGGGGCCCCATTGAGGTAGCCCCTTTTAGGTAGCAGTCTGAAGAACGTGTGTGCAAAATTTGGGGTTGCTGGCACCTTTCCCTCGGGAGTTGTGGGGTCTGAGTCCCCAGAAAGCTGATCCAGGCAGATCATTCTTTAGGAGGGCTGGTTCTTTTTGAGCTTTCGGGGTCCCCTGATCGGCTTCTGGGCATGCTAGCGGGGCGCACGAGGTGGCGTTGGAAAGCTTAGGACCTGCTCTGGGATTGATAACAGGTCCTGGGGCCATGAAGTACTCCCCTGGAATTTTTTTACCCTTTATAGCATGTAGACAGATGATGATTTTAGCCGGGGGGGAGCACGCTATGACCCCCTGATTGCCAATTCCTCTGTGTTCAGGGGCCCCATTGAGGTAGCCCCTTTTAGGTAGCAGTCTGTAGAACGTGTGTGCAAAATTTGGGGTTGCTGGCACCTTCCCCTCGGGAGTTGTGGGGTCTGAGGCCCCAGAAAGCTGATCCAGACAGATCATTCTTTAGGAGGGCTGGTTCTTTTTGAGCTTTCGGGGTCCCCTGATTGGCTTCTGGGCATGCTAGCGGGGCGCACGAGGTGGCGTTGGAAAGCTTAGGACCTGCTCTGGGCTTGATAACAGGTCCTGGGGCCGTGAAGTACTCCCCTGGAATTTTTTTACCCTTTATAGCATGTAGACAGATGATGATTTTAGCCGGGGGGAGCACGCTATGACCCCCTGATTGCCAATTTCTCTGTGTTCAGGGGCCCCATTGAGGTATTCCCTTTTAGGTAGCAGTCTGAAGAACGTGTGTCCAAAATTTGGGGTTGCTGGCACCTTCCCCTCGGGCGTTGTGGGGTCTGAGGCCCCAAAAAGCTGATCCAGGCAGATCATTCTTTAGGAGGGCTGGTTCTTTTTGAGCTTTCGGGGTCCCCTGATCGGCTTCTGGGCATGCTAGCGGGGCGCACGAGGTGGCGTTGGAAAGCTTAGGACCTGCTCTGGGCTTGATAACAGGTCCTGGGGCCGTGAAGTACTGCCCTGGAATTTTTTTACCCTTTATAGCATGTAGACAGATGATGATTTTAGCCGGGGGGAGCACGCTATGACCCCCTGATTGCCAATTTCTCTGTGTTCAGGTGCCCCATTGAGGTACCCCATTTTAGGTAGCAGTCTGAAGAACGTGTATGCAAAATTTGGGGTTGCTGGCACCTTCCCCTCGGGAGTTGTGGGGTCTGAGGCCCCAGAAAGCTGATCCAGGCAGATCATTCTTTATGAGGGCTGGTTCTTTTTGCGCTTTCGGGGTCTCCTGATCGGCTTCTGGGCATGCTAGCGGGGCGCACGAGGTGGCGTTGGAAAGCTTAGGACCTGCTCTGGGCATGATAACAGGTCCTGGGGCCGTGAAGTACTCCCCTGGAATTTTTTTACCCTTTATAGCATGTAGACAGATGATGATTTTAGCCGGGGGGAGCACGCTATGACCCCCTGATTGCCAATTTCTCTGTGTTCAGGGGCCCCATTGAGGTACCCCATTTTAGGTAGCAGTCTGAAGAACGTGTGTGCAAAATTTGGGGTTGCTGGCACCTTCCCCTCGGGAGTTGTGGGGTCTGAGGCCCCAGAAAGCTGATCCAGACAGATCATACTTTAGGAGGGCTGGTTCTTTTTGCGCTTTCGGGGTCCCCTGATCGGCTTCTGGGCATGCTAGCGGGGCGCACGAGGTGCCGTTGGAAAGCTTAGGACCTGCTCTGGGCTTGATAACAGGTCCTGGGGCCGTGAAGTACTCCCCTGGAATTTTTTTACCCTTTATAGCATGTAGACAGATGATGATTTTAGCCGGGGGGAGCACGCTATGACCCCCTGATTGCCAATTCCTCTGTGTTCAGGGGCCCCATTGAGGTATCCCCTTTTAGGTAGCAGTCTGAAGAACGTGTGTGCAAAATTTAGCGATGCTGGCACCTTCCCCTCGGGAGTTGTGGGGTCTGAGGCCCCAGAAAGCTGATCCAGGCAGATCATACTTTATGAGGGCTGGTTCTTTTTGCGCTTTCGGGGTCCCCTGATCGGCTTCTAGAATTTCACCCAGAAAACAATGGCGTGTTTTTTTCCACGTTGCGTTAGTGGTTTTCGATTTAATGTGGCGTTTTACTTTTGTTTTAGGCAAAATGAATGATATTCTCCACTAACAAAGTGCCAGCGAGAAGAGGGGGCCCTGAAATGTGTTTGTGTGTGTGTGTGTGTGGGGGGTGCGCCCGTGCCCTCACCCTCCGAAAAATCTCCCCTTCCATGCCAATTGGCACGTCGAGGGCCCGGTAAGCGACGGCCATTTGCCACGGTCCTTACCCGGTTCTCGACATGCCAATGCCATCAGGCAAGTCGAGGTCTGGGTAAGAAACGTGGCTATACCACGTATCTTACCGGGATCTCGATACTATCCTTTGGATGGAACGTGGGGGGGAGCTCGCGGTTCTGGGTCTGTTTCTCTTGAACCACAAGTCACAGCAACCCAGTTTTGGTGTCTTTTTCGTAGAGGAGACTCTCAGCAGTCCACCCTGGGAGCGAGTAATGTCTGGCGCTTACGGCACGGGAGTGGTGGTCCTCAGAGCCAGGGCCTAGGTTCTCCGGAACCGCAAGTCGCAGCCGGGCGAAACGGGTCTTGAAATCTGGGGAATTCCCTCGGTTTTCATCCCCCAAAGTGGCTCGTCACTGTGCGCTTAGGCTGCGGAGCTAACCAGCAAAAAGATGAAAACGTCGGCCATTTTGACAGGGAGCTGGGGGTGCGAAACATTTTCCCCCTGGCGTGTGATATGTCAATCGAATAGAGAATTTCACCCAAAAAACAATGGCGTGCTTTTTTTCCACGTTGCGTTAGTGGTTTTCGATTTAATGTGGCGTTTTACTTTTGTTTTAGGCAAAATGAATGATATTCTCCACTAACAAAGTGCCAGCGAGAAGAGGGGGCCCTGAAATGTGTTTGTGTGTGTGTGTGGGGGGGGGGGGTGCGCCCGTGCCCTCACCCTCCGAAAAATCTCCTCTTCCATGCCAATTGGCACGTCGAGGGCCCGGTAAGCGACGGCCATTTGCCACGGTCGTTACCCGGTTCTCGACATGCTAATGCCATCAGGCAAGTCGAGGTCTGGGTAGGAAACGTGGCTATACCACGTGTGTTACCGGGATCTCGATACTATCCTTTGGATGGAACGTGGGGGGGAGCTCGCGGTTCTGGGTCTGTTTCTCTTGTACCACAAGTCACAGCAACCCAGTTTTGGTGTCTTTTTCGTAGAGGAGACTCTCAGCAGTCCACCCTGGGAGTGAGTAATGTCTGACGCATGTAGACAGATGATGATTTTAGCCGGGGGGAGCACGCTATGACCCCCTGATTGCCAATTCCTCTGTGTTCAGGGGCCCCATTGAAGTAGCCCCTTTTAGGTAGCAGTCTGAAGAACGTGTGTGGAAAATTTGGGGTTGCTGGCACCTTCCCCTCGGGAGTTGTGGGGTCTGAGGCCCCAGAAAGCTGATACAGACAGATCATTCTTTAGGAGGGCTGGTTCTTTTTGCGCTTTCGGGGTCCTCTGATCGGCTTCTGGGCATGCTAACGGGGCGCCCGAGGTGGCGTTGGAAAGCTTAGGACCTGCTCTGGGCTTCATAACAGGTCCTGGGGCCGTGAAGTACTCCCCTGGAATTTTTTTACCCTTTATAGCATGTAGACAGATGATGATTTTAGCCGGGGGGAGCACGCTATGACCCCCTGATTGCCAATTCCTCTGTGTTCAGGGGCCCCATTGAGGTAGCCCCTTTTAGGTAGGTAGCAGTCTGAAGAACGTGTGTGCAAAATTTGGGGTTGCTGGCACCTTCCCCTCGGGAGTTGTGGGGTCTGAGGCCCCAGAAAGCTGATCCAGGCAGATCATTCTTTAGGAGGGCTGGTTCTTTTTGAGCTTTCGGGGTCCCCTGATCGGCTTCTGGGCATGCTAGCGGGGCGCACAAGGTGGCGTTGGAAAGCTTAGGACCTGCTCTGGGCTTGATAACAGGTCCTGGGGCCGTGAAGTACTCCCCTGGAATTTTTTTACCCTTTATAGCATGTAGACAGATGATGATTTTAGCCGGGGGGGAGCACGCTATGACCCCCTGATTGCCAATTCCTCTGTGTTCAGGGGCCCCATTGAGGTAGCCCCTTTTAGGTAGCAGTCTGAAGAATGTGTCTGCAAAATTTGGGGTTGCTGGCACCTTCCCCTCGGGAGTTGTGGGGTCTGAGGCCCCAGAAAGCTGATCCAGGCAGATCTTTCTTTAGGAGGGCTGGTTCTTTTTGAGCTTTCGGGGTCCCCTGATCGGCTTCTGGGCATGCTAGCGGGGCGCACGAGGTGGCGTTGGAAAGCTTAGGACCTGCTCTGGGCTTGATAACAGATCCTGGGGCCGTGAAGTACTCCCCTGGAATTTTTTTTACCCTTTATAGCATGTAGACAGATGATGATTTTAGCCGGGGGGGAGCACGCTATGACCCCCTGATTGCCAATTCCTCTGTGTACAGGGGCCCCATTGAGGTAGCCGCTTTTAGGGAGCAGTCTGAAGAACGTGTGTGCAAAATTTGGGGTTGCTGGCACCTTCCCCTCGGGAGTTGTGGGGTCTGAGGCCCCAGAAAGCTGATCCAGGCAGATCATTCTTTAGGAGGGCTGGTTCTTTTTGAGCTTTCGGGGTCCCCTGATCGGCTTCTGGGCATGCTAGTGGGGCGAACGAGGTGGCGTTGGAAAGCTTAGGACATGCTCTGGGCTTGATAACAGGTCCTGGGGCCGTGAAGTACTCCCCTGGAATTTTTTTACCCTTTATAGCATGTAGACAGATGATGATTTTAGCCGGGGGGAGCACGCTATGACCCCCTGATTGCCAATTCCTCTGTGTTCAGTGGCCCCATTGAGGTAGCCCCTTTTAGGTAGCAGTCTGAAGAACGTGTGTGCAAAATTTGGGGTTGCTGGCACCTTCCCCTCGGGAGTTGTGGGGTCTGAGGCCCCAGAAAGCTGATCCAGGCAGATCATTCTTTAGGAGGGCTGGTTCTTTTTGAGCTTTCGGTGTCCCCTGATCGGCTTCTGGGCATGCTAGCGGGGCGCACGAGGTGGCGTTGGAAAGCTTAGGACCTGCTCTGGGCTTGTTAACAGGTCCTGGGGCCATGAAGTACTCCCCTGGAATTTTTTTACCCTTTATAGCATGTAGACAGATGATGATTTTAGCCGGGGGGGAGCACGCTATGACCCCCTGATTGCCAATTCCTCTGTGTTCAGGGGCCCCATTGAGGTAGCCTCTTTTAGGTAGCAGTCTGAAGAACGTGTGTGCAAAATTTGGGGTTGCTGGCACCTTCCCCTCGGGAGTTGTGGGGTCTGAGGCCCCAGAAAGCTGATCCAGGCAGATCATTCTTTAGGAGGGCTGGTTCTTTTTGAGCTTTCGGGGTCCCCTGATCGGCTTCTGGGCATGCTAGCGGGGCGCACGAGGTGGCGTTGGAAAGCTTAGGACCTGCTCTGGGCTTGATAACAGGTCCTGGGGCCGTGAAGTACTCCCCTGGAATTTTTTTACCCTTTATAGCAGGTAGACAGATGATGATTTTAGCCGGGGGAAGCACGCTATGACCCCCTGATTGCCAATTCCTCTGTGTTCAGGGGCCCCAGTGAGGTAGCCCCTTTTAGGTAGCAGTCTGAAGAACGTGTGTGCAAAATTTGGGGTTGCTGGCACCTTCCCCTCGGGAGTTGTGGGGTCTGAGGCCCCAGAAAGCTGATCCAGGCAGATCATACCTTAGGAGGGCTGGTTCTTTTTGCGCTTTCGGGGTCCCCTGATCGGCTTCTGGGCATGCTAGCGGGGCGCACGAGGTGGCGTTGGAAAGCTTAGGACCTGCTCTGGGCTTGATAACAGGTCCTGGGGCCGTGAAGTACTCCCCTGGAATTTTTTTTACCCTTTATAGCATGTAGACAGATGATGATTTTAGCCGGAGGGAGCACGCTATGACCCCCTGATTGCCAATTTCTCTGTGTTCAGGGGCCCCATTGAAGTATCCCCTTTTAGGTAGCAGTCTGAAGAACGTGTGTGCAAAATTTGGGGTTGCTGGCACCTTCCCCTCGGGAGTTGTGGGGTCTGAGGCCCCAGAAAGCTGATCCAGGCAGATCATTCTTTAGGAGGGCTGGTTCTTTTTGAGCTTTCGGGGTCCCCTGATCGGCTTCTGGGCATGCAAGCGGGGCGCACGAGGTGGCGTTGGAAAGCTTAGGACCTGCTCTGGGCTTGACATCAGGTCCTGGGGCCGTGAAGTACTCCCCTGGAATTTTTTTACCCTTTATAGCATGTAGACAGATGATGATTTTAGCCGGGGGGAGCACGCTATGACCCCCTGATTGCCAATTCCTCTGTGTTCAGGGGCCCCATTGAGGTAGCCCCTTTTAGGTAGCAGTCTGAAGAACGTGTGTGCAAAATTTGGGGTTGCTGGCACCTTCCCCTCGGGAGTTGTGGGGTCTGAGGCCCCAGAAAGCTGATCCAGGCAGATCATTCTTTAGGAGGGCTGGTTCTTTTTGAGCTTTCGGGGTCCCCTGATCGGCTTCTGGGCATGCTAGCGGGGCGCACGAGGTGGCGTTGGAAAGCTTAGGACCTGCTCTGGGCTTGATAACAGGTCCTGGGGTCGTGAAGTACTCCCCTGGAATTTTTTTACCCTTTATAGCATGTAGACAGATGATGATTTTAGCCGGGGGGAGCACGCTATGACCCCCTGATTGCCAATTCCTCTGTGTTCAGGGGCCCCATTGAGGTAGCCCCTTTTAGGTAGCAGTCTGAAGAACGTGTGTGCAAAATTTGGGGTTGCTGGCACCTTCCCCTCGGGAGTTGTGGGGTCTGAGGCCCCAGAAAGCTGATCCAGGCAGATCATTCTTTAGGAGGGCTGGTTCTTTTTGAGCTTTCGGGGTCCCCTGATCGGCTTCTGGGCATGCTAGCGGGGCGCACGAGGTGGCGTTGGAAAGCTTAGGACCTGCTCTGGGCTTGATAACAGGTCCTGGGGCCGTGAAGTACTCCCCTGGAATTTTTTTGCCCTTTATAGCATGTAGACAGATGATGATTTTAGCCGGGGAGAGCACGCTATGACCCCCTGATTGCCAATTCCTCTGTGTTCAGGGGCCCCATTGAGGTAGCCCCTTTTAGGTAGCAGTCTGAAGAACGTGTGTGCAAAATTTGGGGTTGCTGGCACCTTCCCCTCGGGAGTTGTGGGGTCTGAGGCCCCAGAAAGCTGATCCAGGCAGATCATACTTTAGGAGGGCTGGTTCTTTTTGCGCTTTCGGGGTCCCCTGATCGGCTTCTGGGCATGCTAGCGGGGCGCACGAGGTGGCGTTGGAAAGCTTAGGACCTGCTCTGGGCTTGATTACAGGTCCTGGGGCCGTGAAGTACTCCCCTGGAATTTTTTTACCCTTTATAGCATGTAGACAGATGATGATTTTAGCCGGGGCGAGCAAGCTATGACCCCCTGATTGCCAATTCCTCTGTGTTCAGGGGCCCCATTGAGGTAGTCCCTTTTAGGTAGCAGTCTGAAGAACGTGTGTGCAAAATTTGGGGTTGCTGGCACCTTCCCCTCGGGAGTTGTGGGGTCTGAGGCCCCTGAAAGCTGATCCAGGCAGATCATTCTTTAGGAGGGCTTGTTCTTTTTGAGCTTTCGGGGTCCCCTGATCGGCTTCTGGGCATGCTAGCGGGGCGCACGAGGTGGCGTAGGAAAGCTTAGGACCTGCTCTGGGCTTGATAATAGGTCCTGGGGCCGTGAAGTACTCCCCTGGAATTTTTTTACCCTTTATAGTATGTAGACAGATGATGATTTTAGCCGGGGGGAGCACGCTATGACCCCCTGATTGCCAATTTCTCTGTGTTCAGGGGCCCCATTGAGGTATCCCCTTTTAGGTAGCAGTCTGAAGAACGTGTGTGCAAAATTTGGGGTTGCTGGCACCTTCTCCTCGGGAGTTGTGGGGTCTGAGGCCCCAGAAAGCTGATCCAGGCAGATCATTCTTTAGGAGGGCTGGTTCTTTTTGAGCTTTCGGGGTCCCCTGATTGGCTTCTGGGCATGCTAGCGGGGCGCACGAGGTGGCGTTGGAAAACTTAGGACCTGCTCTGGGCTTGATAACAGGTCCTGGGGCCGTGAAGTACTCCCCTGGAATTTTTTTACCCTTTATAGCATGTAGACAGATGATGATTTTAGCCGGGGGAGCACGCTATGACCCACTGATTGCCAATTCCTCTGTGTTCAGGGGCCCCATTGAGGTAGCCCCTTTTAGGTAGCAGTCTGAAGAACGTGTGTGCAAAATTTGGGGTTGCTGGCACCTTCCCCTCGGGAGTTGTGGGGTCTGAGGCCCCAGAAAGCTGATCCAGGCAGATCATTCTTTAGGAGGGCTGGTTCTTTTTGAGCTTTCGGGGTCCCCTGATCGGCTTCTGGGCATGCTAGCGGGGCGCACGAGGTGGCGTTGGAAAGCTTAGGACCTGCTCTGGGCTTGATAACAGGTCCTGGGGCCGTGAAGTACTCCCCTGGAATTTTTTTTACCCTTTATAGCATGTAGACAGATGATGATTTTAGCCGGGGGGGAGCACGCTATGACCCCCTGATTGCCAATTCCTCTGTGTTCAGGGGCCCCATTGAGGTAGCCCCTTTTAGGTAGCAGTCTGAAGAACGTGTGTGAAAAATTTGGGGTTGCTGGCACCTTCCCCTCGGGAGTTGTGGGGTCTGAGGCCCCAGAAAGCTGATCCAGGCAGATCATTCTTTAGGAGGGCTGGTTCTTTTTGAGCTTTCGGGGTCCCCTGATCGGCTTCTGGGCATGCTAGTGGGGCGCACGAGGTGGCGTTGGAAAGCTTAGGACCTGCTCTGGGCTTGATAACAGGTCCTGGGGCCGTGAAGTACTCCCCTGGAATTTTTTTACCCTTTATAGCATGTAGACAGATGATGATTTTAGCCGGGGGGAGCACGCTATGACCCCCTGATTGCCAATTTCTCTGTGTTCAGGGGCCCCATTGAGGTATCCCCTTTAAGGTAGCAGTCTGAAGAACGTGTGTGCAAAATTTGGGGTTGCTGGAACCTTCCCCTCGGGAGTTGTGGGGTCTGAGGCCCCAGAAAGCCGATCCAGGCAGATCATTCTTTAGGAGGGCGGTTCTTTTTGAGCTTTCGGGGTCCCCTGATCGGCTTCTGGGCATGCTAGCGGGGCGCACGAGGTGGCGTTGGAAAGCTTAGGACCTGCTCTGGGCTTGATATCAGGTCCTGGGGCCGTGAAGTACTCCCCTGGAATTTTTTTACCCTTTATATCATGTAGACAGATGATGATTTTAGCCAGGGGGAGCACGCTATGACCCCCTGATTGCCAATTTCTCTGTGTTCAGGGGACCCATTGAGGTACCCCATTTTAGGTAGCAGTCTGAAGAACGTGTGTGCAAAATTTGGGGTTGCTGGCACCTTCCCCTCGGGAGTTGTGGGGTCTGAGGCCCCAGAAAGCTGATCCAGGCAGATCATTCTTTATGAGGGCTGGTTCTTTTTGCGCTTTCGGGGTCCCCTGATCGGCTTCTGGGCATGCTAGCGGGGCGCACGAGGTGGCGTTGGAAAGCTTAGGACCTGCTCTGGGCTTGATAACAGGTCCTGGGGCCGTGAAGTACTCCCCTGGAATTTTTTTACCCTTTATAGCATGTAGACAGATGATGATTTTAGCCGGGGGGAGCACGCTATGACCACCTGATTGCCAATTTGTCTGTGTTCAGGGGTCCCATTGAGGTACCCAATTTTAGGTAGCAGTCTGAAGAACGTGTGTGCAAAATTTGGGGTTGCTGGCACCTTCCCCTCGGGAGTTGTGGGGTCTGAGGCCCCAGAAGGCTGATCCAGGCAGATCATACTTTAGGAGGGCTGGTTCTTTTTGCGCTTTCGGGGTCCCCTGATCGGCTTCTGGGCATGCTAGTGGGGCGCACGAGGTGGCGTTGGAAAGCTTAGGACCTGCTCTGGGCTTGATAAAAGGTCCTGGGGCCGTGAAGTACTCCCCTGGAATTTTTTTACCCTTTATAGCATGTAGACAGATGATGATTTTAGCCGGGGGGAGCACGCTATGACCCCCTGATTGCCAATTCCTCTGTGTTCAGGGGCCCCCTTGAGGTAGCCCCTTTTAGGTAGCAGTCTGAAGAACGTGTGTGCAAAATTTGGCGATGCTGGCACCTTCCCCTCGGGAGTTGTGGGGTCTGAGGCCCCAGAAAGCTGATCCAGGCAGATCATACTTTATGAGGGCTGGTTCTTTTTGCGCTTTCGGGGTCCCCTGATCGGCTTCTAGAATTTCACCCAGAAAACAATGGCGTGTTTTTTTTCCACGTTGCGTTAGTGGTTTTCGATTTAATGTGGCGTTTTACTTTTGTTTTAGGCAAAATGAATGATATTCTCCACTAACAAAGTGCCAGCGAGAAGAGGGGGCCCTGAAATGTGTTTGTGTGTGTGTGTGTGGGGGGGGGTGCTCCCGTGCCTTCACCCTCCGAAAAATCTCCCCTTCCATGCCAATTGGCACGTCGAGGGCCCGGTAAGTGACGGCCATTTGCCACGGTTGTTACCCGGTTCTCGACATGCCAATGCCATCAGGCAAGTCGAGGTCTGGGTAAGAAACGTGGCTATACCACGTATGTTACCGGGATCTCGATACTATCCTTTGGATGGAACGTGGGGGGGAGCTCGCAGTTCTGGGTCTGTTTCTCTTGAACCACAAGTCACAGCAACCCAGTTTTGGTGTCTTTTTCGTAGAGGAGACTCTCAGCAGTCCACCCTGGGAGCGAGTAATGTCTGGCGCTTACGGCACGGGAGTGGTGGTCCTCAGAGCCAGGGCCTAGGTTCTCCGGAACCGCAAGTCGCAGCCGGGCGAAACGGGTCTTGAAATCTTGGGAATTCCCTCGGTTTTCATCCCCCAAAGTGGCTCGTCACTGTGCGCTTAGGCTGCGGAGCTACCCAGCAAAAAGATGAAAACGTCGGCCATTTTGACAGGGAGCGGGGGGTGCGAAACATTTTCCCCCTGGCGTGTGATATGTCAATCGAATAGAGAATTTCACCCAGAAAACAATGGCGTGCTTTTTTTCCACGTTGCTTTAGTGGTTTACGATTTAATGTGGCGTTTTACTTTTGTTTTAGGCAAAATGAATGATATTCTCCACTAACAAAGTGCCAGCGAGAAGAGGGGGCCCTGAAATGTGTTTGTGTGTGTGTGTGGGGGGGGGGTGCGCCCGTGCCCTCACCCTCCGAAAAATCTCCCCTTCCATGCCAATTGGCACGTCGAGGGCCCGGTAAGCGACGGCCATTTGCCACGGTCGTTACCCGGTTCTCGACATGCCAATGCCATCAGGTATCTGGTCACACACGGTATCTGGTCACAGGAGCAGGACCCAAGACAGAGAAGCTGCGTCCCTCTAGACCTACCATGTGTGCGGCGTCGCTGCTGCGAACGCCAAGAAGGGCTGCAACTGCAGCACAGCGTAGGACACTGCCGCTCGACGACAAAGCCAGATAGCAAGCGCAATGTCAGAAGCTAGCATAGCGGTGCGGTGTGCACAGTAGCTTAAGGCTTGCCACTGACTGGCGCAGACTGCTAAACTAATACCCTATCACCATGCATAATATCAGAGGGAAGGGGTTTCAAATGAGTCAGTCACCAGAATCATACATCCATCACCATTCACACATAGCAAGTATAGCCTATACTAGCGCATGGCGGAACAGCCATGTGTTCCATGAGCATGCCCAGTAAGAGGACAGAAGGACTTAGCCTCAGGAGAGATTTGCTGCAAGGCAATCTCTTCTGCAGTGGAAATATAGGAGGAGAGTGCAGAATGTGAGGATCTGTATCCCTGCTGAGTAAACGCAGAAATCCGACTCCTAACATTACCCCCCTCCTAGGGCACCCCCTCCCTGAGCCTTACGATCCACCTACTTGTGCCCGTAAGAGGTATAAGGCCTCAGACTCGTCCGCAGGCAAGTCTGATGTCCCGGTAGATGACAGAGAGGCCCGGGACATGTGGAAGGCCTCAGGGGTGGCAAGATCGCCAGGTCTGAAAAGGGGCCCGTGGGAGACAGCGGGAGCGGAAGTTAAAGTGGAACGCCACCGTGTGTCGGCAGGCGTCTCCGATCTTCGCTTAAGGAAGCTATTCCGAGCACAAAAGGCGCAGGCCCGAATATATTTTTTAACATCCTGAGCCCTGTGCGGCCACCAGTAAGACCCTGCCAGGAGTTTTGTGGTCTGCATATAGCCACAGTGACCACCTCTCCAGGATGAGTGTGCCCAGGCAAGAACCTTTGGCCGAAGGTGGGGAGGAACAAGGGCCTTACCCGGCGGTACAGAATTTGGCCTTTGCGGGGCACTGTTGTTTTGAGACACCGCGTGTTGACAAATAAGACCACGACTGGAGTCTTGTGCCAGACACGCCTGGAGAACGGTGCGAGACACCTCCATGGGCTCTGGGGGTGGAACCTCTGGCTCGGGTAGTTCCAGAGGCTCAAAAAAATTGGGAGCCGGAGTAACCTTCCGTTTGGATTGAGCACGCTCCATACCGCGCTCCAAAAAACAGAGGTCAATGCGGGTGGAAATGGCAATCAGTTCTTCCAAACTGGCAGGAACGTCTCTAGTGGAAAGAGCATCTTTAATGTGCTCCACCAAACCTCTCCAAAACACAGAGATGAGGGCTTTATCGGACCACTCCAACTCGGAAGCAAGTGTCCGAAAACGGACGGCATACTGACTAACCGAGAGAGCACCCTGAGTCAAAGCAAGAAGCTGAAGAGAGGTATCGTGCGTGACCTGTGGACCGAGGAAGACCTGCTTAATAGCTGTTAGAAAGTGAGCAGCGGTCCGGACTTCTGGGTCACCACGCTTCCATAGTGGCGTAGCCCACACCAACGCTTTGCCCGACAGCAGGGAAACAATAAACCACACCTTGGCCCGTTGCGTAGGGAATCGCGCAGCCAGTAATTCCAGCTGAATGGAGCACTGGCTGATGAAACCCCTACAGGAGGCGCCATCGCCATAAAATTTATCAGGCAACGGGAGGCGGGTAACTGTCAGCGCGGGGGAGGACGTGGACATACGGGAAACTGCGTCTGTGATTGCCTTTACAGCAGCTTCGGTGGATTGTGCAGCTGAGAGAGCCCTCTCAAGAGTGGCCAGCCGGCCCTCAAGCTGCCGAATACACTGTAAGAGTTGCTGCTGTTCTGCCATCACTAGCCAGACCCTGGCGCTAGTATAATGTTAGGAACGGTGGAACACACTAAATAAAAATAAATAATAAAGTGCGTTCGCTGCTCAGGGTCCACCGCGCAGTAGGTGTAACAACCTGCGTGATGACAGAGGAGCAATATGGCGGTATGATACACATGGGTTCAACGTCACCCGAAGTGCGCAGAGCAGGCTCTGTTCACACACAGAGGTGCCGCAACAAAAACATACAAAACACTGAACCTGTTATTGACACAGGCTTCAGATAGCATACAAAATGCTGAACCTGTTAGTGACACAGGCTTCAGGTAAATGCACACTCGGTATCTGGTCACAGGAGCAGGACCCAAGACAGAGAAGCTGCGTCCCTCTAGACCTACCGTGTTTGTGGCATCGCTGCTGCGAACGCGAAGAAGGGCTGCAACTGCAGCGCGACGTAGGACACTGCTGCTCGACGACAAAGCCAGATAGCAAGCACGATATCGGACGCTAGCATAGCGGTGCGGTGTGCACAGTGGCTTAAGGCTTGCCTCTGATTGGCGCTGACTGCTAAACTAATACCATATCACCATGCGTAATATCAGAGGGAAGGAGTTTCAAATGAGTCAGTCACCAGAATCATACATCCATCACCATTCACACATAGCAAGTATAGCCTATACTAGCGCATGGCAGAACAGCCATGTGGGTCGCCCTCCCAGGGCTGTTGGGTACTCGGTACCAGGCTGGTCTCTCAGAGGGGAATGTCACAGCAGCGGTGAACCGGTTCGTGGCCCTGGTCACCCATGTAAAAGGGATGAAGTGATGGAATAAAGTTTATGAGTGAATGATTTGTGACGCCACTTGTGGTGTTCGGCAATGAAGGTGTTAAGCCGACGCTGCAGACAGATCCTTTGGGACAGATGGTGGGGTGCAGCAAAGATGGGGTGGCCCTCTACAGTCAGGGCTGTAGTGCCATGCCAGAGCAGATGAAGAGGGTAGGTGTTGAGGAAGAGGGTGTAGTGTTTGGCACAGAGATGTAGCAGTGCTGGAGAGTTTGCAGGAAGAAGGCAAGGACACAACAGGGTGCAGTTTCTTTACCTTTACTTTGCTTGGCAAATGCAGTCCAGGGTCCAGATTACAGATGGCACAGGAGCTGGCTAGCCTGGAAGCAACTTAGGAATCTCTCTAGGCAGATGGGTTGTGTAGTCTCCTTCCTAGCGCTTAGTTTTAGGTACTTGCAGTACTGTGTTACACTGAAGTTCCACTTGCTTATTCTCTTTAGAACTCCCTCGTATGACAGACAGCTGTAGCCTTTCTCTTCTGCCTCACACGTCGCTGTTGTGCCTCCGAGTCTTATGTGGAATAGAGCATTTACAGCTTCCTATTCCTCCGGTTTCTGTTGCAGGACCATCAGTGTCCATACAGCCTTGGATACCGGACTCCATATAATGCGCTATAACTGGGAATGAGCCTGAACTCTCTGCTTAATCCCCCAGCTCTTCTCCTCATGTCCACACACATTGCCCTCCTCATACAAACTCCTAATTTCCCCTTCCTGGACCTCAGAGAGCAGCTCTTCCCCCAGTTTTGGGTTCAGAGCTCCCTCTGCTGGGCTGGAATGAGAACTGTGTTGTGTGTTGTGATTAACTGTCAGAGTGATCCTTTATTGCTTCCAAGCACGACATCACACTCCCTAGGAGGAAGGTAATGCCACTGTGTCGACCATACTCCTGGGGATGCCACATTCCCCCCTAGTGCAAGTCAGTACTCCTGGACTGAAGGGAAAACATGTAAACGTATAAACAATTATAGATATAACAAGATTTTTAAAAAAATGAAAAATTACAAAAACCAAAGCTGAAAAATAGTCCTAATGATGATTAGTCCATGCGTCAATGTCCATGGTGCAATTCCTGAGCAAGATGGTGAACTATTTACAAGTAGAGTTCTGACCACACATAGTCCTGTGGTCCAATCGTCCATCAAAACAAAATAAGATCTTCAAAAAGTTTCTTGCAGAGTCTCTGTAGGCACATAAACTTCAACAGTTGCATATTTACATTTTAACAATTACAAAACTTATCTATTTGCGGAACCTTAAGGGTGGAATACCTTGGGTACTACGGACAGACCTACATAGCACTGGTGTTGTTGGGGAACTTACTGGATGCCTTGTGTTAACTACTGGTGTAGTGTGTGCTGTACTGGCTACAATACTGGTGCTTCTGCGTAGCACAGGAATACTAGATTTCCTAGGACCACTTCTACACACTGTGGGCATGACAAATTCACCACTGGCAGGGTGAGAATTCTCTTGTTCCACTGCTGGTGTAGCATCCACTGCTTGTACATGCTGGTTTTCAGGGTGGTCATGAGTAACTTCTTGCACTACCAGTTGGGGAAAGGTCAAAACTGGCACCAGTATGGCATTATTTGCTCTAGTCCAATTTGCAGGGAATTCTCCAAGTACAGTGCTGACCTTTTTTTCTTCCTCTATGGGCTGAAGGTTGTTTTGTTCTTCCATTCTGTCCTTTAGTTGGTCAGGGCACAGTTTCAGATGATCCCTCGATACTGCTGATGAGGTTTCTCCTCCATCCTTACTGATAAGGCACACTTTAGTGTTGTCGAAGTTTGATGGTAAGACGGTGTAGGGTTCAGCTTCCCATTGGTCATCCAATTTATGCATCCTTCTTTCCCTCTTTAAGACTTGTTCTCCTGGTGACAAGGGAACTGCAGGTGCATGTTGATTGTAGTTCTTTTCTGTTTTTGTCTCGCCTGAGCTACTCTTTTCTACACACTCTTGTACTCTACGGTACTGTTCTGCCGCTCCGTATCCCAGTCAGCATCTGGTGATGTTACCTCAGGTATCAGGACTCCCATATCCAAATCAATAGGCAGCTTGCCAGGCCTCGCTCTCATTAGGTAGGCTGGAGTGCAGTTGGTGGAATTCACAGAAATGTGATTGTAGAGGTCGACCAGATCTGGCAACTTCTCTGGCCACAGATTCCTCTCCTCCAAAGGCAAGGTCTTCAGTAGATCGATCACCACCTGATTCATCTTTTCACACATGCCATTGGTCTGTGGATGGTATAGTGTTGTCCTGATCTTCTTGCAACCGTACAAATTACAGAATTCCTGGAACACTTCTGCCTCAAAGGCTGGACCTTGATCTGTAAGCACTCCCTCGGGATATCAGTGTGGTCGACAAAAGTGCTGTTGGAATGCTCTGGCTGCTGTCCTGGCTGTTTGATCCTTGACAGGTACGACTACCAGGAATCTCGAGTAGTGGTCAACGATGGTAAGAGCATAAATGTAGCCTGAACGGCTTGGAACCAGCTTCACATGGTCCAGGGCGACCAACTCGAGTGGCTGTTTAGTTATTATTGGCTGCAAAGGAGCTCGCTGGCTGTTACGGTCCTTCCTGCGCAGGTTGCATTGTCCACACTCCCGGCACCAATTTTCAATGGCTTTCCTCATACCAGCCCAGTAGAATCTCTCCCGGAGCAAGGCCTTAAACTTCTTCCATCCGAAGTGTCCAGCTCCATTGTGGTATGCTTCCAAGACTATTGATGCCTCCCTCTTTGGGACTATCACTTGCCAGACCAACTCATGAGTGCGGGCGTTGATACTCCTCCAGTACAGCTTCCCTTCATAGATGAACAGCCTGCCTCTTTCCTTCCACAACTGCTGCGTTTCTTCAGGAGCATCTGGACCTGGGCGTGAGTCAGCTTGTGACAGTAGCTCCTTTACAAGGTGGACTGCGGGGTCGCTATCCTGCTTCTCTGCACAGTCCAGATGAGGCAATGGATTTAGGGTGGCCTCTTTCATGATAGACCCTCTGTTTCTCAATCCTTGGGCACATTGGGCCTCAATTGGCAGGTGGAAGGCAGGTAACTCTATTTCTTCGAGTGCCTCAGGGTCTTCTCCTGCATCTGGCAGATTGGGCATTCTGGACAGCGCATCAGCATTGGCATTCTTGTGCCCCGCTTGGTACTTGATGGTAAATTCATAGTTAGACAGCCGGGCCATCCATCGCTGCTCCAGTGCATCTAGCTTGGCAGTTTCCAAGTGAGTCAATGGGTTGTTGTCCGTGAAGATGGTAAACTTGGCTGAAGCTAGGTAATGCTTGAATCATTCAGTCACAACCCAGACTATGGCGAGGAACTCCAGTTTGAAGGAACTGTAGTTGTCAGGGTTCCTTTCAGAGGGACAAAGCTTCCTGCTGGCGTAGGAGATCAATCTTTCTTTGCCATTCTGTACTTGTGACAGTACTGCTCCCAGTCCCACGTTGCTGGCATCAGTATACAGAACAAATGGTTGGTCATAATCTGGGTAGGCCAGAACTTCATCTCCTGTGAGAGCCATCTTCAGTCGAGTGAAAGACCTCTCCAGTTCCTCATTCCATTCAAATGTAGGACTCTTCTTCCTGGCCTTCTTGGGCTGGCCCACCAGAAGATTTTGCATAGGCGTGGCTATTTCAGTGAAGCCTTTGATGAACCTTCGGTAGTAGCCTACCAACCCGAGGAATTGACGTACTTCATGGAGGTTGCTGGGCTTCTGCCAGTGCCGGATGACTGTGACTTTGTCAGGATCTGGTGCCACACCTTCTGCACTCACTACATGACCGAGGTACTGTACCTTGGGCTTCAGGAGGTGGCATTTGGAAGGCTTCACTTTCAGACCAAAGTTGGACAAGGCTTCAAACACCTCAGCCAGGTGCTTCAGATGGTCTTCATAAGTCTTGGAGAAAACAATGACATCATCAAGGTATAACAGAACTGTCTCGAAGTTTTTGTGTCCAAGACAGCATTCCATTAGCCGTTGAAATGTCCCTGGGGCGGTGCAGAGCCCGAACGGCATGTAGTTGAACTCGCAGAGACCCATTGGTGTAGTAAACGCTGTTTTCTCCTTGTCTGCCTCTGCCACGGGAACCTGCCAATACCCACTAGTGAGATCTATGGTGGAAAAATAGTTAGCAGTTTTAAGTGCAGCTAATGACTCCTCAATTCTGGGTAATGGGTAGGCATCCTTATGTGTAATGCTGTTAATTTTTCAGTAATCAACACACATTCTCATGGTACCATCTTTCTTTTTCACAAAGACTATTGGGGCTGCCCAGGGGCTACAACTGTCTCTGAGCACCCCAGCCTCCTTCGTTTCCCGCAACATACTTTTGGCACATTGATATTGTGTTAGGGGTATAGGCCGGTACCTTTCTTTAATGGGTGGATGATCTCCAGTGGGGATATGATGTTGAACCCGTTTTGCCTGCCTAAAATCTAGTGGGTGTTTACTGAATACCCGCTCATACTCCTGAGTCACTCGGTAAACCCCACACTTTTGGTATGAAGGGATGGAGTCAGTTCCCACATGCAGCTGCTGACACCACTCCTCTAGCTGCTTTACAGAGCCATTGTCCTCCACCTGGTCGGATGAGACCAAGGGCTGGTCGGATGAGACCAAGGGCTCTGCTGCCTGTATTGCATTGTTACAGACAGTAAGCAGCTTAGCAACTGGCATACCGAGGTATTGTGGCCTCCTCCTCCCCACAATTCAAGAGGCGTACAGGTACTTTCCCTTTGCGGACATCAACTACACCTCTGCCTGTCAGGACAGTGGGCCGGCTATCAAAGTACACTGGCTCTACCAATGCTTGGTAATCTTTTCCTCTGAGGCCTATGGCTGCCCGACACCAAATTAACATTTCACATCTGGGGGGTATCGCAATGGCGAAAGAATCACTCACTCTGACGCTGCCAATTTCTCTGCCAGAGAGTTCTACCTGCTGTCTTTGCATCAGGGCCTTGATCTCCTTCTGCAGGACTCGTTGTTCACTGGAACCAGCAGTCTCAGCCACCTGTTGCAACAAAACAATAACCTCGGCAAGACAATTTTCAATCACATTAGTACCTAAGGTCCTCATTAGGTTACATTCTCGTCGATCAATGTCTACAACTATCAGACCTTGAGATTTTAACTCTACTCACCCCACTTTAATGGTAATCTCTTTACATCCTACTTGCGGCAAAGACTTACCGGGCAGCATGGTGGCTCAGTGGTTAGCGCTGCAGCCTTGCAGCGCTGGGGTCCTGGGTTCGAATCCCACCAAGGACAACATCTGCAACGAGTTTGTATGTTCTCCCCGTGTTTGTGTGGGTTTCCTCCGGGTACTCCGGTTTCCTCCCACACTTCCAAAGACATACTGATAGGGAATTTAGATTGTGAGCCCCCATCGGGGACAGTGATGAAAATGTGTGCAAACTGTAAAGCGCTGCGGAATATGTTAGCGCTATATAAAGATTATTATTTATTATTACCATTGCTGGCAACTACTGTCAGTTCATCACTTGGGTCACGAGTAAGTTCAGAGTCAGCCCAATATCGCTTGTAAAGGATATATGGCATAGTTGTCAGCCTTCATGGGGATGCCGTCAATCACCACTGGGAGGACCGGTCGCCCTCCGACATACTTGGCTCGCCAGTTCTTTGGGCCTTGTGGTCCGACTCCTGGGGGTTGGCCCTCTGCCCCAGGGTAGCAGAATCTTGCGATGTGGTCTGCCTTGTAGCAGCGACGACAGTTGGGATATCCGTCCAGGTCATAGCGATCATTGTCTCTCCCTCGGCGTGGTGGGATCCTCTTCTTCCGTAGCCACGGGACATCCTCTGGACTGGAGGCCAGCTGGATCTTCTCCTTGGATGACGCCTGCAGGGACTGCACAGTTTTGACAAATGCAGCCATACTTTTGGTCAGCTCCTGGACCTGAAGACGCAGTTCGGCAGATGGGTCTTTGTCCACAGTCTGTGCATCAGCCTCCACAGGGCTGGGAGGTAAAGATGCAGCTTCTTGGTGGTATGTGATCGCTGGGCACCTAGGGGGCACTGGACGGCTGACAATTGGTTCATGCAGCACCCGGATAGCCTTTTCCTTGAAGTCTGCAAAGTCTAGGTCAGGGTTTTGTAGGGCTATAATGCGCAGCTGTGCTCTGTGGGTACTGGATAGGAGGCCCTCAATAAATTGCTCCTTTAGCAGTCTGTCTCCATCTTTCACACTGTCTGGATCAATCTGCTTGATGGCTCGCAGTGCCTCCTGCAGGTTAAGGGCATAGTCCCGTATACTGTCCTGCGCTCTCTGTTTACACCCAAAGAATCTCATCTTTATTTCAGCTGCAGGGCGGGTGTCAAAGGTGCTTCTTAGCTTAGCAAGGATCTTTTTAACAGTCTCTTTATCAGTGTCCTGCCAGGCTTTTACTTCCCTTTGCGCTGCACCAGTCAGCTGCCCAATAAGGATGTTCAATTTCTGGCTTTCATACAAACTGCACAGTCTCTCTTTAAATTCAATCAGGGTATGTGACTCCCCTGAGTACTGCGGTAGCCAGGCTGCTCCCGGTATATACGGCATGGACAGCGGCATTATGGGGACCTCTGCAGTGGGCGCTGATTCTTGTGGCGCTGTGGAGGCAGCGCTGGCTGCTGGATGCAGCGGCGCTATGGGAGTCGCAGCTGCGCTGGGCCCTGCAGCTTGTGGCACTGTGGGGTTTGCAGTGGCGTCCGCCGCTGCGTCTGCTCTCGCTTCAGACATTCTCTTCCCCCCTAGTTAATGTTTGCCAAGCCCTGAGTTTCGCTGGCTTACTGGCTGCCATTCTGCAGGCTGGAGGATCAGGGGACGCCGGGACTGCAGGCCTCGGCTTCTCACTTCTCGCGCGCTGGCCTCTTCCCGCGCCGCACTTCACTGTTTTGCGCTTTTCTGCTGGCTCCGCCCACGATGGCCCGCCCCTTTTGCTTCCTGTGCACGCCAAGCAGCGGGGTAATGGCGGCAATTGCACAAATAGTCTATGGCACAAAACACAGTCTCTGGCACACAGGACCCGGGGACACCGGGCTCCATAAATCCTGTTCATGATGCCAAAATGGGTCGCCCTCCCAGGGCTGTGGGGTACTCGGTACCGGGCCGGTCTCTCAGAGGGGAATGTCACAGCAGCGGTGACCTGGTCCAAGGCCCTGGGCACCCATGTAAAAGGGATGAAGTGATGGAATAAAGTTTATGAGTGAATGATTTGTGACGCCACCTGTGGTGTTCGGCAATGAAGGTGTTAAGCTGACGCTGCAGACAGATCCTTTGGGACAGATGGTGGGGTGCAGCAATGATGGGGTGGCCCTTCACAGGCAGTGCTGTAGTCCCAGGGCAGAGTAGATGAAGAGGGTAGATGTTGAGGAAGAGGGTGTAGTGTTTGGTACAGAGATGTAGCAGTGCTGGAGAGTTTGAAGGAAGAAATCAAGGACACAACAGGGTGCAGTTTCTTTACCTTTACTTTGCTTGGCAAATGCAGTCCAGAGTCCAGATTACAGATGGCACAGGAGCTGGCTAGCCTGGAAGCAACTTAGGAATCTCTCTAGGCAGATGGGTTGTGTAGTCTCCTTCCTAGCGCTTAGTTTTAAGGTACTTGCAGTACTGTGTTACACTGAAGTTCCACTTGCTTATTTCTCTTTAGAACTCCCTCGTATGGCAGACAGCTGTAGCCTTTCTCTTCTGGCTCACACATCGCTGTTGTGCCTCTGAGTCTTATGTGCGAATGGAGCATTTACAGCTTCCTATTCCTCCGATTTCTGTTGCAGGACCACCAGTGTCCGTACAGCCTTGGATACTGGGCTCCAAATCATGCACTACAGCTGGGAATGAGCCTGAACTCTCTGCTCAATCCCCCAGCTCTTCTCCTCACGTCCACACACGTTGCTCTCCTCACACGAACTCCTAATTTCCCCTTCCTGGCCCTCAGAGAGCAGCTCTTCCCCCAGTTTTGGGTTCAGAGCTCCCTCTGCTGGCCTGGAATGAGAACTGTGTTGTGTGTTGTGATTAACTGCAAGAGAGATCCCTAGGAGGAAGGTAATGCCACTGTGGCGACCATACTCCTGGGGGCGCCACACATGCGCGCCTTTTATAGCAAGCGGGACCTTCTGCACGCTTCCAGATCTCTGAGATGGACCAATGAGAACTGGAGCGGGACCTGAGCACATGACTCCCGCTCTCCAATAGGAGATCATCCCATGAGCATGCCCAGTAAGAGGACAGAAGGACAGCCTCAGGAGAGATTTGCTGCAAGGCAATCTCCTCTGCAATCTCTTCTGCAGTGGAAAAACAGGAGAGTGCAGAATGTGAGGATTTGGATCTCTGCTGAGTAAACACAGAAATCCGACTCCTAACACATGCGATACCGCGCTCCAACTGTTGGCCTTGACACAGGGTTCATTCCTGGTCAATAAGTATGCCATTTGGTTTCGGACACTGGCTTCCGAGCTGGAATGGTCAGACAATACCCCAATTTTTTGGAGGGGTTTGGCTGACCACGTTAAGGATGCTGTGGCCACTCGGGAGGTTCCCGGCACTCTGCAGGAGCTCATTACCAGCTCCAACCATATTAATCTCCGCTTCTTCGAGCGAGGGTTGGAGCGCTCCCAGTCCAGACAGAGGTTTAGGTTGGCTCCAACTTTCTCCAAACCTCTGGAGTCTCCCGATCGAGCGTTCGAGTTGTCGGCAGTTAGGGAGGTGCCTCACACGGGCTCTAAGTTCTGCCCAGATCGAACCTCCATAGCCCACGCTCACTGCCGACAGTCTGGTCACCTTGCCAATAGGTGCCCACAGCGTTCAGAGATGTCCGCGTCTAGTGGCAACAGCAAGAGGGTTACGAGACACCACACTGTTTTCCTCCAAGCTAACCTTTAAGGGGGTGTTGGAGTTCGGCTCCTCTCCTCTGGCGGTGGAGGTTTGCGTAGATTCTGGAGCACGCAGTCCCATTGGTTATGCTACCTCAGCTGGTCACCATCAGGGTGGTGAACGTTTCGACATTACCCTCGCAAATTACCCATCAATTACTCCATTAAAACTCTCACTGCCTCTGTCCTGTCACGAGACAGTGTCGCTCCTTATTATCGCCGAGGGCATTAACCAGGTCCTCCTAGAAGTTCCCTGGTTGCGCTGCCACTCTCCCCATATAGAGTGGTCCTTGGGGAGAATACTGGGTTGGAGCAAGTCCTGTGAGGATAGGTGTGTGAAGGACCGCGTTCAGATAGCCTCCACCGATGTCCTCATGGATCTATCCGCACTCCCAAGTCACTACCAGCAATGCGCGGACATGTTCTTGAAAAAGTCCGCTGAGACTCTTCCGCCCCATCGCCCCTACGACTGTCCTATAGACCTCTTGCCAGGCGCAGAACCCCTCGAGGTCGCGTATATCCTCTGTCCCTTCTGGAGATGGAGGCCATGTCCCAGTACATCAGTGAGAACCTGGCAAGGGGGTTTATTAGGAAGTCGGTGTCACCAGCGGGGGTGGGATTCTTCTTCGTACAGAAGAGTGGAGAGCTGCGCCCGTGCGTTGATTACAGAGGTCTCAATGCCATAACCGTCAAAAACAAATATCCTCTTCCCCTGATCTCTGAGTTGTTCGACAGGTTGCGTGGGGCCCGGGTCTTCACTAAGCTAGACCTACGAGGGGCTTACAACCTGATCCGCATACGCGAAGGGGACGAGCAGAAGACAGCCTTTAATACCAGGGATGGCCATTATGAGTATCTGGTCATGCCCTTCAGCCTCTGTAACGCCCCAGCTGTCTTCCAGGACTTCGTAAATGATGTCTTTTGCGATATGCTCTCCACCTCGGTGGTGCTCTATCTGGATGACATCCTCATCTTCTCTCCAGATTTGGCTTCTCACCGGAGAGACGTCTGAAAGGTCTTCGACCGCTTGCGGGCGAATTCTCTCTTCGCCAAGTTGGAGAAGTGTCAGTTTGAGCAGGAGTCTTTACCTTTCCTGGGCTATATCATCTCGGCCCAGGGGTTGGCTATGGATCCTGCCAAATTGCAGGCGGTAATGTAATGGCAGGAACCCCATTCCCTTAAAGCGGTGCAGCGCTTTTTGAGGTTCGTTAATTACTACCGTCAGTTCATTCCCCACTTCTCCACACTGGTAGCTCCTTTGGTCACCCTCACCAAAAAGGGAGCCAATCCCAAGGTTTGGTCAGAACAGGTCTCCGCGGGCTTCTCGTCTTTTAAGACCCATTTTGCTGGCGCTCCTATCCTCCACCGTCCCGATGTGGATAAACCCTTTATCCTAGAGGTGGATGCCTCGTCTGTCGGTGCAGGAGCAGTCCTTTTCAAGGTCGGAAGCATCTCTGCTTCTTCTCAAAGACCTTCTCACCGGCGGAGAGAAACTACTCCATTGGGGACAGGGAGCTGCTGGCAATGAAGTTGGCCTTTTCCGAGTGGAGACATCTCCTGGTCTATTTACAAACAGCCCAGCGCTTGAACTCTCGACAAGCTAGGTGGTCGCTCTTCTTCTCCCGCTTCCATTTTACCTTGCACTATCTGTCCGGTGAGAAGAACGTCCTGGCTGATGCTCTCTCTCTCGCTCGGTAGTGTCAGTGGAGGAGGCTGAGCTTCGGCTAATCGTCCCCTCTGAGAGTCTGAGGACCGTGGCTCGGGTTGCCCTCGAGTCAGTGCCACCGGGCAAGACCTTTGTTCCTCCCCGCCTGCAGCCAGAGATTCTCGCGTGGGCAAACACGTCCAGGGTGGGTGGTCACTTTGGTGATAAGCGGACCACGGAACTTCTGGCAAGGACTTATTGGTGGCCGCATATGGCTCGGGACATGAGCGAATACATTCAGGCATGAGTCTTTTGTGCTCGGAACAGGTCCTCTAGGCAGAGGCTGGCTGGGTTATTGTTACCCTTTGCCGGTGGCAGACAGACCCTGGGAGATGGTTGGCATGGATTTTGTGGTCGGCCTCCCCAAATCCAGTGGCAGCACGGTCATCTGGGTGGTCACCGATCATTTTTCTAAAATGGTGCATCTGGTGCCACTCGTGCGGCTGCCTTCTGCCCGTGGTCTCACTGCGCTGTTCATAAAGCACGTATTTCGTTTGCACGGTATGCCGGACAAGATAGTTAGTGACCGAGGTCCCCAATTTGCGTCTCAGTTTCGGAGGGAGCTCTGCAGTCTACTCAGTATTGAGCTAAATTTGTCCTCCGCTTATCATCCCAAGATGAACGGGTTGGTTGAGAAAGCTAACCAAACTCTGGTCACATACCTGCGACATTTTGTCTCGGCCAGGCAGGATGACTGGGCATCCTTACTACGGTGGGCAGAATTTGCCCTGAATAATGCAGTGGCTGATTCCACTGGTCAGACTCCATTCCTCAATCAACTCCGCCATGCTGGAGGACTGGCCGCAAAAAATTCACAGAAAGGCGGACCCATGATACAGGAAGAATCTGATTCGTATATACAAGTGTATGGCCAGGTAGAAACAGGACAGGGCACAGCAACCAGAGCAGGACAGCTGCCGTGTCAATTTGTAATAAATGCAGTGGGACATTGATATGACCCTATCAATATTCCTAGGTCCCAACAATTGCTTACTGAGGCTGTCCAGAACGCAATCCTGTATGCCTCCTCTCTCCCCCCGATACGATGCCTCAACGTACAGTGGCTATACCATTAATCTCTGCCGGTATTTTTCAATATCCCAGGAAGGATGCTGCCATGGTCATAGTATCAGCAATAGAACGGTGCATACAGGGAAACCCCATAAAATTGGAGGAGGTCCGATTTGTCCTCTGCAGCCGCCTAACGGCCCATCAGGCAATACAATCTCTAACTGTAACAGAGCCTCCTGCCCCGCTCCCACAGCAGATGCCTCTTGTGCCCGTACTGCCGCTACCTCCTCCCTCCGAGTTGTCAGTAATATATGAATTTAAAGAAGAAAATGTGGAAACGACTCCTGACAGGTCAAAGTATACTCCCTTCACCCCATCACAAATAGACACTCTTTGCAATCAATTACCCGTTCCAGAGACTTCCCCCATGGCTTTCTACAGGCAAATGGCATCAAATCGAGAGATTTATTCTACTCCCCGAAGAGATCTATTGCACATACTTCGAGTAAAAGCTGGGGAGGGGTATTTTCCAATTATTGAGGGTGGCATAATGTATAATGTGGATCTGGATGGGGGAACCTATGAGAATGGTGTTGATTTCTGCAATGCTTTAAAGGTCTGGGCACAAGATAGATTGGCGGACCAAGCTACCTCTCTCACAGATGTCACACAGGACAAGGGGGAGACTGCCGAGAAGTTCTATGGGCGTCTTATGGTAGTATTTAGAGATCTGGGATTCTCACTGTATAATAAAGCCCATACACATCTTTTTGTGGCAGCTTTGATGTCCGGCCTTAAACCCGAATTGCAAGAGGCGATAATGTCAGTTAGACCTGATGTTGAGAATTCCACTCCGGATGATGCTTTGAAAGTAGTAAAAAGTTTTCAGAAGAATTTAACCCATTCTGCAGCGGCAGGGAAACAAAAATAAGCCTGCAGCTGCAGCTGCAGCAGCTCCAGTTCCTCCAATAACAGCAGCCCCCACCATTGCGCCCAGCGCGGCTGCGAGTACACAGCTGGTTCCTTATCACTGGAGCACACAGCAAACTCTGGCCCCCCCTCAGACTTCAGCTCCCTACTCCAATATCTCTGCTAATCCTATGAATAGGAACCTTCCTCCCCAGATCCGCTGTGCCAATTCTCGTCTACAATGCTGGCGCTGCAGCCGACTCGGTCACTTTCAGAGGGACTGTCACACTCCCGCTGATAGATGCTACCCTCAAGTTCTCTCTTCCAATCGTAATCTAAATACTGGGAACCCTAGAGGATACCCCGGTTACGGACAGCCCCAAAATCCTGATAATTGTCCATACTGAAGGGTTGGCCAACCAGGGTCTTCCATCACAATGTCCTCCACCAAACCTGGGGCATGCTCATCCGTCACGCTCCCTGTAGGGGACACCCTTGTTAAGTTCATGGTAGACACTAGGGCAGTCAATTCTATAATCAAATCATCAGATGTACCTACGGATATCCCTATTCAATTCTCAGATCAAGAGCTTGTTTTAATTGGAGTAGATGGCAGACCCAATAAACATACTCTTACAAAATCCATCCCTGTGGGACCCAAGGTTACTGCTCAGTTCGTGATCTCTCTCACATGTCCAGTAAATTTACTGGGGGTAGATTTATTATCACAGTTCCGCTCCAGAATACAATTCCAAGATGATGGTCAGATGGTTCTTAGGTTACATAACCCCTATGCAGATGAAGACAGTGAGGAAATCTGTATTTTGCATGCCCTTCCCACAGTTACGATGGCCCTGATAGGCCCAGATCCACCCCCAATATTGCCTGAGGATCAACGACTCACCCCATACCTCTCAGAGGTACCATCTAAACTTTGGTCAAAAGGTCCAAATGATATAGGGAAAATGCCCGTAGAACCAGTAAAAGTATTTCTCAAACCTGGTGCCCCTTTTCCCAAAGTCCATCAATGTCCTTTGAAACATGATCAGGAGCGGGGCCTTCAGGAGCAAATACAAACATTACTTGATAACGGTGCTCTGGTACCCTGTTTTTCTCCATGTAATACGCCCTTGTTTCCCGTTAAGAAAAAGACCCCACCTGGCCAGCCCCCTGTGTACCGGCTGGTGCAAGATCTGCGGGCAGTTAATGCAGCTACTATTCTGGAAACTCCAGTGGTGCCTAATCCACATACTCTAGCAGGATGCTGCTTGGTTTACAGTCATTGACCTTGCCAATGCCTTCTTTAGCATTCCGTTAAACCCAGATTGCTAGTTTCTGTTTGCATTCAGTTTTCAGGGACGACAGTTAACATGGACAGTTATGCCACAATGGGCCCAAAACAGTCCCAACCAGTTTGCAAAAAACATGAGCGAGTGTCTCTTGCCCTGGCAGTTAGGTCACCCTCAAGTTACGCTGCTTCAGTATGTGGATGATCTTTTGTTGTGTGCACGGACGGAGCAGGAAGCCATTGCTGCCACTGTTAGCCTCCTCAAGCATCTGGCAGCACTGAACTGTCGGGTTTCAGCCTCGAAACTTCAGTTCTGCCTTGGTCAAGTGATATTCTTGGGTCACTGTCTCCTTCAGGGTGTCAGACACCGCACAGAAGAAAGAAAAATAGCTGTCAGCTTCCTTCCTTTCCCAAAAGATGAAATTGAACTCCAACGCTTTCTTGGACTGTGCACTTATTGTCGTCAGTGGATACCGGATGCATCCCACATAATGCACCCCCTTTACAATGCCTTGAAAGACGGCATAATGAACTACAAGGAAAGATCACCGGTTTGCATGGAAAGCCTTCATCATGCCTTCTCTGAGTTGAAGCGGCTTATTGCTTCCGCCCCTGCCTTGGGTATCCCGGACTATACTCGACCGTTCCATTTGTATGTGTCTGAGAATGAAGGACACGCAGCAGGGGTACTTACACAATCACATGGCAGCAGGCAACGACCAGTGGGCTATTATTCGGCCCGCCTCGACCCAGTGGCCAGAGCATCACCAAGATATGCTGACGAGTTTGATCGATTCCACACGGGATACGCTGTTACCACAGAGGACACTGTAGTGCACGCAGCTGCACTCCCGCCTTCACAGTCAGCACAAGAAGCAGACCTCCAGGCTCTGTCTACTGCATGTACTTTGGCCAAGAACAGACGGGCTAATATATATACGGACTCACAGTATGCATTTGGTATTGCTCGCGATTTTGGGGCTTTATAGGCCAATCGAGGGTTTATTACTACTGCCGGAACCCCAGTTAAAAATGCTGCTGAAGCTGTTAAAAACCTCATGGACTCGATTAAATTACCTACTCAGGTGGCTATTATCAAAGTTAAGGCGCACGGTCCTAGGAACAGTCCACAGACTGTTGGCAACGCATTTGCAGATATGCAAGCAAAAGCCGACGCTCTTTTACCCGTTGAACCAACAATACCAACTATGGTGACCACACGCTCTCAGCGTAAACAGTTACAAGAAGCATTGACCCTACGAGAACCTGATGATCTACAACAGACTGAAGTTTTCTGGTGGACCCTGCGAGACCGCTTAATGACGATGCAGAGAATGTCTCCAAAGGAAGAGGTGAAGCAATGGAAGGCTGATGGGGCACGAATAGATAATGGTCTCTGGAAAAAGGACCAACTTGTGTGTCTCCCTAAGCGGATGTACCCTGCTATTGCCACATGGGCACATGGACCTACACATCGAGGAAAGAATCAGGCCCTCACACTGGTGCGAAAATTCTACTGGGCCCTGGGAATTTCCACAGTTTTGACAGCGCTCAACCGTGCCTGTAATATCTGTCAAACTTGTAATCCCGGTCAACTTCAACGTGTACCCCCGAAGCATCTTGCTAAGCCCGACTATCCTTTCCAAAGGCTCCAGGTGGACCATATCACGTTACCTAAGTCTGGAAGGTATGAATACTGTTTGGTTGTTGTTGACATGTTCTCCAGTTGGCCGTAAGCATTCCCTGTTACCAACATGACTGCAAAAACCACAGCAAAGAAACCGGTGATGGAAGTCATATGCAGATATGGGGTTCCAGAAGTTGTTGAAAGTGACCAAGGCCCAGCCTTTTCTTCTCATGTGTACCAAGAAGTTCTGACAATGCTTGGATCCACTGTAGCCCTCCATACTCCGTACCACCCACAATCCAGTGGGAAAGTTGAGAGGTTGAATGGCACACTGAAGGGACAATTGACCAAAATGATACAGGAGACTACGGCTCCATGGCCAGAGCTCCTACCCATTGTACTATACCATATTCGTACTACCCCTATTGCAAAACATGGCCTGTCCCCATATGAGATATTGTTTGGTACTAGGCCCCCAGTTGCAAATTTCCAACCTCAGCAGTTATCAGAAGAGACTGACCGTGCTGTTCAATATGTTATTCAGCTTAGTAAAAATCTTGCTAACACCCATGCTCTAGTTTCTTCTTCTCTTCCAGATTCAGCAGAAACCGACACCTGTCATAACCTGCAGCCTGGTGATTTGTTAGTCGTGAAAAGACATGTCAGGAAGCATGGACTAGAACCCTTGTATGACGGTCCATATCAAGTCCTCCTCATCACCCCTACATCAGTGAAACTAGAAGGAAGACTGACTTGGATTCACGCATCGCACTGCAAGCTGGTTAAACAAGCCAATAGCAAATAAGGGGGCATAATGTTCTGGTCTTTCGCATTTTCGATATTATTATTGGTAACCGCATGGGACAGCCTAAATTCCCCAATGTCCTTGAATAAGTTTATACAACATCATGAAAAATTACTGAGAGATTTGTTGGGCAATTCCCAGTCTCTGGCAGACTGTTGGATCTGCATGTATTCACCAATGTCAGCCACGAGCATCCCCTTTTTGGCTATCCCTGTTCCACCTGAGGAGTTATTTGCTTGGACTAACTGTTGTGACACACTCGCTAATAATGCCACAGATAATGCTAAATTATGGAATTTAACTGTTGGTATACCTATTGTGGGATGGGTAGGATACCCCTGGTGACAAGGTAACCTTTCAGGAAGCAATACCCAACTTCAATATTTGGCCTACAAAGGAGGGGCTTGGGTCCCTAAGAATAAGACTAGTCTAACAAATCTAGGGCAAATTCCAACATATGGTTTACAAGTCAGCTTCAATGTAACTTCACACTCTACTGATGCCTTCAAACCAATGTTGCTAGAAAGAAGGTTGCATAATACGTCATGGAAATTTTCTAATTTGTTTCCCCAGGGTTCTAACGAAACCTGTGCCAGTATTCCTGGCAATATATCTTGTAATGAGTCCTCTGAATATATACTAGGAACCTCCACTTGTGGAAATCCCGATGTAGGCTATTGTAGTCCTTTAGGACAATCTCCAGCTTGGTGTATGCTTCAGAATGTATCTGCATTCATAGACTTAGTTCATAGATTGGTGCTGCAACATTAAGCCCTATGGGATTTACCTGATGATATGTTCTAGGTATGTGGAGACAATGCTTATTAATGGTTGCCAGTAGGGGTATGAGGAACTTGTTCTCTGGGTCGCTTGACCCTGGCCACCTTTGTTATTCCAAACAAACAGTTGGATACACAGGCTATACCCAAACATACATTATACAAAAGAGCTGCAGACAATTCACTCTGCCCTTCAGGGAGACCACATATAGTGCAGATGAGTGTGGCCAATAAAATTGTCAGTTCCATTTTCATTTACCCTATGATTACACAAATGCGAGATAAATTGGTTAGGGCCACAGACTATCTAGATGATCAAATTTGGAATATACTGGACATACTTAATACTACTGTTGCTGTCCAAAATCAAATTATTATAGTCACTAATCAACTTACTATAGTGCTGGACTACTTAACAGCAGCACAAGGTGGTATGTGTCAGGTCATTGGACCCGCTTGCTGTCATTATATAGATCCTAACAGTACTATGAAGTTAAAGTTAAAGTTAGAAGACATTCGAAGACGCAGAGATCATTACAATAAAGACAATGATCGTACTAAGGACAGTTGGTGGTCAGACACCTTCTCCTTTCTCAATCCAGCCAATTGGTTTAAGGGAATTGGGGGCTGGATAGCTGGGATCTTACAAAGCTTGTTACACATTGCTGCCTGTATCCTTTTTGTATATGTGATACTAAAACTTGTTTTTTGGTGTACTTCTGTATGTATTAGGAAATTCTGCACCAAGACAGCTAATGACGATACCAAAGGTGTCGTTGTCCCTGCTCTTCTCTGCACCGATCACAAAAGGCTACTTGATGAAGATGTTGAAGCCAAGCACATGGCTACCTACAAAAGATCTCCACCACCGTCATCAAAAATTGTTATTCGTGAATTGCAGCATACAGGGGCATGGGTGCGCCGCGACAGCCATGACTGGTAACACGGCATCAGTCATGTGAAGACCAGTACCCCTCAAGCTGTTAGCTTGGGATAGCACCTCTGATGCTGCATATGTGTTAAAAAAAATGTATCTAGGGGGATTGTGAAGGGTTAAAACAAAAGTCAAAGCTGAAGTTTCGTTTTATCCATTCTCTGAAGGTTTTATTTCTCCATTTTTTTTGCTGTAAGATAATTTTTTGTAATTGGCATGGGCTGTCATGAAACCTGACTGTTCCTATCAGGTGCAAGATAAGGGAACCGGGGGTGTACTACTCTGAAGAATATGCCACTATACTACTTTCAATGATGGACATATATGTAGTTTCCGGTTTTCTTGCAATATTATTGGCTTATAAAGTGAAATGATGTTATTGGTATTTGAGAACTTTGCATAATTAAGCAAAATATTATAAAAGAAGTGACTACAATAAACGGGTTACCGATCTCTTTGGATCGTCCCACACAGAGACACGTCTCCGTTTGGTCAATTGAGTTGCTAGCAACACTCTGTGGAATAATTTGGACATCACTGGCCCAACTATGAAGGGTTAATTTAACTCTCTCCCTATCAACCTGTGATCCAGTGTCCACGAGGGTGGTGAAGGGGATACCATCCACTACCACGCTCCCAGAAGAGTCAAATCGGTCTGTTCTCCTGCCGGTGCAATTCAGTTGCCACTGATGTTGCGGCATCCTCTTCGGCAATCGCCATGGGAGATCAACCGGGCTTGATGCTAGCTGGATCCTCTCTGTGGGGGGACAAGTTTGCAGAGTCTGAACAGTTTTACATAGAACAGACATATTTTTAGTCAGTTCCTGTACTTGCAGTCGTAAATCTACAATAGAATCTTCAGCTGGAGTCTGCACATGCCGAACTGCAGGCACCTTGGGTGAGGATACTGCCCCCTGGAGGTACGTAACTGCTGGATCTTTAACTGGCTCAGTGCAGACATAAGTAGAAAGTCTTAAGATATGTATGGATCTGTCTTTAAACTGAACAAAGGGTTCTGTAATGACATCAAGCGCAGTTGTGCCTTACTGGAATCAGACAAAAGACCTTCAATGAACTGTTCTTTCAGCATTTTGTTCTCATCTCTTACACTGTCTGGATCACTTTGTTTAATGGCCTGCAGCGACTCCTGCAGGTTTAAGGCATAGTCTCCAACAGTGTCCTGTGGTTTCTGTCTGCAGCTGAAAAATCGCATCTTTATTTCTGAAGCAGTACGGGTGTCAAAAGTATCCTTTAATTTAGCAAAAATGTCTTTTACAGTCTTTTTATCAGTAGCTGGCCAAGATTTAACTTCTCTCTGAGCAACGCCACTGAGCTGACTTGTAAGTATACTGACTTTCTGCTCCTCTGACATAGGATAAATTTCACACATGCTGCGCAGCTTCCCCTTGAAGTCACTTAAGGTGTGCAATTCTCCATTGTACTGTGGCAGCCATGTCGCACCCAATAAAAAAGGCATGGTGAGAGGCAATATGGGAGCTGCAGCTGCTGCACCCTGGGTGTCACTGGGATTAGACATCTTCCCCCCTAGTTAACCCTTGCAGGGGTGCGACTCACCGCTTCGGTTGATGCAGGTCGTTGCTCCTGTAGTACTTTAGGCATGCACGGTATCCTGTTCGAATCCTGTTCGTGACACCAAAATGACGTGCCCCAGGAGCCGTGGGATGCTCGGTGCCGGGTCGGTCATCTTAAAGGGATATGTCACAGTGGCAGTGACCCGGTCTGTGGCCCCAGGTGGTCATGTAAAAGAGGTAGAATTGAATGGGAATAAAATTTATGTAGTGATTTGTTACAACAGTTGGAGTGTTCGACTATAGTATACTACTGGGGGAGTAGACGGTGATGGCAGTGCAGATATTTAACCCTCTCCAACCAGGGCAGACCCCCAGAGATTGTGATGGAAGTAAAGGGCACAGAGTAATAAGGCAGGATACAAGAAAAGTCTATCATTTACTGAAGTTCAGGTGCAGTTCAGAGGAGATATCACAACTCTCACCAGGTTACAGTCTGCTCTGGAGAATGTGAGTTATCCTTCCTCTGCTGTGACTCGGTGTAAGCTTCCTGCTGTTTTATTCCCCTGAGAAAACAGCAGGAGCGGAGCTGCAAAGATCCTTCCTGCCCGGCGCTAGAGCTTCCTGTGTCTCTCTGACACAGATAGCAGCACGGCTGAATGACGTCATCATTGTGCGGCGCGGCTGCTGTGCTAGAGACACAGGAAGCAGCCGGAGGGAGAAGACGGTGATGCTGCAGACCGGACATGTGAGGTACTGTGCTGCCTGTCACTGCTGCTGTGTGTGTGTGCGAGTGACTGTGTATGTGTGTGTATGTATGTAGTGTGATGATGGGAGTGATGGGGAGTGATGGAGAAGGCAATGATGTAATATGTAGTATGTGTGTGAAGTGGATGTGTGTGTGTATGTATGTATGTGTCGTGTGTATGTGTGTGTGTGGATCGATGTGTATGTGTAGGCGGAGAAGGCCATGATGGGGTAATGGGGAGAAGGCCATGATGGGGTGATGGGGAGAAGGCCATGATGGAGGTGATGGGGAGAAGGCCATGATGGAGCTGATGGGGAGAAGGCCATGATGGAGGAGAGGGGGAGAAGGCAATGATGGAGGTGATGGGGAAAAGGCCATGATGGAGGTGATGGGGAAAAGGCCATGATGGAGGTGATGGGGAAAAGGTCATGATGGAGGTGATGGGGAAAAGGCCATGATGGAGGTGATGAGGAAAAGGCCATGATGGAGGTGATGGGGAAAAGGCCATGATGGAGGTGATGGAGAGAAGGCCGTGATGGGGAGAAGGCCATGATGGGGAGAAGGCCTTGATGGAGGTGATGGGGAAAAGGCCATAATGGAGGTGATGGGAAGAAGGCCATGATGGAGGTGATGGGGAGAAGGCCATGATGGAGGTGATGAGGATAAGGCCATAATGGAGATGATGGGGAGAAGGCCATGATGGAGGTGATGGGGAGAAGGCCATGATGGAGGTGAGGGTGGGAGGAGACCATGATGGAGGTGATGGGGAAAAGGCCATGATGGAGGTGATGGGGAGAAGGCCATGATGGAGGTGATGGGAAAAAGGCCATGATGGAGGTGATGGTGATAAGGCCATGATGGGGGTGATGGAGAGGGCAATGATGGGGATGGTGGGGAAAGAGAAAATGATGGAAGTGGTGGAAAGGGCAATGATGGGGTGGGGGAGAAGGCAATGATGGTGGTAGTGGAAAAGACAATGATGGGAGTGATGAGGAAGGAGGCAATGATGGGGGTGGTGGAGGAGAAGGCAATGATGGAGGTGGTGGAAAAAGGAAATGATGGGGTGGCAGGGGAGAAAGCAATGATAGTGGTGGGGGAGAAGGCAATGATGGAGGTGGGAAAGAGGGCAATGATGGGGTGGGGGAGAGGACAATAATGGGATGTGGGGAGAGGAGGACAATGAGGGGTGTAGGGGATTGGGATGGGAGGAAGGGGGACCTATAATGGCCTTAGGAACAGGGGGAGGTGGAGTACGACATTATTATCGCTTATTATGTCTAACACAGTCCCTTAGTATATAGTGTACTCACTTATTATGTCTAACACAGTCCCTTAGCATATAGTAAATGTACTTATTATGTATAACACAGACCCTTAGCATATAGTGCACTCACTAATTCTGTATAACACCATCCTTAGTTACATAGTTTCCTCTTTTATTATGTATAACACCATCCCTTATTACGTACCATCCTATCTAGTTATATATGGTGCCGTCCCTTATTATATAGCTTCCTCTGCTGTTATGTACAGTGCTGTCTCTTACATAGTGTATTCTTGTTAATTTTGTAATTAACATTGCTCTCTTTTATTACATAGTCCCCACTCATTTAGATATAAAGTGACTGTTGATGGAGGAGCCGGTGACCAGACGACTAGTCCACCATCTCCTCCATTAGAAAGGAAGCTTTCCTAGCCATCATTGCATTATACAGCTAACAAGACGGTATGTAATAAAAAACAGGGATCTATATAATACAATATGCAGGGAACGGTGCTGTACATAACAAGAGAGGGCACTGCATAATAAGGGACAGCAATATACATAATAAAGGAGACTATGTAATATATATATGTATGTGTGTGGCGCAATATATATATATATATACAGTATATATATATATATATATATATATATATATATATATATATATATATAGCTTTGTCGCCATAAAAGGAAGAGGGCCCAGACACATTTCTTGCACAGGGGCTCCAAGCTGTCAGTGTCCGCCCCTGGATTGAACCCCAGGTGGAAGATTCCCTATAATGAGGCAGATGGAGGCACTGTGGGTGCTATAGAAGGACCTGTGATCCAGTGGTGTCCATCTTTTTAGGATTGCATAAACGTGCTCTCAGCCACAGTTTTGTGCACTTCTGAAAAGAATACCACTGAACAGAGGCCAGACGGAGTCCAGAGTAACTCTGCTGCCTCATTATAGTGAATAGATCAATCGCAGGCCAGGATTGATAATCTGCCCAACCGGGCATTTTCCCTCTGGGCCACGATGTTTCCATTCATAGTGGGTGCGGGCCGGTAATGCCCACTGATCTTGCCGACCGACTGGCCGCTAATCTGGCCACCGACCCGTTTTTCCGGCTACTGGCCCTTTAAATCTGCTGGCACGGTGGTTCTAGAAGGGTTGCAACAAGAATGGAGTTGATTTTTTGAGGTAATTATACCACCGGAAGGGGCGGGCCTAGAGCTGTTTAGACCAGAGTTGATTTTTGTGATCCTCATTTTAGCCACTCTAATCAATATGGCTCTAGTCCCCGCCCCTTCTGGTGACATCATTACCTCAAAAAATCGTTCTAGTCGCTACTGTGCCGGAAGAGGAGCTGCTGCTGCCAGAGAGATATCTGTGCTTGCAGCTTTGTGCCTGTCTGCTGGTGATCTGTGCCCCTCAGCTATGTGCCGCCCAGTGATCTATGTGTCCCCCCTGTGATCTCTGTGGCTCCAGCTATGTGCCCACCCTGCGATTTCTGTAGCCCCAGCTATGTGCCCCCCAGATTTGTGCCCCATGTGATATCTGTGTTCCCTTCCAACTATATGCCCCCATGTGATCTGTGCCTCCCAGCAATGTGCCCCCCATGATCTCTGTGGTCCCAGCTATGTGCCCCCCTGTGATCTGTGCACATAGCTATATGGACCCCTGTGATCCCTGTGCCCCCCAGCTATGTGTCCCCTGTGATCTCTGCTCCCCCTGTGATTTCTGTGCCCTTCAGTTATGTGCCCTCCTGTGATCTCTGTGGCCCCAGTTATATGCCCCTTTGTGATCATTGTGGCCCTAGCCATGTGCCCCCATGATCTCTGTGGCCCCAGCTATGTGCCTCCCTGTGATCTCTGTGACCCCAGCTATGTGCCTTCTCTATGATCTCTGTGGCTCTAGCTATGTGCCCCCCTGTGATCTCTGTACCCCCTGTGATTTGTGTGCCCTCCATCTATATGCCCCCCGGTAATCTCTGTGGCCCCAGCTATGTGTTCCTCGTGATCTCTGTTCCCCCACTGATATCTGTGCCCTTCAGCTATGTGCCCTCCCGTGATCTCTGTGGCCCCAGCTATGTGCCTCCCTGTGATCTCTGTGGCCCCAGCTATGTGGCTTCTCTGTGATCTCTGTGGCTCTAGCTAAGTGCCCCCTGTGATCTCTGTACCCCCTGTGATTTGTGTGCCCTCCATCTATATGCCCCCTGTGATCTCTTGCCCCAGCTATGTGCCCCCCAGCTATGTGCCCCAATATGATCTCTGTGCACCCATGTGATCTCTGTCCCCCCAACTATATGCCCCCTGTGATCTCTGTGCCTCCCAGCTATGTACCCCTGTGATCTCTGTGCTCTCAGCTATGTGCCCCCCCTGTGATCTCTGTGGCCCTAGTTATGTGCCCCCTGTGATCTGTTCCCCATGTGATCTCTCTGCTCCCCCAGCTATATGCCCGCTGTGATCTCTGTGGCACCAGCTATGCACCCCTCTGTGATCTCTGGCCCCAGCTATGTGCCCCCCAGCTATGTTCCCCAATATGATCTCTGTGCACCCATGTGATCTCTGTCCCCCAACTATATGCCCCCCTGTGATCTCTGTGCTCCCAGCTATGAGCCCCTGTGATCTCTGTGGCCCTAGCTATATGCCACCCTGTAATCTCTGTTGCCCCAGCTATGTGCCCCCTTGATCTCTGTGGCACCAGCTATGTGCCCCCCTGTGATTTCTGTCCCCCATAGCTATATGTCCTTCTGTGATCTCTGTGCCTCCCAGCTATGTGCACCTGTGATCTCTGTGCTCCCAGCTATGTGCCCCACTCTGATGTCTGTGGCCCTAGCTATGTGCCCCCTGTGATCTCTGTTGCCCCAGCTATGTGCCCCCTGTGATTTCTGTGTCCCATAGCTAAATGTCCTCCTGTGATCCCTGTGCCCCCAGCTATGTGCCCCCTTCTGATCTGTTCCCCATGTGATCTCTCTGCTCCCCCAGCTTTATGCCCCCTGTGATCTGTGCCCCCCAGCTATGTACACCCCTGTGATCTTAGTGGCTCCCAGCTTTGTGACCCCTGTGATCGCTGTGCCCCCCTGCTATGTACCCCCTGTGATATTTGTGCTACCATGTGATCTCTGTGCCCCCTGTGATCTTTGTCCCCCCCAGCTATGTGCCCCCCAGCTATGTGCCCTCCTGTGATCTTTGTATCCCCCTGTGATTTCTGTGCCCCGTGATCTTCGTGCCCCCCAGGTGATCTCTGTCCCCCCGGTGATCTATGAGCCCTACCCGGTAATTTATGTGCCTGCCTGGCAATACCTGTACCCCCCAGTGCTGTATATCCCCCCTCCCCCAGTGCTGTAAATCCTCCCCAGGGCTGTATGTGCCCCTAACTGATATGTATATTCACCAGTGCTGCATTTACCCCAGAAGTGCTGTATATCCCCCCAGTGCTGTATATCCCCCATCTGTGATGTATGTAGCCCCCACCAGTGATGTATATTCTCCCAAGGGACATATATACCCCCAGGGCTGACGATGCTTCCTAGTGATGTATATAGCCCCTCAGTGATGTCTATTCCTCCCAGCCTCCCCAGTGATGAATATGTCCCAGCCTCTCCTGTGACATCTATGCCCCCAGTCCCTCCTGTAATTTATATGACCCCAGAGGTTCCTGTGATGCAGCAGTCTCAATGTTATGTATGTACAGCAGTCCCAGCGTCTCCTATGTGACGTATATACAGCAGTCCCATCGTCTCCTATGTGATGCATGTACAGCTGTCTCAGCGTCTCCTATGTGATATATACAGCAGTCCCAGCATCTCCTATGTGATGTATAGACAGCTGTCACAGTGTTTCCTATGTGATGTATATACAGCTGTCTCAGTGTTACCTATGTGATGTATATACAGTAGTCTCGGCGTCTCCCATGATTTACAAAACTTATTATGACAAAAAGTTGACTGCGCTCCTGGCCGTCACAAACCTGGAAAAGCAGCTGTGAGAAGCAACATGATCAATACCACCTAACATTACAAATGCACCAAAGAGAAGCAGCTCCAGCCGTCACATTAAGGGTGAGTTACCGCAATTGATTGTTTGACTAAATATACCGGGGTAATTTTCAAGGTGGTCATTTTTGTGTGGCCCCTGAATGATGGTACAAATTTCCCCCACCAAGAAACGGGTTACCCACCCCTGCTCTAGTGCATTCCATACTGAGACAGCTAGAATGTATGGTTGTAGTCAGGATCTGGAAGGAGCCCATACATTCTAACTACAACCCTGCTGTTAGTCGAGCCCTGCAGTGCAGCACCAGGACGTATCAGGGACAGCTGGAGCTCCTACCTGCATGCCTGATCTCGGCTGCTGCCTGCTTCCATTTAAGTTCGGGTCTGGGTGAGTGTTCCCAGCCCTGAAACAAGTATACAGCCAGGGTCATACTTGTAGTGGGCACGGATCTGATTAAGGAAAGTGCCACTGACTGGGTGTGCCTTTCCTACCCTCCCCTTACCCCTGATTGGTTCGGGCATGACAGCTGCCCTTCCATGATTTAGTGAGGTGGGGTTTAAGTATGGGGGGGCCAATTGGGATGAAGAAGGGATTAGCACAGCCCCTTCCTACGTATATAAAGTCCTTGGACGTTAGCAGCCCTTCCTCTTCCTCCGTTCACTGCGGTCCTGGAAGTGCTTTTCCCACCCTCCCTCCCCTTTTTGTTACAAATTTGCTGATGTTATGTTATTTCGTTCTTTTATTCGTAGTTATTACAAGTCACGGCGGTGGAGAAGTTATGGCACGAAGCTACGGCTTGCCGGCTGACTTGCCTGCGTCTATGGAGCAGGGCATTGAGCGGCTAGCGCGTTTTAAGAAAGCTAAGTGCCTGTTTACAAAAGGTTGTTAAATTTTATAAAAGAAGTTTAATAAAGCTGTGACCGACTTTCACCCATCATTTGATCTCAGTGTTTGATTAATAGTGGTTAAGAGGGGCTGAGGAAATGCGTTAAGGGGTTACCTTCCCCTCCTTTTAGGTCGACACAGTCTGAGAAACTCGCACGAGACTGGCACCTCAATACTAGGCACTGCCACCGGAGCTTCAGACCAGAGCGTTCAGCTGCATAGAAAAACATGCAGCTGCACACTCCAGTCCAGAGCAGTGCCGGGTATTGAGGTGCGAGTCTCGTGTGAGTTTCTCGCAAGTGTGACCCCGGCCTACATGAAAATATGTTCTGATTCCCTTGCCTTTTCCCTTCCCTGGTCCAGAACTGGCTGCAGGCTGCCTACTGGGACTGGGGATATGAGTTATCATAATTAGATTTTCCCCTTCTTAAAGTGGCCAGTCCTCCAGCAAGTTTTGCACCAGGAGCTTATTTGTCAAAGAGATGCTATGATTTCTATAGGGACTGATTTTCCAGAGGTCATATCACAATAAGCCCCTGCAAAGATCACCATTCTTTTTTTGGATGCTGTATGTGATGGAACCGCGTGAGGACAGTGTGAAACAGTAATACTGCTTGTATACTGAAGGGTAGTTATGAACAATTATTTTTTAGGGTATGTGCACACTATCAGTAAACACTGCAGCTTGGACGCTGTGTACAGCCGCAGCATCCAGATGTTAAAGCATAGTGGATGGGATTTCAAGAAATCCCATGTTCACTATATGTCCGTAGACGGCTGCAGAGACGCACATGTCTCTCCAGACCGCAGCATGTCTATTTATCTTGCGTAGACACGAGTCTCCGCAAGATAAATTTCACCAGTACAACGTATTGGACACAGGCGGAATCACCTGCGTTCAATAGCCGGCAGCGCTTTGGATGCAGCGGACATCTGCTGTGTCCAAAGTGCTGCTAATTACTGACCATGTGCACATACCCATAACGGGGTTGTCCAGGCTTATGGCAAAGTCTGCACTCTATATGACTAGACAAGCTGTGAGGATTCTCCATCGCCGGCGGGAACAGGCGTTCACGTGACTGTTAATATGCGGTATGCATGCGGACAGCCATATTCTGACCAGTCTGCATAACCTCACTCAATATACAGTACTTGTATTGAACGAGGCCAGATGTGTCTCACAATGTGGCCTGATATATGCGTATCGCATATGGCCGCTTGGTCTCAGCACCGTAAAATCCTGACAGCTGCACCTGCTGGGAGGATTCCCAAATCTGCAGTCATATAGAGTGACACACTGTGAAAAATGTTGACAACCCCTTTTAAGAATGCTGGTTTCACAATAATATTTCAGTTAGACAGGCTTCTGATCAAAGGTGAAAAAAGATAATAATAATAATAATAATAAATTTTATTTCTATAGCGTCGACATATTCCGCAGCATTTTACATTTCAGAGGGGACTTGTACAGACAATATACATTACAGCATAACAATAATCACATAGATCATAACAGATACCAAGGGGAATGAGGGCCCTGCTCGCAAGCTTACAATCTATGAGGAAAAAAGGGGAGACACGAAAGGTGGGTGGTAACAGTTACCCTGATTGTATGTGGGTCGCCCCTCACACCCAGGGCAGCGGGGTACTCGGTACCGGGCTGGTGTCAGGGGGAATGTGTCACAGCAGTGGTGACCCGTTCCGTGGCCCTGGGTGACCAATATCAATGGCGGTGATGTTAATGATGTTAAAGTTTATTGGAATAGTTCGTGACGCCACCTGTGGTGTTTGGCAAGCAAGATGTTAAGCCAACGCTGCGTGCAGATCCACTGGGACTGATGGTGTGGTGCAGCAAAGATGATGTAGCTCTCCACAGGTGGAGCTGTAGTCCCAGGGCAGTGTAGGTGCAATGGATGAGGAGAGGCGCAGAATAGTATAGATGCTGGTACCCAGGTGTAGCGGTGCTGGAATAACTGGAGGACACCAGAGTATGCGGTTCCAAAGCTTTACTCACTGCTTGCAGTTCACACAACTGCCTGCCTCCGCACTGTGTTCTTCAGGTCAGGGCCCCAGTCAACCTCCAGGCAGGATAGTATTCTCCTCTCCACACTCCGCCAATATGTGCCTTACTGAACGACTCCTCAAATGCGCCTTTAGGTTCGAAGCACTCCAGTACTTAGTTACCCTGGAATGCCTCTCTCTAGGTGTTCCTAGTCTCTACTTGTATGACAGACAGCTGTAGCCTGCTTGGGGGGCTCCGCTCTGCGTCCCGGCTCACTATCCAAGTGCTGTTGTGTCCCAAGTCTGCGATGGGAGTAAGGCGTTGGTGGCTCACTACTCCTCCGGTGTCTGTTGCCGGACATAAAGATCCAATCAACCTCGGGGACCGGGCCCCTGCCTTTGCGCTCTGGACTGGAAGGGTTCTCTCTCTTTCTCAACCTGCTTCCCACCATCCTTCTATTCTCCTTCGTTCCGATCTGTTCTATCTCTCTTATGGAATCTGTAGTCTCCAGTCTACATCTCTTTCTCCTTCTCTTCCTTCACTGCCCCAGTTCACTGGGGCAGCTGCAGCACTCCTTCCTCCATTCCTTCTTCCAGGGATCCCCACTCTTCACCGAGTGGCTGTTCTCTCCTACTCTGCCTGCCTTCTTCTGCGGACTGACCTGAAATCCTACACCTTCCCTCTCTTTTATATCTAACTCCACCCGCCTCCCCAGCACCTTTCGTGTTACGAAGCAAGGAACAACAAAAGGCACCCTATGACCTTTCCAGCATAAAGCATGGATGGGTCCCTGCTGAACTATCCTGTGTGTGGGGTGCAGGTGTGGGAATGTGGAAGGGAGTTCCCACCCTACCTGGATGGTGGGGTACCACACCTTAGGAGAAGGTGCAGTACCTCTGTGGCGACTGAAGCCTCAGGGGCGCCACATATGGACCAGCCATAATGTTAAGTGTGTAACAGTTCAGATGCAGAGGGCTAATGGAAGCATAAAGCATGTGGGAACATGATGCGGGGAACCTGGTTATGGTAAAAAACTTTTGGCTGTGCCACATAGGGATAGATTAGGTTAATGTGTTGAGGCGGTAGGCCAGTCTGAATAAATGAGTTTTCAGGGCACGCTTAAAATTGTGGGGATTGGGGACTAATCGTATTGACCAGGGAAGTGCATTCCAAAGAATTGGCGCAGCACGTGTATAGTCTTGAAGACGGGAGTAGGAGGTTCTGAGTATTGAGGATGCTAACCTCAGGTCATGAGCAGAATGGAGGGCGCGGGTAGGATGGTATACTGAAACAAGGAAGGAGATGTAGGGTGATGCTGAGCCATGAAGAGCTTTGTGGGTGAGGGTAATAAGTTTGTACTGGATTCTGGAGTGAATGGGTAGCCAGTGTAATGACTGGCACAAGGTAGAGGCATCGGTGTAACGATTGGTGAGAAATATGATCCTGGCAGCAGCATTCAAGACAGATTGGAGGGGGGGAGAGTTTGGTAAGAGGGAGACCGATTAGAAGGGAGTTACAATAGTCGAGACGAGAATGAATAAGAGAAACAGTCAGAGTTTTTGCAGAGTCAAAAGTAAGAAAGGGTCGAATTCTTGAAATGTTTTTGAGGTGCAGATAACAAGAGCGAGCCAGTGATCGGATGTGGGGGACAAAGGAAAACTCAGAGTCAAGTATGACCCCAAGACAGCGGGCATGTTGCTGGGGAGTAATAGTAGAACCACACACGGAAATGGCAATGTCGGGTATAGGTACATTAGTAGCGGGAGGAAACACAAGGAGTTCAGTCTTTGACAGGTTCAGTTTCAGACATAGTGAGGACATGATGTTATACACAGCATTTAGAAAATTGTTGGTGTTTTCTAGAAAGGCTGGCGTGATGTCAGGAGAAGAAGCGTATAATTGGGTGTCGTCAGCATAGAGATGGTACTGGAAACCAAATCTACTGATTGTTTGACCAATAGGGGCAGTATACAAAGAGAAGAGGAGGGGGCCTAGGACTGATCCTTGAGGAACCCCAACAGTAAGGGGAAGATGAGAGGAAGAGGAGCCAGCAAAAGATACAGTAAAGGAGTGGTCAGAGAGATAGGAGGAGAACCAGGAGAGAACGGTGTCCTTGAGGCCAATGGAATGGAGCATAGTGAGGAGAAGCTGATGATCCACAGTGTTGAATGCTGCAGAGAGATCCAAGAGAATTAGCATGGAGTAATGACCCTTTGATTTAGCTGTTAGTAGATCATTAGAGACTTTATTGAGGGCAGTTTCAGTAGAGTGTAAAGAGCGGAAACCGGATTGGAGAGGGTCGAGAAGAGAGTTTTCTGAGAGATAGCGGATAAGACGGGAGTGGACCAGGCGTTCCAGGAGTTTAGAGATGAAGGGAAGATTAGAAACAGGTCTATAGTTAGCGGCACAGTTTTGGTCAAGGGATGGTTTTTTAACTAGTGGATGTATGATGGCATGCTTAAATGAGGAGGAAAAGATAAGAGAAGAGAGAGAGAGGTTAAATATTTTAGTTAGGTGAGGGGTGACAGCAGGGGAAAGGGGCTGGAGTAGATGTGACGGAAATGGGTCACTGGTGCAAGTGGTTGGGCGAGAAGATGCAAGGAGCCTGCTTACTTCTTCTTCTGTGACTGGTTCAAAATCAGAGAGTGAGCTAGATGCAGTGGGGGAGGGAGGACAGTGCATGGTATGAGGTGATTGGGAGATAATTTCCTGTTGGATCTGGTCAATTTCTTCATTGAAGTAATTGGCCAGATCGTCAGCTCGAAGCTCCGTGGTTGGGGCCTGTACTCTTGGGTTGAGTAGAGAATGAAAAGTGTCAAAGAGAACTTTAGGGTTATTGGACAGTGAAGTGATGAGGGTGTTGAAGTAGGTTTGTTTTGAGAGGTGAAGGGCAGTGTTGTATGTTCGAAGCATAAACTTATGATGGATGAAATCTTCGGGTAGGTTGGATTTTCTCCACAGACTTTCGGCGCACCTGGAGCACCGCTGCAGGAAACGTGTTTGCAGGGTGTGCCAGGGTTGTCGCCGTCTGTGTTGTGGTGTTCTAGGTATAGGAGGAGCAAATTCATCCAGGGCACTTTGAAGTGTTTCATTGTAATGCTTCAATGCAGAATCAGGACATGAGAGGGAGGAGATAGGGGCCAATGAAGACTGCAAGTTCTTCATAAGTTTCTGGGTGTTAATGGCCTGTATGTTTCTATAAATATGGACAGTGGGGGTGACCTGAGCAGCCTGGCGGTTCTTGATAGAGAATGAAAGAAGGTTGTGGTCAGAGAGCGGGAGAGGGGAGTTTGCAAAATCATCCACTGCACAAAGCCGAGAGAAGACCAAGTCGAGGGAGTTTCCATCTTCATGCGTTGGAGAATTAGTAAGCTGCAAAAGGCCAAATGAGGAGGTTAGAGATAAAAGGTGAGTAGCAGATGGGGAGAGTGGAAGAGCAATGGGGATATTGAAATCTCCCATTATGAGGGTAGGGATGTCACAGGAGAGAAAATGTGGAAGCCAAGTGGCAAAATGATCCAGGAACTGAAGGGAGGGGCCGGGAGGACGATATACCACCGCCACTCGCATGGAGAAGGGGGTGAAGAGTCTGACGGCATGGACCTCAAAAGAAGGAAAGACAAGTGAGGGTACTTGAGGGATAACCTGAAAGGTACATTTTGATGATAGGAGCAGACCAACGCCTCCACCTGCTCTATTGTCTGATCTTGGGGATCATCCTAAAGGACGAATAATCACAGTCATCCATCTAGTCCATGTAACAGAGCCCAAGTTAGACGTGTTGTCTAGTCAGGTAATACTGATCACCCCTCTGCAGGTTAAATAATCATTCTGAGACTTGAGTAGAGTAATGTTTGGATTCAGCTTTACTGGGAGCTCAAGCAGTTGACACATGACTGTAAGTATGCTTTTACCAACCAGATTCTCATCCATTTTTCTCAAAGGGGTTATCTAGTCTAAATCCACGAGTCTGCATTCACGCTATATGTCACTAGTAAGTATATTGCAAGTGTGAATATGGCCGGGTCAGAGCTGGACTGGCCATCTGGCAATTCTAGCAAATAGCAGAATGGCCTGTCTGGTCATGGGCCAACATTGCCTGCTACGTTGTAAACAGAATTGGTGTTCTCAAGACACCCATACTGTTAAGAGTTGTGACGGAGCACAAAGTCGCCGACTCCGTCGCTTATCCCAGCAGGCCACGGGTATCATTAGAAATATTGGTCATGTTGTAATTCTTGCTTTGCTCCATCCAGGGGAATATTAGTAATATATTCCATCTGGTGCTTGGGGATATGAACAGCATGGGCCTGTATGATTTCAAATGCCAGGGCTGAATTTCAGTCCCAGTCTGTACCTGGGCCGGGTGTATGCATATTGACTACTCGCAGTCACGAGACCAACTGACCGTCATTCCCAGCTCTGAACCAAAGAATCCACAAAGTGTGCAGTGTGTACAGTGTGAGGATTCACAAGTCTGCGGTCATATAGAGTGACAAAGAGTAAATGCAGACTTGGGGATTTAGACAACCCCTTTAAGGCTTCTTTCACACTTCAGTCTTTTGGCGTCAGTCAAAATCCTTCAAAGTGTGAAAAAATGGATCCAGTGAAGATTGGCTAAAAACTGAAGCACCGGATCTGTTTTTTTGACGGATCCGTCGAAGTTGCAGATTTTGGAATTTAAAGGAGGAGAGAGAGAGACAATTTTGCTGTGCCAGAACGGCTTTTTGAGTTAAATTAAATGAATGAAAAATCTTGTGGGCATGCTCAGTTTAAAAAACGGAATCCATCACTTGATTCCGTCATGTGACGGACGGTGACGGATCTGCCACCCATAGTCATCCATTATAGCAAACAACGGACTGCGACGGATCCGTCACCATCCGTCTTTTCAACGCAGACAAAAAACGTTACTATGTCCGTTGTATCCAGGCGACGGATGCTGAAATTTCGAAGGAACGGTCAAATGACGGATGCAATGGATGGCCATCCATTGCAATCCGTCCTTAATGCAAGTCTATGAGAAAAAAAACGGATTCCGCTAAAAAAAGATCCGTTTTTTTCAAAAAAGGGCAGATTTCGACTGACGTCAAAAGACTGAAGTGTGACAAGTGCTTCAACCACCTAATAAAGTCCAATCTGAAGATTGCATTCTTTTAGTAATCAGCACTGGTGACTAAACATTTTCACTGGGTGGAAAACCCCTATAATAAGGATGTGCTGAGTATAAACTATAACTATTAGGCCAGGATAACACTACCGTATGTGATGCGAGAAACTCGCATGAGTCTCTCGCATTAACACCAGGCGCTGCCGCCGGCACACAGGAGCGGAGCAGCTGCTGCATAGAAATACATAAAGTCACACTATTGTTTAATCTGGATGTGAACCTGCTTTTCATCTTGTTCTTGATTACCACACACCAACTGCTTGATCAATACTGTTTACATTATTATCACCATATCCTATATTGACCAGTTTTTTCGGCTTTACAGCTAAGGTGTATATTATGCTTTTCTGTATCAGCTTAGTGCATTGTGAGGTTTTACAGGCAGCTAAGAATAATGTAACCATATGAATAACGACTGATATAGATCCATATTCACTTACAGTGAGTATTGTAGCACAGCCAGATAGGACAGGGTTAAACCCAAACTCTGCAGGCTCTGATTATTAGCACCTGGCTGCTCTGCATATAATCGGGCTAGGTGCTCACATTAGTCAATCTGCTTGGGAAAAGCTGACCAGAGTGGGTGATAGTGGAGCTGAAGAGAAACTGCACAGGCTGTGTGCACCAAACTGCAAGTATCACTGGTTACTGTGGACAATAGCTGTTTTGTTTGACCGAACTGAGACTAGCTCAGCCGTGCCTGAGTAGCCAGGGTATATATTGTGTAGTCAGCCCCTGGATAAGGCTAGGGATTTATGCTTATGGTTTTGTTTTTTTGGTCCTTTACAACCTGTGGAAAAAATGTCACATTATTCCACAAGAAACCTGTGCCTGTGTGCAGAGCCACCATAAGAGCATTACTGCCCTTACTAGTGTATGGAGCATGGTGAGCAGAAGCAAAGAGAGGGGCGGTGTACTTCTTCTTACTGGGCTCCAGGGGCAGGATTCGGCCAGGTCAGTAAAGGAACGCATGTCCGAGGACACACAATAAGTTAAAATCTATGCACAGCTATAGCTTTCTGCACGGCAATAGTTTAAAGCTGCCAGTCAATCAGAGGCCGGCAGCTGATGTCAGCATGTTATGTCATTGCCATGCACTGGCGCATCAAATGAATGAGGAAGAGGATGCTGCTGGACCGCGGCCAGGTAAAAAGAAGCTTTTATTCTACTGAAAGCTGCCATATGGGGGCTGGGATAGTAGAGTAGAAGTTGGGGAATGTGCTATGGAAGTGATCAGCTATTGAGCACTGTGTGCTTATTTTCTGCAGAGACGAGTCCTGGCTGGAAGAAGTGATGTCAGTCTGCACTGGATGAAGAAGAAAAAGAGAAGTTGAAGGACTTCAAAAACAAATTTCACTGATGAGTCAGTGTATTGCATACAACATACAGAGCTCCTGTTTATAATGTCACTGCTGATCACCATTACCTGCACACCGACACTATATACAGAGCTCCTGTGTATAATGTCACTGGTGATCACTGTATTACTTGTACACTGTATACTATATACAGAGCCCCTGTGCATAATGTCACTAGTGATCCCTGTATTAACTGTACACTTACACTATACACTGCATACTATGTATAGAGTTCCTGTGTATAATGGTAATATTAGTATTGTGGTTTTTTTTTTTTAATTAATGATGAGTTTTGTAGTATTCGGTCACTGTGGTCTGGTCATGGTGTGGCGATATTTATCCCTTGTATGTAATATTATTCGGACATTACAGTGCCTTGTGAAAGTATTCAGCCCCCTGGAACTTTTCCCACATATCATGCTTAAAACATAAAGATACCAAATATACATTTTTGGTGAAGAATCAACAACAAGTGGGACACAATGATGAAATTTATTGGTTATTTTAAATTTTTGGGGAAATTCAAAAACTGAAAAGTGGGGCGTGCAATATTATTAGGCCCCTTTACTTTCAGTGCAGCAAACTCACTCCAGAAGTTCATTGTGGATCCCTGAATGATCCAATGTTCTCCTAAAATGATTAATGATGATAAATATAATCCACCTGTGTGTAAACAAGTCTCCGTATAAATGCACCTGCTCTGTGATAATCTCAGGGTTCTGTTTGAAGCACAGAGAGCATCATGAAGACCAAGAAACACAACAGGCAGGTCCATGATACTATTGTGGAGAAGTTTAAAGCTGGATTTGGATACAAAATGATTTCCAAAACGTTAAACATCCCAAGGAGCACTGTGCAAGCGATCATATTGAAATGGAAGGAGTATCATACCACTGCAAATCTACCAAGACCCGGCTATCCCTCTAAACTTTCATCTCAAACAAGGAGAAGACTGATCAGAGATGCAGCCAAGAGTCCCATGATCACTCTGGATGAACTGCAGAAATCTATAGCGGAGGTGGGACAGTCTGTCCATAGGACAACAATCAGTCATACACTGCACAAATCTAGCCTTTATGGAGTGGCAAGAAGAGAGCCATTTCTCAAAGATATCCATAAAAAGTGTCATTTAAAGTTTGCAACAAGCCACCTGGGAGACACACCAAACATGTGGAAGAAGGTGCTCTGGTCAGATGAAACCAAAATTGAACATTTTGGCATAAAGGCAACACAGCTCATCACCATGAACACACCATCCTAACCGTCAAACATGGTGGTGGCAGGATCATGGCTTGTGGTGGTAGCATCATGGTTTGGGCCTGCTTTTCTTCAGCAGGGACAGGGAAGATGGTTAAATTTGATGGGAAGATGGATGGAGCCAAATACAGGACCATTCTTGAAGAAAACCTGTTGGGAGTCTGAAAAGACCTGAGACTGTGACGGAGATTTGTCTTCCCACAAGACAATGATCCCAAACATGAAGCAAAATCTACAATGGAAAGGTTTACAAATAAACGTATCCAGGTGTTAGAATGTCAAAATCGAGACCTGAAAACAATCGAGAATCTATGGAAAGAGCTGAAAACTACTGTTCACAAACGATCTCCATCAAAGCTCACTGAGCGCAAGCTGTTTGCCAAGGAAGAATGGGCAAGAATTTCAGTCTCTCGATGTACCAAAACTGATACAGACATACCCCAAGCAACTTGCAGCTGTAATCGCAGCAAAAGGTGGCGCAACAATGTATTAAGTTAAAGGGGCCAAATAATATTGCACGCCCCACTTTTCAGTTTCTGAATCTTAACAAAAAATTAAAATAACCAATAACTTTCGTTCAACTTCACAATTGTGTCCCACTTGTTGTTGATTCTTCACCAAAAATTTACATTTGGTATCTTTATGTTTTGAAGCATGATATGTGGGAAAAGGTTGAAAAGTTCCAGGGGGCTGAATACTTTCGCAAGGCACTGTATGTGGTTCGGCTATTGTAATACAGTATTTGTTCCTTTTATGTGGTATTATTCGGTCACTACGTGGTTTCGTCATAGTGTGATGGTATTTGTCCTTTGAATGTGGTATTATTAGTAATTTTAAAAAATGTTTGACACATACTTACAGAAAAATAAATAAAATGTACCTAAAAAGATTATTAGGTATTTTAAGAAATGTTTAATAGTTTAGAGTAGGGTCCGGCCAAAACAGTTTACCTTGCTGTTTGTGGTGGCGGCTTAAAAAAATCTTTTGGCCAAAACAAAAGCTGCTGGCTGTGAATGTGATATGGTGTTAGATGGTAACTGTTATAAGGTATGTCTCCACGGGGCATACTGGCAGCACTTTGGGCAAAGCGGAAACATGCTCTGCCCAAAGTGCCGCCCCCCTTTGTATGCGACTTGATACCGCATGTGTTCATTGAACATATGCAGAATCACCGCATCGTACCCATAGACAGGGTTATTTACAGTCATATGTTAAAGTTTGGGCACCCCTATTAATGTTAACCTTTTTTCTTTATAACAATTTTGGTTTTTGCAACAGCTATTTCAGTTTCATATATCTAATAACTGATGGACTCAGTTATATTTCTGGATTCAAATGAGGTTTATTGTACAGAAAATGTGCAATCTGCATTTTAACAAAATTTGACCGGTGCAAAAGTATGGGCACCTCAACATAAAAGTGACATTAATATTTCGTAGATCCTCCTTTTGCAAAAATAACAGCCTCTAGTCGCTTCCTGTAGCTATTAATGAGTTCCTGGATCCTGGATGAAGGTATTTGTGACCATTCCTGTTTACAAAACAATTCCAGTTAAGTTTGATGGTCGCCGAGCATGGACAGCCCGCTTCAAATCATCCCACAGATGTTCAATGATATTCAGGTCTGGGGACTGGGATGGCCATTCCAGAACATTGTAATTGTTCCTCTGCATGAATGCCTGAGTAGATTTGGAGCGGTGTTTTGGATCATTGTCTTGCTGAAATATCCATCCCCTGCATAACTTCAACTTTGTTGCACATTATTGTCAAGAATCTGCTGATACTGAGTTGAATCCATGCGACCCTCAACTTTAACAAGATTCCCAGTGTCAGCATTGGCCACACAGCCCCAAAGCATGATGGAACCTCCACCAAATTTTACTGTGGGTAGCAAGTGTTTTCTTGGAATGCTGTGTTTTTTAGCCTCCATGCATAACGCCTTTTTGTATGACCAAACAACTCAATCTTTGTTTCATCAGTCCACAGGACCTTCTTCCAAAATGTAACTGGCTTGTCCAAATGTGCTTTTGCATACCTCAGGCGACTGTGCTTGTGGCGTGCTTGCAGAAACGGCTTCTTTTGCATCACTCTCCCATACAGCTTCTCCTTGTGCAAAGTGGCTGTATTGTTGACCGATGCACAGTGACACCATCTGCAGCAAGATGATGCTGCAGGTCTTTGGAGGTGGTCTGTGGATTGTCCTTGACTGTTCTCACCATTCTTCTTCTCTGCCTTTCTGATATTTTTCTTGGCCTGCCACTTCTGGGCTTAACAAGAACTGTACCTGTGTTCTTCCATTTCCTTACTATGTTCCTCACAGTGGAAATTGACAGGTTAAATCTCTGAGACAACTTTTTGTATCCTTCCCCTGAAAAGCTATGTTGAATAATCTTTGTTTTCAGATCATTTGAGAGTTGTTTTGAGGAGCCCATGATGCCACTCTTCACAGGAGAATCAAATAGGAGAACTACTTGCAAGTGGCCACCTTAAATACCTTTTCTCATGATTTGATACACCTGGCTATGAAGTTCAAAGCTCAATGAGGTTACAAAACCAATTTAGTGCTTCAGTAAGTCAGTAAAAAGTAGTTAGGAGTGTTCAAATCAAGAAAATGATAAGGGTGCCCATACTTTTGCACCGGTCAAATTTTGTTTAAATGCAGATTGCACATTTTCTGTTAGAACAATAAACCTCATTTGAATCCAGAAATATAACTGAGTCCATCAGTTATTAGATATATGAAACTGAAATAGCTGTTGCAAAAACCAAAATTGTTATAAAGAAAAAAGGTTAACATTAATAGGGGTGCCCAAACTTTAACACATGACTGTATCTTGCGGAGAGGGAGCGTCTCCACAAGATAAATAGACATGCTGCGGTCAGGAAAGACGCACTGCATGTCCATATACGCAGGGCCGCCGGATGCAGCCCTGCACGCATAGTGGAGACAGGATTTCATAAAATCCCCTCCAATATGCTGTAACATTTGGATGCTGCAGCTGTACGCAGCGTCCAATCCACAGCAAATAGTGAATGTTTCCGGACCATGGAAACATACCCTAAAAGTGTGAATGGTGAGGACATGGTGCAGAAGTGGAGTTTTTCCAAGACTAGACAGTGGGACTGTGTATAATGTCACTGGTGATCCCTGTATTACCTGTATACTTACACTACTGTATATACAGAGCTCTTTGGTATAATGGCCCTTATGGTAATATTAGTATTGTGTTTTTTTAAATTAATGATCAGTATTGTAGTATCTGGTCACTATGTGGTCTGGTCATGGTGTGGTGGCATTTATCCCTTGTATGTAATATTATTTGGTCATTATATTGTGGTAATATGTGGTCCAGCCATGGTATGACAGAATTTGTTCCTTGTATGTGGTATTAGTCATTTTTAAAAATGTACCTAAAGAGCATTGAATATTTTAAGAAATGTTTAATAGAGTAGGGCCCGATCAAAAGAGTCTTCCTTGTGGTGGGGCTTAAAAAATCGATGGCTGTATGTGATCTGGTGTTCGATGGGAACTACTAATGTGTGATTGGTGAGGACGTGATGCAGAAGTGGAGTTTTTCCAAGACTGGGCAGGGGACTGTAGAATATGGGGCTCCAAAATTCCTGGTGACAGCCCTGCCTGTGTGAATGCTACCTAATGTCTGATAGTAAGAAATCCTTCATTGTGTGGGTTTATATAATAGTATTTATGCACTCATAGAAATATAGATCTATGTCGCTTAAAGTATCCTCTAAAGAAAGCAGCACTATACAAAACTGACACTGCAAACGAGAGCACGCTTCAGAGTATCGACCCAGTATCCTCCATATATACATGGCCCATCCTTTGTCACACTGGAGGGATGAGACCCATAGATGGGTGTCTGTCAATTTGGTAGACAGCACTAAATTATAATACATATAATGGGTGAGAGATACAGACAACCATCTGGATACTAACTAGTAGTCTGCCACGAATGGCACCCATTTCTTCTTATACCAGAAACAGACTGGATAGATTCAATGTATCTGCAGTTTCCATCTGCTATGTGGCCATTGCCCTTTGTTCACATAGGTCCCTGTTCAAACAAGGTGGCTCTTCTTCCTATACTATTATTTATTACTTCCATACCATCTTTTTTATATACTAGATATATCTGTAATTCTGCTTATTTTGCCTATATTTTACTATTGAGAAACCAGAGCAATCTTCAAATTATCTACAAGCTTATACAGCCTGTGCCGGAGTGTGAGCATTCCCCACTCCAATATGGCAGGTACATATAACTGAGTGCAGTAGACATGCACAGATTGAGGGCAGCTCCCTGATCTAATATGGCGCCACACAACTTGATGGAGAGAAGAGAGCATGTGCAAATCAGTCAGTGCCGGGGTGTACACTGACAGCTTGGGGCCCCTGTGCAAAAAAAATGTTTGGGCCCCTCTATGTTTATGGCAACCAAGCTACAGATATTTGTCTCCTCTCAATATGAATATTACTGTCCCCTATTACATGATGCCCTCTTATGTACAGCACCATCCCTTACATATCGGAATCTCGTTATTTAGAGCATCCTGTTTTATTATAGTATCCACTCTTGTTATATAAAAACTGAAGTGATTGCTGATGGAAGTTGGTAAAGCTTCTTTTCTGATAGCAAAGTATGATTAACTGGTGAGATGTTGCACCATCAGCAGTCATGTTATATCTAACAAGAGAGGACACTGTAGTAAAGAGAGAGCGCTGTGATTAACAAAAATAACAAGAAAGCAATATGTAAAGAACGGTGCTATATATAAGAAGATATAATACTTTGTAATAATGGGACAATAATGTACATAAAAACAGAGGACGCAACATATTAGGGGACTGTCCCATACATAACTAAAGAGGATGGTACGTAATCAGGGATGCCCCTTCCTGGGATAATGTCCCCCATACTGGGTCCATTCCTGGGATAGTGTGCCCCTTCCTGGGATAATGTCCCCCATACTGGGACCATTCCTGGGATAGTGTGCCCCTTCCTGGGATAATGTCCCCCATACTGGGACCATTCCTGGGATAGTGTGCCCCTTCCTGGGATAATGTCCCCCATACTGGGACCATTCCTGGGATAGTGTGCCCCTTCCTGGGATAATGTCCCCCATACTGGGACCATTCCTGGGATAGTGTGCCCCTTCCTGGGATAATGTCCCCCATACTGGGACCATTCCTGGGATAGTGTGCCCCTTCCTGGGATAATGTGTTCTGTTCTCCAATACATAAAAAAATACTACTCGTCTTCCCCCTACGCTGCCTGGTGTTCGCTTCTACAGCCGCTGCAGTTGACTTCAGCATCCTCGCCATGGTGCATGATGTCGATGCCATGTGTCACCAGTCACGGGCACGCCGACGTCAGCTACCAGTCTCTGATAGGCCACTGGCATGTATTGCAGCTCAGTGAGCCAGCGGGTCCCCTGCACCACAAAACATTTCAGCAGAATGTGGCTCCAAGGACTTGCATCCAGCTGATATAGTCGTTGGTGTTGGCGTGCCCCCTCCACCTCTAGGCCCCTGGTGTAGTGAGTAGCTGGGATCACTGACATCACACTTGAGCCTAGAGCACATTCTATGTATATTACTACCGTCAGCAGTTATATGAGCAATCATTAATTATAACACTTGTGTTATCACATTATCTCTATCAAGCAATTAAGGTTTTAATATTATATGCACAATACCTGTGAACTGGCACAGGATGAAAATCAGTTATTGTTATATGCTTAATGACTCATGAGGAGATTGATATTATTGCACTGTATACATATGCAGGGCCAGCGTCAGCTCTTGGGTAAGTGTCAGGGCCCTGAGCAGGCTGGGGGGCCCACTCACCATTGGGGACACCAGCACGCTATGGGGACCGGTGCCAGCACCCACAAGTTGGCCCCCCCGCTTGCTTAGGGCCCAAGTACTAGTAATACTTACCTCTCCCTGTTCTTCCGCTGCAGTGTCTTCCACATCTTCTCACTCTGGGATGTTTCAGGTCAGATGGTGCGATGATGTGACTAGTGTGCTCCCTCTTCTCTGAACAGTCACAGTGCAAAAAGCCGGACGACTGCAATGCTGAGGAGTCTGGAGCAGAGCAGCGGCCAGCGAGGAGAGGTGAGCATTTCATTTTTTTTACGCTTGGCGCAATATATTGGACTCATATATACTGGAGCATTGTATGGGGCCCATCATATACTGGAGCATTATATGGGGCCCACGATCCTGTATGGAGAGCTATGTGGAACCCATAATACTGGAGCCCAACACCGGAACTGCTGTAACCCACCAACCTACTGTCTCCTTCCCCACCATCCTGTAGCATGTAAGCCCGAAAGGGCAGGGTCCTCTCCCCTCTGTATCAGTCTGTCATTGTTAGTTTACTGTAAGTGATATCTGTAATTTGTATGTAACCCCTTCTCATGTACAGCACCATGGAATCAATGGTGCTATATAAATAAATAATAATACTGTATAGAGGACTAAACTGTCCGGTTTCTGAGCTAAATAGTTATTACTCATGTAATGTAAGAAGTAAGTGAAATCTTTGGCATTGTTCTATACCTATATTTCTCTGCCGTATCTGTGTATCGTGGTATGTCTTAAAGGGACCCACTGAGACCATTTCCCCAGGGCCCATGAAAACCTGGAGCCGGCCCTGTACATATCAACTATTCTTTCCTGATGTATATTGATTGATCACTGATTATACAGTGTAACCTATATGTACTGTGCTTATACTCTGTGAATGTTGATGGCTTGAGAAAGGTTCACAGTTTGAAAAGTTGAAATGTCGCGCATATCTGGGTGAATAAAGACCACAGTTTATTTCACGATCTCATGCCTGGAGTGCTGCTATATTTTTTTTTTTTTTTTTGCCATGTATCTACATCAATCTATATTCATATGGTTACATTTCTATATGAAAAACAGCTGCATACATGTGTCCATATATATATATATATATCAGTGTATAATACACAGACTTGATTATTCTGACACAAGCATCCTGGCTGAATGTGGCATGTAATACAAGAGTGTACTATTTCTTGACCAAATGTGTAACTTTCCATGACCCTAACTGGATTCCCATGGAGTCCTGTAAATCTTTTTATTCGGCTTTACAGTACACTGCATTATATACTGATTCTGGGTTACACAATGATTTTGGCCATGGCACAGGTTGTGCAGCATAAAATCATTGTAAGCTGCTGCTACATGACATAGCAGCAGAAATAAAGTGATTAGGGTCACAACACATCCCCTGGGTACCACGACAAGCAGATTGAAAAAAAAATCAGAACTTGTCCCACCACTGCAGGGGTCGCAATGTGACCCTCCTCACCTGTATCAGAGGCATGAAGAGAAGTTTGGCAGCTTGATCTATGCTGTAACTAAACATCATTTTGCTTCAGCATGTGTTTATGGGATAACGTTCCTGCCGTGCACGTCACTGTCAGCTGCTATCTCCACGGTGCAACACACTTGGATGCACATACACCTGACGTGGGGGTCCCCCTTCAGTATGGACCCGGTTGCACCCTCTGTAATTGCAATCATTACACCCATGAGTAATAGAGGACATGTGACAGTGCTATCACCATTGTGGTGTGAGGTGTAGTGATCGGTGCTGAACTGCCACAGATGGAAGCACAGGATCACTACTCAGTCAGTTTCAGTGCTGGAATGAATGATAGTATCTGCCCCAGCACTAATCTTAAAAGCCAATGATTGTGTAGTGCGTGGGAAGAGGGCAGCGCTGGAGGAGAGTTTAGGGGAAAAAAAGCAGAGCAATTTGCCTAGTGTGGGGAGCAGCATGTAATCAAACTCCGTGCAGGCAATAAAGTGAAATTCAGGGTGTCATAAATTCAATAGAGGTGAAACTAGCTTTATTAATACATTAGAATGTTATTTTTTAATGCTGGCAGTATATCTCGGGCTGCGGCTGGCAGTATATCTCGGGCTGCGGCTGGCAGTATATCTCGGGCTGCGGCTGGCAGTATATCTCGGGCTGCGGCTGGCAGTATATCTCGGGCTGCGGCTGGCAGTATATCTCGGGCTGCGGCTGGCAGTATATCTCGGGCTGCGGCTGGCAGTATATCTCGGGCTGCGGCTGGCAGTATATCTCGGGCTGCGGCTGGCAGTATATCTCGGGCTGCGGCTGGCAGTATATCTCGGGCTGCGGCTGGCAGTATATCTCGGGCTGCGGCTGGCAGTATATCTCGGGCTGCGGCTGGCAGTATATCTCGGGCTGCGGCTGGCAGTATATCTCGGGCTGCGGCTGGCAGTATATCTCGGGCTGCGGCTGGCAGTATATCTCGGGCTGCGGCTGGCAGTATATCTCGGGCTGCGGCTGGCAGTATATCTCGGGCTGCGGCTGGCAGTATATCTCGGGCTGCGGCTGGCAGTATATCTCGGGCTGCGGCTGGCAGTATATCTCGGGCTGCGGCTGGCAGTATATCTCGGGCTGCGGCTGGCAGTATATCTCGGGCTGCGGCTGGCAGTATATCTCGGGCTGCGGCTGGCAGTATATCTCGGGCTGCGGCTGGCAGTATATCTCGGGCTGCGGCTGGCAGTATATCTCGGGCTGCGGCTGGCAGTATATCTCGGGCTGCGGCTGGCAGTATATCTCGGGCTGCGGCTGGCAGTATATCTCGGGCTGCGGCTGGCAGTATATCTCGGGCTGCGGCTGGCAGTATATCTCGGGCTGCGGCTGGCAGTATATCTCGGGCTGCGGCTGGCAGTATATCTCGGGCTGCGGCTGGCAGTATATCTCGGGCTGCGGCTGGCAGTATATCTCGGGCTGCGGCTGGCAGTATATCTCGGGCTGCGGCTGGCAGTATATCTCGGGCTGCGGCTGGCAGTATATCTCGGGCTGCGGCTGGCAGTATATCTCGGGCTGCGGCTGGCAGTATATCTCGGGCTGCGGCTGGCAGTATATCTCGGGCTGCGGCTGGCAGTATATCTCGGGCTGCGGCTGGCAGTATATCTCGGGCTGCGGCTGGCAGTATATCTCGGGCTGCGGCTGGCAGTATATCTCGGGCTGCGGCTGGCAGTATATCTCGGGCTGCGGCTGGCAGTATATCTCGGGCTGCGGCTGGCAGTATATCTCGGGCTGCGGCTGGCAGTATATCTCGGGCTGCGGCTGGCAGTATATCTCGGGCTGCGGCTGGCAGTATATCTCGGGCTGCGGCTGGCAGTATATCTCGGGCTGCGGCTGGCAGTATATCTCGGGCTGCGGCTGGCAGTATATCTCGGGCTGCGGCTGGCAGTATATCTCGGGCTGCGGCTGGCAGTATATCTCGGGCTGCGGCTGGCAGTATATCTCGGGCTGCGGCTGGCAGTATATCTCGGGCTGCGGCTGGCAGTATATCTCGGGCTGCGGCTGGCAGTATATCTCGGGCTGCGGCTGGCAGTATATCTCGGGCTGCGGCTGGCAGTATATCTCGGGCTGCGGCTGGCAGTATATCTCGGGCTGCGGCTGGCAGTATATCTCGGGCTGCGGCTGGCAGTATATCTCGGGCTGCGGCTGGCAGTATATCTCGGGCTGCGGCTGGCAGTATATCTCGGGCTGCGGCTGGCAGTATATCTCGGGCTGCGGCTGGCAGTATATCTCGGGCTGCGGCTGGCAGTATATCTCGGGCTGCGGCTGGCAGTATATCTCGGGCTGCGGCTGGCAGTATATCTCGGGCTGCGGCTGGCAGTATATCTCGGGCTGCGGCTGGCAGTATATCTCGGGCTGCGGCTGGCAGTATATCTCGGGCTGCGGCTGGCAGTATATCTCGGGCTGCGGCTGGCAGTATATCTCGGGCTGCGGCTGGCAGTATATCTCGGGCTGCGGCTGGCAGTATATCTCGGGCTGCGGCTGGCAGTATATCTCGGGCTGCGGCTGGCAGTATATCTCGGGCTGCGGCTGGCAGTATATCTCGGGCTGCGGCTGGCAGTATATCTCGGGCTGCGGCTGGCAGTATATCTCGGGCTGCGGCTGGCAGTATATCTCGGGCTGCGGCTGGCAGTATATCTCGGGCTGCGGCTGGCAGTATATCTCGGGCTGCGGCTGGCAGTATATCTCGGGCTGCGGCTGGCAGTATATCTCGGGCTGCGGCTGGCAGTATATCTCGGGCTGCGGCTGGCAGTATATCTCGGGCTGCGGCTGGCAGTATATCTCGGGCTGCGGCTGGCAGTATATCTCGGGCTGCGGCTGGCAGTATATCTCGGGCTGCGGCTGGCAGTATATCTCGGGCTGCGGCTGGCAGTATATCTCGGGCTGCGGCTGGCAGTATATCTCGGGCTGCGGCTGGCAGTATATCTCGGGCTGCGGCTGGCAGTATATCTCGGGCTGCGGCTGGCAGTATATCTCGGGCTGCGGCTGGCAGTATATCTCGGGCTGCGGCTGGCAGTATATCTCGGGCTGCGGCTGGCAGTATATCTCGGGCTGCGGCTGGCAGTATATCTCGGGCTGCGGCTGGCAGTATATCTCGGGCTGCGGCTGGCAGTATATCTCGGGCTGCGGCTGGCAGTATATCTCGGGCTGCGGCTGGCAGTATATCTCGGGCTGCGGCTGGCAGTATATCTCGGGCTGCGGCTGGCAGTATATCTCGGGCTGCGGCTGGCAGTATATCTCGGGCTGCGGCTGGCAGTATATCTCGGGCTGCGGCTGGCAGTATATCTCGGGCTGCGGCTGGCAGTATATCTCGGGCTGCGGCTGGCAGTATATCTCGGGCTGCGGCTGGCAGTATATCTCGGGCTGCGGCTGGCAGTATATCTCGGGCTGCGGCTGGCAGTATATCTCGGGCTGCGGCTGGCAGTATATCTCGGGCTGCGGCTGGCAGTATATCTCGGGCTGCGGCTGGCAGTATATCTCGGGCTGCGGCTGGCAGTATATCTCGGGCTGCGGCTGGCAGTATATCTCGGGCTGCGGCTGGCAGTATATCTCGGGCTGCGGCTGGCAGTATATCTCGGGCTGCGGCTGGCAGTATATCTCGGGCTGCGGCTGGCAGTATATCTCGGGCTGCGGCTGGCAGTATATCTCGGGCTGCGGCTGGCAGTATATCTCGGGCTGCGGCTGGCAGTATATCTCGGGCTGCGGCTGGCAGTATATCTCGGGCTGCGGCTGGCAGTATATCTCGGGCTGCGGCTGGCAGTATATCTCGGGCTGCGGCTGGCAGTATATCTCGGGCTGCGGCTGGCAGTATATCTCGGGCTGCGGCTGGCAGTATATCTCGGGCTGCGGCTGGCAGTATATCTCGGGCTGCGGCTGGCAGTATATCTCGGGCTGCGGCTGGCAGTATATCTCGGGCTGCGGCTGGCAGTATATCTCGGGCTGCGGCTGGCAGTATATCTCGGGCTGCGGCTGGCAGTATATCTCGGGCTGCGGCTGGCAGTATATCTCGGGCTGCGGCTGGCAGTATATCTCGGGCTGCGGCTGGCAGTATATCTCGGGCTGCGGCTGGCAGTATATCTCGGGCTGCGGCTGGCAGTATATCTCGGGCTGCGGCTGGCAGTATATCTCGGGCTGCGGCTGGCAGTATATCTCGGGCTGCGGCTGGCAGTATATCTCGGGCTGCGGCTGGCAGTATATCTCGGGCTGCGGCTGGCAGTATATCTCGGGCTGCGGCTGGCAGTATATCTCGGGCTGCGGCTGGCAGTATATCTCGGGCTGCGGCTGGCAGTATATCTCGGGCTGCGGCTGGCAGTATATCTCGGGCTGCGGCTGGCAGTATATCTCGGGCTGCGGCTGGCAGTATATCTCGGGCTGCGGCTGGCAGTATATCTCGGGCTGCGGCTGGCAGTATATCTCGGGCTGCGGCTGGCAGTATATCTCGGGCTGCGGCTGGCAGTATATCTCGGGCTGCGGCTGGCAGTATATCTCGGGCTGCGGCTGGCAGTATATCTCGGGCTGCGGCTGGCAGTATATCTCGGGCTGCGGCTGGCAGTATATCTCGGGCTGCGGCTGGCAGTATATCTCGGGCTGCGGCTGGCAGTATATCTCGGGCTGCGGCTGGCAGTATATCTCGGGCTGCGGCTGGCAGTATATCTCGGGCTGCGGCTGGCAGTATATCTCGGGCTGCGGCTGGCAGTATATCTCGGGCTGCGGCTGGCAGTATATCTCGGGCTGCGGCTGGCAGTATATCTCGGGCTGCGGCTGGCAGTATATCTCGGGCTGCGGCTGGCAGTATATCTCGGGCTGCGGCTGGCAGTATATCTCGGGCTGCGGCTGGCAGTATATCTCGGGCTGCGGCTGGCAGTATATCTCGGGCTGCGGCTGGCAGTATATCTCGGGCTGCGGCTGGCAGTATATCTCGGGCTGCGGCTGGCAGTATATCTCGGGCTGCGGCTGGCAGTATATCTCGGGCTGCGGCTGGCAGTATATCTCGGGCTGCGGCTGGCAGTATATCTCGGGCTGCGGCTGGCAGTATATCTCGGGCTGCGGCTGGCAGTATATCTCGGGCTGCGGCTGGCAGTATATCTCGGGCTGCGGCTGGCAGTATATCTCGGGCTGCGGCTGGCAGTATATCTCGGGCTGCGGCTGGCAGTATATCTCGGGCTGCGGCTGGCAGTATATCTCGGGCTGCGGCTGGCAGTATATCTCGGGCTGCGGCTGGCAGTATATCTCGGGCTGCGGCTGGCAGTATATCTCGGGCTGCGGCTGGCAGTATATCTCGGGCTGCGGCTGGCAGTATATCTCGGGCTGCGGCTGGCAGTATATCTCGGGCTGCGGCTGGCAGTATATCTCGGGCTGCGGCTGGCAGTATATCTCGGGCTGCGGCTGGCAGTATATCTCGGGCTGCGGCTGGCAGTATATCTCGGGCTGCGGCTGGCAGTATATCTCGGGCTGCGGCTGGCAGTATATCTCGGGCTGCGGCTGGCAGTATATCTCGGGCTGCGGCTGGCAGTATATCTCGGGCTGCGGCTGGCAGTATATCTCGGGCTGCGGCTGGCAGTATATCTCGGGCTGCGGCTGGCAGTATATCTCGGGCTGCGGCTGGCAGTATATCTCGGGCTGCGGCTGGCAGTATATCTCGGGCTGCGGCTGGCAGTATATCTCGGGCTGCGGCTGGCAGTATATCTCGGGCTGCGGCTGGCAGTATATCTCGGGCTGCGGCTGGCAGTATATCTCGGGCTGCGGCTGGCAGTATATCTCGGGCTGCGGCTGGCAGTATATCTCGGGCTGCGGCTGGCAGTATATCTCGGGCTGCGGCTGGCAGTATATCTCGGGCTGCGGCTGGCAGTATATCTCGGGCTGCGGCTGGCAGTATATCTCGGGCTGCGGCTGGCAGTATATCTCGGGCTGCGGCTGGCAGTATATCTCGGGCTGCGGCTGGCAGTATATCTCGGGCTGCGGCTGGCAGTATATCTCGGGCTGCGGCTGGCAGTATATCTCGGGCTGCGGCTGGCAGTATATCTCGGGCTGCGGCTGGCAGTATATCTCGGGCTGCGGCTGGCAGTATATCTCGGGCTGCGGCTGGCAGTATATCTCGGGCTGCGGCTGGCAGTATATCTCGGGCTGCGGCTGGCAGTATATCTCGGGCTGCGGCTGGCAGTATATCTCGGGCTGCGGCTGGCAGTATATCTCGGGCTGCGGCTGGCAGTATATCTCGGGCTGCGGCTGGCAGTATATCTCGGGCTGCGGCTGGCAGTATATCTCGGGCTGCGGCTGGCAGTATATCTCGGGCTGCGGCTGGCAGTATATCTCGGGCTGCGGCTGGCAGTATATCTCGGGCTGCGGCTGGCAGTATATCTCGGGCTGCGGCTGGCAGTATATCTCGGGCTGCGGCTGGCAGTATATCTCGGGCTGCGGCTGGCAGTATATCTCGGGCTGCGGCTGGCAGTATATCTCGGGCTGCGGCTGGCAGTATATCTCGGGCTGCGGCTGGCAGTATATCTCGGGCTGCGGCTGGCAGTATATCTCGGGCTGCGGCTGGCAGTATATCTCGGGCTGCGGCTGGCAGTATATCTCGGGCTGCGGCTGGCAGTATATCTCGGGCTGCGGCTGGCAGTATATCTCGGGCTGCGGCTGGCAGTATATCTCGGTTTTCCTTTATAGAGTTTGGATATAACAAACAATTTTAAAGCGCATTCAAGCTACAAGATATTGATATGCTATCCTCAGGACCTACAGTATATCACAAAAGTGAGTGCACTCTTTACATTTTTGTAAATACTTTGTTTTCATGGGACAACAATGTATCAAGGTGTCAAATCTTCAAAATAAAGTAGTACAGCTTGTATAAATGTGGCATTTCCTCTACATAACTCAACACGCAGCCATTAGTATCTAAATCGCTTTCAACAAAATTGAGTACGCCCCTAAGTGAAATGGCTAAGTTGTTCCTAGTTTAGTATTTTCCCTCCCCAGTTTCACGTAACTCATTAGTGTTACAAGATCTCAGGTGTGAATGGGTGACAGGTGGGTTAGATTTGGTGTTATCGCTCTCACACATTCTCATACTGGTAAATGGAAGTTCAACCTGGCTCCTCAGGGCAATGAAACTCTATGAGGATCTGTAAAAATCAATTATTGCTCTGCTAAAAGATGGCCTAGGCTGTAAGAAGATTGCCAACAACCTGAAACTGAGCTGCAGCATCGTGGGCAAAACCATACAGCAGTTAAACAAGACAGGTTCCACTCAGAACTGTCCTCGCCATAGTTGAACAAACGAGTTGAGTACATGTGCTCACCATCATATCCATTAGCTGTCCTTTCAACATAGACGTATTAGTGCTGCCAGCGTTACTGCAGAGGTTACAGGAGTGGTGGGTCAGCCTGTCAGTGCTCAAACCATATGACGCACACTGCATCAAATTCGTCTGCATGGCTGTCATCCCATAAGGAAGCCTCTTCTAAAGATAATGCACAAGAAAGCCTGCAAACACTGCTAAAGACAAGCAGACTAAGAGATGGATTACTGGAATTAAGTCCTGCGGGCTGAGACCAACATAAACATATTTGGTTCAGATGGTGTCAAGTGTGTGGCAGCAACCAGGTGAGGAGTACAAAGACCTACAGTCAAGCATGATGGTGGGAGTGTCATGGTTTGGGGCTGCATGAGTGCTGCCATCTGTGGGCAGCTATAGTTCACAGAGGGAACCATGGATGCCAACATGGTCAGCTTCAGTATTTCACAGTACATGATCCCCTCTCTTCAGAAACTGGGTCGCAGGGCAGTATTTCAACATGATAATTACCCCAAACACACCTCTAACATGACCACTGCCTTGCTAAAGAAACTGAGGGTAAAGGAGCTGGACTGACCAAGCATGTCACCAGACCAAAACCCTACTGAACTTCTGCATGGCATCTTCAAACAAAGGTGGAGGAGTGCAAGGTCTCCAACATCCACCAGCTCCGTTATGTTGTCATGGAGGAGTGGAAAAGGATTCCAGTGACAATCTGTGAAGTTCTAGTGAACTCCATGCCCAAGAGAGTAAAGGCAATGCTTTAAAATAATGGTGGCCACACAAAATATTGACACTTAGGGCACAATTTGGCCATTTTCACTTAGAGGTGTGCTCACTATTGTTACCAGCGGTTTACACATTAATGGCTGTGTGTGGAGTTATTTACAGGCCACACCAAATTGAAACTCTTATACAAGCTGTACCCTGACTGGCAGGGATGAGCGCAGATAACATATGCACTTGGCAGGGAAAAGTGATGAGAATATATGCACTAGGCAGGGATTAGTGCAGAGAATATATGCACTAGGCAGGGAATAGTGTGGAGAATATATGCACTAGGCATGAAATCGTGTGGAGAATATGTGCACCAGGCAGGGATTAGTGCAGAGAATATATGCACTAGGCAGGTAATAGTGTGGAGAAAATGTGCACTAGGCAGGAAAGAGTGCAGAGAATATATGCACTAGGCAGGGATTAGTGCAGAGAATATATGCTCTAGGCAGGGAATAGTGAGGAGAATATATACACTAAGCAGGGAATAGTGCAGAGAATATATGCACTAGGCAGGTAATAGTGTGGAGAATATATGCACTAGGCAGGAAAGAGTGCAGAGAATATATGCACTAGGCAGGGATTAGTGCAGAGAATATATGCACTAGGCAGGTAATAGTGTGGAGAAAATGTGCACTAGGTAGGAAAGAGTGCAGAGAATATATGCACTAGGCAGGGATTAGTGCAGAGAATATATGCTCTAGGCAGGGAATAGTGAGGAGAATATATACACTAAGCAGGGAATAGTGCAGAGAATATATGCACTAGGCAGGTAATAGTGTGGAGAATATATGCACTAGGCAGGAAAGAGTGCAGAGAATATATGCTCTAGGCAGGGAATAGTGTGGAGAATATGTGCACTAGGTAGCAAAGAGTGTTGAGAATATATGCTCTAGGCAGGGATTAGTGCAGAGAATATATGCACTTGGCAGGTAATAGTGTGGAGAATATATGCACTAGGCAGGAAAGAGTGCAGAGAATATATGCACTAGGCAGGGAATAGTGCAGAGAATATATGCACTAGGCAGGGATTAGTGCAGATAAAATATGCTCTAGGCAGGGATTAGTGCAGAGAATATATGCACTTGGCAGGTAATAGTGTGGAGAATATATGCACTAGGCAGGAAAGAGTGCAGAGAATATATGCACTAGGAGTGCAGAGAATATATGCACTAGGCAGGGAATAGTGTGGAGAATATATGCACTAGGCAGGTAATAGTGTGGAGAAAATGTGCACTAGGCAGGAAAGAGTGCAGAGAATATATGCACTAGGCAGGGATTAGTGCAGAGAATATATGCTCTAGGCAGGGAATAGTGAGGAGAATATATACACTAAGCAGGGAATAGTGCAGAGAATATATGCACTAGGCAGGTAATAGTGTGGAGAATATATGCACTAGGCAGGAAAGAGTGCAGAGAATATATGCTCTGAGCAGGGAATAGTGTGGAGAATATGTGCACTAGGTAGCAAAGAGTGTTGACAATATATGCTCTAGGCAGGGATTAGTGCAGAGAATATATGCACTTGGCAGGTAATAGTGTGGAGAATATATGCACTAGGCAGGAAAGAATGCAGAGAATATATGCACTAGGCAGGGATTAGTGCGGAGAATATATGCACTAGGCAGGTAATAGTGTGGAGAAAATGTGCACTAGGCAGGAAAGAGTGCAGAGAATATATGCACTAGGCAGGGATTAGTGCAGAGAATATATGCTCTAGGCAGGGAATAGTGAGGAGAATATATACACTAAGCAGGGAATAGTGCAGAGAATATATGCACTAGGCAGGTAATAGTGTGGAGAATATATGCACTAGGCAGGAAAGAGTGCAGAGAATATATGCTCTAGGCAGGGAATAGTGTGGAGAATATGTGCACTAGGTAGCAAAGAGTGTTGAGAATATATGCTCTAGGCAGGGATTAGTGCAGAGAATATATGCACTTGGCAGGTAATAGTGTGGAGAATATATGCACTAGGCAGGAAAGAGTGCAGAGAATATATGCACTAGGCAGGGAATAGTGCAGAGAATATATGCACTAGGCAGGGATTAGTGCAGATAAAATATGCTCTAGGCAGGGAATAGTGAGGAGAATATATGCACTAAGCAGGGAATAGTGCAAAGAATATATTCAATAAGCAGGGAATAGTGTGGAGAATATATGCAACAGGCAGACAATAGTGTGGAGAATATATGCACTAAGCAGGGAATAGTACAGAGAATGTATGCAATAGGCACGAAATAGTACGGAACATATATACTGTACATTATGCAGGGATTAGTGCACATATTCATAGCACTGTGTGAGCAAGGCCACTTACAAACCTGGATCAGTTAAACTAGTTTTGTCAGGAGGAATGGGCCCAAATTCCAACCAACTATTGGGAAAAGCTTGTGGAACGATATCCCAAATATTTGATCTAAGTCATTTAGTTTAAGGGCAATGGTACCAAATACTAATTAAATGTATATAAACTTTTGACTTTGCAGTAAGCAATAAAAATGCCTTAAAGGTAACCTGTCAGCAGGATTGTGCTCAGTAACCTACAGACAGTGTCAAGTCTGCACCATTAGGCCGGGGTCACACTAACCGATGCAAAATACGGTCCGTAGTTTACATGCGTAATACGGATGAATGACCCCTAAATAGTGCTCCGTATGTCATCTGTAAGCAAGGCTGCATCTGTATGTAATCCGTATGGCATCCGTATGGCGAGATTTTCTCGCCGCCTTGCAAAATGGACATATAATGGAGCCCTATGACAGAGTTTCTAACAGAAACAAAATAATAGATATAGACACATAGAATACATATATATATATATATACACACAAGTCATTGAGACAAACATATATATATATATATTTATATTTCACAGAGTTCTTCATAGCAGAATAGCCGCTAATTAAATTGCCGGCTTCTTTCAAATCATTCCCCAACCCGACATGAAATGACACCTGGTTTACATTCAGTAAAGTATTTCATTTCATGTTTTTGAATATGTCCCAGACTAATAATTAGATGAGGGTTTGTGTGCAAAATTTGTGAGTTGTAGTTGTTATTTAAAGGGGTTAATTCGTTGTTAAAAAATGTGTGGGCTTCCCTTTGCCCTGTAGCGGTGGCGAATGGGTTAATCTAACAAAGGGTTAATGTCACCTTACAATCGAATGGTGACATTAACCCTTTGTTAGATTAAACCACTCGCCACCACTATAGGGCAATGGGAAGCCCACGCATTTTTTAACAACGAATTAACTTCTTAAAATAACAACTAGAACTCCCAAATTTTGCACACAAACCCTCATCTAATTATTAGTCAGGGACATATAAAAATACATGAAATGAAATGCTTTACTGAATGTAAACCATGTGTAATTTCATGTCGGGTTGGTGAATGATTTGATAGAAGCCGCCAATTTAATTAGCGGCTATTCTGCTATGAAGAACTCTGTGAAATATAAATATATATATATATATATACTGTATATATATATATATATATATATATGTTTGTCACAATGACATGTATGTTTGTATGTATATATATGTATTCTATGTGTATATACTGTATCTATTCTTTCATTTCTTTATTAAACCTGTCAGTGTGAGTTTACTGTATAGCGCACTGAATTGCCAGCTTTTATAAAAGACACCGGGTGCGTATTTCTCGCAAGTCACATGTGTGGTCCATGTGTAATCCTTTTTTTTGTGCACTCATAGACTTGCATTGGCGTATTACGGGCGTAGTACGCTGACAATCGCAGCATGCTGCTATTGGCACGGACAGTAGAATACGCCCAAGAAATATACGGCTGTTGGGAGCAAACCCATAGAGAATAATTTGTCCATGTGTAATGCGTGCTTTTAACGCCTCTCACTCGTCCGTATTCCTCGCCAGTGTGACCCCGGCCTTATACTTAATAAAATGATGCCTTGGTTGATGAAATCCGTCTTGTGCTTCTTTTTGCCGTCTAGTTTGCTTAGTGAATATATTAATGTGTATATTTAAAAAGACATGTCACTTCATCAAAATGGTGGCGTCTACGGGGCCTGTGCACTTGTCAGTTAGTGCCTATTATTTTGCTGTGTTGAAAAAAAAAAATTTACCATCAAAATGGCGCCGCTGGCTGCGCCTGCACATTGGCATCTATCGCATACCAATAGATAGTACTGTGCAAACGCCTCCGCCCACCCCTTGTTGCTACAGCCAAAAAATTTTACACTACAACAAAATGGCGCAGGAGGCGACTCTTTTACAGTAGTATCTATTGGTACACGATAGGTGCAAATGCACAGGCGCAGCCGACGGTGCCATTTTGATGGTGTTTTTTTTTCTTTTCAACACCACAATATAATAGGCACTAACTGACAAGTGATAATGTGCAGATGCTGGAGGCACCGCCTTTTTGATGAAGTAACATTTTTTTTTCAAATACACACATTAGTATATTCATTATGCAAACTAGGGGGCAGGTCAGTGAGGGATCAGTGACCTGTTAGGTATTCATAATGCAGACTGCTATCAGAGCACCATAAACACCAACCCCGTCTTAGAGCAGAAGCATATCATAAACACAAAACTAAAAATAAGGATTAAAAAAGTACAAGATGGATTTCATCAACCAAGGTATAAATTTATTAAGTTTAACAGCACCAACCTGACAGTGTGTGTAGGTTACTCAGCACAATTCTGCTGACAGGTTCCCTTTAAAGCATTCTCTCTCTCTCTCTCATTATTCTGACATTTGGCAAATATTAATAATTATGGTAATTCTAATTGACCTAAAATAGGAAAAGTCTATTCTGATTTCATGTTAGATATTGAGAAAAACATGTATATGTGCCTTTGTATATAGTGTATGTAAACTTCTGGTTTCAACTGTATACTCATTTATTTATATGTAATAATTGAGCTGTCAATATATACATACATAATAAGGT